>NC_092816.1:37355000-37955000 GCF_023375885.2 Dermacentor andersoni
CAGAGTGTGCAAGCTCATATTCCCTTTGCCGAGTCTTCTTTTGAAGCGAAAAGCTTCACTACGCTAGTCAACACCGCGCTTCGCGCGAGCTGGCGTATGTTGGAATTGGCTTCGTAAGCGTGTTCGGAGTCGGCGCAGGTGGCCACTGCCGCGCGCTATGCGTCACCGTTGGACGTTCGCCGCAAGCGCGTGTTTATCGCGGAGGCCGACTATTAACCGCTTGCCAGAGAATAGGCCTGCGCATTCAACACGGAAGGAGAAGAGAGTGATACTACCGATACAGAGAGCTGTGTTTATGGCTGTACAGAAATCGCAAGACAATGTGCCCAACAATGATGAATAAAGAAGTTTAATAATCCTGCATAACTTATGGTATATATCATTGATAAGCAATTTGTATAACTACACAAGGCACACGTATAGCATAACCATAGGCTAACCAAAGCATATCCATAAGTGAAACCGTAAGCATCACCATAGGCTAATTCATAAAGCATAACCATAAGCTAAACCATAAGCATCACCGAACCTTTTTACTTCGAGATACCCAGGCTTAACCTTAGCTAAACCCCAGCCAATTTTTTTATCTGTACCACAACCTCCTATTCGTGCTGAAAAAAAAAAAAAAAAAAAAGGTCGTCAGAAGGTTTGCGACTGCCTGCTTATGAGGGCCCACTTAATGCGTCCCAATAGCGGAAGGGAAATATGCTGTAAACCAAACCTTCAAACATTTCACCATATGCGCCGTGAGGCAAATGCTTCGCATTAACGTCAGGCACGTACCCAAGGGGGGGCCCGGGGGGGCCCGGGCCCCCCCCGAAATCAAGTGGCATACCCCCCCCCCCCCCTCCCCACCCACGCCACCACTCCTCACATATTCCTAAAGCGCCGCCAGATCAATGTTGAGACTTGGCAGCTTTTCATCGGTCAGCATTATGCTGCCTTTTTCACTCCTTTTAGATGGCGGTAGTTATCGGCATCTCTTGCAATGTGAAGGACAGTTTTCTCATAGATTCCGCACCCGCGCGATTAACTCGAGATGCGTTCAGTTGTCACCATCTATTCAACCGTCACGCGCATAGCTGTTGCTTTTGTTAGTTCAACCTTCTTTGTTTAGGCTGATCCTCGGACCAGGGGTGCTATGCAGGATGCGCCGAGTTTGGCGAAACTCGGGATCTTCACGAGCTCTGGCGACACCCCAAGATGAAAGCACAAATGGTACCGAGACACAGTTTATCTTTCGAGAAGCCTCCACTTTCATTGGTTTATCTAGAGTCACTCTGGGTGGCTATCATTCCTTGGGCGTTGCCTTCTGGGCGGTCGACAAACAGGGGCTCACGTGATCATACCGTCGGTGCATGGTCGCGCCTTCTTTCACTTGTTTGTCGTTCCACCAAGTGCATTACACGCACAAGTGAGTTATAAAACAAATGCATTTAATACAAGATTATTAGTTAGTTTAACGTGGTTTAAAAGCATTTTAAAGCTTACAAGATGTACACTGAATGTGTATTCGACTAATTTGTAATTTAGTACGCTTCACATTATACCACGAGGGAACGCTGTGGTGGCGTCATCACATACATTCATCGGGCGAGCATGGCGGCTAAACATCGAAGAGGCCCAGTGTAAACAAACTCGTACAACGAGCTTGCAGTGCGCGACGTAGTGATCAGGCTCGACGATGACCACTATTTCTTGGATACTTCTGTTCCTCCGTGAGCAATCTTTCCGTGCACCCCGAAAGACTGCGAATAGCTTAAGCGATTTTACAGATCGAAACGCGTACTTACTGTTCACGCCACAATCCTGAACAAACAACTTATCCGGTGCTGATTCTGTGAGTGCGCTGAGTTCCTCCACTCCGCGTGACTGCTAGTGTCACGAATATTGCATAGTGTGTGCAAAAGGAAGACAGCTGATATAGCTACGATGCGACAAGGAGGTGGTGCCGACGATGGATCTCGCAACCAACACAGTGACGGAGGCATCGACAAACTGCAGATAAGTATATTTCTACTGTTTCATATTTAGCATAATAATAGTGCACGGATTAAGTCACTTTCGTAGTAACGAACTGAATATCCTCCAGTTTAAAAAAGGCATTGAGAGGCAATGAGTGTTCGTGCTTCTACATGTACGTGGGCCCGCGAAAATATGGAAAAGATAAAGGTAACCTTCACCAACTTAGTGATATAACAGAAGTTCATCAGTGACATTCAGCCCGCAGAATCTATGGAAGAGTATCTTTATCCAGGTGAAATATCAATCGCAGGTACTGATATAAAGCAGGAAACTTATACAAAAATTTCATGGGTTGAACAGCACATGGGAGCCATTACCGAATCGTGATCGCCACGTTACCGATATCCTTGAAAAATGTTTAGAATCGTTGCATTCTACCGGTTATTCAATTTGGGACATAAACCTGGAGGTAAACAAGGAAACTTGAGAAGTCGAGGACTGTCCAGAAAGCGAAGTAACAAAAATTGTTGGAGATAGCATTAAGGCAGGAAGACAGTGGCGTAGTAAACCGTAGCAACTGATATGCTAGTTGAGATTAAGAAAAATATGGAATCGGTGGGCAGGCCATGCATATCTTCAATCACTTGTTGCCAATTTATAACAGGTAATTACATAAGCGTGACAGAATGGATGTCAAGGAGAGAGAACTGCAGCCGAGGATGGTAGAAAATTGCGTAATGGGACAAAAATATGACGTTTGTAGGCATAGGATGCAATCAGCTCGCATAAGACGGGATTGTAGGGAGCGCCATTGATTTTGAAGTGAACAAAAATAGGTTTGTGGTGCTGACAGTAGAGACTCGTGAAGGTTCGAGGACATGTCAGCTGTTGGCACACTAATAAACATTACAATTGGCTCTGAAAAATACAACCCGTTATGAAAAATAAAGCAATGTGGTCCCGACAAATTATTTTATTATGCATACACTAAAGGCTTCCACAGTCAAGGGCAGTTAGTACCAATAGTGCAATGAGCATTTTTATTTGTAAATAATGGTTTATATGCGGTTGATTCATTCCAACAATCCACTCCTTTTGCAGCAAAACATTCTGCTGCTGGAGGCACTCAACCGCCTGCTGGCAGTAGGCGAGCGCCAGGCACATGCTCTTGAGAGTGTGGCAAGGTCCAGAGGGTCACTGCTTTCCAGTCGAGCACCCAGAACACACCTTATAAAGGAGCTGTCAGTTTATTATTTTGTTTATTATTCAAGAGCAAAAATAAAATTATTGCAGTAAACATTGTGCTGTGCATATTGGGACACTTGTAACATGCACTTGATGTCTCTTCAATATGGGCAAACACATAAGACAACCTGGACCGTGTTAATGAAAAAGACACTAATGCAGCATATATGTCATTGTGCAAGAATACAGTGGGTATTGATTAGCCACAAGATGAACGGTGTGTGTATTTCACAATGAGAAGACAGGAAACGGCATGACCTTAATAATGCTATCACCTATAGACTGTGCACATGAATGCAACATTCCCCGATTTAAACGTGCCATTACATGCACGTTCGATACCACATATTCTTTAACAATGTCATATATTTGCATGTACTAATTTTCACACAGCTTAAGCGCATGCATAGCTCACTTGTGATGTATCCATTTCATAGGCCAAATAATTGTACACTTTGTCCTTTTGTGTTGTATGAAAAGCGGCATCCTCTAGTCGGATACAACTTCACAAGACAGGAGAGGCCCCGCTCAGATGACCAAAGCGCAGCTGCCCATTGACTCCACGTCTAAAGAAATAGTCCCTCTCCAATGAGCGGGTATTAGTGCGTCCAGCGGCATGACGTCAGTGTAGAGTGTGTGCCCATTGGTGCAGGCTTGTGTTCACCTGCCGTTGAAGTGCAGATTCTGCGGCCTCCTAAAGTTGTATCCGACTATAGAATCACGTAATGCCTTGCACTGGTTGCATAGACTTTAGCAACTTGATAGCACACAATGATCAGGAACAGAAATCTATAAAGGCACCCAAGCAAAGCTGGCTGGCCGCACTTCCTATGAGGGGCTGTAAACAGTTCTCACCAAATATTCCCATGACATCCTTGAAAAAGAGGTGGTGTTGGGCACTTTAGAATCAAAAACAGATTACAGTGAATGTTGTGTACCACGTTAAAACAAACTGAGCTTGGTTATCTGCACAGCATGTAATGAAAGCTTGTGCTAGGAAACAAAGTGCTCTGTCCAGTACAACTGTCGAGTTTGCTGTGGCACCTATTATGTCATTAGTGTCAACATACAAATTTTCAAAGGCCATTCATTTCACCATTATTTTTGTATGATGGTTCTTCCAATCAGTGCTTGTATTACATGAGCAGGTGGATTTGAAAGCAAAGCTTTGTTTGCAAACCTTCAGACTTCCATAATTGTGTGGCAAGGCACTGGCATGGTGTCGAATAGCTCACACTTCCTCGGTCCTGCACCAAAGAGGCCCAGTGCTCTATTTGAAGTTGGATCGCACAACAATTCGACGGCACACAAAGAAGAGTAACACACACAGCAGTGCGTTCTGCTGTGTGTATTTCTCTTCCTCAGCCCTGCACCAAAGACGCCCAATGCTCTACTTGAAGTTGGACCGCGCAACAATTCGTTGGCACACAAAGAAGAGTAACACACACAGCAGAGCGTTTGGCTGTGTGTATTTCTCTTCTTTGTGTCCCATCGAATTGTGGTGCAATGCAGCTTCAAGCTTCTATACCGATACAACGAGTCTTCAACCTCACCAATGATCTAATTACTAAGCCACAATGGCGGACATCTTTGAAATGTCCCAACACGAATTAGCTTTCCAACAAATCACCACGAGCATAAAATTTTGCTGCACAGGTGTATGCACGTGCCATATTCTGTACCATTCAACTCGCAGGAATCAAAGGGGCAAGCATTAACCAGCCTTACTGCTGCCGTTACCATCATCATCATGACACCAATAGAAAGACAGTGCTGCGTTTCAGTAAAGGGAGTGCCGGAGGGAAAGGCGTGACAGCGAGGCTTGAGGCTGACAATAAAAATAGCATTTACAAGACATGTTCAATGCCAAAATATGCTGCATATCGCTCATCCTACTTTCACATTGCGGCAAGCTTTTACACGTTTGAGCATGTCACAGTTTGTGTAATCATTGCTCTAAAGCTGTACAAAAGGTCTATTCGCTCTGCAATCTTTATTTTTATCACGGCGGGTTAAAGACCCACTTTTCATTGGCATCTGCACCACATTTCTCCCGATATGTAATTTTGCCTTGGTGGTTCACAACATCTTCACGCACACCGAGTTCTGCAGAGCATTGGATCTGCATTGTTCTACTGCTGAAGAATTAGAGCCCTATTATGAGACAAAAATATAAGATTTGTCCATACAGAATAACGCAGCCCCCCCCCCCACCCAAAATATATACGCTGAACCACTGGCACATGCACCAACAGTGAACACAGCAAACACTCTGAAGTATTTTCTTCATGCAAGCCAGCACACTAAGATTCTCAAGGCATTTTCATTTTGCCATAAATGCATAGGCACAACCGGCTTGGCGCGACATCCGCATCTCGCACTGCAACAAATTGTGCAATGCCTTGCTGTTTCATAGTGTGGCCGATAGATGACGCATGACCAAAATTCAGTATTATGCATACTAAGTAGCTTGTACTAAGTACTAAGTAATCTCATAAAAAAACCCAAGTTCTTTATGAGATTAGCATTCACAGGGTACTTCACACAATTTGTGATATCCATTTATCTACTTATACTTCATTAACCTCTTTCCCCAAAAAAGTGAGCCATTCGGAAGGCACCCTGAGACAAGTAGAACAATCGGTAAAAAGTCAGCAACCAGCGAAAAAGTCAGTATCATAGGCTGCCGCATGTGTGACGTCGGAAACACAAAATTTAAGTCGGCTACAGAGAAGTGACAAATTTGGCAATATGGTGCGTCTAGACATTGCTTCAATGCTAATCACGGTAACGCTGACATTGAAGGCACCTTAATTCCTACGTACGTTGCGTCGACACACCCGACTACGTTCGTAATGTTTCCGCGAAGAAGCGTTTTTTCATAAATGCCCGCTCAGCCGAAGTCTTCGGGAAAGGCAGCCACCGCTTCCGCACTGCCGCATCAATAAGCGCATCAGACATCTATCTCTGACACAGAGGCTCACAATAGTTTGATGACGTCCAATGTAACGCTCGGCGCCGACGCTTCCCTGAAAACTCCCAGTCCCGTAGAAACGGAGGGCGCAGAGGACTTGCTCTTCAACGGTGAGCGAATGAAGCCCGCCACGCTGTCTCCACAGAAGAGAGTCTTCGCCTACCTCGTCACACAGCCAGCGTTACACAGCCAGGCCAAAATGACGCTGAAACTCCACGGCGGTCATGTACGCGAACGGGTCCAGACGGTCATACTGACGCTTGCTGCCGCTGGCTGCAATAACACAGGCTGCTGCTGCCGCCGCCATGTTCCCGAGTTGAACTCGGAGGGGGTTTCGCGATGTACGAGTTTAGCACGAGTTCACCTGTCAATCAAAGCCAGAGGTCACGCCCCGCGCGAGGCATGTAACTCTTGTGCGCGCACCCACCACGGTTGGGCCACGCCCAACTTATCTTTCGGCAACAGCGACGCGGTGCCGAGCTGAGAGGCATCAAAAATATTCACCACCGACATAAAACACGCACAACACACTGTCATCGGTGATGTACTGCGCACTACTATCAAAAACAAAGCGTTGACTGTCGCTGGCTTCTCGGGCTGAGATGGCCCCACAGCACGGTTTCATTGCCTGCATTGCGGCGACGTAGCGCACAGTAAATAATTATCGGCACGTCTCTGTAGCTGCTTGCAAAGCGTTGATGCGCCGAGGGTGACGACGATGCTGAGGAGTGCGTATCGCAGCAGTCGTTTGAGATGGCTGCTCTGTCATCGGCGATATATCGGAGCCACAACGTCGTAAACACGATCAGCGTCCGAGAATCGCTCGCTCTTCTAGACCCAGTGCAATGGCATTTCTTCATCACAAGCACTGGGCACTCAACAGTTCCACCACCTTCCTCAGTTCGAAGTCTCATTTCATAGCCGCACACAAGAGCCCTCACCTGCCAAAATGCGATTGCTGCGGTGTCGTTACGATATCCTGCGATCGCTGCTGGCTCCAGCATAAGTTATCCGCAAGCACTTTGGTGCGCACAAAACACTCAAATACTGCGTACATGCGCTCGGAGGCACTTTCACTGGGCAAGCGATGACAAGCGATGAATTGTGTCGATGGGAAGCACGCAATGCATCGCCGAGCCTTCGCGCACAAAGATAAACTGGTACATTTTCACTAAACTGCGTCACTACGGGCACTACGGACTACCATTTTGCATCGACAGCCGTTGCTCCCGTATTTATGACTAGTGTATCTTTTTAGTTGGTAAAGCGGGGGCCTTAAGGCACCTGCGATGAACAGCCGTACCATGGCGCTGCGTTTCTATTCCCCTAATAGCGAAAGAGTGGTGATAACTGACATTATTAAGAATAGCACTGTAGGCGACTTCTCACGGTATGAACTGCCTCGTGCGTGCGACCCGCTTCAGTGTATCCGCTTCTAAGCTTTCGCCTCACTGTCGCCACTCGCGGCAAGAAGTGCAAAATTTAAGAATTTGCTCGATCTCCGTTTACGTCATCAGAAATTTCTAGCATTCAAAACGAAAAACAGACGCTTAAAGAAATAAAATGTTCGTTATTTTATTTGTTGTATTTTAACGTATTCGTTTGAGCGAAAGCGTAGGTGCAAGAATGCGCTGCATGTACCCTGTTCGCATTCGATCGAGGATATAAAGATAGTTGCCGAAAGAGGAGGCACGCCCTTGACGCGCCCGGGAAAGGCGTGGCAAGCGGCTCACGGCAAGTCTGCAGACAGACAGCGGGACAGTCACGGTATCGCTAAGTTGCGATAATCCGTTGATAACAATACGCGGCGCTGGCGAGTTTCGTTCTGCAGCCGTCTGCGCTTGAAACGTGGAAGCAGCGTGCCGCGCAGGGTGCGCTCATGTTGCCCTACGCGGCTTTTTGTCTACATATTTTTTTGCCTGCAGCCTTTGCGCGTTTCACGCTATCTCCGTTCACTGACTGCCGTCGAGCAAACTCGGGTAAAACTCGGGTGAACGAGAAACTCGGCGCATCCTGCATAGCACCCCAGGAGAGGGATGCGGCTGTTACTCAGCTGGTCTGTACTCTCATGGAACAAGTTGCGGCGGGAGAAAACGCCAATTGCGCTTAACGTATCCCTTTGCTTCATTATTTCCTTGAGTTACGACTCGCCGCGACGCTGGCAGATGCCCGGAACCATATACGCGTGATATGGGTTAGATAAGGTGGCAAATAAAATAATGTGAAAGAGCGTCCATCATGAAACCCTGCAATAACCCTTAAGCCCATAAGCAAGATCAATGTCGCCCGTTACCTCGTCTGTTTTTCCCTAACTGTATAGCACTTTTCGTGCAAAATTGGCAACTGGAAACAAAAATCGCAAGGAGTTGAGAAATTAAGCGATCTACTAAGGGAGAGAGCCAAGGCAACAACCGAACTGCAAGCAAAAGCGAATAATAAAAATGTTAACCGTTGTTTATGAGAATATTTATGGAGCAACATCTTTTTATTTAAAAAGGAAGTAGAGAAAACGCCGCCGGAAGTGGAGAACAATTACTTGTTTTGAATGACGCTTCTACAGTTATCGGTCGAACCACCACACGTAGCCACTTCTCTGCTGTGCTTATGTGGGTACTGCGCTCACCGCGAAAGTTGAGCGCAGTACGTCTAGAATTGCAGAGTCCTGCGCTCTACGCGGTTGTATGGGACTGGCGGCCGCACAGCGTTACGCAACTCGCGGAACTGTCAAAACTGATCAACAAGGCGAAAATAACTGATATTCGAACCTATAACATGAGAAAGGCTGAAGAAGCCGTAAAAACTGAACGCAGTCTGAAATCAGTAAAACAGAAACCTGGCATAGGACAAACCATGATGTATGTATGCACTAAAAGATAAGAAGGATAATATTATCAGCAATCTCGAAGATATAGTAAAAGCAGCGTAAAAATTCTAAGCTGACCTGTATACAGTACCCAGAGGAGTCACGATACCTCACTTAGAAACAGTAATGAACAGGATACAGAAACTCTCCTATAATTAGCGATGACGTCAGAAGGGCCCTGCAAGACATGAAACGATGAAGAGCGGGAGTAGAAGGTGGAATAACAGTCGATTTAATCAAAGATGGAGGAGACATAATGCTTGGAAAACTGGCGGCGCTTTACACGAAGTGTCCATCGACTGCAAGGGTCCCAGAAAACTGGAATGCAGACATTATACTAATCCACAAAAAAGGAGACGTTAAAGAATTGAAAAATTATGGGACCATTAGCTTACTCCCTGTATTATATAAAATATTTACCAAAATCATCTCCAAACACTGGACTTTAGTCAACCAAGGGAACAGGCTGGCTTTAGGAAGGGATACTCTACAATGGATCACATCCATGTCATCAATCAGGTTATCGCGAAATCTGCAGAGTACAATAAGCCTCTCTGTGTGGCTTATATAGATTACGAAAAGGCATTTGATTCAGTAGAGATACCAGCAATCGTAGAGGCACTACGTAATGTAGGAGTACAGAACGCTTACGTAAAAAGCTTGGAAAATATTGCTACATGCGTGTGGTATTTGTTTGTTTGAACGAGGCGCGTAGGCGCCATCACTCCAGAAAAGAGGAGGAAGAACGAACTGGGCTCGCGCTGTGAATCTAACCGGTCAGAGCTGCAACCGTTGTTGTAAATATAATCTGTAAATAGTTTCTCGTCTTACTGACTCGTCCTTCGCGTAAGAATGCCTACAGAGGTTCTACAGCTACCTTAATTCTACACAAGAAAAGCAGGGAGATACTTATAGAGAAAGGGGTCAGACAGGGAGACACAATTTTTCCAAAGCTATTCACCGCGTGCTTAGAAGAATTCAAGCTATTAAACTGGGAAGGCTTAGGAGTAAAGATCGACGGCAAATATCTCAGCAGGCTTCGGTTTGCCGATGACATTGTTCTATTCAACGACAATGCAGACGAGTTACAACAAATGTTTGGAGACCTTAACAGAGAGAGTGTAAGAGTGGGGTTGAATATTAACATGCAGAAGTTGAAGATAATGATAAATAGCCGGGCAAAGGAAAAAGAGATCAGGATCGCCAGTCGGCCACTAGAGACTGTGAAGGAGTACGTTTACCTAGGTCAATTAATCACAGGGAACCCTGATCATGAGAAGGAAATTCACAGAAGAATAAAAATGGGTAAGTTCGCATGCGGCAGACATTGCCAGCTCCTGACTGGAAGCTTAACATTATCATTGGAAAGGAAGGTGTGCAATCAGCGCATTTTACCAGTACTGACATATGGGGCAGGAACTTGGAGACTGACAGTGAAGCTTCAGAACAACTTAAGGACAGCGCAGAGAGCGATGGAACGACGATTGCTAGGTATAACGTTAAGAGACAGAAAGAGAGCGGTTTGGATCAGAGAGCAAACAGGTATAGACGATATTCTAATTGACATCAAGAGGAAAAAAATGTAGCTGGGCAGGTCATGTAATGCGCCGGTTAGATAACCGTTGGACCATTAGGGTTACAGAATGGGTACCAAGAGAAGGGAAATGCAATCGAGGACGAAAAAACACTAGGTGGAGCGATGAAATTAGGAAATTCGCGGGCGCTAGTTGGAATCGGTTGGATGAGGACAGGGGTAATTAAAGATCGCAGGGAGAGGCCTTCGTCCTGCAGTGGACATAAAACAGGATGATGATGATGATGATGATGATGATGATGATGATGATGGAGGTGGTGGGCCCCCCCCCGAAAAAAAATCCTGCGTACGTGCCTGATTAACGTGATGTGTTTTCCGAGAATGTGCGTAATCTGCGTAATTGTTATGGTTGCGGTAGCTTACGGGTAATTTCCTGAGCTCGTAGTTCAGTGAGTCTGGTTACCAAAGCGCACGAGAAGACGTAGTACCCAAAAGAGAAAATCTTAATAAGTTTGCCCTCGCTGGCAAGGCAGCCTACGCTTGTGCAAAAAATATGAAAGCTCGGAGAATAATCTATACCGGAGTAATTCTAGAACGCCGGAAGTATTTTTGCAATTTTGTCAGTTATTTCTCAAGGTATTGCAGTTATAGATTACCTGATTAGCTCAAGCAGGCTAGGTGACACAGCCGTGTTTCGATTAAAGGGGATGCCAATAAGATATCGTCATCATCATCATCAGTTGGGGGATTGCAATCCGTGAGCTGAACGAAGCACATTTCCAAGGAATCACCTTCATGACCGCACTGACTATTCATCAGAGGTCGCAGCTGGAGCTACGACACTTGCAAATACTTGGCCCATGGACTAGAGCTGCGTGTGCGTCCCTCTTCGAAGCTGCTTTTAACCATACTGCAAGTCCCTTGTCTCAACGAGACTGAATAATTTTTAATTATTACTCACTTTTGAGTTTCTTTCGGAGTTCTCGGTCGCTAATCAACAGTATGCAGCCTGGTTAACGTGGGTGCCTGTTCTTATCACTTCTCAGTCTTATTTAGCTTTATATGACATGTGCAGTATTGTCGTGTGTCTGTACCATCCCCTGTGCGTATCACTTCTTATACCGTCGTTTCCATTTCGAGTAGTTCCCTAGGCCTGCCGTCAACCAAATCAGAGTTCTTTTCACGAATGATAGTAAAAGCTTCAGATACATTTTCTTTTTCATCAAAATATCTCTACCGGGGGATACTCCGGAACACTGGTGGTTTCTGCTGGGTGTAGTGAACATGATATAAACAGTGATTGGCATTCAGAATGTGATCTTAATTCTAGCAAGGTACAAGGTACGCTGTAAAAATCGTTAAACTCTTAAGGTTGTTTTCTCCTCATATTTGTAACACCCTTAGCGTTAGGGCTTTACGAAAATTTATAGAGGCCGACAACGGAGCTCTAACTAGACGCTCGATGACAAAAGACGTAGTTGAAAACTGTGTAATCATTCTGAGAGCCTTGGGCGCACAGAAATATCCGACAAGAGAATTTCACAGGAAGAGATATGAAACTCTCCTGTCGGATATTTCTGTGCGCCCAAGGCTGTCAGAATGATTACATATTTTTCAACTACGTCTTTCGTCATCGCACGTCTGGTTGGGGCTCCGTTGTCGGCCTCTGTCAATTTTTGTAAGGCCCTAGAGGTAAGGGTGTGACGAGCGCGACAAGAAAACAGCCTTAAGGGTGTAAACATTTTCCAGTGTATGAATTATAAAGCACGCAAAAAAAGAAAGAATATACGGGTAACTCACTCGGCCCGCAGGCCTGGCATTCGAGCGTTACTGAGATTGTCGAGTTCGCAAACACGTATGTCCGCACGCTTTTAATTAGATTCGAGTTACGGCTGGTCATTATTGACTGCTGGAGGGCATAAATGTACCTCGACATCACTCCTCATGTTAGTCGCAACCCAGTCCCATGAATGTGAAGCAAATACCCCAAAAGCGCGCTACTGCAGTTCCATGAAGCGGTCTTCCAAGTAAATTTTTGGCAAAGCAGGTAGGAAAAAGCAATGAAAGAAAGAAAAAGCCACATAGAAATCGCAGTCGCATGCTTCGCAATTGTGCATCCGAATTGCTGTTGCGACGCACTCTGATTTGCTGGCGCTGTGCTGTTTGCTCGAGAATGTCATATATTTTCCCATTTGATTAGAAGTAACTCGAAAATGCATAGAAAAAATTGCGGGTAAAACTTAACATATGTTAGCTGCAGTTGTCCATGCGCTTCGTACGCTGATCGCGTGTTTATTTCCCGACAGCCTTCTTTTCACCAGTGATCACACATCACACACGGTCGTGGACATACTTCCTCTGTCACGTAGACGAAGGTATAACAAGAGCATGGAGGTTTGCGTTGGTGTATGCGGTCGTACTGTGAGATAGTGATTTATTTATTTATTTATTTATTTATTTATTTATTTATTTATTTATTTATTTATTTATTTATTTATTTATTTATTTATTTATTTTAACGTCTCAAAGCAACACTGGAGCTACGACAGGCCGAAGTCGACGGTCTTGGATTGGCTTTGACCACCTGGGGTTCGTTAACGTTAACGTACACATAAATACGTACACGAGTGTGTACTTAAATATCTGAATATGTGCGTGTGTGCGTGTGTGCGTGTGTGCGCGTGCGCGCGTGCGTGCGTGCGTGTGTGTGCGTGTGCGTGTGTGTGTGTGTGTGTGTGTGTGTGTGTGTGTGTGTGTGTGTGTGTGTGTGTGTGTGTGTGCAGCCGCTGTGGAAGTGAATCGATCCTGCAACCTCATCCTCGACAGAAGAACGCCATAATTAACCAATGTCAGAAAGCGCTTCCCTTTATGCTTATCAATTGCCTCACTGACGTGGAAGTAAAATTCGACATATAAAATCCCCCAGACCACCGTCTTGGAGAGTATTTCGTTACATTCTGACCATTAAGATTATTAATAGCTCCGTTCATAGTCATCTGCAGAGTTTCTGAACGGGACAATATCATCTCCGAGTCACAGGTTTCTGCGATATCACGTTAATCCTTATCTATTATCTGATCCCAATCTAGTCTTCCTAATCTTTTTTGCCGACAAGCATAGGCAACAAAGGAAGGATTAGAGAGAGGGAGAGAAAGGGAGAGAAAGAAGCAAAAAAAGCAGGTTAACTCCAATAAATGTCATGTTGGCTACCCTGTACAAGGGAAGGGCAATAAAGCCAGGAAAGTGAGGAAAAAGTAAAAAAAAATGTGAGAAGCAAGTGTCCAAGTGGCTTTAAGAGCACAGATGCAATGTGTTTTGCTGAGTGCACCTGGTCTGCCTTACTCTCTGTCATCACTGTCACGTGCTGCATATCAGCATTGTGTGTAAGGCATATAGCCGGCGCTGGAAACTTGGGTGACAAAGTTCACGTGTCTGCCGGTGGTTGAGAGATGTGACAACTATGAAATTTGTTAACCGACGGGCGCTACTGTTTTGAGAGAGAGAGAGAGAGAGAGAAATAGAAGACAGTAAAGGCAGGGATGTTAACCAGACGCACGTTCGGTTTGCTACCCTGCACTAGGAGAGGAGGTATGGGGATGAAAAGGGAGAGAGAAAGCACAGTTTCGCGCACACTGGAAGGTTCGCACCGCGTCTACACACGGCTTCCAAAACCTGTCGAATTCATGTATTTCAAGAGTGCTTTCGTGGTCTCTGTGCCATCGACGCGTACGGCTAGGGTACAAGGATCTTCATTACGGAAAATGGTCAAGAGTCCAGCTGGTTCAGTGCTGCCAGGAGAACTTCGCGCTCCACGTCGTATTGGAGACAGATACATAGGATGTGTTCAATCGTTTCTGTGATTCAGCTACTCTCTAAGAACAAGGAGAACGTTACCAGCTCCACCTACAACACTAGGTGATTGTTTCAAGATACGTCCACTTTACAGCGTCAGCGTACTCATCAATGACGTAAGTTCATTTCGCCCGGACACATGGACAGTAAGTGTACTCTATCGGAGGTTCGAGGAAACACACAAAAGAAAAAACTGAAATAGTGATGATTCATTAAATGATTTGAATGATTGTTGACCTTGTGGTCTCCATTGTGCTCACAGAGCTCAGTATACGTGCGTTTTGCATGAAGATGGAATGCGACCACGTCGTGGGCGGCAATCGAGCCCGCAACCTTCCTATCACCAGCTTTGCACCATATAACCACTGTACCAGGGTGACAAGCCCTCCATTTGTCCTCAATGTGTAGGGAACAGAAACACTGGCGATTGCCTGCTCCAGCTTATTAGTTGTTTAGCCGGCGAGTCAAGTACCGAAGTATCTTGACTTAACGCTCGAAAGGGAGCACTTTTTCGGGAAAGAGTGAAGGAAATAGAACAGAGGAAAGGCACTGTGATCAAGCAAATTCACGTCCAGTTTCCTACACTGCACTGGGAGAAAGGGATAAAGAGACGAAAAGGAAGAAAGAAGGGGGATGGATAGGAAGACTAGATGCGGTTTTTCAAAAAAGAGTGCTATGCTGTGCGTGCTCTCTTGCTATCGGAATGCTGTGTTGAGCTACTTGTGTAACTGTCACAGTTACTTAAGATTGATACTGTAACCATGCGCCTGGATAAGAAAACCTGATCTATTATTCGCAACAACACAACAGAACACAAGAAAATACGAAACGATGAGTTTTTCACGTTCACAAAGGAGGTCACGTAGGTGAGGACACAAAAATTAATGAGCGCTGATCTTCGGGAGTATTACGGAGGCTCTCACCCAAGACTAGAAGTGCTGTTGCACAAACGGCGCGTCTGATTTCACTAAGTGAAATGAGATTGCAAAAAAAAAAGTGGCTGACTTCCGAGTTGTTTGTGAACAAGTGCTGATATCGTCAAGGTAAGGAAGTCTACGTTTCAGAAGGTAGTTTATGATGATATTGCTTCATTCAAGACAACTTCAACAAAATGAAGAGGCACTCCGTGTGGCGTATGAATTCATTGCAAGAGCACAGGGTCTACAACACCTGGCGCCCGCATACTACATTCAGGGCGAAACGCGTCACCGCTCTTGATGTCCTAAGGAATCAGCTCTCGCCTTCAGCGAAATATTGCCCGCTCGTTGCCAGTAAGACAAAGAAAACGACAACGGCTTTGCTCTTATTGACAGAGCCAGAATGGAGGGGGAGTTGGGGGGGCAGGGATTGCTCTGATGGCCTTATGGGAACGCGACAAACAGCCTACTGCGTTTCAGCAGCTCCGCGTTCGCTCTTGCATCTTTCGCTGCTGTGCTCGTTCACTCGGTTACGCCGCCGGCGCTACCGCTCACCGCCGCTAAGAGGGCCGTTAAGAGCTGCGCTTTAATATCCACTTTTTATACCGGAGGGAACGTCTTTTGGCATGGAAGAGGTTCAGGGATTGAGACTGGAAAGGGATGGAGAAAGGCTCCTGATCTGGTAAAGCGTGTGTTTGCTAGTAAGCAGCAATAGCTAAGGGTCCCATAGTACGGCCTTGAATTTATAGGCTGTAGGCGTACCTTGACACTAGTACCTGTTTCGGTCAAGAGCAGGCGTGGCCTTAAATCTCTATACTCCATTCAACGTACCACACTGCGCCGCTCAACGCCATCTCATATGTAATTAATGTCGTATCTCGTGCATTACCGTGCGCTGCATTGCGGGCCATATTTCGTGTACATCATGACACACATCACGTCGAATTTCGTGGGAAAGCTCCTGCCACCAAGATTCCACATTCTGTGCATATCGCAGGATTACGCTGGGTTTCTCTGCTCTTTTCCCAAACAGAGATTTCTCTCTAGATGTGCAAACGTACTCAGCGCGGCTCCAGGCACTCAGGAACACCCTGCGGTATAGTTCAACGCCATCGATTGATTAGAAGTGGCTCCCGAATGATGTCTCGTTGCTTGTATTCGCACTAACGGGCAAGAATAAGCAAGTGTTAATAAACAAAGAAAAAAGAACAACAGAAAAAGAGGGCATAAAAAGCATCGCGCGTATGTATGCTGTCAATCCATTATGCAGCTAGTTAGCCGGCCAGCTGCGCGCCAGTGAGTTGTAGTTGTTATTTACAGGGTGGCTAACTGTCTGACGGTTAAGCGCCCGCAGCGTTACCCCAGGAAATTTCGCAGCAGCTCGACAGCTTATAAGCAGCAATTGGCTGCTCCTGTGCTGAGCTGCCCCATTTGCGAAGGCACATTTATAACTATATTTTTGCTCACACCAGTTTACAGAAAAGTTACTGCACGTACGAAAGTTATCGCTGTTTAATGATCGAAGGGTCTGGACGAAGCGTTTAGGGAAGCCCTCGCGACGGATCGTTTCCTCGTCGCATCCCTGTCACGTTTTATTTTTCTTAAACGTTTCGACCAGTATCCGCGTAACCCTCTTCCTCACTCTATTCAACCCATAAAATCCTCGCTGCTTCCCTTGACGCACGCGAGCCAACTTCTAACATACTGTACAAGTTGACCGATACGCTGCATAGTATTGCATCGTGTTAATCCCACCGTTCTGGTTGCTGTTGTTCCGTATCACTCAGAAAGTAGGCAGTGTTCCGCTTTCGTTAATCCGTTGATCGCGCTGGCATAATAAGGCGCGAACCTAAGCGCAAAGACTTAACAACCAGTTCGAATTTCTCGACGTGTCACGTAAAATGGGCGCACAAAAATAAACAACAGCCTGTTCGAGAGGGGCCTGATGTGCGACTCCACAAGAGATTTAACCGGCCTCTTAAACGGCTGGCGAAATCAGTGACTTGACGCATTGCTTCTTTTTCTTACGTTCAAAATCTTCAACTTATTTTTATGCGCCATGACGACATTAATTAGATAGTTCTGTTGCCTGTCAACTCTGGATACCATATGTTTTGCTGAATAAACCGAGAACGACATTGTCAACGTAAAGTTTATACCCTAAGGATGGCCGAAAGAAAGGAAGCATAAAATAGCAAAGTGCTACGTCATTTCACGGGAGAAAGGTACACAAGAGTAGACTAGATTTCGTAAAAAGCAGCAGAAGATCCTATACTTTCCGCTGCCTTACTCATCATTCATTCTAGCTCTGCAGTGGAAACCGTCGTGTTATCAATCACGGATGCTCTGCGTGGAAACAGACAGGAGGGACACGAAAGAGATGCTAAAACGCACCTCTGTATGGTGCCCCTTCATACTCATTTCCTGTGAGCGTACTGCTTACTAGCAGTTTTATTTCGGCATTTTTCCTTTCTTTGCCAGAAACCATTCCGAACGCTTTGATACATACACCCCTCCCCCCCCCCTCCGGCCTTTCTCATTTGATCGTCATTTTTCTTCTCTGTCGGTGCGTGCCACCCGTGCACGCATGCGAGGCGTGATGATCGGCGCGGGCCAAGTGAATTACGATAATTGGCTCCCTCGTTCCTAAGCAGCCCTTGCGACCTCCATTTGCCTCTCATATTATCTCTCATAGCCTCTCCACCATTTAGAAATTTTCAATCACCAGGTAATTCTCGCCCACTCATTCCTTTCTCCGTAACCCTTTCTCACACACCATCGTCCATCCTTGGCCCCTCCACTGCCTACTTTCATCCTTCCAACGAGCAAAATAACCTCAGTTCACGCCTTGATACCTCCTCTGCACTTCTTAACGTAGGCTCATTTCCGCAAACTGGTTTTCGCATCTTCTATACTATGAGCAAAGTTATAGGTTGCCTTTTCTTGTTTGTTTTTTCTCAAAACCGACTGCACGATGTTCCCCTATGCCGAAGTAGCTGCGCTTCCTTTCTACAACGGTGATTTGAGATTTCTTTCTTTCTTTCATTGATTCAATTTTTCATTCGTTCTTTCGTACTTTGTTTTCTTTCTTCCTTTCTTTCTTGCTTGCTTACTCTCGCTCGCGCCTCTCTAGCTACCGATTATCGCTTCGCTGACGTCCTGACATAGTGTAGGCACAACCTCGTTTCTTCTCAGCCTTTTTGTTCAGCGCCCACTCACTCCTTTTCTTTCATTCTTACTTTCTTTCATCTTACCTTCCCGGCTCGTCCCACGTCGCTCTAACTAAATTAAGAGATATTCCTACCCCAAACAGCCCCGTTCGCTCCCTCCTGCATATCGACATCGGCGGCGGCAGAAGTGAATGATGGTCAGGTTGCACAAATTCAATGAGCAACGCCGGTGTGCTGGAAAAGAAGGCGTCACCTGCTTGGCGGCGAAGTGCGCCAACCGTACATGTTAAAATGTGCACACGGAGAAAACGTCTCGAGGTTCGGTGTATAATAACGTGTAGGCGAAGTGCGGTGCCTAAACAGCAAAGCACGCACGAAACCGGAAAAATAAGTAATAGAAAGAGGGACGAAGGAAGGAGTAGAACGAACGAGCGAACGGAAAGCGCGCGTTGCCGGTACGCGATTGTGTGCATAAAGAAAGCGTGTAAAAATTAAATATTCGAGATAAAAACTGACCCTATAATAAGTTACCAGAAGGAGAGAGGGAGAGAGAGCTTCTGTGAAACGAAAAAAAAAAATTGCTTTCGTAATTCGCAACTTTTTATCTGCTTGTCGTTCCCTTCCCTGGTCCACCATCCAAATCTTTCTCGGCAGTTTACAGCACCTAGAGGTAATGACCAGTTTTCTCCGTTCATACGTGTCCCATTAATTTGAGTCGCTCGGCGTCTGTATACCTTGCAAAAGCGCGCCCCTCTCCTGTAGTCACTCTCGTCTTATTTACTTTTTTTTTCATGAACTTTCGTGAAGAACACGCCTACTGATTCATTATTCGCACTTAAGCGATGAAAATGGCCTTTTTACGATGCGCTGCTCCATCCTTTGTCATTTTTGTATACGGGGCGTGATCGTCGAATCGCAAATGCACGTACCGCTACCAACGATAAACGCCGGCCCGCATGCCGGAAAAATTAATGAAGCAAGATTATCTCCACATATATTGTTTCAATTGTAACGAGTTTTTTAAATATTATTAATAAGCGTAGACAAAATTTATAGATCGAATCTCGTTCACTTTAGTCGTCTCCGCACAGAAGTTCACAGATGAGCGAACCAAGTTCTCCGCGTAGTCTCATGGTGCAAAAAAAAAAAAAAAGGTGCGTCTTTTCTTCCATTACTCTTTTCTTTTCTTACGCAGCGTGTGACTGGAAGCGACTGCGTTTCTCGACTTAACCTGCACTTTCGAAATTGCAGTTCTTTGATGAATGACGAAACTTTCCATTGAATCAGTGTAAGTCCACCATTTTGTTGTAAAGGTGTTCCAGCGATTCTCCGCCGACCCCCTCATTTTCAGGCTACTGTTGCATTTTGCCGCCAGAATCTCTTGTTCGTTCATGCTTTTACTAACATAAATCTGACAGCGGAGATAACGAGCCTATAGTTACAGGTTATTAAAATGAAGAATATTTAGCAATGCTAAACTATTTGTGACGAATGCATGCAACTGCCGCACGTTTCCACATTCCGCACCGGCCAGAAGGTCCAAATGTCCACTACGCATTAGAATGTAGTCGAAGTTAATTAAGCATTATGTTACGTTCCAAGTTACACTTTTACGTAATTCTGTCTATTTTATCATTGCAAGGTACGCATAACGCTGTCTTTGTAAAACCAAGAGTAGTAGCTGCTATTGTCGAAGATGCCAACATATCCTAAGAATACCAAATCGCAGTCTTAATGCAACCTAAACAGATGTTTGACTTGATCAATCCGAGTTGTTCGCATCGAAAACGCGAATTGTCATGCGGTAAGCACATGACATGCGTTTTCATGCCAGTTACAGCATGCTGACTTGTCGAGCTGAGTAGGCACAGAAGTACGTGGGAAGAAGGTAGTGATAGCAAGGCAATGAAATCCTGTAGACCATAGCATCAAACAATGTAGCTCTTCACATACACAACCCGTTACAACGCAACCCACTCAGAAATCGAACCTGCAAAACTGAATAAATGTACAAACATGGCGATGTTTGCCTCAATACTGCACACTTTTACTATCACGGATGCACATGCACGAATGTTTTACAGCTTTGAATGATTTCGAAAACCTCCCAAGGCACGCTTAGAGGCTCACTCTTGAAGTAAAGCTCGCTTAACTTTGTACAAGACAAAGAGAGGGATAGAAAGAGATGAAAGGCAGGTAGGTTAACCAGACGAGAGTTACCGGTTTCCTATCCATCACTGAAGTCATGGGAAATGGGTGTATATAGGGAGGTTATGAAAAGATATATATACATTTATATATATATATATATATATATATATATATATATATATATATATATATATATATATATATATATATATATATATATATATAAATGAGAAGAAAGGAGGTTAACCGAGGGGCCCGATTTTTAGTCTTACCGTAAGAAGCCAACAAACACTGACACCAAGGACAACATAGGGGAAATTACTTGTGCTTACTACATGAAATAAAGAAAGGATAAATTAATGGAGACCAAAGTGGATGAAAAAACAACTTGCCGCTGGTGGGGAACGATCCCACAACCTTCGCATTTCGCGTGCGATGCTCAACCAACTGAGCCACCGCGGCGCCGTGACGGCGCCTTCACGCAGGTCGTGGATTGCAAGAAGTTCGAAAACGCTTGCATGGCCTTCTGATGTGGTGAGAAATCACGTCGACGCTTTATAATTTTCTCTTCCGAGAGAGGCCGGTCGTCCGAGTGGTTGAGCAGGAAGGAAGGTGATTGTTTCGTACAATGTACTGCGGGCATTGAAACAAGACATGACGTCATACACGGCATAACCATCACTGGCTGCAGTGCCGGCCACCCCTATGCCGAACGCTTCAAAACGTTTTGCCTGTATTCACCTGAAGCAACGAACGTTAATCTACTGTTTTGATTTGAGCCGCAAACGCCTGCTTCAATTTCTTTATTTTCCACTGCAATAAAGAGGTTCATGCGTGCATGCCGCTATTCCATTCAGTTTGCAAATGGATGAACGCTGCACGCAGGCTGACACGATTCCTTCTACGCCTCGGGAGAAAATCTTCGAATGGAAGCCCTGCAGCACGTTGCAGGCCCGTCCAGCACAACAGTAACTAGAATTCTGGCGTTCTTTCGCGGGATACCGAGGAGCTCACCATCCTGTTCTCGCCAGTTCTCGCCAGTGACAACCTGAGACGCCTCAACAGGCAAGCCGTGTCTTCTCATCTAGAGGAGCTGGTTCCAAACGAAATCAAAGACATCAGGGTGAACACCCGTAAGAACGTGCTAGCTATTGACGTAGAACACACGGCTGCGTTGGATTCCTTGCGCAAGGTCACGGAACTTGGCGGGATGAAAGTCCGCCCTTATATTCCGCTCGGCAAACAAGTCCGTACTGGCGTAATTTACGATGTTGACGAGACCATCGTCGACTCCGATCTGTCAATCTTAATCAAGCCAGCTACGGAAAACACCATCATCACAAACGCGTTTCGTCTCGGCACGTCACGGTGTGTGAAGATCGTATTTAAGGGCGAATCCCTCCCATCGCACGTAAAAGTGGGCCACTTCCGACACGCAGTTCGCCCCTTTATACCAAAACCGCTGCAGTGCTGGAATTGCAAGAAGCTTGGCCATGTGAGTAGTGTGTGCCATAACACAGCCGTCTGTTCTCGCTGCACTGGGCCCCACACCACAAACACGTGCGAGGCCAGTGTGCTGAAGTGCACAAACTGCAGCGGCCCTCACGATGCATCTTCGAAGGAATGCCCTTTGATTCAAAGGAAATGCAAATATTGAAGCAAATGGTTAGAGACCACTCGTCTCACCGAGAAGCAGCAGCATCTATTAAGCGACGACGATCACGTCGCCGACGTCGATCAAGAGCCTCCAAAGCCTCTGCAGAACGCCACACACGTATATTACCACCCACTCTTCCGCCCAGGCCAAACGCAGTCAGCTCAAAGGACAAGGCTACATCGAACAGCACGGCTGCTGACGCGTGGCCTGCACTCCCGAAGCTACATGCCCCTACTGAGCGAAATGATACTTCTACAGTAGGGGACACTTTGTCTGTTCCTGATAAATTGGCGGACCAAGATCAACAAATTGTTGTTATGATCAGCTCTCTGGTGAGTGCTATTCGTGTTCTACTGGACAAGCTACAGACACCAACAGCTCGAAGTGCATTGCAAGTGCTGGATGCCATCAGTCCGGTTCTGGCGAGCCTTCAGAAGTCCAGTGCTTGAGAACTTCTACAGCAGAACCATGGCTCATCGACAACAACAAAGATCGTTCCGGGATGATGTGAGACGTGCCTCCATATTCCAATGGAATGCGAGAGGCCTGAGGTCTCGTATTTCGGATTTCCGACAGTTCGTATTTGCAAACCATTTTCCTATACTGGTCATCTGTGAACCGAACTTATCAGCCTGCATAAGACTATCGGGATATGAATCTTTTCTTTCAAACACGTGTGTCCGTGGTAGTAAGGTTCTGGTTTACATTCGCAAGGACCTTACGTATTTTTCCCAACACGTAGCGCCACACGACGGTAACCAATACGTCTGTGTTACTGTGAAAAAGAAGAAGCTGTCTTTTACTCTTATTGGCGTCTACCTTTCCCCAACAAGTCAGTTTGATAGAAAACGACTGGAAGATATTATGGCTGATACTCCCGGTCCTTGGATAATAACAGGGGACTTCAACGCTCACCACCATATATGGAGAAGCTCCAGGATAAATTCGAGGGGCAGGTCACTAGTATCCTTTGCATCAGGCCACAACCTGTGTCTTCTAAATGACGGAAGCCCGACATTTCTGCGAGGAACTACATACAGTAGCTGCCTTGACTTGACTTTGGTGTCACGTCGCCTGACTTTGAGCGTGCAGTGGTTCACTGATGTTGAAACCCATGGCAGTGATCATATACCGACCTATGTGAGAATCGATGGACTAGACGCCGCATTACCGGTTGTCTCTCGCCAAATCGACTGGTCAGTCTTTCAAGATCGCGTAGAAGACACATGCAAGACACATATTTCACGCAGATTAGAAGACATAATTGCTGACGCTATGCAAGATTGCACACGCTGCTTCACACATCCATCAAAGCGTACAGATAATGACATTGAATTGGAAAGGCTTCGTGCACTACGTCGCCGAGCTGAAAGGAGATACAGGCGCACGAAGTCAATTCTTGACCTCAGAGAAGCTCGGCGCATGCAAAAGAAGATCAAACGCCGAATGGATAAGCTAGCGGATCAAAGATGGAAATCTTTTTGCGACTCACTAGACCCCCGCAAGCCATTGTCCTGTGTGTGGCGTACCCTACGGGGTCTTTGCTCAAGTCCCCAGCAACGACACCCATTCAACGCCCTTGCTCTCTATCAAAACCGCCGCGAGATAGACGTCGCAGAGGAATTTTGTGCGAACGTCGCCGGCGGCACAGTTTTAGTCCCTGACATGGCTCTAGGCAACATACCCGACCCACGAGATGCAAGTATGGACGCTCCATTCTCTATGGAAGAGTTAGAAGCTGCTATGGCGCTATGTAGGTGTTCGTCTTCACCAGGACCCGATGGCATAACATATACTGCTTTGCGCCACCTAGGCAGAGAAGCACGAAGAGAACTTCTCAGCCTTTTTAATACTTCATGGCAAGATGGTGTCGTCCCACAGGAATGGAAACGCAGCCGCCTGGTACCGCTTCTAAAAGCAGGAAAGTCCCCGCTCGAATTGGCATCCTATCGGCCTATAGCTCTTGCCAGCTGCGTCGGGAAGCTTATGGAACGTATGATCCTCATGCGTCTCGAATGGTACCTTGAACATCATAAAATTTACCCTGACTCTATGGCGGGATTTCGACGCGGCCGTTCATCGATTGACAGTGTCATCGATCTCGTATCATCTGTGGAACAACAAAAATCTCGGAAGCGATTATCAGTAGCGCTCTTTCTTGACGTGAAAGGCGCTTACGACAACGTTTCCCATCAAACCATTCTAGACGCACTTCTGACAATTGAACTAGGAGGGCGAGTATATCGATGGGTCAGTAACTACTTGACACAAAGGTCCTTGTTCGTACGAACGGAAGATGGTCCGACTACCGACCACTACACATGCCGAGGCGTTCCCCAGGGCGGTGTTCTAAGCCCTATTCTTTTCAACCTCGCGCTTCTTGGGCTGGCCGAATCCCTACCGGAAACAGTGAGTGTTTCAATCTACGCCGACGACATCTGCATCTGGACATCAGCGGTCACTCGCCTGCAGGTTCGCGCACGGCTACAGAAAGCAGCAACACAGGCATCTGACTACCTTCACACACAAGGCCTTACCATCTCAACAGAAAAATGTGCATTAGTCGCTTTTACGCGAAAAACGATGACTCCTTATCCAGTATGCATCAATGGTCAGCCTATCTCCTACAAGAGAAATCACCGGTTTTTGGGCGTCATTGTAGACCGGGACCTCACTTGGAGCCCTCATGTTGCCCACTTAAAGAAAAAGCTCACATCTATTGTTCACGTCTTCAAGTTCATCGCCGGCAAAACATGGGGATCGTCAGTGGGCTCCATGCTACAGTTATATCGAGCACTGTTCATCGGATTCCTACGCTATAGCTCCCCCGTGCTTGCTAAAACCTGCAAGTCAAATCTTCGAGCACTTCAGAGCGTGCAGGCACAGGCACTACGTGTTTGCCTAGGCCTTCCGCGCAGCGCCTCGACAGCTGGAACCATTATAATCGCTCAAGACCATCCGATCACAACTTATATTAGCACCGAAACACTTAGAACCCATGTTCGTCATGTTTCACGGATGCAGTCAAGCTTTCTTGCGTGCCTGCCAGAACGACGACCACAGGCGTCCTTCTCCAACAAGGTCAACATCCATCGTGCCTCCTTACCATCGGGTTTCACACCCTCTGCACGTTCAACCTCATCTTTGTGGTGTTTAAAACAACCTCAAGTGCGTCTTACGATTCCAGGGATAAGAAAAAAGACCGACCTGCCTACCTTGGCCTTGAAGCAAGCAGCTCCGGATTGTTTGCACACTTTCTACTTTGATCGAGTACATATATATACGGATGGCTCTTCCACTCAGACCAGCTCCACCAGCGCAGTGGTTATACCATCCCGTTCACTAAGCATCCAATACAAGATCTCTCACTTGACAACATCGACTAGTTCGGAGCTTGTTGCCCTCCGAGGTGCCGTTGATTATATTAATAACCAACCGGCTAATCGGTGGGCTATATTCTGCGATTCGAAGGCGGCCTTACAATGTCTTCTGGCATCTCTTCGTCGCGGGTCATGTGAACAACTCGTGTCGGAGATACGAGAAATGCACCATCACATGATCGCGAAAGGACACGACGTCGTGTTTCAGTGGCTGCCTGGTCATTGCGGTATCTCCGGCAACGACCTCGCTGACGAAGCTGCTAGAAAAGCTCACGAGGGAGCAACCCTTGTTTCAATACCTTTATCGCGGACCGACGCAGCCCAACACTTAGGCAAGCTAGCGCACTCTTTGACATTGGAGACGTGGCGCACATCTGAATTCACTCACCATCGCTTGCTTTCCCTCGATCCCTACATGCAACTGCGGCTGTTACCAGGTCTTCCGCGAAATGAGGAAACAGTGCTGTGCCGCTTACGTTTGGGCGTCGCATTCACAAATGCTTATGCATTTCTGATTGGAATGGCTGATAGCGCCGAGTGCAATGCCTGCGGTGTCGAGGAAACCATAGAACACCTACTGTGCTACTGCCCATCTTATGAAAATGAAAGGCAAGACCTCTGCACAGCTCTCAATCAGCTAGATGGAAAGCCGTTCACCTTGAACAAGATCTTGGGATCATGGCCTCGCATATCACAGCTACAAAAGGCCACAAAAGCGCTGCTGCGATATTTGAAAGCGACCGGATTGAGTCAACGTCTGTGATCCGGACTGAGTGACCGACTGATATCTCCAGTGGACTTTCTCTTTTCTTTTAATCTTTCCGTCCCCCTTTCCCTCTCCCCAGTGTAGGGTAGCCAACCGGGCTCAGTCCTGGTTAACCTCCCTACCTTTCATTTATCATTTTCTCTCTCTCTCTCTGGCGTTCCTGCTCGAAAACCTTGTTTCAGGAGAAGCAGAACAGCGACGGCAAAAAACAGCGCAGGGAGAACAACACACAGGATGTGCTACGTTTATTCATGGTTTTTTTTTTTCCCTTGAGTCTCGCCAATCTAAGATGATGTTCAAGTGCGGTAACTTGACTGTCACTGAGGATGCGCCCCGAGCAAACCATTTTCTTTTTACTGATCTTTGAGTTGTTTTCTTGGCGACCTTTGTTCTGTGGCAAGGAGTGAAAGCTGCGTAACAGAAACAACAAAGTGAGTAAAACTGCAGTTAGGTCGGCCAAACACTGTTTTCCGCCTCGAGGCACTGCGACGTTACGGCAAAGAGTGCTTCCTGTTTCTACATTGTTTCCTCGCAAAGAGAGGCCCGGAAAGATGTGGCGAATCCTTAAGTTTACAAAAGTTTGAGAAAGAGGCCACAGCAACATAAGAGAAGCTTCGCTGTATCGATAGATAGAGAAACGAAGAAGAAGGAAGCGCAGGAAAGTGAACGAAGGCTATGCCCTATTGGTTGCCCTCGTGGCGAAGACGAAGACAAGGAAAAAAATAAAGGTGGGGGGAGGGGGGGGATTTGATGCAGTAAGTGCGAAAACATTCGCCGTCCATTGTTTACTTGCCGTCTAAAGGTGGTTGTACAGGTTAGTTGCCTTGTTGCACAACAAGGTTTCTGTAACTTGTGGGGCCCAATGCGCGGAATTTGTACACGAAGTGGGCCGATAAGTCACAAATAGAAAGTGCGTAGTGAAAATGTGTGTTTGAAGACGTCGTGATTACTAGGTTTGCAAACTTAGGCCGATCAGTACTTCGAGATTAACGCTGAATGGCCTTGATAGGCATCCTTTTACTGTCGAAAAAGCGTTTGGACGCCGTAATGACCAATAAGTGCACACTAGAGCTCTGAAAGCTTCACGATTACTGACACCTTTGTTTTTTCTGCTTTCTAAATTCAATATTTTCATTTACTTGCAGATTTGTTCACACTGGTGATTGATTTGTACATCCCATTGTTTTCTTTAACTGCTTCTTTGCTTTGCCTGAACGCCTACGTATACAATGCACTATGTGCCACGTCACACCGACGACATAAGTGCTCGTCATTGTGCGTGTGTGCGCGTGTTTGTGTGTGTCTATGTGTGGGTGTGCCCGCGTGCGTGTGTGTATGTGACTGTTTGTGTGCGTGTGTGTGTGCTTATGTGTGTGCCTTCGTGTGTGCATGCGTGCCAATGTGTGTATGCGCGCGTGTGTGTGCGTGTGCTTGCGTTTGTGTGTGTGCACGTGGTTGTGCGTGTGTGTGGGCGTGCGCGCGTGCGTGTGTGTGCCTGTTTGTGTATGTGTGTGTGCGTGCGTATCTACGCGTGCATGTTTACGAGTGCACGTTTGCGTGTTTGTGTGTCGGCGTGCATGTGTGCCTGTGTGTGTGCCTGCCAGTGGTGTGCGTATGCGTGTGCGTGTACGCGTATGTGTCTGTGCGTGCGCGCGTGCATGTGTGTGCGTGTTTGATTTTGTGTGTGTGTACGTGCGCCCTTGGCTATTTGCGCCCTTGGCTATGGTGTTGGGCTGCTAAGCACGAGGTCGCGGGATCGAATCCCGGCCACGGCGGCCGCATTTCGATGGGGGCGAAATGCAAAAACACCCGTGTACTTAGATTTAGGTGCACGTTAAAGAACCCCAGGTGGTCCAAGATTTCCGGAGTCCCCCACTACGGCGTGCCTCATAATCAGAAAGTGGTTTTGGCACGTAAAACCCCATAAGGTATTTGCGCCCTTCATCATGCCCTCGTTGTGATAGCGAGTGTTCACGGTCACCAAGTGAGATCGGTTTGTTTGTTTGCATGCTTCGGACACACTGTGCGTTAAATGGATCAGTAATTGAATGTTTACTGCAAATTTTGCGGCCGGTAAAGCTATGAACCACCGCGTAGATAATACTTTGCTTATGCTTTCAGTGCTTCCTCCTTCATGCGAAATTGTGAACTTATTTTCGTTCTTGTTTATATGTTGAACGAAAGCGTCCAGCAATTGTTGGGCGACACATGAAAAGACCATTCGTAGCTTCCGCTGTGTCTCGAATAAGATTTCAATAAAGCTTATTCTCTATCAAAATGATTCTATTCAAGCAAACTTTGAAATCTGTTACGTCACTCTAACGTACCGTCGGTGAGTTTCAAGTACTGAACTGGAAAAATAAAATCGCGGGATCGAATCCCGGTCACGGCGGCCGCATTTCGATGGGGGCGAAACGCGAAAACAGCCGTGTACTTAGATTTAGGTGCACGTTAAAGAACCCCAGGTGGTCGAAAATTCCGGAGTCCTCCACTACGGCGTGCCTCATAATCAGAAAGTGGTTTTGGCACGTAAAACCCCATAATTAAATTAAATTAATTGAAAGAAAACGAGCACCAAATAGAATTGTTCTTTCCTTGTTTTCATTTCTGGTAACTAGCTATTCTTACGCCTAATAACTTAGAGTACAGTCGTTAAAGAATGCTTTATGCTTTACCAGTCTGAAGTTCTTTAGTATTGCATTTTAATATATCTATTTGACACAGCAGAACCAGGATAAATGACGTCACTCAAAGCCGTGTTCGCTGGTGAAGCTGCATCACAGCGTTCGCTGCTAAACAATAACCATTGACCGCTTCCTTGGTAGCAGGAGAACAGTAAGCTCGTGTATGCGTTCTGTGATGGACGACCGCAGTTCCGGATGCTGCAATTGCGTTTTATGGCTGGCCGTTTCACGGAGTCACAATTCAGCAGCCAAGTATAGCGTTTACAAGAGCCAGTCATTCAAGAACGGAGGCAGGATCAGCGGCTTACTGCGCAAACAAACGGAGCGTGCGGCCATAAGGGGTGCTCGTGCGAACAGTTTCGTCGTACGCGAACAATGAACACTATAATGGCTGGCACAGGCATCCTGGTTGGAAATTTAGTGCCGTGACATTGATCATAGCAAACCCCTGAGAAGGCTTCACGTTACGAAGCTACCAATTTCGAAATGCTGCGAACAGCAGATACGAGCAAGCAAACGAGCCCATGGTTCTCCTCCGTCCATGGCTGTTTGGGTGAGACACGGAACTTCAGAAAGAAAGAGAAGTGAAGGCAGGCATGTTGACAGTGATCTCGCCCGGTCGGCTACCCTACAAAGGAGTGAGGGCACAATATGGAAAACAAGACGCGAATGAAGGATAGTCAGAATGCAGGTACCCACAGCGGAAGGTTCACGAACGGAAACTTATACACTGGCACAGACATGCTTTCTCTACAAGAAAAAAAAAATACATGGTCCATTGTCTAAATGAAATTCCTGGTCCATTGTCTAAATAAAACTAGTCTGAGAGCCCTACGGGTCTAAAACCCTTGTTTCTTTAAATACAGCAAGCTAACTGATTCAATTTTGCTTTCTTTTTGTAGATTTTTTGTCAACTCTGCTTACATTAAGTGTTCGTTCTCGGGCCTACTGGAACAACGAATTCCGTGCGTGCGTGTATAACCGTGTTATTATTGCACATCGGGCATAAATTTGTTACATCACACTAGTTTATGTGGGTCGCGTCATCTGTACTTTTTCATCATGTTTACATATGCGTTTTTCGTACGCAGTATGACTGTGTGTTCATGGTACGTGTTGGTGTGCCACATTGGAAAATGGTAGCCACAACTTCTAAGAAGGATGTTGAGATAGCCGGTTCTTTATAGGATAGCTTTTATTTTCATTTATCTGCAATTAAGTTACAGATTCACTCCAGTGCAGTCACAAGCGTTCGTATAGTCCAGTTGTCTTTAGTAAGCGCGTTGGCACCTTGGTGGCCTTGTGCGTGCAAGAATTCCTCGGTAAAAGTGCTGGCATATCAACTTCATAAAACGGTCTCTCTTCGAAGTGGCTGAGACTGTTGCGCAGAGGATATCGCTGACCGTCGAAGGATGGATGGTGGGACAGAATATGCTCGACAGTTTCGTCGCACCCACAGTGATGGAAATGTTGGCCCTTCCAAGGTGGAAAATATAATAAGCAGAGGTAATTTCAGCGACCAACTGCATGCGACATGTTAACGTTGTTTCACGACAAGGGAGTCCTCTTGACTGACGAGGTCGCAAGTCGATTGGCGAAATCCGATGAATCTTGTTTTCCAAGTGTGATGCAAGGATAACGTGAGTAATTTTGCGGCGTTGTATCTATTCTCGACAGCGACATATATAGGCAGCGGGCTGTTCTTGCTGTTGATCCCGGTGCGTAACTTTATGTGTGCCATGGTTACCCATAATTCCACAGCGACTCCGCAGCCACCGAAATAGGTATGTAATGTCTGTTGTCGAAATACTTCATGCATTATGTAGCTGCTTATAAGACAGCAGTAGCCAGCAGCCAGCAAAGTGCAATAAAGAGGCAATGAAAGCTACTTTTTAAAAACTTCACCGTCATCGTTCCCGCTACAAAGCAGCCTCCCGGACGCGTTATTTAGCTTATGGATAGCCGCCTAAACGGGCCCGTGGCTGCCGCCATCATTTACATGGAGCAAATGACAATACATTCCAGATCAATAAAAGGGTCATTCCACGCCAACTGTCCCAACCATGTCGCTCGAGCCATAACAATTTCTCTCAAAAATAAAACAAATAAATAAATTAAACGTGTACAGGCATTATTTGCGCAGTCTTTTCCCAAGAAATTTTGAGCGGGAAAAGCTGTTTTTTCACCCGTAAGTGCTACTTGAATTTCACAAAATCTTGGAAAGCAAGATTTTGGAAAGTCCACTTTACGCATGCTTCAGACTAAGGGCTGTCCAAACCTGGCCTTTTTACATACGATCACTCCAGAGATCTTTAGCTCTACCTGCCCCGACTGTGGGGCTGTTAGCAATCTCGCACACATGCTCTGGCGATGCCCCTCGTTACAGGGACCCAATCGCATCACGGAAGAAGAATGGAGCTCTGCCATTCAGAGCTCGGAACTTTCACGGCAAACTTGGGCTGTCCAGAGAGCCCACGATGCGGCGGTTAGGCTAGGCCTACCAGTCCCCACGTGGGAACGGCCCACAGCTCTGCCCTAGGGCAAAGCTTCTCAGGACCTTTTAAATAAAGCTCTTTGTCTTTCTGTCTGTTGGAAAGCAAGTTGTGAAAAAAAATATCGCCTGAAATCGACCGTTTCGCGCATTATTGCAAACTTCGCAATTTAGCGTTGTCTGAACATTGTGCTTTCATTAAGAAATATTTAAGAAAATGCTTTTATGTTTTTCAATCTTAGAACCAACATAAAAATGCGTAAACTATAGAGTTCTTAGAAACCTTTTCACGTTGAATAATGGCCACGGCAAGAAACGTGAAATTATTTTTATAGAACTGTCCCTATAACCTGCTAGCTTGTAAAATATATTTTCGCCTATATGCGGCGCACAGGTTCTTTCAGCGCGGAAACGCTAATCGAAGTAATTTGCGTTTTACGAAGAAAACACCTTTCGAATATGAGTCCGAACGCTGCAATGTTTTGGTTCAGGCTTTGGCTTCACCTAATAGCATGTTGGCGAGGAACACAAACCAACTGGATCTGACCCGTAAACGTAGGCGTGGTGTATTAACAGCATATGGTGTTCGGCTCGCTTTTCTTTTTTGTACTATATTCCTTGTATATTAAAGCTATGTAAACGCGTTAACGAAGACAGTTAAAAATATACCAATTGCGTTGGTATATTTTTATTGCTACACCAATAGCATTGACAAACGACTTTGCTTATCGTTTTCTTCAGTCTTGACATCTGTAAGATCCTGCGCTCAAAAGCTCAACGCAAAATTGCCGCACGGCTATCCGCTCGAGGCACTTTGCATGTATTCGCGGGCTTCCTTGACGTTCGGAAAAACGCTTTTTATGTAGCACGTCTTAAGAACCAGAAGGCTTTATCGGGAGTTTTTCATGTTGCTCTACAATTTTCTCATTGACACTTTTCATATATGTAATTACAAAATTTGAGAAGCTAATTATTTAATTAAGACTCGCTATGTAATTAGGCAGAATGCAAAAAGAATCTGAGTATCTCCAAGCGACGGCAAACAGCATTACATTGGTTCTGTTCAGCTACGTGGCATTTTCATGCCTTTCAATCTTGGTACAGAATAGCTATACCCCGTCCAGTAACACGGAAGTGCGTAATGTCGATCTACATTAAGTAGCCATACCATCAGGATTTAAATTTCTTCCATACTTCTGGGGATCGTGGTTCTTATTCCTCTCCACACACATCACCATCTGCACCAGCCTAGTTTGTACTTGCCGCGAATATACTGAGGTGAACTCGAAGCGCGAACCAAAAAAAGAAAATGGAGTACGCTTAAACTTATACTTTAAAAGAATAGACCGGGATAGCATTCAAAGACCCTGTCTACTTTTCATGATTCCCGGCTACTGAAGGTTATGTAAGTGTAACACTCACTTGGAAACGCTGGCGGCGGACGCTAAGCACGAAGGCAAGCCTTTTGGTAGAAACGCGGCCTCTTGCATGCCCCCGTCAATTTTCTATAATTCTTTTGCGTTTCTAACATTTCAGTCTAAAAAGATCCAACAAAAAAGATATACGCTATCGGTGTCTTTTTTTATTTACCTTGTTTGTGAACGATCTTTCTCAAAATTTCGTGGCATAACTTTGTAAAGAACGAAAGACGAGGTATGAGCAACTTTGGTGATAGGAGAGTGGTTGGGTATGTGTGGTTCGGAATCACTCCTACCGCAAAGACGGTCGACGCGGGACGCGGGACGCCGACGCCGTATTTCCTGCGACGCTGGGCCCTCAATGCTATCGCGTGAATACTGCAGTGGCGGGACTCAAATTTAAAACGAAAGTTTTCTCGGTGATAAAGCAAACTACTTCAATTAAAGCTTTTGTGGTGAAAGTAGTTATGCCTCTCAATTATATCCGTATTTCTGAGTATTTTTTGATGGATCACTTTAGTGTGCGTCACCGATGCGTAAGCACAGGCCGAAATAGCATTTGTCCCAAATTCAGGCTCTCATTTTAGACCCTGTGCGTGTGCAGCACGGAGGCGACAATAAAGCTTTTTCAGGTATTACGCTTTATGGACAGTTTTATGGAAATGATTCCAGGTTTTGCTCCGTGACCATTTTTCCTGAGAAAATTTACCAAATGGGCTATAATTTGTGCATTTATACATTCATGCTAAGTGTTAAACACCAGAAAAATATTTTGTGAAATGGTTCTCTAACGAAAGAAAATGTTCAATCAACTCAAAAATTTCAGTTAGGAAAGTATGCGCGAGACGATCGATTTTTGGCAGATTTCGTTTCGCACCTGGTCTTACACCGTTTCTTGAAATTCATATGGCCCTCACGGGCGTAAGAAGTCCTTTCTGCTCGAAGTATATTGGGAAAACACTGCGCAACTGCGCATATACATGCGCATATACACTGAATTCTTTTTTGTAATTTCTTGAGAGGAATCAATATTTGTCGAGCACCACTGTTGGGGCAGTTGGCGTGGAATGACCCAAAATTAACGTGGACAACCTCTCAAAACTTTCACTGTTGTCTTTCGGGTCCTGTGTTTTTCTTTTCTTACGCTGCAGCAAGCCTACCGAGCGTCACCAATTAACTGGGCAAGTTTTCTAAACACTGCTTTGCAAAGAGCAGGGCTGGCTGTTTTTTTTTTCCTCCGTGGAGAGAGACCGCCATATAGCCACAGACCTCAGTCGCTTTCACTTTCTTTGCTTACGACATCCGGGCGGCCTCAAACCGCTGCGGCTTCTCGAGCTCTACGGCCGCAAAACAACACCGTGAAGGCAAGTGAAATAGGCGTACGTCACATTCAAGAAAAAGAAAAGCGCGGGAAGGTCGATATTGAGAGATAGTGTGCCAGTTAGCTACACCGAGAAATATCGATTTGAGGCGCACGTCCTCCCCTTGCCATTCCGATTGAGCATCGGCTACGGCTACATGCACTATAAATCACGGCGTCCAAACGACTGGGTGTCAGTGCAGTGGGCCGCCAGGAAAGAAAGCGACAAAACGGGACGCACGAAACGAAAGTGGTTACAAAAGAGAGTTGGGACGAGGAACAAGAGTCTGCATCTTTTTGGTTCGACCGACGTCGCACCTCCAGGCTATACGGCATGTACGAGCTTGAAAAGAGAGGACGGGGGAGACAGATGGCTGCGGAACCTCGATTATTATAGATTATGGCAACTACTCTCCCGGCAGCATAACTGGAACGAAACCGCCATTTTTGGGTCGTCCGACACTTGGCTGAGCAATGGTGAGTTTGGAGCATTAATGTTTCCGTGCTGTGTTTTATTCATTTATCTTTCCTTTTATTTCACCCTGTTCGCGTGTCATGCGCAGGTGGTGCAGACATGTGGGCTAGATACCGGTAGCTTTAGAATATAAAGCTTTCTGAGAGTAAACAAAGCAGTATGTAAACTCACTCCAGTGAGGTTATCTACAGTACAGTAGAAGCACAAGATAAAGAAGAAAGAAGGGTGGCAAGGAAAGAAAACGGGAGACGATGAAAACAGGAGGCGACGCCTTGCCCCTTGTGCTCCTGGGTTTACAGGCCATCCTCCAGGCAAACGTACAGTGCTCAGCGGCAGAGCTAGTGTATGGTAGTTGTCTGCGCCTCAGCGGAAACTTCCTTACATCAACGCAGCTACCAGCCCAGCCACAAGCATTCCTACAACGGCTCCTGGACTGTGTCAAAGACTTCCGGCGCTACAGTATCTTACTGCCTAACCCATCTCTTAAAAGTAATTTTCAACTTTGCTTGTGGAAGAACAAAGTAGCTGTGGAATCTTTGTAGATATTTCCCAAAATATTCACGTGCGCTTCCTGTACTGATTCATTACACAAGGCCGCCATGAATCATGGTATCTCTATTGAATCAAACACCTTGTCACATTAAAGTCATATAGATAAGCTGAATGTACTTCACAGAATTCTCAATTACCTGGTTGATAACATGGACGTGATCAATTGTAAAATATCCTTTCCTGAAGCCAGCCCATCATTTTAGTTTACTGAAGTCAAGTGTTTCCCTGATTCTATAAGAAATTATCTTGGTGTATATTTGGCACAATACTGAAAGCAAGCAAAGGAGCCACTATTTCTTAATATCATTAAAATCTCCCTTATGGACTTGTATATAGGGCTGCCATTCATCCACCTCTCTGTTTCAGTTGGAACACTTCGATGTAATTACACACACCTACGCAACAGGCGTTTCGATGAGTTATTTCCTGTTCGCGTCTCAATGTACGCTGGCGGTAGTGCAGCCGTGGCCCCGTATACCTAATGTAAAAAGAAGCGCCACTGAAGAGCCCTGGCTTAAGTTTCGATTATCACACGACAGCCGACGTTGGAACCATACTGTGCGAAGTATGGTTCTAATAATAACACCGAATTTTCTAATAACACCGCGTTTTCTAATAACACCGCGTTTGTTTACACTCTGACTTCCAACGCTCTTAAATTGCGTGGTACGGTGTGCCATTATGTGCGTGGTTGTCATTATGCGTGCATAATGGCACCATTATGCGCGTGGTTGTTTCTGCCCCTGCACTCGTACATCCAAGATCTTCACGTGAGAGAACAACTTCACCACCGTATCCTGCGCAATATCACTGGAATCCTAGATTTGATTAGATTTTGCTGGGGGATCAGTTGAAGATGTTGGAAGCGTGTGCTTCCTGCTGCCACATTTTACTTATACATTGGCCAGTGTTGGGCTGCTGAGCACGAGGTCGCGGGATCGAATCCCGGCCACGGCGGCCACATTTCGATGGGGGCGAAATGCGAAAACACCCGTGTACCTAGATTTAGGTGCACGTTAAAGATCCCCAGGTGGTCGAAATTTCCGGAGTCCTCCACTACGGCGTGCCTCATAATCAGATAGTGGTTTTGGCACGTAAAACCCCATAATTTAATTTTTTGAATACATTGGCTAAGGTATTATGAGTGATGAAAATTACTTGAATAAAGAAATGTTTCCTCCGGACATGACAAAGAATTGCTTCCTAATTGTGATTTTAGTTATTCTCTTAATCGAGTTTTAAGACCGATAAAATAAATACCAACACTACCAAGGTCGGATGCGCCTGTTTACTACAAAGACTAATCAGAAGTCAAAACGACAGGCTCACACTTCCGATTAACAACAAATCGAGGCTTATTTTTTACGAGTTCATCAAGAACAAAACTCTTTTGTTCGGAGTCCTTCAAGGCACTACCCTCACTCTTGCTGTCTCGCACCTTCTTTATTTCTTTTTTTTTTTCATGCACACTGCTCTCTAATCTGGGTATAACCACACAATCTCAGTGCATTTATGAGAGTGCTTGTGCATTTATAAAGCTGTGCTTTATCTCTCCGCTATTCTTTCCGTCTTTTATTTTCCGTCACTCTTTCGCCAGTGCAGGGTAGCACACAGGAATCTCTTCTGGTTAACCTTCTTGCGTTTGCCACACCGTTTCTCACTCTCTCTCTCTCTATCTTTCTCTCTCTCTCTCTATCTATGGGGTGAAGAGAATATAGAAGTACAGGCCTTTTTTGCCTGCTGGTAATCCAACAACAAGGAAGCATTTCAGTTATGTTTCTTTCACTTCAGTTTTCTGTAGGTGCGAAGAGCGAAATGATCATTGCGGAAAATAGGAAGATCCCTATCGCCGACCTGTACTAGCAAAATATCTTCCGTTCAAACGGTAAGTAGAAAATATTTAGCCCCCTTTCTGATACCCGAAAATGTGGTTCGGTAGATGTGGCGTTTTCCTGCTAATCATAAGTGCATGGCCTCAAATTACGGTGGCAATCACACGACTAGAAAAAGAAGCGTACAACCACACACTCGTATGCTTGGAGTTACGCTTCATATACAGGGTGATTAATCTCAAGTTTCCCGGAATTTTTAAAAATCGGCTGTGCAATATAGCCTAATTCTTGCCTTGAGCTTGATTATTCGAGGAGGTGGACATTAGTAGCATGAAAAATGAAAACACATATCTAGCTAATTAACAACAATTTACCAATTGCCTTTCATTTATTTACGTTAGGGCCCATTTTGCAATTTATAAATTGCAGGTGGTGAGCTTGCAAGAGATATCCACTTGAAATCAATGTTCAGGATAGCACCAGTTTCTAGATATTATTTCCTACAGTGTGGAACGAAATACGTGGACGTTCCCGTTCATTTTGTGCTTAAATGCATAAAAAACTGTTGTGTTAAAAAGTAACTTAAACAACAATGCATTTTTACGGAGAGTTTGGTTACGAATATGTTCAAACTGATCTGATTCTGGAAATTATTTCCTAGTCGATGCATATTTTAAGCTCTCCGCTCACAATTCGTGAATTGCAATATGTGGTGTAAAGTAATTAATTAATAGGTGAATTAGTGACTTCATTTATTACTTGAATATGTGTTTCGATTTCTCCTGCATGTAATGTCTGCCTCTCCAAGTAATCCAGATCAAGGGTTCGAATTATGTTATCTGCCACGGGCATTTTTTATAATAATTCCGAAGAAAATAATAATGATCCGCCCATATTATTTATTTATTTATTTATTTATTTATTTATTTATTTATTTATTTATCATACCCTGAGGACCAGAGGCACTACAGAGGGGAGTGGCACAAAAGAAAATATGGTACATCGGAAGTAAATAAAACGCAGCGATTAATATGAACAAAACACAATGCTGCATTACAAGAAGTTTGTTTCTATACCATGTTAGCTAATGTTTAACGAAAAAGGCTCTTAGCAGTAATATATACAATATCAGTGGGAAGGAAGTTCCAATCTATACATGTACGAGGGGAAAAAGACTTAAAAATGTTTTGTTCTACATAGATGGGTCCCAACTTTATGACAGTGATCAACACGGTTAGACACACAATGGGGTCGTGTAAAGGATTGCGTGTGCAGTGTAGGATGATGATAAAGCCTATGAACGACTGCTAGACGTGCAATTTTACTTTGAACAGACAGCAAAGCAATACTGTGATTAGATTTCATAGAAGAAATGCTCGCAGTTCTATTATAACTGCAAAAAATAAATCGAACTGAGTTATTATGTACAAGTTCTAAATTCGCTTTCAAGTTATTTTGGCCGGGAACCTATGCAAGGAACCTGGGCTGCTAAAACTAATCCTGTGGCTCCTACCACTGCGTTGAACCTAACGAATGAATGAATGGATGTATGAATGAATGAATGAATCGCACCTTACCCAATGCGTTCTTTCCAAAAGAGAAGCCAGGGTAAAAGTGGGGCCGATAACGAAAGTGTGATATATATATATATATATAGATATATATATATATATATATATATATATATATATATATATATATATATATATATAATAACGGCCATAAAACGGGAAATATAAGATACGGCCCGAAATGCGGAACCTATACGGACGGGGAGGCTCCAAGCTATCTCTCCCTGACGGCTGGCTATCCGTACAGCGCAACTCATTTCGAGCTATTGCTCCGCTTACGACCCGCCATTATAAGAAAATGGCTCCATTTCGCTGCATCCCTTCCCTGTCCTTTGTTCTTTATATTTTTATGACTACCGAAACAACAAAATATACCTTAAAAATGTCAATTCAAAACTTTCTTTATTGGCCGTTTAAATCGTTATCTTGCTGCCTGTGGTTGTCAGGCTGGCGCATGGCAGCGAAACTAAACTATATATACAACAGAAAAAAAAATGACTAAACTGGCGCAACTTTAGGGAGATGACGGGTTAGGGGAAAAGCGATAAAGTATTCCCACGTGTCTTCTATATTTCTGTTTTCCTGTCGTCTTTCATTTGTTCCGTGGCTTCGTCCTCGTTCTTTCGTGTCCTCTATCGCGCCTTCCTTCCTTCAGTGGCGTCCTATGAGCTACAAACTCCACTAAACCGGTGACAAAGCAACGCGTAACATGCCTGGTAAAGAAAGGTCAACGAAACAACACCACGTGACCCAGTAGCTCATCCAAAGCGGTGACAACGAACGAGGAAGATTTAGGGAGCCATCCCTCCGGGCCTTTCCCGATGTTTTTTTTTTTTTTCGTTCCATGACAACTGGTAAAGTAGCATCGGAAGTAAGCGGGAGAGAAGATCATTACTGTTATTGTTTATCATTGCTGTAAGTGAAATGTATAAGCAATTCGGGCAAAGGCATCATCGTAACTGCCTGCAGAAAGGGGCGTTAAGCCCGCTTGCTTCGAAAGAAAGGATATAGAAATATCACTGGAAAGGAAGACGGGGGATTCATAACATGTGAGGATTGAACAGAGCGAAGAAACGAACGAGAGAAGAGAGGAGATAAGAATGCGGGAAGACGGGGATATTAACCATAGATGAGACCGGTTGACTACCATACACGCGCCGGATGAACGGAATAGAAAGACGTGAGAGATAGGAATGGAAGACGTGGTGAATGCATGCACAAGCCAGGAAGAAAAAAACGAGGAAGTCAATAATGCCTAAAAAAACTGAAGTACTAAGTTTACAACTTCATTATGAAGCAGTAGTAAAAAGGACGGCATCGCAGTTCTGTAGACTGCGTCCACCAAGCCATTTGAACGCGGGGGGGGGGGGGGGGGGATTCGATACATTAGTTTACAGCTGAACGAGAAAATGTTACAATGTTTACAAATGCTTTGCAACAGTCCCACTCACAAATCGGTGGTTAATTAAATAGCGGTGTGTAATAGACAAATTTTAACCGCTTTAGATGTGTCGATAAGTGCACTTCAGAGAATGTGATATATAGCTTTTTGCTCCTCAATTACTACTTAAAAGTTAATACCTTAATTCATTTATTTATTTTGCTATACTAAAAAAATTTTCTAAGAAAATGCTGGCCTAAACTAAATATCTAGCTTCCAGAGTCGGTAGCCTATATAAAGTAGATGCCTGTTTTCCTTTACGTGCTACAAGCTCGCAAACTGCGGTAAGAATTCAAATTAGCTTTCTTTTCTCGTATATTTAGAGAGGTGCTCCTGAGGTCAAATTTCTCCCAAACCGAAGCTGTGGAGGAAAGCGTCCACGTCAGCATTTGTAGTTTTTTTCCATTTAAGGACACTGCTCGTTTAGGTGACCTCTGCGCACAAGCCGGCCAACATTAAATGACCATCTTCAACACTCTTACGTTCTAAACACATCAACATTCAAAATGTGCACATCTTCGATATTAAAGGCAGGTCTTCTTTTATTATATTTTTTGTCGTTACCCCGGCGTTTAGCGTTCGGCGTCGATTCCTCGCCGGATATGTTTTGCATATATGCAGGGTGCTCCGCGTAACTTGTGCCAAAATTTAAGGATATGTCAGTGCCACGTACCAAAGCAATGTTATTTGCCGTCGCGTGTAGCAAGTCAGACTATCACTGGCATTTTACCTAAAAACCACATTAGTTATTATCAAATAATTACCTTTTCAAATATTTTATTCAGGGAAATATTGTCAGTCAGAAAATTCTACACGCCATCATAAAAAATTCCCGATCCATCCTTCGGTTGCTGAATATGTGCTACATAAAGGTTTTACCCAAGCATTAAAGAAATACCACAAGACACAAAAAGTGAACTTTTTGCGTGCTGTTGCGGGATTTTTCAGGCTTGGAAAAAAACTTTTATGTAGCCCGTATAGACGAACAGAAACATGGGTCGGGAATTTTTCACGATGGCCTACAGTTTCGTGATTGACGATGGTGCTCAGATTATCCTATTTAAGAAGGTATTTATTTTAAATAACAAATTATGTAACTAGACGAAATAAAAAGAAATGACTTGCTGCAAGCGACGGCAAACATCATTACCTCGGTTCTGTCCAGCTGCGTTGCAGTCGCAATATTATTTTTTTTTTTTTGCACAAGTTACGTGGGACACGTTACGTGGGACAGCCTTTATACAGACAACTTGGGTCACTAGGTATGTGACCAAACAGACAACGACGACACTGGGTATGTGCAAATGGATCCACTGCGCATGCTCGCATTCTTGGTGAATCCGCCAATTTGATGTGCTAGTGCGGCACGATGGGTATAAAGTCTCTAAACGTATTTAGATGTGCGTCGTACTTCTCTGTGCCATAAACTTCTCATCCTGCATCGTACACCGCCTTCATCCTTATGACACAAACAGCGAACAACCACAGGCGACGAGGGTAAGCTCGCGTAATGCACTACCGTTGCCATACCTCGCTAGCTCCAACAAGCTTCGCATCATTTAGATTCCAACGTAAAGCTTATGTCTGCATGTTTTTATACGTAGTTAGGAGGCGCTCATTTGCTTTAAATTATACTAATATACTCTATATGATGGTGGTATGAGGCATAAGGGGATGGTAATTGCTAATATGAGTCGTATATTATTGCGCGTTTTAAAGCTTTCGTCAACCGGAGCAAAATTGACAGCAGCCAACAATATAACTGTAGTACAAGGTGTCCTGTCACAGCACTTACACCACAACGCCTGGCACTTAAGCTGCGTACCACGGTGATCCTGCAAATTTTAACAACATCGATGCTACCTTCACGCCTAACGAAATATAGCGAAAACATCTAACAACGTGCAGCTCTTGGCGTTATTTGTGGCAAATAGCGGGGCTTACTTTAAAAATGCTAAATGTATCATGTTTTTAGAGGGCACTTAGAGTTTCGAACACCTTTCAGAACACGAGGCTGAATCCGCAAAAGCTTTATTCGCGGGTCCCTTCGCCTATACATCAGAAATCGTGATTGGCTTGTGCCAGTCTTTCATGGGAAAACTCGTCCCGGTCTCTGATCCGCTGACGTGTGCTTTGGTTTCGGTCACGACGCTGCGCGTAATTAGCGAGACAGAACACAGCTGCGGAAGCTGTTATTCCAGGATCTGTTGGCTTTCAGGTCGTTCTCATGGCGATGCTTGGCGTGGCGCCGCCACAACGCCACCGCACAGTCACCGACAGAAGCGTGCAACGAAGAGGCGGACGTCAGGCATCGCATGAGAAACACGCGGACCGCAGTAATTAGACAGCGTCTGGCGAAGATAAAGACAGCCTCGTTGTCACGGAACACGCAGCAAACATTGGACTGCTACTTCACGGGCAACCATGACAGCGATGGAACGAAGTTTGCGCGATGTGGGAGGAAACTTTGTGCCTAGCTGGGAATCACTCTGTAATGAAGGTTCGCACTGCGTGCCATGCGGACGCGTCACGTTCAAAGAACAAAAAGGAGAACACAACTCAAGAGAACGAAGAGGCGACGGCCTGCAAGCTGCAAACAGAAGGCCTAGCACTATCTTGGGCCACTTGGTGTGAGTTGCTGTTGCTTAAGCAAAGTTACTTCCTCTACCACTTTCGTAAGTACAGAAGGCCAGACGAATCCTTGTGGCTGTATAGGGGTGAGTTGCCTTTTTCGCAATATCAAAGCGCGTATATTCAGTTTGCTCAGGCAGTCGTTCGAATTTTCATCGTTTTGCTTGTGCGTGTGTGTGCGTTTGTGTGCGCGCGCGCGTGCGTGTGGGTGACTGTGCAAAAGTGAGCGGGGAGGGGGTGTCGGAAGAGGCTTACTTCAAGCTGAAAGGAGATGTATCCTCAAGAAATGAGAAGCAATACACCAGTCATCCAAGACCACTGCCTAGAAATGAATTTATGGGTGCAGTGAATGAGATTTCGAAGCTGCTTCAGCGATAACCACTGGAATTTGCGACGCAACAAGTAAAGACGTTAGAGCCGTGTGTGACCAGGGAGCAATATGGGAAGATACAGATGAGGGAGGCCAGGAGCTTAACCGGAAGTTTCTCACCTGCTTTACTACCATAGCTTGGCCTCACGAACTAATTTAAGTCAACTCACATCTGTCGTTACACAAATCTAGCGTTAAATTTACCATTCTAGCGAGTTCACGTCTCTGGTGCCTTCCCAGCATCTCGGAGACATCATCTTAACGTCAAGCCGCAGCAAGCAAGGCTAGGGCCCTGTGTCCTGTGTCTGCGCGGAGCACGTTAGTCTTCGTTCGTTGCGCCCCGTGGGTGTCATCAATCACAGTTCTCAGTTTATATCCCCGAAATTTTTTTTTTCTTTTCGTCCGCGGTATTTGTCGAGATGCTTGGACGCTGAAAGCCTTTAAAACGACCACGCTATTCCCTAATGTCGTGCTTAGTTCGTTCCATGGTCTTTCGTAGTTTCCACGGGCTCAGCCATGCGGCACCACTTGATCACTTCTCTGCTGGAAATCTTCGAGGCTCTGAGTAATGTACGTCGTATTCATCATGAGCCGTGAACAAACAACAAAGCAAAGAACAAAGAACAGAGCTGGGATGCAGAAAGAGTTGAGAACAAAAGAGAGAGTTAGAGAAGAGAGATGTGAAAGATTTATACGATGTCGTGGCCTTGACCGTTTCATCTCGAGAGATCATCGGTGCCAGTCTCAGCTGTAACGGGCACTTCGTCTCAGCTTCGAGGCTCTGTGACGGCTCCACAATTACTCACGATGCGGTTGCGCTTTAGTTACGGCAGATTTCCTTTTCGGCGAACGCAGTTGGTGTGATATTCAACATCTCGGTTCCCACGATACTTTTCGGTGTTAGGGAATTTGTTATTTGGTTCGGAAGAACAGACCTTTATGAGGAAATAGAATGAATTTCACTATACAGGGGTTCAATCGACTGTGCTCCTTAGAAAATCAGATTTTACCCTCAGGTGCACAGCGAAAGATCTTGTTGAGCATATGCATGAGTCGCTTAGAGGACAGTTATTGGGACCTGTCTGTACGTATAAACATTTGTGCTAGGTGCATGACAGCATTGGGCCGCAACAGCTTCTTTTGCAAAATAGCAAATTCCCTTAGACGGCCAATACCAGCCGTCTATGGGAATGACAACATAAAGCGTCCGATGAAGAAATAAAGCGTTCCGGAGAGAGTGAGCACAGGGCCTGCTGTTGAAAAGAGAGCGTTTCAGCGAAAGGTGACTTCGCGATCCGCTTGCGAGCTACACGGACCGCGGGCGATAGCAAAACTTGGCTGAGATGTTCACAGTTGCGTACGCTACCGCGAACTATGTTATTTCAGGACGACCGAGGAGTGGTTCAGGGCCCCTTTAAGCGAAGAGAGAGAGAGAGAGAGAAGGGAAGACGGAAAGGCAAGGAGGTTAACCAGACTGAGTCCAGTTTGCTACCCTACACGTAGGGAGGGGAATGGGGAGTGAAAGAGAGAGAGAGAACTTAGGTGTAGGATGTCTACAGTCGGGCACTCAAGTCTGTTGCCCTCAGGTAGCGAAAAAGCGCTCGAACTGCTTTCTGGGCTAATGAACTGTGAGGCCAGGCTCCCAAGATCTTCGCTTCCGTAAATGGCCTGTCGACGCTGCAAGAGAGCTTCGCACTCCCTTTAAGCGAAGCTTCCTTTGCCTCTTGCGTGCTGCTGCTATGGTCTTGCTCGAAACTATGTAGGTTGTACACAGTGGTATCTCGTGGTGCTGCCGTAAGGCTGGCTCCAAGGACAGTCCCAGTCTCCACTGCCTAGAATTTCATGTCCTATAAAATGTATTTCTACTTGAGGTACAACAGTTCTGCGTACAAAGCTTCAGCAAACGCACTTAAGAAGACTTACGTGTGGGAATGCGAAAACGCTGTAGTGTTGTTGCTGAAAAGATTTAAGTGAAGCTTTTTTTGCCGCTTCTCTGCTGTTGCTATGGTCTTGCTCGAAACTGTGTAGGTTATACACAGTGGTATCTCGTGGTGTTGCCGTAAGGACTGGCTCAAAAGACAGTCCCAGTCTCCACTGTCTAGAATTTCACGTCGTATAAAATGGATTTCTTCTTGATGTACAATAGTTCTGCGTACAAAGCGTCAGCAAACACACTTAAGAGGAAAGGTGCTTTAGCTCGGTCCCAACTCCGACGCGGCCTGTTCAAATACATGTAAAACGCAAAAACGCTTTTCTGAGATAACTCCTGCACCGATTTTAATGAAATGTGTTGCATTTGAGAGAAACAGTTAAATTCTAGTGACTGTTGGAAGCGGAATTTCGATTTCAGGCCTGAATGTTGTGAAAACAATTTTCAAATATTCCACAGTTTGAAAAAAATAGAAGCGCGAAGTTTACATATTCATAGCTCTGCATCAAAATCTGATTCTTACTTACTAGCGAAAATCATGCTCGATTTTATTCATATAAATCACGATGTTCTCACTTCAACCAGCATCGCACGACATGACAAGGGCGATTCTCGGTCCCTTTAACGCCGACATTCAGCGTGAAATGGGCTCTGCCGTGATTTTTCTTTCTTTATTTCTTTTATCGAGCATTTAAAGTCTTTTCCAATAACGTATATTGCAGTTGCGACCTCGTTACTTTTGGTTTCTCAAGATTTGGATGGAGACGTAAATTCTTGGTTGATTCTTACCACTCAGTGGGTATGCGCCACAGTCTATGACGCCACCATCATCATCAACAACAACGCTCTGACAACGACCGCCGGGCCCGTGCGCCGCCGACGCCAGGAGTGACCCTGTCTGGCGTCACGAAAGCGCAAAAAGCATCCTGTTGAAGGCGAGGAAAGAAAGGATGTACTGGCCTCAACCGCCGCGTGTATTTAGAGCCCGAGGAGACTTCCCCTACAATGACTTTCGTGAAGCGATGTTTCAAGCCCAAGCCTACCGGAACAGCAAGGTTGGATGGTTCCTTCGCACGCCTGATTGGACAACGATCCGGCTGCCGCCGTTCGAGAAGAACCTGTACGAGGAGCATCCGGCCACGACAAGCCGGTCGATGGCCAAAGTGGACGCCTACAGAAAAGTCAACGGTATATCGGTGAGAGGCAACAACGTGCCGAAGCCCATCCTTGCTCTGGAAGAGTCCAACTTCCCGGACTTCATCGTCAAGAGCATCGAGACTTCCCGCGACCACACTCTGCCCACGCACATCGAGGCACACTGCTGGCCCATCGCACTCACGTGCAGGAACTTTCTGGGCATCACGGAGACGGGATCACACAAGTCGCTCGCCTACCTCGTGCCGGCAGTCATCCACGTCAGTCGGCAGCCGCCCCTGCAACAGGGAGACGGACCCATCGCCGTCGTGTTGGCTCCGACACGAGAGCTGGCCAAGCAGATTCACAACGCAGCCTTAGAATTGGGTGAGCACGCTACATTGCGAAGCGTGTTCGCTTCGAGCGGGGAGCCCAAGGAAGGCCAGTGCGACGAGCTGAAAAAGGGCTGCCACATCTGCGTGACCACGCCTCGACGCCTCATCCACTTCCTCGAGGAAGGCAATGTGAATCTGCACCGCTGCACCTATCTCGTGCTGGACGAGGTAGACCGCATGCTGGCAATGGGTTTCAAGCCCCATGTCCTCAAGGTGTCCGAGCTCTGCCGGCCGGACCACCAGACGATAATGTGGATCACATCCTGGCAAAACGAGCTCAGGCCCTTTGTCGAGGACCTGCTCTACGACTACATCGAAATCGAGTTCGGAATGCCACAGCTGCCCGCTGAAAATGGCATCGAAATGACCGTCGACGTGTGCCAAGAGGCACAGAAGGAGGCGAAGCTAGCCCAGCTCTTGGACGACGTGCTCAAGGAGAAGTCAAAGAAAGCCGTTGTGTTCACCCACACGAAGATGAAGGCAGACGAGCTTGCGTGGAAACTCCGACTCCGCGGCTGGTCTGCCATCGGCCTTCACGGAAAGAAGACGAAAGAGGAGCGCGACTGGATCGTTTCGATGTTCCGGTCTGGTACGTCAAGCGTGCTCGTGACGACGGACAAGGTCGCGCAGGACTTGCTCCTCGAGAACGTGCGTCTGGTGGTGAACTACGACTGCCCGGACTGCTCGGAACTCTACGCGCGCAGGTCGAGCCACGTTGTGCGTTCAGGTGAACCAGGCGTGGTTCACACGTTCATCATTCCGACCCAGCAGCAGTATGCCGCAATACTGATTGCAATCCTGGAGGAGGCCAAGCAGCCCGTTAAGCCAAAGCTGTACACTATGGCAAAGAAAGCTCGTTCAAAAAAATGACGCCTTTGGCACCGGCGGTCGGCAAGATGCTCGGGGTGATGGCGGCCCAAGGAACGAACTCGCTGTCCTGAAGAAGCCTCTTAAAATTCCCGCCTCTGCAGAACTGACGGAAGAAGCAGACGGCTATTCATTTAACTTTATGCCAATTAAAACCCATATTTATTCTGTTTGTAATCTGGTATTAATGAATGATTGGGCAAGAAATGAAATAAAATTTGAATTCACTATCTAGGCCGAAGTAGGTTGGAGTTTTCCCACAAAATATTTTATCGGGACATCGGAGTGTACGTGCTAAACGTGGTAGGAAAAAAAACCTGTGCAATCGCATGGCAGTGCTGTCACGAATACCGGAGTTAAAAATTATTTCTGCAATCGTTGAATTGACATTTCAGTATTTCAAAAACTGTCTGCTCCTTTGATCCCATGAAATCCTCTTCACTTTTCATATATATAGTTGTCATGTAGACTGTAATAATGACACCTTGTTAGTGCAAATTGGTTTTATTGTGAAATGTTAATTATTTTTGTTCCTCTGAAAGGGTGCAACCGACTCTGGGGATCGGCCATGAATCGGGCGGTGAAAAGACTCACGATTTTTCTTGAGGAAAATAGGAGTAAATGAAATGACTATCTTTTAAGTGTGAATTTCAAGTGTCTACTGTTACTGATATGATGGTTCAAATATCCGTATATTGCAGTATAATTTACATGACCATGAGAAAAAAAAGAACAAATTTTAACATAAAAATTCTTTTTGCCTCTCGCAGAAAGTTGCAGAGGACTTCACAGGCGTTCCTGTGACTATGACCCCGCTCAAGAAGCACGCCATATTGCCCGACGTCGACTTGTGGAGTGGCAGGACAACCAGCGGCGCTTACATGACGCCCGCCATCGTGACGTCCATTACGCACCGGGCACCCTGGTTCTCCTTCGGTCGCCGTCGCGACGCGTTGGCCTCTCGGAGAAGTTACTTTCACGCTACTCTGGCCCTTACCGTGTCTTGCGTAGTGTAACTGACGTACCACGTACGAAATCGCCCCTCTTGAGCCAACCGTGGCTCAGCATCGCTCCGACGTGGTCCATGTCGCGCGCCTTAAGTTGTATCACTCGCCCGCCTCCTGACCAGCACCGAGCCGGTGCTTCCGCCGCCGGGGGTCATGTGACACGCTGACGAAGAAGATGTTGCCAGCTTGGTCGGAACAAGACGACGCTCTGGACTTCGCGCGCTGCCTACCATCGTGTCAGCCGCTACGATTATTGTAAATATATTGCAAATATACGTCGGACTGTTGTTAACCCCGTAACAATATATATATATATATATATATATATATATATATATATATATATATATATATATATATATATATATATATATATATATATAGACACGCCTCTACCACGTAACCGACTTTACACTCGTTATAAACACACACGCACATTTTTCTACTGTGGCGCTCCTAATGCTAACACATAAAAAAATAAAATAAAACGCACCACTGGAGCAAGTCGATCCTAGACGCGTTTTCACCGGGACGAGTGAGATCCTCTTGTCGGAAATGCGGCGCAAGAGTACAAAGGCACGCGTGGCAGTGTCTGCAATTCTTTTGCGCGGGGGTTCACGTGCACAACTCGCACAGACCAGAGAGCATGACGTCGACCGTCCAGGGCGCGCTCGTTAAAAACCTCTGTACGAGCTACATGCGCGAAGCGTGGCGATGCTCGACCAAATGAGCTGCGGGATGTTGCTCAGTTAGTTTTCTCGATACCTATATTACCTCCAAACGTAATTTATGAGAAGTGTCAACCAGCGTCATTCGCGAGCCCAGCGACGGATGCGGAACCTCAGCCGCAGGTGTTCCGCGGGGGTACAGCGGGTACGGCGTGGCGCTGCCAAGCATTCTTTCAGTCAGAGCTGAAAAGTACGGCAACGCAAGAAACGAAGGACGGTTTTCCGCGTTGATTCGAAGAATGCATATATTCCAATTCGCGCAGATTTTCAGGTCGTCGCCGAGCAGTTTAAGACCGTGGGTTCCACGTATGCCGCGGCGGTCGCATTTCGACGGGGAAGAAACGGGAAAACGTTCGTCTAAGAGTTCAGTGCACGTTCAAGAGGCCCAAGTGGCAGAAATTAATCCAGAGGCCCCCAATAGGGCCTTCTCCATATAACCAGATCACGGTTTTGGTGCGTGAAAGCCCAGAATTTAATTTTGATTTAACCGCAGCCGGTCTCGTGATGGGTAATCCAGGAACAATCAAGAAGCAAGTTAATTCTCGCATGCTACTACCTCAAGGCATTCTTTAATGTACTTGCATGGAACACTAGTCGATAGTCCCGCGACGTAGCAGCTGCACTCGCTGTAATTTTCCCGAATTGCGTTTTAGGGCGTTCCTTATATTCTGCGGGAAAGCTCAATCGCAAGCCCTAAATGTGAGGGAGGACACGACTCACCTCCATGCGTTCGAGAATATCTTTCCACAGCTTTCAATAGATGAAGCGCCAATGGTGACGGCACATAGGAAGGAATACAGACAGGACAAGGCGCTACTTGCAACGCGCAAGTTATGCACCAACTAGCCCCACAACGTGTTTTACTGCAATATCCTTCCATAAAATGCAGTAGTTTCTACCTGAAAACTGCTTGATTGAATGAAAGTGGCATCCGACCACGGGCTTCGAACTATCGCGTTATGTATACAAGCAGGCTCGGACGAAAGCCTTTGAAAACCCATCATCATCATCATCAGCCTGGTTACGCCCACTGCACGGCAAAGGCCTCTCCCATACTTCTCCAACTACCCCTTTGAAAACTACACAACAGGAAAAGCTGCAAGAGTCGCGCGGGGAGCCGCGTACGCCATTAATTAATTACGCAACTCGTTAGCCACCTAATTGCCTGTGTCGTGCTAACCATAGGCGTTAACGGGCGTTAACCGTAGGCGTTAACGAGTTGGTAGGACCGCGCGACATCAACCTAGAAATACACTCACACACACAACCTCACGCACACACGCTCGCATGCACGCATGCGCACACAAACACACACACCGCAGTGATGCAGATTAGAAGGCAAAACCCGTCGCCTCGTCAGCGAATTTGCCATCGCTACGACGTATTAGGCATTCTTTATTCTTGACGTGTGTGACAGCTAGCGATGTTTAGTAAGCGAAGCCCCGAACACGAGCCGCACTTTGAGAAGAGAGCTTATATGTACTCGCGTGGCAGCTTTTTCTTTCGTCATTTCCCCTTCACTTTTAGACATTGGGCCACATTTCTTTCTTCATTTTTCAATGTCCCTGTATGCGAGATGCAAGTGTTATGAGCAAATTGTGTCGCGTTGGGCATAAGCCTGGATAGCGTTCCTGTTTCGGCCACGCCACCATCAACAGGCGCTTTCGTGGCTGTCATCACATAATTAAGCAGTGAGTAATGTCTCATTTCTCCAGGGAAACAAAAAAAAAATGAAAGAGACCGAGCCATTGCATTTATCACGCCACAGTAGACGAGCATGAACGTGCAAGCTTATCTAGCAAATTGAGCGTCTCTGATATCCGGATTCACATTGTATCAACGATAATAAAAAAAAAGAAAAAGAAAGGTGGCGTAAAAGGCCCAGTCAAGCATTTACCCAACTAACCTGAACCCACCCTAGTTATATCTGTTATGGAGGGTACGTGATGCTAGAAACAAGTCGTTAACACATTGTTCTTATAAAGGCTGTGGTGAACCGCAAGAAAGTTAGCAGAGTAACGACAAACACTTTGATATCAAACTGAAGGCTTCTGTCTCAAACCTCATCGGCGAGATTTCGTTAAGAAGAATAAATCATAAATCAGAAGAGAAAAAATCGTATAAAAATTAACGACATGCAGGGCATCAATCCTGCACATAAGAAAAGAAAGAAGAGAGATTCATGCCCAACCCACAAGATATACGGGAAAGTACAATGAATGGCACATTGCGACCCATTGGCTTTTCTTCTTGACACCTAAGCATTGCCGTGAGGAACATTGTTGAGGAATTATCGTTGATTCTTCGCACTGAAAACCTGCCAGCCATTGAACGGGCGACGCTGGAAGTAAAACGCTCGTTATAGTGTTATTTTCTTTATACAGAAATAGACCCACGCCTTCCCCCTCTGTCGTTCGGGTGTTGGTACATAACACACGCTCCTCGCTACGTATCTCCATGCTTCCTATCACTTTTTTTTTCTCCTTCACACAGCATCCACGTGCACCTATGACACTCGCTTTATTTTTCGCTCATTTATATTTTCCTTATGCACGAACACCACGCGAACGCATACCACGATCGCTGGCACGAGCTGTGGCTGAATTTCCAATAACCGGCCCACTTTTCGGCAATGGCGATGGCCATCGCTCACCAAGAAGTCTGCAATCATCGCGTACTGCTCGCCGTCTCACTTTTTTTCCATTAACCACCCCCGCCTGCCCGGTCTCTGCTTTCTCACTTCACAAACACATCCGCAACAGCGCCGCAGTTACCAACGCCGCCTCATTTCCGGAACCAGTTTTTTCGCCTGAGCCCGTTAGGACAGCGATTTCGATTTTCTGTTCATCGCTCCTTTTCCACCCTTGCCGCGTATTCCTCGATGCCAAAACGATGCAGCTGCCTATCGTGCGCATTCTGCACGTCACGATTGTGGGTTTTTTTTCTAGTTATTGCTGACTATTGTCTTTAGCTAAAAATTGGTGTGTGGGGTATGCGCTAATCATCGTTCTCTGCGAAATCTGTGTAGTCGCGTCCATGCCACATTTTTTTCTAAGGTTATCTTTATTAACCATCACGCCTTATTTCCCGTTTTCCGGCTTCAGCTATATGCAGTACTATGACGCGCTAAATAATAATAAAATTGAAATTCGTCTTACGCAGGCCGTTCGCTTTCTTTTTCCCCATCGGTACCGCACTGTTGGACCGAGCGAGTAATGCTCAGGGGCTACAAATTCAATAAACCCTTACGTCACGCTGCGAACCTCGCAACGGCACGCCCGTGAGGGAAGTTCGCTAATAATGAACTGAGAGACGGAGAAATAAACAAAAGCACTTCGGCGAAAATCTCGCATGCTGACTATATAGTAAAGCATATATACCACGTGATATTTTCAGCTGGTGTGTGAAGAGCAAAGCAGAGTAGAAGCAGAGGTTTAGCGACCACGAACCGCACTGCAAGCCTGGAATCACCGGGCAGAAATGATAGGAAGAGAGGAAAAGAACGCGCTAAAAATTTTACGTTGACGAAAAGAGCAAGTGGTTGTGTCTTTACGAAGAAGAAAGGTGCTGTAAATAAAACTGACGTAGGAGCAGCAGCAAAATGAAGTTAACATCGGGCTTTTTTAAAGTTTTCTTTTGATCCCCTAGCGGTTCACTTAATTGCCTCGCTTATCTCTCCTTGCGTCCCAGAAAGTTTACGGCGTCTAGAGGTAATGACCAACGTTCCTGATAAGCTTGCGTATGATTACATAGGTGATCCTTTCCACGAAAGAGCGATTTTTTTTTCCTAGTTTATTTTTGTTTTCGCTAAATATTCGCATATCGTGCTGCAGATCCAGTATACAATGTGACCCTTCGCACAAAGCCTTTGCATAGTGGCAGACCCCAGTCGTAAGCACGCGTTACTGTGGTGCTTTGGAAGCTGGTGAGTTTACAAAGCTTGCCGTTCATGACAACTTCCGACCAAATCTGACACACCCTTTTGATATATCGAAATCCCTCCTGTTAAAAAAATAGCAGAAAAAAGAAACTCTTAGCAGGTTTATATCAAGAAGGGCTCTTTATCTTATTGATATGAACATGAACGTAGTTGTCACCGTTTTCTGGCGATGGCTACACTTTCTTTATTTGGTTATTAATGAAAGGTAATAACATGAAGCAAGAAAGTGCAGCGCCAAATGTATGGTGTACACACGGTGTCATAAACAAAGTCAAGGATTTTACGCCGCAGCGACGATATTGACACATGCACTTGTTTATCATTAGACACTTTTGGTACTGCGTATCTAAGATCGCTACGTTCTGCAAAGTGCGCATGTGCAGAACGCAACACGAATGGTACGTGATGCGTACGCGGCTGCTACGTAAGCACGTATCCGATTCTTGCGTGCGGACGTAGGGAGCCTTGCGTGCTGCTCTTGTGGTTCTCGTTTGTTCGGTAGAGCGCCATACAAAAGACTTTCCGAAAATGGCAGCGTCAAAGGCGACCAGCGGAAGGCTGTACTTTTCAATGGCCTACGATTCGGCTTTGCTGCGTGAAGTGAACGCGCAGAAGCCAGTCCCCGATCCTGCACGGTCGGAATGCATAGCAAAAATATGAGCTTTGTTTTTGAGAAAGTGTTCAGTGTGTGCTGTTTGCGCGAAAGGCTCGACCTGCTTTTGGCGCAGTTCGTCGCAAATGGCCGTGCCAGCCTCAGAAAGCAAGTACTCGGCTTTTATTTTTCTCGACAGTATTCGTGTATTTCATCCGTATTAAAAGCACAGTCCCTTAAAGGCCTAAACATAGTTCGGCGAAGCGGGAACGCGCCCACACGTTACATCACGTTAGCGAAGTCAACAGCGTCTAGTTCGACCGACGGTTCGGCGTACCTGGCGGACGCGGCCAATGCGCTCCGACGCGCCCGGCGTTTAACGCTCGCCCGCTTACGTATACGTAGGCATTTCGCAGTACTAAAAGCCCTAACGCGACACGCGCTCCTACGTTCCGCAAAACACTTGCGTGCTGCGTACGTATCTTCATGGCGCAGTACTAAAATTGGCTATCATTGAGTGAACGCGTTTCACCGTCAGAAGTGTTATCGCTCAGTGCAGAAGGCGACTGCATGTATCGGAAGTTTCTCAGATGTTATCGAGGATTCCATCCGCTCTCTGTTGTCACTGAACCTTGCGTAATCAGATTGTTTGTATGCGCGACGCGAAGTGTGTCGAACAAGACACGCAGGTACCAGCGATTATTCTGGAACCTTCGATGACTCGGTCATAAAAGCCGACGCGCTTGCCCCGCAGATCGCATTTCCACGATCGCCGACCGCGTTCGCCGCCATCGCTGTGCTTTGAGTGTAACCTCCTTTTGTGGGAACAAGTTCGCCCAATAAAAGTTAGTTTCGTCATTCACAGATTGGCCGCTGTATTATTCACCCTCACTACTACGTGACAATAGGATTACGAGGCGCGACGTAATGGGGAGCTCCGGAATAAGTTTGACCACCTGGGGTTCTTTAACGTGCCCGCAACACACGAGACACGAGCGTTCTTGCATTTCGTCTTCATCAAAATGCGGCCACCGCGGCCGGGATTCAATCGCGCGATCTCGCGGTTAGCAGGCCAGCACCATAGCCACTAAGCCAACGCGGCGGGTTGCACACGGTGTTCTGGAGTTACTGAGGGTGATATTATCCTACTAAAATTTTCAGGGGAAACGAAGTTGGCGGGTGTCTGAGGTTTCAGACGCTCGAATGAGAAGTACTCACGATTGCAAACACTCTTTTGGAGTAAACGCACATAACATGTGTTAGCCTCTTCAAATATTTGTTGAAGACCTTTCATTGCTTTGTGATGCACAGCTTTTGATGGGCCATAGGTCTAACATTTCGACTCGTGATAAAAGAACAGCGTTATTAGAGATTGAACACTTAAGCCTTCCCTGCCCAAATATTTATTTTGCATCTATTTATCGGCATCTAATTAAGAATAAAAATATATATAGATTTTTGTAGCATACTGAAGAATTCTATCTCAACCTATCTCAGAAACTCAACCCATTTTATTCAGCTTGTGATATCAGTAAATTGCCAAATTTGCAGTCTTAAGTGTGTGAGCTATGGTCCCAAATTAATTGAAGGTCGTTTGCATCTCTTTTAGATAATGTAGCCTGCCTTTGGTAGTAGACTCCACAAGGCGAGCACCGAAGCCTAATCACACTGGGTTTCGAGGTGTGGACATCTCCAATGTTTCAGAAGAATCGAAATTACCTGTGGCGCTAAGTGTATATATGTCCAGCAGGCTAACATGCGGCCGGGAGGCTTGGCCTTCCGTTTCCCACGTGGGAGAGGCGCGCTTCGTGATGGATCACGATGTGCAGGACCTCAATAAAATTTTATCATGCAATACCATACAAAGCCTATATAAATTAGGCAATCGATGTGGTTGGAACTGTGATCTCACACGCCATCTGTAACCTTTCCTCAACAACAAGTGCGTAATGAAACACCACGAAGCCACACAAAGAAATTATCCCGATCCAACGCACGCGATGGAACCTATGTGAGACGAAGCGTTCGTGAAAGTGTGTCGGTTAACTTCTACAGAACTGAATGCAACGCGTGCAATTGTAATTATATTACAGCGAAGTTGTGAACCTCTGCGTGGGCGGAATTTTCGGTGTCCGCGTCCATGAGCCAAAATGTGGGCCGATCCCAGCTGCAGTGCAGGGCAGGAGCTCGTATCCCTGTATGCGAGCTCCTGTATGTATCCTTCGTACACGTCGGCAGAGGTTTGAGGCACTCAGCAAAGTGAAATGAAAAGTGCGTACATTCTTCCGAATCACACATACAACATGCAGAATAACATTTGTTTCTATAAAGCACAACACAAGCATCCGGGCCACATAATTGATGATAAGGCACTCCTGAAAACAACGCGAAGCCCATAGCGCTAACCGCACACGTATTCCAGGAAAAAATTATTGTTGCTGCGGAAGCGCCCGGGGCGACGTCAGCTTACACGCGGAATGACGTCCCTATCATTTCTTACATAAAAGAACCAGCCTAGCAACTGATTTAAATCCTATTGTAGCACCGCTACGGGTAGGCAACGCTTTCGTAGCACTCCCAAGGAGCAGCGTGAATACAAGGAGCGGCAAATGAAAAAAATCTCAGTGCCCTTCCACTCTCTGAAGAAGGATGACCAGCGAAGGTGTCTACGTGGGCCCCTTAATGGCGAACTGCACCTCCGCCGTGGATCGGCCCAGGCATTTCACTATCTCCGGGATCGGCCCACGCTTTTTTGCTTACGACACGAAAATTTCCTTGGACAGTAGAGCTATACAGCTTCGCTGTAAAAAGGAACGGCATTACGACCAGCGGTGGCATCCTGCAAAAATAGTTATTACTCCCGTTATTACCAATACTCCACACTGTCATTGCCACCATTACTCTAAAGCAATAAAGCATTGCATACCCCTTCCCTCAGCAGTTGTAGTGGTGGTTTTAAGCAGCTTAACTGGACCTCATCTTTCATAGGGTCGGGATGGCGAGTCAGTTTATTTCAAACGTATAAGTTAGATAAAAGGTTTATGCTAGGTGCAAGACTAAATTAACCCGGATAAGTCTTATTGAAAAATATTGGATGTAAAGGTATACATATGGAAAGTAATATATGTAGGTAGCTTGAGAAACTATGTTGGTTACACAAAGTGGTGTCTCGCGGCCATGCCATACGTGTTGGCTCCAATGAAGCGCGGTCTGCAGTTTCGGCAGCGTCTATATATACAAGTATCAGCGTATGCGGATGACATCACTCTGTTTTTGCGGGATGGGGACAGTCTTGTAGAGGTATTTCGTATTTATAATCAATATGCTTCAATGTCAGGGGGCAAAATAAATATGAGGAAATGTGAAGCATTAACTTTAGGTCGCGCCGAAATAACGCTACCAGGGGACCGAGCATATGCAAATACTAGGTATCAAATTTTGTACAAGTGGTGTTTCACCTCACACGTGGCGAGACATTGTTAGCTCCATTAAAGAACAGTCAGAAGCAGTGACTGCGTCGCCACTGCCGCTGGCAGAAAGGGCTTTCTTCATTAAGAACGTATTGTGCAGTAAACTGTGGTTTGCTGCAAGGGTAGCTCTCCCGCCGTCACCAACAGTACGAGTAGTAAACTCACTTATTTTCTCATGGTTCTGGCTAAACAAGTCGCAATACGTAGCGCAGCAATTTTTGCGTCTGCCAAAATCCAGCGGAGGATGGAGCTTGCCGTGCATAGTTACATTCAGTAGGCTGTTGTGCACTAAGACTACATGTGATCTACTTGATGATGATGAGTACCCTGGTAGGCCACTGCTCCTTTATTGGCTGGGCCATTACCGTCGAACGCTTATGCCGCAGAGTACAGGCAACTTGCTTCCGACGGCGGTAACGCCTGCACCGCAGTATGCGGCGGCTGCGCGCTTGCAAAGCCAGCTTGTACAACTAAGAATTACAAAGTGGCGTGCGACACCAGTTTCCAGGCTTTGTGAAATGTTGTGTGAGACAGCTGTACCTCCACGGACAGCTACTACACAAACATGGAAAGCTGTGCTTTCTCCTGATTTGCCCTCTCAAGTGAAGGATTTTCATTGGCAATATCAGTGGGGCATTCTACCTACAAGAGACAGGCTTGAACGCTGGCATATGGTACCGAATGATAAATGCATATATTGCGCACAAACAGAGACCAACGCGCATGTAGTAAAGGACTGCGTTGTAGCACGCACCTTCTGGAAGCTAGTTGCAAGAATGTTCGGAATATCCATCGTGCGGCCACCAATGCGCCGAGATCGGTTTGCGAGTCTCGTCTACTACAGCGCTAGCTACATTTTGTGGTGCTTCCGTAACATCGCAGAACGATCTCGGCAGTCAAATAGAGCAATGTACCCCAGAATGCGGAAACTACGGGTGATAATATGGGGTCATCTTGAAGAACAGTTGTTCAAACTCGGTGAAGCCGAGTTTCTTCGCCGCTGGTCTACGCGGTACATAACTGTCTCCCGTGGCAAAGTCTTTCTACAGCCAGAATAATGCTCAATTCTGTTGCCTGAGTTCAGACTGTATCTGTATGTGCCCCGGGTACCTTTCATAAATTCGAGGCCGACAATAATGCTTTTGCGTGGATGCGGTAATGAGTTTTGTTGTTGTTGTTGTTGTAGTTGTGTGCGGCAAAGCCAGTGTCAAGTAGACACCATTTATTATTTTATTTGTTAATCTGTTTTGTTTACATCAAGTATGATGCATTACATGTGATGTACTTTATATTGTACTTTTCTTTCATACAACAGTTGTAAGCGTGCCTACGGGTCAATAAATTTCCTTGTCATCATCGTCTATATATGGAACATCATTTTTTCCCTGTGACAATTCGTTTATGTGTAACTGCTTTTCCGTGGGTTAGTGAGTGGGGACTTGGGTGAACTTTGAAGACGTGCCGTTTATACAAGGTTTCGTTTCTTGTCCTGGTGGAGTTGTGCCGTGATTGTGACTGAGTGTTCGTATCGTCTCTTGTTGAAATAAAGTTTTTCTTAACACACATACAAATGCTGAAGTAATCTTTTCCTCAACGCACGTATAAAAATGTGCTCCCAAAGCATGACAGACTAGAGCGGTGGAGCATAGTCCCACCTTCGTTGTCTCCCAGTTGCCCCCTTCCAGGAGAAAAAGGAGGAGAAAAATAAAGGTTAAGAAAGGTAGGGAGGTCAATCAGACGCACGTCCGGTTTGCTACCCTACACAGGGGAAGGGGTTTAAGGGAAGAAAAGATAGGAGAGGGAGGGAGGAAGGTACTATCGGTGAGAATACTCGCGGATATCCATAACTTCACGCCTATAACCGGCCACTGAGGCAAGTCGATTTCATGAAACGTAGCAGTGCCCGCGTCGCTTTGTAAGCGTGCGACGCGTGGTCGTGGTCCGAGAATCTTTTTAGTCTCTGAAAATGATCTGCCCCTTCAAGGATCCAACAAGCATGTGGTGCTGCAATGCGCCATTTCTAGGGTATTTTAGAGGTCCATGCATGCTGGTTTCCGTGGCCTTGGAGTTCACTGCCTAATCACATCTGGTCGTTGCTCACGTGGCCGCTTCGCAATACATTTAATTGTTGTGGGGGCCTTTTGTCTACGGCGTGACCGGTGCTTGCCATCGGACGTCGTCGCAGGGCTCTGTTTCCATTTCCGGAGAGGCTGTAGTTTGAGCTACTGTCGTTTCTGTCAGAGGAGTTGTTCTTTCTTGGGGCAGAGGAGTTCCTTCCACAGAAGTCATGCCGCTTGCTGCCGGTGGCTGATTGACGTGTATGGGTTAATGTTCGACCAGCCGAGTTCTTGTAGTCAGTCCATCAAAAGTACTCCTTGAATATACCCGCACTTCTGTGATTTCTCTGGGCTCTGGATGCATGATCATCTTTGTACATACACATCTCATAACATCGCTACAAAACTGTGTAAATTCACATCATCATTGTACATGAACATTGTGTACACTGTATATATTGAACATCATTTTGTGTTATGTTACAATAAGTTAATGTGTAACTGTGCGTTTCCGTGGGTCTATGTGGTTACATATTAGTGAGTTTATATTAGGAATTGGACACTTCTTTCAAAGCATGCCATGAATACAGTGCTTCGTACTTTGCATATGTTGTCGTCCTGGAGGAATCGTGCCGTCATTGTGACTCAGTGTACGTATCGTCTTTTGCTGAAATTAACTTTTTCTAAACTTTAATAAAAATGTCGTTCCACTTCATACGTTTTCCGTGTACAAATACGTCTTATTTTAACGCGTAAGCATTCTGTGACGAGTACCCCAGCAAAATCTGCCCAACACGAGAAAAATGTAATGCCTTGCATCTGCACAAGAAATGCGTAATTTACGACGACATTTCATCGTTATATTAGTGTAAACGTACAAGAGTGGTAGCTTTATAAACAATTAGGAACAATTGAAACCAAAATATCTGCGCCTTTCCACTCTTTCAAGAAGGATGACCAAAGAAGCTGTATATGTCAGCCTCTTAATAGCGAACTGCAGCTCCGTCGCGGGTCGGCCCAGCCACGCACTGCCTTCAGGATCGGCCCACTTATGGGGAATGCTTAACGCCTGCTTCACCTTCGTCGCAGGTCGGCCTGGTGTTGCACTATCTTCAGCGTTGGTCCACGTATTATCATAATAATAATAATAATAATAATAATAATAATAATAATAAAAATAATCATCATCATCATCCAATTTTATGTCCACTGCGATCTCCCATTATCCCGTCCTGCGCCAACCGATTCCAACTAACACCCGCGAATTTCCTAATTTCATCGCACCACCAAGTCTTCTGCCGTCCTCTACTGCGCCTTCCTTCTCTTGGTACCCGTTCTGTAACCCTAATGGTCCAACGATTATCTAACCTGCGCATTACATGACCTGCCCAGCGCCATTTATTTATCTTAATGTCAATTAGAATATCGGCTATACCAGTTTGCTCTCTGATCCAAACCGCTCTCTTTGCGTCCCTCAAGGTAATGCCAAGCATTCTCCGTTCCGTCGCTCTTTGTGCGGTCCTTAACTTGTTCTCAAGCTTCTTTGTCAGTCTCCAAGTTTCCGTCCGATATGTCAGCACCGCTAAAATGCACTGGTTATACACCTTCCTTTTCAACGGTAATGGTAAGCTTCTAGTCAGGAGTTGACAATGTGTGCCGTATGCGATCCAACCAATTTTTATTCTTCTGTGAATTTCCTTCTCATGATCAAGGTTCCCTGTGACTAATTGACCTAAGTAAATGTACTCCTTCAAGGACTCTAGAGGCCCACGTATGCGGAGTGCTTAGCCCTGCTTTAACTCCGCCGCGGGTCGGTGGTGCATTGCACTACCTTCGGGATTGGCCCACGTATGTCGATTTCTTAACGCCTGTTTCCCCTCCGCCGCGGATTGGCCCGGTATCGCACATCTTAGAGGTGGGCCCATGTATGAAAAAATGCTGGTCCACGTGCGGACGCCATCCGCCAGATCATTGCAATAGACAGCTTCACCGTAAAATGTTCGCCTCCATTGTACCCAGCTAAAGTGGTACGGACGTTAGGCAAGCACCACGACCACGAGCGACATACGTGACGCGCGCACGCACGTGTTCGAAAGTGCAGCATGCATCTTCATTCCGCTCGGCCGTCCTCCAAGCGCGAGTGCATTATTGAACTAAATGAATGTTTAAAAATAAGTTGCGTCTGAAAATTCATAATGTACGACTTACACGCAAGCTGCAGACAGGATAGCTTCGAATTGTAATACGAATATAAGAGAAAACATAACTCCGTTGGTTAGAAAAAATATATTTATCTTCAGTGACGGGTAATCTCATGCAGCATTTACGTTTACGCATCGCACAGGTAACAAATTTAATGTCATCGAACGTATGTACGCATCTTTCAAGCTATGCCGCGATGCAGACACCAGTACATGGCGAATGGACAGTGCGAAACGCCAATGCATCGATGTCGCGTTTGTTGAAGAAAGATTGATGAAAAGAGGTGCATGCAGGGAGAAGGGTAACACACATGTGTCCCCTGTGCCTAAGTAAGAAGTGTTTGTATGCCAGATTATCTATGCACATTATACTCTGCCAGATACTGACCTACCGAGAGACATGAAACCAAGGTGGACTACGCAAAGGAAGCTTCGCTTCAAAGTTAAGGCCACCCCGCATCCAGCGTTTTCCCGGCTCTTTATCCCCCAGCGCCGCACGGCGTCGGAGCTGAAGGTCGTGCGCCATAGAGTTTCTAAATAAATACCTAGAGGGAAATGTGGCGCTAGTGTCTACGGGGGTTCTCATGAGCGCTGCCTCAACCTACATGGGAATGATGGGAAGTACAGGCTTCGAATTGACTTCGATCTTTAGACTAGTGACGTTTGCTTGTGGCGCAGTAAACAAAGCTATACTCAAATATTATCGCGTAAAATCTAATTTTATTTCTGTAGTATGTTATATAATGTACAAGACGCTACATAAACTTTGTATGACTTTGAGATGGAAGCATGGTTTACTATGGTTTGTCACCAGGACACACCAGGGTATGCATACTTGTGCGATTCTGTTCCCGATTTAACCACAAAGAATAATTATTTATTTATTTTTGCAACAGCAATAACAATCGTGCATGTACTTATATAAAAATGCTCATAAGTATTTATGGAAATAAAAATGTTGTATTGTGAGAAAGTGTTGCGCCCTTGAGTGGAATGCTACAAGTGTCGTCTGCTACGAAGCCTGCTCGCTGCAAACGCGAGACTTTTCTCGCAGACGACAGGCACTTGCTAACTCTCTCTCGCTCTTTCGAAAGGCTGCGTCGGCTGTCACGATTGCTGAACGTCTTCACATACTTTTAAGCACATCTGCTGCAGTGCTACCTAGGACGCTAGTGGCCTCCTACCAATATGCTTCATCATATTGCATATTGACGTACCGCTTCCGAAGCGTTATGGCGTGGCTTTGCACTTACCCATTTTGCGACACTAGACTACAGCCAGGAAGCAGCAACATTTCCTACCACAAGTAAGTTTGTGTTCTCAAAGACCTAAAACACGCATTTCAATGAGCACATAACCGAGGAATGCATAATGAAGCCCTCAATAAAATTTGATTGTCAAGCCACTAGAAGTACAACTGTATATGTCTTGTATCAGTAGTGCCTTCTTTTTCATATTCTAAAGTTTCATAAAGCACGTAACGGTACAGTGCCAGCCTAACACACTTAACAAACCAAGGTCCAAACGCTCAAAACATGTTCTTTCAACGTTTACGATGCCGTCGCTTTGTCGTCAGGGCTTCGACGCCACACCGCGACACAAACATCGTCCCAGTCGCTGGCCCAGCGCGCTCTCGCCACTTCGAGCGACATAACAAAGGCAAAGAGCTTTGCGTTGCACTGTCCCACTGCAGGTTACAGCAAGTGCGCTTGAAGCTAAACCAAAACTGCCAAAAAGAAAATACGTGTAGACTAGTTCGCCAGTCAATAGAACGCCAATCCGAAGCCTGTACTTCCCATCATTCCCATGATGGTTGAACGATCGCAGCGCCAGATTTCCCTCTAGGTATACTATTATGAAACTCTATGTCGTGCGCTCAAGGGACACCAGCCGCCGCCGCCGGAAGCGGCTCGATGTGCGCAGACCAATGAGCGTGGCTGGACACACTTTCTCGCGGCGTTCTTGCGACGACGCCGAGAGGCACAACGCCAGAAAACGCGCGTAAAAACGCTCAATGTGGGGCGGCATTCATTTTGCCGTGACGCCGTTGCAGGACGGGACGCCGAGTCTTCCGAGCAACGCATCTTCCCGTCGCGAATAAAATATGGGATAAGCGCCACGCGAGAATTCGGAAGGTGTTTACTTACCAAGCCAGGTGCATGCCCGTGGGAGAAGAGGAAGTGAGAAAGGGAGAGAGAAAGAAGGATAGGCGCATTTGCAGTATGCAAGCGCAGCATAAACGACGAAATAAAAAAAAAGGACACCCTGCTGGTAGAAACGTCATCATAAGATTAAATTCGAAAAAAAAAGCCGACAGATGCTACGCCTTGTGGGAATCGATGTTGTGCGAAGAAGTTTGCGGGGAGACAACCAAGTTAACAAACGACCATGAGAGCACCAAGACGCAGGCGATTGTTTCGTGACCTACATGACAAACATGTCATGATATTCATGTCATGACCGACCATTACTATTCGTCATGCGCTGTTGTCATACTTAATTTAGGTACATATATCATGTTAACGAAACGACCATATTGCCACGTGTACTTGTTTCTCTTTATCGGGCGACACGTTTCACCGCCTAACAAATGTTATCGCACAGCGCAGGACGCGCCTGCATGTATCGGAAGTTTCTGGAATGTTATCGATGCGACCATCCGCTGTCTGTGACCGAACCTTGTGTAATCTGATCGCATGTGTGCACGACTCGAATAATGTAGAACTTTGTGGAAGGCACGCGGGCCCCAGCGATTACTCTGGAACATTCGACGACGGAGGTATAAAAGCCGACGCGCTTGACCCGCAGATGAGATTTTCGACGATCGGCTATTGTGTTCGCCGCTATCGTTGCGCTATAAGTGTAGCCTGCTTTTGTGGGCACAGGTCCGCCCAATAAAAGTTAGTTTTGTCTTTCACAGCATTGCTACTGTGTTCTTCAGCGTCTCCACCACGTAACAATATGAGCCCCAAGACGCAGGCGGCTGTTTCATGACATGATAGTTATGTCATGACCGACAATTTGTTTGCCATACACTCTTGTCATAGTACGCCAATTTCGGTACCTGCCAACTTAACGAAACAACCCTGAGAGCACCAAGACGTAGGCGCCAGTTTCATGACCTGGATGGCACACATGTAACGATATTCATGTCATGAGGGATCATTTATTTTTTTGATGCACTGTTATCATACTTTGCCAATTTTGGTACCTACCACGATAATGAAACGGCCATGAGAGCGGCACCATCACTTAGGGGGCTATAAAGACAGATACTGTCTAAGTGGCAAATTTTCGCTTCGCATTTGAAATACTCCATTTCTGAACGTTTGTTTCAGCAATCGTTTCATGACTTCTTCCGTAAACCGCTTTTCGTAAGTCCCACGCTCTTTGCATCCTTTGCTGAGTGTCTGCGTCATTTCATTGCGATGTCGCTTGCGCGGAGGCTTGAGGTGCGCTCGCGTAGTCGTGCTGTCATGTAGACGCATGCACCGCTCGCGCGCTCATAGTGAGATGTCCCCCAGATTCACGGAGGGTGTTTGTCTCCAAAGGCGAAGAAGTGAAGTGGACGAGTAGTCGCCGCATTGCAACCAGCCCAGTGTTGGAGCCACGTCAGCGTTCTGCCTTCTGCTGCTGGCATGACCGTTATTGCGCAGTGCAAGCCCACCAGCGTTCCCGCTGAGCGTGCACAACGGACAGGTATACGTCGGGCAAAATTTATTTGACATTTAACTGGTCGCTGACAATTGCCGACGGTTTTTCGTCGGTCTCCGTGCGGTATACACGTACGACTCCTGCAATGCCACCGGCGAAGCTCTTAATCTTGCCACCGTTGTGAGACGCCTGGTAGATAGCTGCAGGGGCACTGTTCCTGCTGCAGTGCAGTGCAGTTGTCTTGCGCGCTGCGTCGCGCCAACACCTCGAAACCACGTGTACTTAGAACACCATCTGAGGGATTCACAGACGAGGGAACAACTGGCGAGTGTAGGGAAAGGAAAAAGATGGTTACTCCGGAAAAGTTGTAAAAAGTGACAGAATTCCTGCAGACGTTAAGAGGAAGCTTTAGCTCCGGTGCTCCTATCTAAATACATGTAAAAGGAGAATTCGTTTTTCTCGGCAACCACTGCACCAAATTTCACAAGGTTTGTTGCATTTAAAAGAAAACTTAAAATGTAGTGACTGCTGGTTTCGAATTTCTGATTTAGATCGTCAATCTTTATTAAAAATTGGGAAAATTGAAAATTTTCAAAAAACGAAACTATCGTGTTTACAACTCCGTAACTCAGCAACGGTAAATGATAATACAACTCTGTAATTGCATCTAATAGTGCATCTAAAGCGGACAAAGTTTGCATGTTACACATGAATCTCAAAAAATTTGTAATATGGAAATACAGCTTTTGCAGAACCCTTGTAAACAACGTAACAAATTCATGTAAGATGTAAAAAAATATATTTAATTTGTCCGCTTTCAATTATCTAATGGATGCCGTTCACAGAACCGCGATATCTATTCTCGATGCAGAGCTATGAATTTGTACACTTCGTGCTTCTATTTTTTTAACTTCCAAATTTGTGAAAATCTTTTTAACAAAATTGGGGCCCTAAATCAAAATTCCACTTCCAAGAGTCACTATAATTTAACTTTCTCTCTCAAATGCAACACATTTCATGAAAATCGGTGTAGGGGTCATCTCAGAAAAGGGTTTTTGCGTTTTACATGTATTTGTATAGGCCGCGTCGGAGTTGGGCTTGAGCTAAAGCTTCCTCTTAAGGAAAAGAATAGCAACAAACGAATTACTCGCGCCAGTAGACAATGCGAAAACATTGTAACACAACAGTGAAGTAAGTCGCAGAAGCTTCAAGGAGCAAACAACCGTAGTCTTCACCACAGAGTAAGGGATCAATGAGCGAGGGACTGGAGGTAAGAAGGAGAAAGTATTGCAAAACATAAGTCGAGGAAATACAGATGTGTGCTGGGTGATACGGAATCAACAAAAACAAAGAAAAGAACGAGAAAAAGATGGAGACGTAGAAAAGAAAGAAAGAAAGAAAGAAAGAAAGAAAGAAAGAAAGAAAGAAAGACAAACGGGAGCTTGCAGCGACCCAGGAACGGCAACATATAGTTAGGTAGAGCCCAGCCTAAAATGTAAAAGAAGTAAGTTCGAAAATACCCCGAACGAGAGCGTATGTAGGAATCAAAACCAAAGGAAACGAACGAAGGTGTATGTGGTTAGGGGTGTCTCATTTGACAGCCGGCGCAGTCTCGAAGTTCTGGGACAAGCTTCTAGGGCACGCTGCTTGGCACAACTGCGTGTATGTGAGTTACAGGAGAGAAATACGGTGAACCCTTTGACGAATGTATAGGCCAGCCGGAGGACTTATCATTTGAAAACCAAATCAGGTCAACTTCTGTCAGGAAAAGGTTTAACATCGACCCCCCTCTGACCTCCACCCCAATCTCCTGCCATTTTCTTTATAATTTTCTCCTTGCATTTATCTGCCTCTTTCGTTGGGTTTCTATCTTTTCATCGTTTTTTCGCTTCTTCCTCCTTCCAGAGACTTCAAAGCGTCAAAGAAGCCAACTAAACTATAAAGCAGGACATTTACAGATAAATAATGTAAGTAATGGCTGTGAAATGGCCCTCATGCTTGAAGTTTAAACTTAGTGACGCAAGCTAGAAGCGTATCGTTGCCTCGATTTTTTTTAGGGAAGGAGACCCGTATTCATTAACATGTCTTACACTACAACTGTTCAGAAAGAAGAGCTGTAAAAGAAGAACGCTTCAGCGCACGGTAACTGTTATGTTAGAAAAATAAAGAAGACGCAGAAATAAAATTAGCACAAGAGAAATCCCAGGCAATCTTGATAACGGACATATAGAGAAGGCGGTTGGCCAATAGCAAGGTTAACTTGCGAACTAAATGCTTTGTGAGCTCAGTTCCTGCTTCTTTGGTCCTGTCGATATTTGTTGAAATACTTGTTTTGGGTGTACATCCTAAATAAATCAGTTGCAGCTTACACGCGTTCCTTCAGCAACGTGACTTCTTTCGTGTGCGTGTCCTTTCAGCAGCAAATATACTATACCTCGTTTGCCTTGTCACGTGCCTGCGACGCTGCTACAAGTCTCATTGCCATCTTGAAGAACGACACCTGCGTGAACCTACTCCCGAACACAGGGCACTCTCGACTGCATCTAGACCGGATCGTTTGCCGCGACAGCAGCAGCTCGTGTTCATCGTGATCGCAACCGGCGACCGCTGTGAGGCGCCAGCAGACATGCTTACACGTGCGCGTCCTGTACTTCCTCCGCAATTCTTTACGCTTCACTTTACCCCCACCGCCCACTTCTACTTTCTACTGCTTCCATAGCCCACAGTGTCGCATTCAGGCTTTTCCTGCTGTATCTATCAGTGCTGTAATTAGGAATATTATCCATACTTTTAAGCTGTAATACCCTAAACACTGCTACGCAATCAAGAAAAATTAGAAGTACTTATTCGCCTTTTTTCGGGACATTGTGAATACATGTGTAGAAGAGGTTGTTTGAGTTAGAGCATATTTAGTACAGCAATAATTAATTATTCAATGGTTTGCTTAACTGTCCAGAAGTTAGTAAGAGGGGGAAAAGGTACGGGGAACACCAGCTCCAGCCTATCGAAAAGGTTACGGTGGGTATGCGTTAAGTTTCCTATGCTACTTAAATTCGAATTTCGAGGTAACACGCTCAGCCTATAGCATTTATAATATAGATAGGAAACTACAAAGTTAATAGTCAAACAAGGGGCGAATTCTCAATTCTCATAATTACAGCACTCGATAAAAACAATATAAACAAACTGCTTTTAGCCTTGTAAAACAGCTGATGGGGTTTTACGAAAATAAGCCTCGACACGTCTCTTTTCAAGTAGTTTTCGAATTTAATGGCATTTTTTATTCATTTTTATTTTCCTAGAGGATTTGAGAAGGGTCTGCTATCTATGACCGCTGACCACAAAGAGGTCATTGAAATCTAACTATAGTTAAGCGCTCTGGAACCATTGGCGAGACGCATTGGAAGCCCCTCAACTTCCGAGGAAGAAAGCTAGGACCACTACTCGCCCTTCCAAAAAGATGCCACCGTAACAACTTCATAGGCTTCCGTAGCTCACACTCCGACGTACCTCCATTATAGTTTTCTCCAGCCACACAGCCAGCAGTGCAGAGGACGACCAAGGCGCTGCGACAGTTTCTGAGCCCAAGAAATCGGCACGAAGGACTGCTGTCTGAATTCTTGTTCGTTGGGCAGCTTGTATGAGATCGTGTGCCGTTAAGTGCGCGATGACCGTGACCAGCGCTGAGTGTGTGACTATGCTCCCTGACTCTCTCTACTTTTCTTTGGATGTTAACCTCCTTCGTCCCTCAATTAGGGCGGCAAACCGAACATTCCCTTTTGGCTAACCTGTATGCCCTAATCGTCTTTCTCGCCTCTCGTTCTCTCTATCTCTCTCTCTGTACTCCAACCCACTGCCTTTAATACAATATAAAAGAGAGACTGCGAGTCTCCAAGCTCAAATACCTAAATACGGCACCGCGAACCCCTAGTAAGTCAGTATAGGAGAGTGGATGATACAGAAACTGCGCCTGTCGCTTTCGCCGCGAAATATCGAATTGCAACGCGCCACTTCTGCGGTGCCCATCGAGCGAAGGACGACGGCCGCATGCATAATAAATCACTGCGTTGAAACGACTGGTTGTCAACTAGGGTGCCACTCCTAGAAAAGAACAAACGATGACGAAGAGAAAAAAAAAGTAGAAGAGAAGTGTAACGGAAAACACGCTGAAGAATGGAGACGAGTGGTAAGCTGCAAGTTTTCACTTAGAAAGACACCGCAGCAGTGATGTCTCTTATGCACTTGCATAAAATATAAAGAGTGAAACAAAAGGGGGGGGGGGGGGAGGGAAGAGCGTAGTTTCCCGCCGGCGTAGCGTGAACAAGATGACAGTTTCGGGTCGAACATTCGCGTCCAATTCCTGGGTTTCTTTTTTGTATTTATTTATGTTGCCCGTTTCGCTGGCATATACCTTGCGTATAGGCAATGCACTTTTATACGAATATCTCTTTACACGTTTAGAACTGAAAACTTTCTATAGATCTATGTTGTACGCTGCCATTGACGTTTCGCCATTGGCTAGTTTTCGTGAGCGTTAAAAAAAGGACATAAGAACCTTAACGTTCAAAAATAAAGAGAGGAGGATGAGGGCGCCGCGTAAGATTTTAAAATTCGGCCGCCGTGTTCTTGGTCTGTCTTACGTAGCGGGATGCAGTGCTAATTTCCGAGAACTGTAACAGTGACAAGCATCGACTTGCTAAAATATGCGCTGAAATAGCGAAAGATCCCAAAACCTTTGCGACAGTTGTACACAGAGGCAAGGACGAAAAAAAGACGAAAGAACAGTGAAACGAACACAACTGTGTTTACGCAGCTTTTTTTCACCGTATTGTTAACAGCGGAAGTTAGCGTCTCTTCATTCAGGCGTCTGTAAACGTTTCCTGTATGGGTCGTTGTTTCAATAGCATAATCCCTACTACTATTGTGAGACTGCTTTACCGACTAATGCCGCAGTTAGAATGTCAGAAAGCTTACGAAGGTGGTAGAGATTCGTGATCTTAAATGCAGGTGTCTAAACCGGCAAAAAGAGGCCCGAAAGAGGGAAGCATTTGTGTAGCATCTCGATTTCCCACTCTGTCCCTGTTTAGTACACACCTAACCTTTCAAACCACGTAACGCTACGATAACCCCTGCTCAGCATTTTTTCAGAACAATCTCAGTTCCAATGCGTAGGAGCATATGCGACGTGCTTTCTTACTGAAAGTGGTGCATCATGGCACACCGTTATAGCGTTTTCACATGAATTCTCTTTTTCGCATGATTTTTCTTTTTCGTTTCCGATGGCTGGCGCGTCCGAGGCGGGAGGGACCGCAGCCTTTTCGCTCCTGCAGAGAGAGAGAGAGAGAGAGAGAGAGAGAGAGATGAAGAAGAGAGGCAGGGAGGTTAACCAGATATCAGTCTCCGGCTTGCTACCCTACACTGGGGATGGGCGATAGGGGTTAGAAAGATGACAGAGAGGAAAACTCTAAAAAACAAAATAACAAACACGCACACATGGAGACACACACACACAAAAGGCGTTCCAGTTAAAGACGCTCGCAAAGATCGGTAGATCATAGAAAGCGCAACAGCGCTTGCACGGCCTTCTGTGATGTTAGGTACCTTCGGTGGTGTAGAATTCTTTTTTCCGATAGCGGTTGGTCGTCCAGTTGGTCAAGTTCGTGGCGAAGGCATTTCCTCTGTGGGCTGTAGATCGGACAAGCGCACAAAATATGGTCAATTGATTCGTCATGGCCGCAGGGGTAACAGGTTGCGGTGTCGGTCATCCCTACGCAGAATGCATAGGCTTTGGTAAAGTCAACGCCCAACCACAGTCGATACAAGAGCGTGGCGTCTCCACGGCGAAGCTGTGATGGCGCTCGGAGACATTGTTGTATTAAGGGAGTACAGTCGAGTATTTCTTAAATGTGGCTTATTCCATTGCGAGATGGTGCACTGCCGAGCAAGCAGGCGGAGCTTCCGTGCTGCGTCAGTCCTAAAAAGTGGAATCGATACGTGGTGCTCCTCAATATGGGCTGAGCGGGCAGCTTGGTCGGCCCGTTCATTGCAGTGCAGTGTCTGCAATATTGTTTGTGGGCTCGTTCCTTCGTTGCATTTCCTTCTTTTTTACTTAGTTTTTCCCAGAAAGTTTGTGATTCCAATGGCAAAACAAAAGGCATTGTGCGCACTACACATCTGAATCGTTAAAGTATGTTTACATGTCTGCATGGATCCATACGACCAACCTGTGGCTAAAGACCCAGAAGCTGTCGCACAGCAGTATTAAATATTGATCTAAATAAAGCTACTATTTAAAATGTTCTTTCTTTTTATGGGGTTTTACGTGCCAAAATCACTTTCTGATTATGAGGCACGGCGTAGTGGAGGACTCCGGAAATTTTGACCACCTGGGGTTCCTTAACTTGCACCTAAATCTAAGTACACGGGTATTTTCGCATTTCGCCCCCATCGAAATGCGGCAGCCATGGCCGGGATTCGATCCCGCGAATTCGGAGCGGATGGCGAAGCGGATGGAGCGGATGGCGAACGTCCTCATCGTCGTTGCCACCTGAGCAAGCGGCATTTTACAGCTGTATTATGCGTTATAGGAAATTATTTATGGTTGCTATTCCAGGTGTAGTCGATGAATTAGTGTCTGCGTACTTCTTGGTACACATCCAACTGGGTATTATCGCTTAGGGTTCGCGTCGCAAAAGATCCATTGCTTAGTATCATATGCATAGCAAGAAGACATACGCAATTTCTTTTCAGTACTTTAGTTGGCATTGCATGTAAATTTATGATAAAGGAACCAGAAAACATTCAACATCTCGATGGGCCAGTTTTGCGTGCCAGTATGCGTGTTCATTGCCTGCTAAATAAGCATGTTCTGGAGGCCACTCTAATGTCAAATTTTGGTTTGGTTGAGCAGGGCAGTTAAAAGTTTTAGAATCGCATACGTTAACCATACCTGCCTTTGGCTTTCATTAATATATATTCAAGATATTTCAAGACTGCGCATCTCAAGATGAGCAAGTAGTGTGCGGATTTACAAATATAGTCGCGTACACTTACGCATGTAGCGTGTGCAGAAACACGAGTGTAACAGCAGACCCACACGCGATACTAGAACGTTGAAGTCAAAGAAAACAAAATGGGTTAAAACGCTTATGAATATCTATACAACTCATGTATACAACGACATTACAATGCAAAAGGCAAAATAACAGTGCAAACCTGACTCTGCTATATCAAGACGGCAATAACTGATTGATTATATTTACGACTTAGCGTTCCGAAGCGTGGCAGGAGCGGTAAGAGATGACGAAGTGGAATGAACAGGATTAACTTTGAACCAAAGGAACATTTGCGAGTAATTTATCAACGCGTGGTACAGGCGCGCAGTTTCATATTCTATTTATTTTCATTATGGGGTCTCCACTGCCAGGAATTAGAGGAGGTGGAAGACATCACGTCTGGTTCTTATTTGCAAGCCACTTGGAGGAAGGTCGAGGCTGCCGAGATAAATAGAGCGCGAAGATTCAAGCGCCTGCTGTTGTTGACGCGAGTTAGTGCACACGGGTTAATGGGGAAGTACGTGGCACATCTAGCCGTAGAAACATTCCGCATCAAAGATGAACACCTTCCTGTAGACAGGCGCAGAGTGATGGCGGGCAAAATTTGTCTTCGGGCGCGAGAGATGCCTTAGAACCACGAAACAAGGAACATATACAAAGGGAGAACTGTCAGCGGCGTATTTCTCGCACACACAGCGGCACTTGCAAATAAATAACGCAGTGCTTTTGTGTCATCGAGATTAAGGGACCAAATGAACGGTGGGATAACTAACTAACTAACTAACTAACTAACTAACTAACTAACTAACTAACTAACTAACTAACTAACTAACTAACTAACTAACTAACTAAATAACTAACTAACTAACTAACTAACTAACTAACTAACTAACTAACCAACTAACTAATTAACTAACTAACTAACTAACTAACTAACCAACTAACTAACTAACTAACTAATCACTTAAAGAATAAAAGAATAGCGTTGCAACCTGACCTTCACAAAATAGACGAAGAGAAATAAGAAAAAGGAAAGGAAAAGCAAGAATCAGCGAAGAAAGAAGAAGTGAAGGATACGGAAACAACTAAAGGGCGTCTGTTTGTGTAACGAAATGCCACCCACGCGGCGTTTGCTCTCGTATGACGGGAGTCGCCTTTCGGCTGCTCGCTTATTGTTTTTTTTCTGCAGATTGCTGGCGCTATTCTTATCTTGCTTCACCCATACTCGGCTCGATTCCTTTAATTAGGAGAAACTTAGTTCAAAGGAAGCCGAGGCCAGGTCGGCACAATAGAAAATCAAGCGCGAACGAGCCGCGTCAATTAGGAAGAGTCCCCGGAGAGAGTGGGGCCAGCCTAATGAAATCTCGTAACCTGAGTGCGCCCCAACTCTCTTATCACACTACACTGTCTCTCTCGGGATCGCGTTTGGTCTTGCGAAACTTGCGAAGCTTTGCTTAGGTTGCCGTGTTAAAATAGTGCAATTGCGCTCGTTTGTTCACGTGTATGCGTGTGAGCCCACTTGAGGATGTGTGTCTCTGCTTGTAGGCGTCCCTTCGTCGCTCGTATAAAACACAACAGGAGCGCTCTTATAATTGCACAGAGACCCGATTCTGTACTTCTTATACTTTTACGCCTTCTCGTACGTGACTTGCATGAACGATGACGTTGTAGCGCCGCTGATACTATCTGCGTCGCGCACCTTCTACTTCGGGAGGACTTTGTGCTTTCACGGCGTTTCCTTTTTATCCTTTCTTGTGCACACTTCCCACAAGAGCATAAGAAACAATAGTATTCGCAGATGAAAATACAAAAAGGTGCAAAGCTTAAACTGATTATAACACACTTTGTTAAGCAGAGCTGGTATCACGGCGTAAATAATCCTAGCGGCGCTCCACGTTCGTTATCACCAAAATCGGTAAACTCTGAGCGGGGGACGATAAAAAGACAGTAGCATAGGTGAAGTCAAAAACATCTAGTCTTTGATGTGTTTCCGGCTCTGCAATTGCTACTGACATATGCACTCGGCCAAAGCAGCGCCTTCGACATCTGCTTCTGTTATACAGATAGATCCGTCGCTGAGGCGTGGATTTGGACACAATCTATAGAGCCAAAGGAATTGATACAATATACCGGCTCTACGCACGCCTGTTCAGCCGTTTCCACTGCCATGAATGGATGTACAGGGGCTGAATTCACGAAGGTTTTTGTCCGCAACAGCTTTTCTTTCTTTCTTTCTTTCTTTCTTTCTTTCTTTCTTTCTTTCTTTCTTTCTTTCTTTCTTTCTTTCTTTCTTTCTTTTTTCTTTCTCTCTTTTTTTTTTTTTGTTGCTTGTGTGCCGCTATCGCTGTAATAACATGTCAGACATCACAAGTTGCTGGTGCCTGCTGTCACGAATAGTTCTGGCCTGAGAATTTCCTTTGAAAACGGGCGCTGATCAATCAGAAATAATCTTGACATGAGTGTTTCTAGGTGGCGATGTACATATAGACTGTAATTCAAATCATGTAATTAATATCGTTGGTACAAGGGTGTATATTTGTGATGGTCTGAAGCGACGTGAAAACCTACCAGTTGAGCGGGTTTTTGGGCACGGAGCGCGGCAGCTCATTAACTCATCCGCGCATTGAGTGGGCGAGCGAGCAGACCGTTGTCCAATAGCTGGCCTCGCCATTCCAGTCGGAGTACGCTACATACGCAGCGGCAGCCACAACACAGGCTCTCAGCCAGACCATGCTAAATGCTCGCAGAATGCCTTCTACTCGCACTGAAGAGAAATGCGCGGATGCAAGGCTGTTTTCAGTCGTTCAGAAGACGGGATTTTCGAGTTTTTGGTCTTTGAGCTCCTCGGCGTTATCTTTTGCGCGTTCTCCCAGGTGCAAGCAACATACTCCAGTGTTATCACTCTTCGCAATCGCTTGTCGCGTCTTCGACAAGCGTTACTACGGAAAGCAGGTATATGTTGCGGCGCCATCGAAAGCGTCACTAACTTGTCTCACTAAGATTCAGTACACGCCAAACTGCCACCGCGGCCGGCTTGCTTCTTTGCTGTGTTTCAACCCCAGGCGCGGCAAGCGTGCCTCACAGGTATCCCAAAAAGTAACGGAATTACAATAATCTTGGTGGTCATAGAATGCTTCACGAACTTGCCCAGTAAGATTTAGTACATGCGAAACGAACTGTGGCACACGGCCTAGCTGCTTTTCCCTAACTGCTTCAAAACGCCACTGTGGGTGGAAAGTACTCCCGAAAGTAACGAAATTAGTTACGACAATGTTGTAGGTCAGAGAAACCGCAAAAACATATCCCGGGAAGATTCAGTACATGCGAAACTGCGTCACACCGCCGAGGTGCTTTTCGCTAACCGTGTCACAAAGCCGGGTGCGGCGAGCGTGCCCAAAAAACTAGCGAAATAAGTTATAATAATGTTGGGGCTCATAGAAAGCTTCACGAACATCTCCCCAGCACGAGCCATTAACTCAAATTAACTACGCCAGGACGGCTGAGCTGTTTTTCGATAGCGGTGTCACAAGTCTCGGTTCCGTGCGGAAAAAGCTAAAATTGTTTCAAAATGCGTCGCAGACTGTCAAGCAAGATTTCTCACCTCACCCTAGTTTATTAGTGCAGCGGTGTCCTGTAAAAGTGCAGAAGGAACGCAAGAATACGCCGGAAGACCAAAAAACCTGCTACATCCCAAAGAAACGGGTCGCCGAACAGGCAAAGTTCACATGCGCAACCGGCCTCGCTGGCTTTGGTGGCGTGTCTGGCGCATGACGCATGCATCTATCGCACCTGGTGTGCCGTAAACTTGTTGCTAGGTAACTCAAGAAAAATAAGTTGCAAATAAAGACGACGTTGGATGTAAGTTAATTTCATATTCTTTTTTTCCTATGCTCGCGTCAACGAACGGATGGGATTGACACTAGGCCTGATGTGTTTCCTGTTGCCAGCTTTCGCCAAGTGTCCCCTCTTGTTGAATTTTTTTCTGTGTTTAGAAAAAGTTTATTTCAGCAAGAGACGATATGAATACTGAGCCATAATTACGGCACAATTCCACCAGGACGATAAGATATACAAAAAAACAAAGCATTGTATGCACGGCACGTTTTCAAAGCAGTGTCCGAGTCCTCACTCACTATCATATAATCACATAGACCCACGGAAAGACACAGTTACATATGAACTAATTGCCACATGCATAAAATGATATTCCATATATATAGAGTGTACGCAATCGTTATGTACAATGCTGGTGTGACAGAGACACTTTACACAATTTTGAAGTGATGTGCACGAGATGTGTATATGCAAAAATGATCATGTATACGAGAGCGCGCACACACCGAAATCACGGGAACCTATATTCTACGTGCATTAAGCGAATACTTCTTGACGGCTTGGCTACAAGAACCAGGCTGGTCAAAAATTCAGCCATACGCGTCCATATCCGCCACCGACACAAAACGGCATGACCACTGTAGAAGGAACTCATCTCCAAGGAAGAGAAACTCCTCTGACAGAAAGGACAGTCGGTGAAAGTACAGCCTCCCCAGCCATGCAAAGAGAGAGCGGCGACGACGTTCCGCGGCAACTGCTTTGCACCGGTTACGCCAAAAAGAAAAGGTCCCTCCAGCAATTAAAAAGTCGCGCGAAGCGGCTACGTGAACAGGGACCAGCTGTAATAAAGCGGTTAACTCCAAGGCCACGGAAACCAGTATACACGGCCCTCCAAAGTATCCTGGAAACGACGCATTGCAGCAGTACATGTTTATTGCATTCTTGAAGGGGGCCAGTGGGACACAGCGAAGATGGGACAACGCCCCACCGCTCTAGCCTGTCACGAGTTGGAAGCACTTGCCACCCTAGACGCCACATGAAGTCGTGTAGGGGGCCAGGCCGAAATGACGCCTTTATCGCATCCCACGACACATGATTGGAACGTCCGAGGGGCGCTGATGGGACTAGAACAAGCAGTAAGGCTGACAAATATATACAACACGGTTTTCGAGAACGTCTACATCAGGACATACCTGTTGTAGGTGGCCATAAAATGTCACGGCCGTGCAGTAAAATGTAGGTGCGTTTAACACTTGTGGTCCCCGATTGAAGTGCACGCCCGGGAGCATGTACCGCATTTTTGTGCCAAGCAGGCGAGTTTACGCGCACGACACGGTTCCCGCTGTAACAGTCGGAGCAGAAATCGCAGGGCAAGCAGCCGGCAGCGGACAGACACGGATAGAAACGCGAATCCAACGCGAGAGCGTGGTTGCCCAAGCGGCGTGCGACAGACCAGTTCTGTACTGCCCGACAAGAAGAGAGAACCAAGAAGGGACTGCAAGGACCCAGTAAAACGTAATGGTGGCAGTACAGCGTGACAAACGTAGCACACTCGGCCGCAAAATAAAGAGTGTGCTAAGTACCTTCTTTTTAATGATGGTAAATCATACCCTTTAAATCTTGAATATTTTGCCTTACATTTTCAAGAATTGATAGACACAACGAGTATGATGTCATCATAGGTGTAATCAAGGCCTAAAATACGACTAGAATTGCTCTTTTCAAGACGGAAAAGGGGACTTAGGCGTGCCTGTGTTTAACCAATGAACAAATAACGACGTTTTGAAAAGTTTAGCGCCGCACCTGAAACATTTCCGTACTCACTGAAATTTGGAAGGCTACGCAATAAGCTATCTTCGTTACTGAGATATAATGTGATGTCATCGGTGAAGGCTGTCGCCTTCAGGATACCGCTACCAGGCAGTAGGAGACCGCATACGTAAGGGTCTCTCATTAGTGAACGCAGAAATGGCTCAAGGCTGAGCACAAAGACTACTGGGGATGGAGGGCACCCTTGACAAACGCCACGTTTAACGGGAAATGGTGCACTTTCACGACCATCAAGGAACAATGTACTTCGCATGTCTGAAGAGGCAGTCCTAATAAGTTTAACAAACTTTGACGAAAGCCGATGGAGATCAGTACACTAAACATGTATCTATGTTCAAGGCGATTGAATGCCTTCTCTTGATCTAGTGAAACTAAGAGGCCACATGCTGACCTGTTCAGCGTGTATGTCGTTATCTCTCTGCTGCCTTTGCACTCACGAGCACACCGTGCTTGGAGCCAATTCTTACGGCAAGGCTACGAAATACCATTTTGCATAACGTACATCGTTTATCAGGTTATCTACATATTCATTTTCCAATATTCCAAAAAGCTTATGTAAATGCAGTTATACGTCTTCGTAAACCTTTAGAGTAATTTAACTTCAATAAACGTCTACCGCCTATTGGTAACACAAAATATAAAATATCTGTGGTTCCCGCGCACTGTGGGAATCGATGTAAGCGAAGCTGTGTATGCGCTTTGCTTTGAGTGACGACAATTACTGGGCATGTTGGCGGCTTCAGCGTTTAGTCCAATACGAGAGTGGTGAGTAGATGTTAAATGTTACCTTGCGTGTACCACTGCTGTTTCATTGCGTAGTCTACAAACACACAGGGAGAGGTGTCTGCTTGAGGCATTTTTGTGCGTCATTGTTCATAAGCTCTAAGAGCGTTGAGCATTTATCGTTGCTTCACATGACACGTCACATGGTGACAGAAGTGTTAAACTTTAATGGAATTATGGGGCTGTACGTAATTCAATTCTTATAGTTGTATGTATACATTGCATACACACATTGGCGGCCTGCACTACATTTCGCTGCGTAACGAAGTCGCTCCTGTGCGACGCGACGCTTGTTTCGGGCACGAGTGTCCTCGGCGCTGAGTAGCATGCTTTGGAGCAATTTTGTTGGCGCGTGTTTACGTGCTCCTTCTGCATACGTGGCTCGCACGTTGTTGAGAAGCCAGCTTCAAGCGCTCTCTTCATGCTACGGACGACTGTAACGTTTGCACTGTCGCAGCCGAACATGCGACCTTCACAGCCCAGCATCTACATTTCTGTCGCACAGGAAAGTAAGCAGCACTGGGCGTTCCACACGCACAAGCTGTCAAACGCTGCCGCGGCGCCGGATGGATGGATGGATGGATGGATGGACGGACGGACGGACGGACGGACGGACGGACGAAAAGCGATTCGCGCACTAGTACATAACTTAAAGTGCACCGGCTTAAGAGACCGTTTATAGTGTCCCTGTGTATATGTACCTCCCACACTCACTCAGTGCTTACTCTCTCCCTTTTTTCCTCCTTATATTCCTCTTTCCCCCAACCCCAGTGTAGGGTAGCAAACCGGGTGCTCGCCTGGCTGACCTCCCTGCCTTTCCAGACCTTGCTCTCTCTCTCTCTCTCTCTCTCTCTCTCTTTCTCTCTCTCTTTTAGAAGTGTACGGCCACAAGTTCAGTTAAGCCCATGTTTGCTTCCCGGTTAGAAGGGATGTCTTAATTGCTGCGACTTCGTCGCGCCGCAGAAGGTGAATTGAAATTAATTGGCGCCTTGGTCCTATCATGATGGAAAACGCGCGTGAGACGTGGCCGTGCACGACGTGTACTCTGTGACCGACGCCAGTTTCTCACTGTTTTGGCTTGGTGCGGCTCGGCTTGCAAAACACGGTGCGAGCAGAGCCTTACCGACTCCTTACCGTCTAGTACGCCGTACGGAGAGTCTTTCCGTACAGTAAAGTGCGCGCATGCGCAGTCCTCGACCGGTATGGTATTACCTCACTTACTGTTCGGTAACTTGGCACTGCTAAAACTCTCAATTACTGCTTTTCTGGATGAATATTAGCGCGAAACAGAAAGCGCCAGAGCTTGTGCGCTGTGTTAAGTGCATGTGTTCTGTCCTTTTCTTGTTTCGCGCTGATAATGATTCACGCGATCATGAATGCAGTCACCCGAGGATAGAGAAAAAAAAAGGATATCAACGAGGACAAAGAGTGCGCTGTAAACACACACACACACACACACGCACACGCACACACACACACACACAAAACAAACGAAAACAAATAAAAACGGGACCAATTGTTGAAATTCATGTATCTAAGAGGAGACCAATAAGTGGCTACTAGACAGCTCAAGCGATATCAATCTCTGAGGATCACGAAGCTGGGAAAAGAAGTAAAATGTCGCATTGTAGCCAATAAGATGAAGCGTCACTTGTGATAGAATTTACTAGACAGCTTTACTAAGTAAGGATAGCAGTGTTACCCGCTGCATAAACTGGTAAATATTCGCTTACTAATTAAATTAGCAAGCATCGTGTCACGCGCGCACAAGCAAATATGAACACATCTCTCTCAATGACCGCGGAAACTCGCTATGGAAACGCCGGAGTGAGGAAATGCTGCAGCAGCAGCGACCAAATTGACCTTCGTGCTTCCTCTCACTTGAACGTGAACTAAGCGCCGAAAACACAGCGCATACGAAGCTATCAGCACTCTCACTCTGTCCCCATCGAAGAACGCCTTCAAGATAAGACTCATGCAGCTGCTTCACTCGTAGCAACCACCGGGGTGCAAGGCCCCCCTCCTTCGCCTCCATCCAATAACCTGCGCGCGACGGAAGACGCCGCGTTTCGTCCCCGCCTTCTTCCCTTGCGCGCGCGAGATATAGCCGCCATAGTCGGCTCACCCTCGCCTGCTTTCACTCTCACATACAGCATACGGAAAGCGGCGACTATGTTATCGCCCTTGGACGTTATATGGAACATCACGGCGACGGTGACGACGATGGCAGAAATGCGCTTGTAGTGTGCATATAATTCCTATCACAATACATCGGTCTATAGGCACCAGTAGGTCTCGTTCAAGAGCCGAGCACGCACTTTAGTCTGCGCTGTTCTTTCCTACAATTCCGCAATGGATCGGCAGTCATTGAAATAGAATCACGGGTCCGTTCTAGAGCGATCAGTCGTGAGCATGTATATTTCTTGCACTAGCTGTTCGTGTGAACCACGACGCAGTGCAAATAGCATGGTCTTTAAGGCTGCCTTAAATCGCAGAAAATGGCCCATGTAATAAATGAGTGATGGAACCCTTAATGGCATCTTCAGGAGCCGTAAATGCAGCTGCTGTCAATGTCGTAATGCGAGACATATAAACGGTGTCCCATGGAAGAAACACTGCTCTGGTAGAGCTATTAGAACTGCTGGAAATGTCTGCGCAAATTTCTACGTTCTTAAAATAAAACTTGCTTACAAAAGGTGAGACGATTGCTTCAGGTGGTTAGTCTGCGTTCTTAACGATCGCAGGAATTTAGACGAACGCGTGAGGTTCTCGCGACCACCGCAGTGCAGATCTTGTCAGCTTCGCATGCTTAAAGCTAGGTGGTATAGAATCATGCTAATTAGGCAAATGCCAGATAATAAAGACTGGTTTCCGCGGTGGGAAACAGGCTAAATGATGCGATGATAGCCGTGAAAGATGTTGAATGTGCGCTCTGGGAGTATCAATGGGGATATCTGCGGCGACCAAGTGCTCCATTGCAATGGTAATCGTTTCAGCTCTCGAAGGACATACCAGGAGGTCCGGGAGGCCCGAAGTGCTTGGGCTTGTAATACCTGTAGTGCGCTCAGATGAATCTTGACTGTGTTGGACAAGCTATATAGAAAGACTGTACTGCCGGAGTCACAGAAAACGGACTGTGCATCACTATAGCAATAAGCGCACGGATGGCCTCGATTTTCCAGTGGCCAAATTTGTTATTCTTTCAATGCATATATTTGTCAAAGTATGTATTCACATACATACATTCAACGTATATATCTGCAGTTTCTCTGGAAATACTCAATAAATTTAAGAATATATGTTTTGTGATTGCAATCAACAATAACGCACAAGAACCTGTGAGTTATACTTAACTGACTGGTCCTCGATTCATACAGGGTGTAAAGACGGTATAAAGGGTAAATGTCGATAATGCATACTTTCCACAAGATATATAGTCAAATCTTAATTGTAGGTGAATGTATGCAGATATTAGGGTTGCCGATCCCTTCTACACGCGCTTCCATCTGTGTCAGGTTAGAAGCCCAGATTCAGATATCGTCAGAGTTGAGCAAAACATTAGCCATCCGTGCTAGCATTTCGGCGAACAATGCTGTGCCGCTTACGCTTGGGCGTCGCATTCACCAATGCATATACGGTTTTGATTGGAATGACTGATAGCGCCATCTGTAATGCCTGCGGTGCCGAGGAAACTATAGAACATCTACTGTGCTACTGCCCATCTTTTCAAAACGAAAGACATGACCTCTGCACAGCTCTCAATCAGCTAGATAGAACACCGTTCACCTTGAAGAAGATCTTGGGACCATGGCCTCGCATATCGCAGCTACAAAAGGCCACAAAAGCTCTGCTGCGATATTTGAAGGCTACTGGTTTGAGTCAGCGTTTGTGATCCGAACTGAGTGACCGAACGATATACCCAGTAGACTTTCTCTTCTTCTTTTAATCTTTCCGTCCCCTTTTCCCTTTCCCCAGTGTAGGGTAGCCAACCGGGCTCAGTCCTGGTTAACCTCCCTACCTTTCCTTTATCATTTGCTCTCTCTCCAACAAGACTAAGGTTGGCAAGAGTAGGCCTTATCGCTCCCTCTCATGGGGCACCGTGACAGGAGTAATGCTATTTGTCGAGCCGTCTTTGGCAAGGACGAACATTTAACTTCTTCAGAGGTAGCTCCAACCTCGTCGAAAGGCATGGTCACCAAGTTCTGCAGCCTCTAGAACTTCCATACTGGCTTCGTGTGTTACATTTTGCTAGGTACCTTTTATGTCTAAGGATAGTGACACCAAGCGACGCTTCCCAGATTTTTATCGCTTTACAGAGGTCAAACAATCAATAACAATGTCAATCCATGTTCGTCCACGTTGGAAGTCAGCCATGGAATCAGGGTAAATGTTACAATATTCAATTGAGGTACCATTCTATACGTGTCAGTAACAGCTTCTCCGTGACTTCGCTAACGCAGCTCGCAAGTGGATCCATTGGTAAGCTATAAGCTCCTGCTGTGGCTTTCAAGGCTTCAGCCGAGGCACCAGGTGACAGCACTTCCATTCGTCAGAGTCTTTGCTGCCTTACCAAGATTGGCTGAAAATACCCAAAAGAAAGCATTATGGTCTCGGATTTGCGCGACGAAATGCTACACAGGGTCCCTCATCGGGAACTGGTGATGATGCGTACCTGCACGTAGGTAGAGGTGGTTGAAGTTATTCGGTAGAGAAAGGCCCTTACTTACTCTGGTTTGGTGCGCCAGGAACGGCATGTAGCCCGAGGACGATTAGTAGAGATATGATGACAGTAATATTCGCACAAGAATTCCCAGCGATATCAACAATGGACGACTTTGATATGGGGCCAGCGCAGTACAGGGTCGGCGCTCTTGTGGGAAAATCGGGAATAGTTCTCCACACGCGGGTTAACGGCTTACGACAGCCCAGCAATTCGCATTAAATGTTCCATCCTTGGTCTTAAATTTTGCTCACCTCATGTAAAAATTTTTGTGAGTACATCGGGTTTCCCTGGTGTCATAGATGGACTTCCTGGCCCTTCACTGCGCTCCTCGGCCTGCCGGAGGTCTCTCCAATTCTTGGTCGAAATCTGAATTGAGTGGAATTCTGGAGTTTTGCGTGCCAAAACTACGATTTGATTATGAGACACGTTGTAGCGGGGGACACCGGATTAATTTTCAACACCAGGAGGGGCTCTTTGGGTCGAAGTTTGTTGGTCGTGCAGATATTATAAACATCGGCGTATAATCCCGCCATGCTTGCACAATCATGTCTTCAAATGAGCCGGGATGTTCATTTCTGCAGCTATCCTCCACAGAAATTCGATATGCTTGCCAATCAATCTGTGTTGAGACCCCATGCTGGAGTAGGGCCATCAAGGCCTAGTCAAGTAAGTAAAGATATGGTCACTGCCGAGAGTTTGAGAATATGAGAAGCATTGAATTTTCTAACTCTGACAAAAATTTCAAATCCACGTAGCTGATATAAGTAGACTCTCTAAGGTAAGTAGAGCTGTCATCATTCGGAACAGTCAATTCAAGCTCGAAATCAAGGTGAAGTAGGCTCATGCATCTTTCACTTGTCCTGCGAAACATGAGGCCGCCATTCGTGCGAAGGGTATTCAAGGTATGCGTGATTCGCTGAATTGTTTACTTTTGGGATTGTTGACTCTCGGGATCGACGTAGGCCACGGCACTATATGAATTACGGCAAACGACGACACATCTAATACGGCTACCACGAATTATAATACCGGCTTGCACGCCAACTTTCCGAATAGTGCGATCGACAGGAGTCGTATTTGTCGTGTCAGCGGCTTCCAGTATTGACGCATGACAGAGGCATAGGTCGAATACGAATATTTCTTTCTGCTCACTCGCTTTGTAGTTCGTAGGAGTAAATTCGAGCCAGTGCTGAGGCTGGACAGAATACACTAGCGAAGGCGGTCAGCCGATGGCAAAGAGCGCTTACGAACGACAAGATTCGTGAATTCAGCCCCTTGTTCGCCGGTGCGCGCTTGAGGTTCCACAGTGGTGCACGCTTTTAGCGAGAACCGTTTTAGCTGTCGCAGTGGAAAGGACGGGCGAAAGCAAAATATTCTGCAGCGAAAGCGTAACGACGGAAGAACAGGCGACCGACCCTCATTTTCGAAGGCAGCGGTTCCCATCTGAATGTCAGGGACTCATACGGCAGCGCGGAAGACCGCACGGAAGTCTGCTGATTCAATCCGATTGTACGCTCCGCAGACGGGACGAACAATGGAAGGGGGCTTCGTCCATGGTAACACAGGGACTCGTTTTCAATCCGCCGCCTTCGTTTACGGGGAAATAGAGCAGCCCAAGTCCCACATTCTTTTTCATTATGCTGTGCACAGGTCTTCCCCTTTGTTTTCGCGAAATCAGCTCAGCGCTTCGCCGCTGTCAGCAAAACTTTTCTCAGTTACGTAACCGAGCTATCGAAGCTGTTGTTCGATGCGTGCCTTTTCCCATGCCTTTTTCCGCTTTTTTTTTAATTGCAATAAAGAAGGATAGAGCTAAGCTAGTTCATATTGTGAGAAATGTTGTCAACATACTGACCGACCTACTAAGTGACCGACTGGTCCACTCGGAACTGACCTGAAGTTAATTAGACTAGGCTACACTAGATTAGACTGCAGTGGACTGACCGACCGTCTGAAATGACCAATGAAATGCATGAGGCACTTCGTTTCTTTCGAATTACTTCCGTCTCCTGTATCTACTTCTTTCCGGCGTTCTATATTTAGGTAAATTTTTGTGCTCTTCTTCTGTCTGTCTCCTCTTACCACTTCCTTATTGCTGGGTAGCAAACCGGTTCTTTGCCTTCCAGTTTCTTCCGATTAACCTCCCTGTCTTTGGTATCTCGCTTGTCTTTCTCCTTCTTGTACTGTGTACCAGCACTTCACTTCGTATAATGTCTCTTAACTTGAGCGGTATAAGTCTACCGAATAACCTTGACTGTTTGCAAGCATTAAAATTGGGAAATTATTGTAATATAGAAACGAATTCTCGTGTTAGTAAATTAACTTAAAAAGAGTATAAGTATGTTGTTGGCCTTTCGTGGACGCAACCGGTATAACGGTTACCCTCACCGCACAGAGGCGATGTATTCCCAACGGGTGCCGTAATGGCTTCAAAGCAATTCTTGATACGACTTACCCACCGTTTCTTGCTCTTATCTTGGTGGAGCCCACTCCGCCGCATACTGAAGAAGAACAGGTCGATTGGAGAAGGCTTTTTGTTTCTCTGGCACGACTGGAATTGTTACATATACAATTCTCGCTTCCTGGAGGCCTTCGAAATATCGTCCCTTGCTCTGAATAAAAAGCTTACACGAAGTAGTGGACTCAAACTTTTGTGTAGCAGCAGCTGATTTGTAACCTGAGAATTCTGATGTGATCAAGCTGCCCGCTCAGCCCATAGTGAGGAGCACCACATCCAAATTCCACTTTCCAGAATTGACGCAGCACGGAAGCTCCGCCTACTTTCTCGGCAGTGCACCACGTCGCAATGGAATGAGCCAAATGTAAGGAATACGCGACTGTACTCACTTGATCCCGCATTAAGTCTTAGAGCGCCACCACAGCTTCGCCGTAGAGCCGCCACGCTTTTATATCGACTTTGGTTGGGCGTTGCCTTTACCACAGCCTATGCATTCCGCATATGGATGACCGACACAGCAACGGGTGACCACTGCGGCCATGAAGAAACGATTGAGCATATTTTGTGCACCTGCCCGCAGTACAGTCCACAGAGGGAATGCCTTCGACACGAACTTGACCAGCCGGATGACAAACCAGTATCGGAAAAAATAATTTTACGACAACGAAAGGACGTACCATCACAGAAGAAGGCCGTGTAAGCACTATTGCGCTTTTTGCGATCTACCGGCCTTTCTGAACGTCTTTAACTGGAACGCCTCTTGTCTGTGTGTGCCTCCGTGTGTGCGTGTTCTTTAACGTTTTCCTCTCTGTCCTCTTTCTAACCCCATTCTCCCATCCCCAGTGTAGGGTAGCAAACCGGAGACTCATATCTGCTTAACCTCCCTGCCCTTCCTCTTTATCTCTCTCTCTGATATGCTCCAAAGACTATACTGTTGAAAGTTGGTGAGTACTAAACAGCTTAACGTGCATATATGTAAGATGAGAGACAGACAGCGACAAACGATAGGTTCTTTACAAGTTCACCAACAAAAAAATAGGGCGTAATATGTTTACGAAGCTGGTTACACTTGACTACTGGGTGAATATGTAAACTACGGGCATATTTTTAAACATCGCGTAATTTATTTCGTCGTACCAAATGTTCTGCAATCTGTGAAATTATTCCAGTGACTTCCAAGGTTTGCATCAGGATGATCTATTCAGATACCTGTCGCTGTACGCGCTTACACTCGTTGCATAGGTGTGTTGCGGGTAAGGGTAGTTCTATGCATCGTTCATATATTCCGAAGGAGGAGGAAAGAGAAAGTGAAGGAGAGGGAAGTTAGGCAGTGTAAATACCGGCTCTCTACACTGCGCTGGGTCTACGGGGCAAATAGCATATACGGTTTTGACGGAGATACTAGATAAATATTAAGGAGAGAAAAGGGTGCGTACATAAATGCATAAACTTATAAACATATATGATCAGGAGCACCATGCTCAGGCGCGCATTTCTAGTATTCAATATTAAAGCGTGTTTGTTTTCCTCTGTCTTTGCAAGACTTAACGAGAAGGCAACATCCTTTCTTGGATAAGTGATAGTAAGTGCGAGGAGCGGCAGAGAGCTCGATACAGCGACGCGTTCGCTAATGGCGCTAACCACGCTTAGGGTCACCTCGCCGGCACATTTAACGATTGCTCTCGGTAATAATCTGTGATTCTGTTTTCCAGAGGTGTCCGTACTCGTTGTGTTGAGAGGGTACGAACATAACTCGCCGCTTTTCTTGCAATTAATTTCATTTTTCTCTTCGGCGCGTATGGTAGATGTACGTATAATGCAATAAAGCATACGGAGCGCTGACATTCCCAGCGTGACTCCCTTTTCTGCGCCAGTTTTCTTTTCTTTTTCCACAATAAACCTCACGGCAGTATTTCCTGCGCGCAACAAACATAGTGCACATCAGGTCATCCCATTGTGGGCACTGCTTACGAATATGTTTTCTCATTCTGCAGTGACCTATTGACCTCTCTCTGGCGACGTTCCACGAATACTCTGCTATATAGTTCTGTTTGGGTGAGCGTTTCTGTCATGCCTTGATTTATATCACATGACGGGGGTAGCAGTGAACATTTTCTGCGGCACTGACCTCCCCCTACTATTCCTGTACACGATAATAACAATTATAAGAAAACTGTAATGCAATATCCAATTCCAAGACACCCTCTGGGAATTACTATCACCATTGCCACGCGTAACTGCAATGGCCACCCTAACCGTGATTACGTAGCAGTATGACAGAACCCATACAGCCCCGACCTCCCGCATCGATCCGATTTCGAGCTTGTTACTGGCTCTCCGCCATGACAGCAAGAAATAAATATTAAAATTCGCTATAGCTTGGTCTCACCTCACGCTAATGGCAGACCATTACGTAATTTTTGTCGTTATTATCGATGATAACTCTTTGTTTTAAGGCTTCTAGGACTACAGAGGTGGTACTGAGCCGTAATAGCGGTTTGATTTCCCGTTAGCAGACGGCGCCACATCATTAGCACTGGTGATATGTTGACAATGAGGAACGCTGTAAATACCTACTTGTTCACTGCATCATTAATTTCACTGTAGTATGCTAAGTGATTGCTGTAGCGAGAAAACGGCATTAGTCGCCTAGTAGTAGAGGCGACGCGGGTGACCATTTATACGTGCGTTGCCAGTATAATACTGGTTAAGGAGGCTGCAGTGAAATGATGGGCAAGGCTTATAGATGAAGCGAAGCCCGGCTGTGGCAGTTTATGATTGCAACGCGAAAACACTGGTTGCGTCAATTCAGCAAGCATGGAGCACGTATCAACCTGATGGCAAGGCTGGCATTGAGCAGACGACGCGCTGCGGATCAACACGCTTTGAGGGTATTCGGCGTTCCTATTGGCTAAGGCATCCTGCAGCTTCCACAGTGCTACAAGGAACTACTGAGATAGAATATAGTTCGCTTTGCCGGAAGAACTTCAGTAGCGCCTTCGTTGCCTTCTGGTGCGAAGACCTTATCAGGTGGCACTCCAAGATTGTCTGCTCAGAAAGCGGTTTGTCGTCGAGGCGCACCAATGTCTTCATCGACTGTCTCCAGGAGCAGTATGGAGTACAATTATACAGAAGACATGTTCGATGGTAATCTCGCTGCCGCATCTGTCGCAGGCTGCACTGTCAGCCATTCCGATGCGGCAAGCAAGTGTATTCGTAGAACATACTCCAGTCAACAGTAGGCAGACAACAGTTGTCTCGATTCGGAATAATCAAGATGGAATGTGGAGTCGGAGGGATGTGTCCAGACGGCGCAGACGAGTATGCCGAAAACCTGGCATGCTTCCCATGGGTCTTGCGGGATCGCGCGCTAGTGTGGAAGGTTGTTTACTGCATCGGTTCTTGATAGTGGGATGGGTTCCTTCACGGCATCTTCGTAAGCCCCCCTAGCAGCTTAATAGGCATGTTAGTTGCACATGATGCCATGTCCTTTCTCGGCTAGTTGGTGATATAACTGTCTTGTTCCCATCACTAGTTGGCCGTGTGGTCCACGAATGTATTGCAATTATGCAATGCATACAATGCATACAATTATGCATACAATCTTATTGCCTGTACAGGCAATAAAAAAAAGCGATTGTGCCCTAACGGTTAGGGGATCGGGCTGGTGGGCTAGAGGACTGAAGCTCAATCCCATCACCGAGCACGTAATTGATTTTCTTTGTTTTAATTATGAGCTATTAGAAAAGACAGCAGCAGCAGCCAGCACGGTAAGGAAAGTTCAGGAACGCTTGCAAAGAAAGCTTCATATAATAAATAAATAAATAAATAAATAAATAAATAAACGAAACGTAGTAGTTTCGTCTGAAATTCGAAGCATTGACTTCGAGAGCAAATTCTTAGACAGCTATACTCAGTAACGTTAGTAGCTTCCTCTGCTGTATAAACAGCTGTAAACATTTTCTTACTAACTAAATTGACACGCACGGTATCACGCGCCCACATGGAATTTCATTTCCCTGTTTGGACAGACCTCACCGTGCCGGCAATATGTCCATTCAGTTAAAAAGCTCTCAAGCTTCTAAAATGTTACCTTCCTGCGTGGGACTTCCCGAAATATACGGTGTGGCATATTAGAATCATGCCACATCGGTGGCGCTGCATTATACGATCAGTCAACACACGCAGCATACGCAGGCTACATTCAATCTGGCCCAGACCTCTCACCCGACTGACACGATGCATGCAGCCCTCAGTCGCGTCTCCCGTACGGTGATCCAGTAATTCTGAGCATCACGTGGTACGCAGTGCTCGCCGACGGTTTCAGAGCCCACAGCGCGTGCAGGACGTGCGAGCATATGGCTCGTGTCGTAAGCGCGCATCCGCGGCCGTTTGATGCGCGCGTTGATGCGCGCCATCCGCGGCGCATCAGGGTGCCCGGCGCCGTTATTTGTCGACCAAGCTCACGACGCGTGCTAAGCGGCCAGCGAGCAGTTTCGCGCTGCAAGATTAATGAGAGGCGAGCTCATGCATGGCATTTGCTCGCGGCGGCGATATGCCGACGTTTAACTGCCAATTTCACGCTCTACGGTTTAAGCTGCTTGCGCATGTGCACCGCGAGAGCTTATAGCCGTCGGGAATTTCAGCTAATATTTCATTCCTCGCGCTTTGCCCAGCAACGCGAACGCATCCCCTTCAGTCACGGTGAGCACGTTTTGCGTATGCGAATTATTTTTGCTATTTTCATGCAGATGTAGCGAGGAATAGACCACAAAAACTGGTCTTAGGAAAAATAAACGCTCTGCCAACCTAAAGTACGTTCATTTTACTTCTGAGGGAAGTCTATGACTACCACAGATTGCTTTGGAGAAGGCACTACAGTGTTTGACGGCAGTCGTGACATGGGACGTTTCTGTAGCAATCGCGAAATATTTTTTTTTCCGTTATAGTAAAGCTTGCAACCAATAATTAACTCGTGCAGGTAATTCACACTAGTGATTCAGTTCTTTCTTATGAAGAAGCGCATCATTACAGAGAGCACAATAATTAGGTACTTAATCACTCTGTAATTGAGGTGACTCATCGTAAAAATTATGTTTGGTCATAGATGTTCTTCAGGTGAAGAATTATTCGACAAAACTACAATGACGAAGAAACATCAGGCTCAGCATTGCGGTCCATCGTTTTCGTTCCCCTATAAAATGTGTATTCCAATTATTCAAAACATAATCATAGGGCACGCCATCTTCGTCCGGCACAATAAAATGTCCGAAGGTAGGCGAATTCAAATCAGAGTGTTCCTTCAGAGTCCTTTTCAGTACGTCTCAAGATAATATTGCATTTTCACAACTGATAAAACAAGGCATTAGCGCTATTTGGTTGCTTAGCTTTCATACATTGTTAAAAAAGAGAGAGAGAGAGAGAAAATGATAAATGAAAGGTAGGGAGGTTAACCAGGACTGAGCCCGGTTGGCTACCCTACACTGGGGAGAGGGAAAGGGGGACGGAAAGATTAAAAGAAAAGAGAAAGTCCACTGGAGATATCAGTCGGTCACTCAGTCCGGATCACAGACGTTGACTCAATCCGGTCGCTTTCAAATATCGCAGCAGCGCTTTTGTGGCCTTTTGTAGCTGTGATATGCGAGGCCATGATCCCAAGATCTTGTTCAAGGTGAACGGCTTTCCATCTAGCTGACTGAGAGCTGTGCAGAGGTCTTGCCTTTCATTTTCATAAGATGGGCAGTAGCACAGTAGGTGTTCTATGGTTTCCTCGACACCGCAGGCATTGCACTCGGCGCTATCAGCCATTCCAATCAGAAATGCATAAGCATTTGTGAATGCGACGCCCAAACGTAAGCGGCACAGCACTGTTTCCTCATTTCGCGGAAGACCTGGTAACAGCCGCAGTTGCATGTAGGGATCGAGGGAAAGCAAGCGATGGTGAGTGAATTCAGATGTGCGCCACGTCTCCAATGTCAAAGAGTGCGCTAGCTTGCCTAAGTGTTGGGCTGCGTCGGTCCGCGATAAAGGTATTGAAACAAGGGTTGCTCCCTCGTGAGCTTTTCTAGCAGCTTCGTCAGCGAGGTCGTTGCCGGAGATACCGCAATGACCAGGCAGCCACTGAAATACGACGTCGTGTCCTTTCGCGATCATGTGATGGTGCATTTCTCGTATCTCCGACACGAGTTGTTCACATGACCCGCGACGAAGAGATGCCAGAAGACATTGTAAGGCCGCCTTCGAATCGCAGAATATAGCCCACCGATTAGCGGGTTGGTTATTAATATAATCAACGGCACCTCGGAGGGCAACAAGCTCCGAACTAGTCGATGTTGTCAAGTGAGAGATCTTGTATTGGATGCTTAGTGAACGGGATGGTATAACCACTGCGCTGGTGGAGCTGGTCTGAGTGGAAGAGCCATCCGTATATATATGTACTCGATCAAAGTAGAAAGTGTGCAAACAATCCAGAGCTGCTTGCTTCAAGGCCAAGGTAGGCAGGTCGGTCTTTTTTCTTATCCCTGGAATCGTAAGACGCACTTGAGGTTGTTTTAAACACCACAAAGCTGAGGTTGAACGTGCAGAGGGTGTGAAACCCGATGGTAAGGAGGCACGATGGATGTTGACCTTGTTGGAGAAGGACGCCTGTGGTCGTCGTTCTGGCAGGCACGCAAGAAGGCTTGACTGCATCCGTGAAACATGACGAACATGGGTTCTAAGCGTTTCGGTGCTAATATAAGTTGTGATCGGATGGTCTTGAGCGATTATAATGGTTCCAGCTGTCGAGGCGCTGCGCGGAAGGCCTAAGCAAACACGTAGTGCCTGTGCCTGCACGCTCTGAAGTGCTCGAAGATTTGACTTGCAGGTTTTAGCAAGCACGGGGGAGCTATAGCGTAGGAATCCGATGAACAGTGCTCGATATAACTGTAGCATGGAGCCCACTGACGATCCCCATGTTTTGCCGGCGATGAACTTGAAGACGTGAACAATAGATGTGAGCTTCTTCTTTAAGTGGGCAACATGAGGGCTCCAAGTGAGGTCCCGGTCTACAATGACGCCCAAAAACCGGTGATTTCTCTTGTAGGAGATAGGCTGACCATTGATGCATACTGGATAAGGAGTCATCGTTTTTCGCGTAAAAGCGACTAATGCACATTTTTCTGTTGAGATGGTAAGGCCTTGTGTGTGAAGGTAGTCAGATGCCTGTGTTGCTGCTTTCTGTAGCCGTGAGCGAACCTGCAGGCGAGTGACCGCTGATGTCCAGATGCAGATGTCGTCGGCGTAGATTGAAACACTCACTGTTTCCGGTAGGGATTCGGCCAGCCCAAGAAGCGCGAGGTTGAAAAGAATAGGGCTTAGAACACCGCCCTGGGGAACGCCTCGGCATGTGTAGTGGTCGGTAGTCGGACCATCTTCCGTTCGTACGAACAAGGACCTTTGTGTCAAGTAGTTACTGACCCATCGATATACTCGCCCTCCTAGTTCAATTGTCAGAAGTGCGTCTAGAATGGTTTGATGGGAAACGTTGTCGTAAGCGCCTTTCACGTCAAGAAAGAGCGCTACTGATAATCGCTTCCGAGATTTTTGTTGCTCCACAGATGATACGAGATCGATGACACTGTCAATCGATGAACGACCGCGTCGAAATCCCGCCATAGAGTCATGGTAAATTTTATGATGTTCAAGGTACCATTCGAGACGCATGAGGATCATACGTTCCATAAGCTTCCCGACGCAGCTGGCAAGAGCTATAGGCCGATAGGATGCCAATTCGAGCGGGGACTTTCCTGCTTTTAGAAGCGGTACCAGGCGGCTGCGTTTCCATTCCTGTGGGACGACACCATCTTGCCATGAAGTATTAAAAAGGCTGAGGAGTTCTCTTCGTGCTTCTCTGCCTAGGTGGCGCAAAGCAGTATATGTTATGCCATCGGGTCCTGGTGAAGACGAACACCTACATAGCGCCATAGCAGCTTCTAACTCTTCCATAGAGAATGGAGCGTCCATACTTGCATCTCGTGGGTCGGGGATGTTGCCTAGAGCCATGTCAGGGACTAAAACTGTGCCGCCGGCGACGTTCGCACAAAATTCCTCTGCGACGTCTATCTCGCGGCGGTTTTGATAGAGAGCAAGGGCGTTGAATGGGTGTCGTTGCTGGGGACTTGAGCAAAGACCCCGTAGGGTACGCCACACACAGGACAATGGCTTGCGGGGGTCTAGTGAGTCGCAAAAAGATTTCCATCTTTGATCCGCTAGCTTATCCATTCGGCGTTTGATCTTCTTTTGCATGCGCCGAGCTTCTCTGAGGTCAAGAATTGACTTCGTGCGCCTGTACCTCCTTTCAGCTCGGCGACGTAGTGCACGAAGCCTTTCCAATTCAATGTCATTCTCTGTACGCTTTGATGGATGTGTGAAGCAGCGTGTGCAATCTTGCATAGCGTCAGCAATTATGTCTTCTAATCTGCGTGCAATATGTGTCTTGCATGTGTCTTCTACGCGATCTTGAAAGACTGACCAGTCGATTTGGCGAGAGACAACCGGTAATGCGGCGTCTAGTCCATCGATTCTCACATAGGTCGGTATATGATCGCTGCCATGGGTTTCAACATCAGTGAACCACTGCACGCTCAAAGTCAGGCAACGTGACACCAAAGTCAAGTCAAGGCAGTTACTGTATGTAGTTCCTCGCAGAAATGTCGGGCTTCCGTCATTTAGAAGGCACAGGTTGTGGCCTGATGCAAAGGATACTAGTGACCTGCCCCTCGAATTTATCCTGGAGCTTCCCCATATATGGTGGTGAGCGTTGAAGTCCCCTGTTATTATCCAAGGACCGGGAGTATCAGCCATAATATCTTCCAGTCGTTTTCTATCAAACTGACTTGTTGGGGAAAGGTAGACGCCAATAAGAGTAAAAGACAGCTTCTTCTTTTTCACAGTAACACAGACGTATTGGTTACCGTCGTGTGGCGCTACGTGTTGGGAAAAATACGTAAGGTCCTTGCGAATGTAAACCAGAACCTTACTACCACGGACACACGTGTTTGAAAGAAAAGATTCATATCCCGATAGTCTTATGCAGGCTGATAAGTTCGGTTCACAGATGACCAGTATAGGAAAATGGTTTGCAAATACGAACTGTCGGAAATCCGAAATACGAGACCTCAGGCCTCTCGCATTCCATTGGAATATGGAGGCACGTCTCACATCATCCCGGAACGATCTTTGTTGTTGTCGATGAGCCATGGTTCTGCTGTAGAAGTTCTCAAGCACTGGACTTCTGAAGGCTCGCCAGAACCGGACTGATGGCATCCAGCACTTGCAATGCACTTCGAGCTGTTGGTGTCTGTAGCTTGTCCAGTAGAACACGAATAGCACTCACCAGAGAGCTGATCATAACAACAATTTGTTGATCTTGGTCCGCCAATTTATCTGGAACAGACGAAGTGTCCCCTACTGTAGAAGTATCATTTCGCTCAGTAGGGGCATGTAGCTTTGGGAGTGCAGGCCACGCGTCAGCAGCCGTGCTGTTCGATGTAGCCTTGTCCTTTGAGCTGACTGCGTTTGGCCTGGGCGGAAGAGTGGGTGGTAATATACGTGTGTGGCGTTCTGCAGAGGCTTTGGAGGCTCGTGATCGACGTCGGCGACGTGATCGTCGTCGCTTAATAGATGCTGCTGCTTCTCGGTGAGACGAGTGGTCTCTAACCATTTGCTTCAATATTTGCATTTCCTTTCGAATCAAAGGGCATTCCTTCGAAGATGCATCGTGAGGGCCGCTGCAGTTTGTGCACTTCAGCACACTGGCCTCGCACGTGTTTGTGGTGTGGGGCCCAGTGCAGCGAGAACAGACGGTAGTGTTATTGCACACACTACTCACATGGCCAAGCTTCTTGCAATTCCAGCACTGCAGCGGTTTTGGTATAAAGGGGCGAACTGCGTGTCGGAAGTGGCCCACTTTTACGTGCGATGGGAGGGATTCGCCCTTAAATACGATCTTCACACACCGTGACGTGCCGAGACGAAACGCGTTTGTGATGATGGTGTTTTCCGTAGCTGGCTTGATTAAGATTGACAGATCGGAGTCGACGATGGTCTCGTCAACATCGTAAATTACGCCAGTACGGACTTGTTTGCCGAGCGGAATATAAGGGCGGACTTTCATCCCGCCAAGTTCCGTGACCTTGCGCAAGGAATCCAACGCAGCCGTGTGTTCTACGTCAATAGCTAGCACGTTCTTACGGGTGTTCACCCTGATGTCTTTGATTTCGTTTGGAACCAGCTCCTCTAGATGAGAAGACACGGCTTGCCTGTTGAGGCGTCTCAGGTTGTCACTGGCGAGAACTGGCGAGAACAGGATGGTGAGCTCCTCGGTATCCCGCGAAGATCTCACGGTGGACTCACTCGAATTCGATGATGCGCTGAGAAATCTTCGCTTTGCTTTACGACTCCGCACCAGCTCGAAGGTGTCGTCGCAAGAATCTTCACCGCTGACATAGTACTGCATGGTGTCGTCGCTGTCAGTGTCGCTCTCGGTGCCGTTGCGCTTCCTGGAGGCAGCCGCCGCGGGCACTGCCGAGCCCGGCGGACGCGCGTGAGGCTCCATCTCCATCGCAGTTAAGTAGGAAATAGCAGTCCACTAGCAAAGTCAAAGAAATTCACAAAATGAGTAGAGCTGGAAGAGCCGGCGTTCTGCCTGAAAGACACTTCGTCTTCTAGGGAAATAAAAAAAGAAGCGATTGTATCCTATTGGTTACAGCATTTGGCTATTGCGCTGGCGGGCCGTGGTTACAGTCTCACAGCCGGACGCATGTCATTTTTTAAATTTTTTCTATAAGGAGTCAATAGGAATCTATTCGGCGAGTGCTCACCATCCACTGACCGGCCATAGACGGAGACAGGAGAAACCATCGAGTGAGAGGCAAAGAAAGCATTGGAGGAAAAATTAGGTCGATTGTTGTCGAATAATGCGATTAGCATGCTCCAGGCGGTAGTTATTTGATACACTATGTTGCACTATGCATTATGGCGGGCGCTCACCTTAACGTTACCCTTATCGCGTATCCACTTAAACCGTACGCCGGAGTCAACCGCTGCTTCAAGCGTCCGTTACTCAAGCTTCAGAACCCTGCGTAGCGTCTGTGGCCGCTTCTGGTCACAGACGTCGCGCTAACTATATTACACTGCACTATCTTCGAGATCAGTCCACGACAACAGTTTGACACGAAACAATCGCTCCTGTTTCCCAAATAAAGCTAAACGCTTTAAAATAGGACTACTTCATTTCCGAACCAAACTATAAGCGGTAGCAGAAGCGTAGTTCGTCTAGCGCCGCGGGAACAATGAAAACAAAGAGGTGCAAATGACACGTGGTGATCCCCATTTGCTCGACAATCGCGGTCACAGTTTCTTGCTCCTTTCGAAGGCCTGACGCTTCCTCTATCAACGCTGCCTACGCGAACCCGTGAATTCTTTGGTACTGCTTCAACGCTTTCTCACGACAGATTCGCGGCGTTTTGTCATGATACACCGCTGAATTAGGCGCCTCTCTGTGACTGTGAAATCCCAAACTGGAACTGAAATTCTTAGATTCCTCTAACTGGGGCAACAAGATAAGCGCCCATCACCAAGGTTCCGTCTAGATATATTGGAAAGCATCCTGGCCTTCTTCTGGTTCTAAATTTGTATGAGCAACTGTTTCTAGATGTGAGCCATAGTGAGCGAAGGAGCGCTGAAAGGATCGAAATTTCTCATGCGATTTATGTCTGCGTCTTCCATAGCAATTAGCAATTCCATAGCAATTCATTTTAGAGCTCAGCTGTTAGGCGCCTGTCTCTGCTTCACTGTACCTCGTAACTGAGCGAACGAGCACAACGAAGGACGAAAGTGAACGCGGAGTGCAGCGGCAAATGAAAGTCGGCTATAGCGAAGAGAGCGCAGGAAGAAAGGGGATAAGGAGGATACAGTGAAATCATGAGGCGAAAAACGGAGGAGGAGGAAGGTACGGCGAAAGCGTGAGAAGAAAAGCGTAGTGCCGCGCGAGACAGGCTTTGAGGAGACGATGGCTAGGAGACAGCACCGGAGTTGTGAGCGTGGTCTGTAAGGAAACAAAGCGTTGCATGAGCGGAGGTCTGTCCGCGGCGGCTGCTGTGAATCGCGTATATGCGTCACCCAAACGCTGCCTCTCGCGATCTCCCGATTAGCGAGGCAGTCGCACCAGACTTCGCTCCGCTTGCAACGTGCCGCACGAGACAAATTGTCCGCCTCAGCCAATACATCGCGAAAGGAAAAGAGGTATAGATTTGCGCTCGAATTTCGCATCAGGGAGAATCGTAATCGTCGGTTAATATTTTGTTCGACTGGTTTTTGGATGAAATCTGAGCGTCTTGAATAATTTTATGGGGGATCCTTACATCGATGCTCTTCCTACGCTAATATATTAAAAAAGTAACAACAAGCTTTTCCAATTATAGACGCTACATTAGGAGAGCAAGAACATTTAAGCCATGAGTGAACGCTTTAGCTGGTACCGCTCTGTTTCAGAGGTGAAGGACAACGTGCCCCGTGAATTTGCGGGTGGACCTTGTACCGAATACTAAGGTTGTCACCAAGTACAGACGCGTAGAACGCACAATATGTACCTTTGTGTCGTTGTTTATTTCGCACTTATCTGCTGAAATTAAGCCTTTTACACGTTTAGACACCAGTGGACGTAAACGTATATTTCATTTGTTTCAAGGCACGAGCTTCGATGAATGCGGATAGCGTGTTCTTCAATGGCGCTGCTGAGGGAATCCGGTTCGATACCAATCGTCGGACCAACTTGACTCTCTGGGCATGTCTTACTGGGGATGTTGCGTTCTCCAGGGAACCTCTGACGTCAACTTGCGTAACTGAGCATGTACTACTGGGCATGTACCACTGGCCGTGTATCACTGTTCAATGAACTTCTTTGACAGCAACTTGGGCAGCAGGGTTTGCGCATTGACTTTATGCCTTAAGAGACCAAAGTAATCCTTTAAAATTTATCCAGTGCTGAACAGATTTGAGCCCACGACATGTATACTCATATAGTCTAGTCTAGATATGTATTCACACAGGCGCCACGCTTGAATTCCTCGGCTCCGCTTGATGGGGCATCGCCTTCGACGGGAAAGCCGGAGGCGAACGGGGCTGCAAACACGCTTCGTATAGGAGGTGTATCAGTGGTGTCAATGTGGCGACTTGCCAGATTGCTTCCGTGCTAATCACAGTAACGTCGACATTCCTCCTACATAGATTGTTCTGAAATTTTTTTTAATAGAAGGCAGAATACAGCTCTCCGCGCGTGCGATGTATGTACGGAAGAGCCATTCCCGGCCCACCTTGGCTGTCTACATCCCTTTCTAACCGAATGATTGATTCGAAGAAGAAAAATGATCTACAACAGGACAGAAACGTGAAAGCGCAATAACATAGAAACCGATGGCAACGGCAAAGAAGGAAACCAGGAAGTTCCGTTCACCGGCGCGTCGAGGAGAAATGAGGAAAGATTGAGTGACTAGACCGAGATCAATAGAGAGTAATTGCTGGAGATTGCGCCGCCTTGTGGTCGTGGCGACGCGTCGATTACGGGCTTGCCTTGGCTTTTTTGTTTCTACATTCTTCCCATGTATGTGGTGGAAATACCTCGCATAACATAAGCAAACGATAAACAGCGGGAACAAAAGAATGGAAGCAAAACATAAATGACTTATGTGTATGTTGCTTTCGATTTGCTCTACATCTGCTATTTCGTGCTTTTACGAAGTATGGCGTAGGTACTCGGCGGACATTTCTGCACATCCTGAGTACAGCCTACTCTGCGAACTCTCGCGTACAAGTGGTATGGTCGCCGCTTTGTGTGTTCCAATACGCGATCTATTCGATTTCTTTCCTTTTTCTTGGTCAAGTTTCTGGCTGTTTCTATAGCGTCGGCAACGTCCCCTATGACTAATGATTTCGGTGATCTGCAGAGCCCTGGCTTACAGTCGCTTTCAACGCAGGTAGACAGACATGACCGCGGCGGAACTCTTTCTGGTTAAACCGAGATGGCTTTGGGAGCTGATAGATTGCCTGTTCACCAGGGTTTTTTGAGGCATCATTTAGTTCTGTCAGCGTACAGTCACCCGTGATGAACGCATTCAAATATATATATATGCCAACAGGCAACGAAGCCGAGGAAAGCATCGGAGAAATTAGCTGTAGGTGAAATTAAAATGCGCAATATAATAAAGAAAAGGAAGTGAATGTGGACGAAAAGATAACGTGTCGCCAGTGGGAGCCCAACCCACAACCTCCGCATTACGCGTGCGTTGCGCTACCAATTTTGCTACGGTGACGCCTATCAAACCGTCCACTAACTTGGTTATTTATGTTAACTGTATTTAGCCCCTCAGCACTCAGAGCCAAGGTGGGCGGATTCATTGCGAGGGTCTAAATGTCGTTCCTTGAAGCTTCTGTTATCCCTGCTTTAGCGGCACGCCGAACACGATGAGAAAACGTCGCTCGATTTCACCTTTCAATTGCATGAAATAGATGACTATCTGTGTTTCTGTATGTTGTAAGCTAAGTGACTGACAGCACTGACTCCACTTGACCTATGAGAAAATTGTGGGCATGTGCTGCTACATTCACAAATGACAATGAACAATGTGAGCGTACTTGTTTGAAGTGCTTTCCTTGCCAATTGAGGCTTCTCTGTCATCCGGCGACATAGTAAAGATATTTGTAGTCATGTTAGAGTACTGTACACCTGAATACTGCTCCGAAAGCAGTAAAAAAAGCCTAAAACCAGCAAGCGAGAAGCGCGGCGAGCCCCGCCAGCGGCTACCGCAGCGGTCGTGCTGCTCACTGCATAATGATGGTGATATTAGTTTTGATTTTGTCATCACCATCTCTCGGTCGCATAATTTATTTCGCAACGCCACCGCTACTTTTATAATCGCTGCACTATAGAAGGCACAGTTCCCCTTCTCAAAGTTTATATCGGTGTTTTCTTCCCTAGTGTCGCAGAAAGTCCGACGTCCAAGTTACGCGCTCCACGTCCAGCGTCGACTGTCTTTTCCCGAAAAATCATTCCGAACCATGCATACATAACCAACCTCGCAGGCCCTCCGTGTAGCACGGAGAAGTTACTGAAATAATTGAATTTCTCAAAGTATAATGCTTCAGAAAAATCGTAAAGTACGAGTTACACACGACCTACAGACATGGTAGCGTTGGATGTGAACTTGAATATAGGAGAACACATAATTCTGTTACGCGGAAGCTCAAACACAAATCCCTTTTCCAGAGTTTCTGCCATTCATAGAGCGGTGCGTCCTTACTACACCTCCAGATGGCGCTCGCCTCCGCGCATCCGCGGCCCACATCAGAGGCCGCGTTTCTACCAGAAAGCTCGCCTTCGTGCATAGCGTTCGCCGACAGCGTTTCTCGGTAGACCTTACGGTTACTGCAGTTGCCGGGGAGCGTGAGAAGCAGTCAAAGATCTTTGAATGCTATCGCGTTCCATTCTCAAAGGTGAAGCTTACGCATCCTCTGTGAACTCTGTGGTAATAAAGAACATCTCTGAGCAAGCTACATTACAGAGACAACGCCCGAAAGAAAATGTGCACGATAGTACGCGCTACCGAACAGCAGGGCGTGCGTTTACGTACCGTGAGGTGGTTGCAAAGGTTCTCACCACTGAGAAAGGCATCCGAGTAGAGACGCTGCTTCACTCGTCCTCGCAGTTCGCTCTGGCCTTCGGAGAGCACCTTGAAAGTCAAGTCGTCGGTCAGCAGCATGTCCAGCACCTGGCTAGTGCCGCGGGTGAATGTGCCGTTCGTCTCTCGAGAAAGAGCGCGAGAGACACACTGACAGTGGGGAGCAGCAACAGTCGCGATACGCCATGGGTCTCGCCGTGCTCGGACTCATGGTGGTCGTTTGGTGCGTGAGTAGCACGTGCAACGTGTACAATTAGATGAAAGGAATAGACGTAACCACCACTGGGACGATGAAATAAGGTGATTGGTTCTCCACGTAACGTTAGTATCTATGAATAGCATAGGATCCACGATTTTGTAAAAGAGAAGCACGCGTGTTGGTGGTGTTAGAGAAAGAGAAAAGGTAGAACAAAAGAAAGATAAATAGATGCTCCATTAATTGTGCAAGCCTACTTTTTTTACAAGTCACGTGTGTCGCCACTCTCTCACATCCTTGATTTAACCATATATAGGCTTGCGCCTCAATTTCGTATAACTAATATCACTAAAAGCACGACTTGATCCAAAGAAATGAACACCGGGGCTGTTTCTCCAGTCGTGCGGAAGACGCGAGAAAGGTTTTTGGAAGGGTGACAGTAGGAGACTATCGCTAGAAGCGCATTAGGACATCATGTAGATATCCGACCGAGCCCTATATGTCAAAGAACTCGCCATTTACATAGTTTTTAATGAGTATGTGTACTGAGCGCGATGAAAGTTGGGAAATCTCTGCGATAACTCGTGAAATCGAAGTCATAGGCATTGTACTAGGATACTAGGATACTAGGATACTACGGTGTACTAGGATACTTGTGGCACAACAAGTTAATGATAATCAAAAGCAATGCACACCAACTAAGAGGTGTATAACGCTTTCTAGAGCCGGCGATGTGCAACAGATGGCCACAGCGTGAAAGTGTTATATTTGCGGCATTTACTGGTAGGATTTCGCCACTAAATATCGTGTTCCTTTCGCCCAAACACACTACAAAAACAAAAGAACAAAAAATCAAAGGTATTCGTCGCTTGGCACCAAAACACCATTACGAAACGCGCGTCTCTTTTTCTCGCGTCGTAACAAGTGAGGCAAAGTAGACCACGCCACCAGTCTGCGCCAAAGTAGCGACAGGGGCAACATCATATGTGCGGTGCCTTCAGTTCTTCCTCCACTTTCTTCACCAGCTCTTCTTTTGTTACAGCCCGCGTGAGACCCATCAACATCGACCAGTCATCTACGATGTTTCTCTTACCTCCTGTTCGTGCAAGTTTTTTCTTGCAGCGTGCACTATTTATCGGCCGGTAATGTCACCAAAGCGCCGCCTGAACTTTGTTAGCGCTAATGGCTCTGCCATAGAGTGTAACGTGCGTGCGCTCGCTACTCGTGCTCCACATTCCAACACGTCGTATTTTTTTTCTCTCTCTTCACCAGCCGCATCGTTACACCACTGTCCATAGTCCTGGTAACGCACATTGGTGTCACGTCACTATCTGTCTCGCTGATATTCGCATGAAGGCCAACTATGGTTTCAATGCGACAGCATTGTGATGGGACACTCTCCGGCATTCGTGGTTAGGGTGAACGCAATATAAGAGCGCCGACCCCATCGGTATCGTTCTCAAATGGCGTGCGTGTGTCCACCTTGACACCAGCGCGTGATAGACGTTCCCGCAGGGGTTTTAATGCGGTTTGGTAACACGGGTAGATGCTGATACCTCTGCACCCCATGTACACTTACAAGAGCTTTAATGCCGTTTGTAATGGGAGTCTAGGCAAGAGTCTTTAAAAGAAGACAGCAAAAAGAAGAAACACGTAGGTCAGCCAATTTCGACAAGATTATTGCATTACCGTAGCTCTGCTGTAGTTCTGACTTATTTTATATTTTACTAAAGCTTCGCGCCTTGCAAACGAGGAAACGGTTTCAAAAATAAAGAATTCGATTGCAGGGAAACATACAAGGCGTCAAAAGATTTAAGAAACTAATTCTCCGATCCAAGTTCCCCTGGTCAATATAAATGGTTTCTTCGGACGAAAGATGAAGCTATAAGCTGAACCACTGAACGAATTTCGGTGGAATTTGCTGCTTTTTGGAGCGAACTATTTGTTCTGTCGACACGTTAAACTGCAATTTTGATTTTTGCCACATAATGTTTAACAATAATTGACAAAGAAACGATAAACCACCTCTACAACGATATATATAGTGCGTGCTTTATGTGTCCTAACTTACGCATTTCGCAGAACTGTGATGCATATTTAAATAGCTGTCTTATTTCTTTGAAATTTTCTGAATTCGAAGCCACCACCTACATTTTGCTTTAATTCCCCCCTCCCCAGTAAACAGAACATTGAAACAAAGAGCAAAGTAGACCCTCTCCGGGCAGCCAATACATTTTAACTTTTTTTTCGAACTGCAAGATAGGGCGAGTTCAATAAGAACCGCGTTTGCAAGGACCTTTGCAACGCGTTTTCATGTTTTCTTTTTTTATTCACCATGGCTTCTGTTCAGCCTCACCCCTACAGCTACATAATTAAGATACGAAGAAGAGTCCCTCAGTAATTCGAACGCGTAGCTTGGTCGATCTCCTCCTCCTGCGTACGTGCCTTTTCGCGCAGGCAAGGACGACGACGACGACGACGACGACACCACCACCACCACCACCACCACCACCAACAACAACAACAACAACAACAACAACAACAACAACGCACATGGGGAAAGACGTGCCTCCTTGAATCAGACCTCTCTAGCGAGTAGCCCGTTGCAGGAATGCGTGGTTCACGGTGGATCACAGATGAGATCCATAACGAGCCATCCCCCAAGGGTTCTGAGTAAGGGATTCTAGGTATTTCTTGTTCTTCGCTGTTTTTCTATTTTGTTTTCTCTTTTGTTTGGATGACGAACGCGCCCTAACAATGAGCAACATCCCACGAAAGTGAAAGCAACCGCGTCCTTGGAAAAGAAAGAAAGAAAGAAACAAAAAAATAAAGAAAGAAAGAAAGAAAGAAAAAAGGAAAGAAAGAAAGAAAGAAATAAAGAAAGAAGGAGAAAAGGAAAGAAAGAAAGAAAGAAAGAAAGAAAGAAAGAAAGAAAGAAAGAAAGAAAGAAAGAAAGAAAGAAAGAAAGGAGACCGACCTTAGTAAGGAATTTCGGCAGCAGTTGAAAAGTCGAATTTCGTATATAGAAAAGAAGCCGCACGGCGACAATTAAGCAGCGGCGGATCAATGGTGGTGGCTTCGTTTCGCGTTCCATACCCTATGAAGCTTTGTTTTTTACCTCAAAAGCGGATCAAAACATTTGTGAGGCAACAAGAATCAGATACGGCGCTCATACCAATAACTAAGGGCAAGGGAGCGACGTAATGCCTCCTCTTTAACAATCGTTATACCGATGCAAAAAAAAAAGAAAAGCAACAATTTATAAAAACGAAAACTAAGAACGCGCTCAGCAAAATATCAGCCATAATATCAACGCCCGCGAGTGTACGCCCTCAAACACGATAGCATGTCGTGAATTCTTGGTTGCGGCATCGGATGTTATAGATTGCCGACGTCACAGGCTGCTGTCCATTAAAGTAGACGAGATTAGGGGCTACCGTATCTAAACCTTCCCAGACGGGAGCGGTCTTCCCTAGTGTCAGGTCAATAGCTCGACAGCCGTGCATGAGAAATTTTCTGTGCCTCTCAGTGTTAACTGTGTTTAGGGACGATTACGGAATCAGCGAGACGATTACGGAATCAGCGAGACTGCAAGATTAGCAAAAACGGCTACACCGTGTGCGACAATGTAGAACTGCACGCTTCTTTCCGTCTATAAGGCCCATGCTTCTCTGCAGGCGTTCACAACAACATGCGTAACAAGCGCTGAGAGAGAAATAAAGATAGTTTCCCATTGGATCCTGGAAATGTAGACCTGGCGGCACACCAAGCGTGTTATAGCCCAGAGGGACACCCGCTGTTGCGTCTCAACACAGCCAGAGGCGTTAATTAGGCGTCTGCCACGAGGCAACCGCCATCCATACACGAGCACCTACCGAGAAGTCGGCGCAGCGTTGACACCGACTGCCGACGGGTCCACAAAAGGCACCAACCCCCACCGCTACCTGACAGCCTGAACTAATGATGAAAAGGGCCAACGTCAAGTGCCACCGAAGCCCGGCGCCGATCGTGCATTCCCAGGTTGCTCTCCTCTCCCCTAGCCCATGTTTCGGGTGGGCGGAGGCCTTGGAGTTGCGGTTGCTGCGGAGCGTCGCGATAGTATGGGCGCGGTATCGCGGCCGATTCGACGATGGTGATTGGCTGCGATACAGTCATCAGAGTCCCTAGTCCATTCGCCTAGGGAAGACGACGGTATTAAGAAGTGGAAAGTTTTCGCGCAGTGGGGCCGACGTGTCCCGATGTGAATTCGGACGTCTGACTTGCTCCTGCATGGAGCGGGCTTCCGTAACTGGAGCCGTGTAACTAATGTCAAATAAACCCCTTTTTCGTTCATATCTATTATTGGACGTATTCGTTCATGGGCTTGGTGAATTCGTTGCCCTAACGCCACCATGAGCCGCAACACCGCCGTGGTTGCTTAGTGGCTATGGTGCTTGGGCTGCTGCGCACTAGGTTCGCGGGATCAAATCCCGGCAACGGCGGCCGCATTTCGATGGGGGCGAAATGCGAAAGCACCCGTGCACTTAGATTTAGGTCCACGTTAGAGAACCCTAGATGGTTCAAAATGCCGGTGTCCGCCACTACGGCGCGCCTCATAATCAGATTCGTGGTTTTGGTACGTACAATCCCCATAATTAAATTTTATTTTAATTAAATATGCAAGTGTTCATAAATGAAGTGACAAACACAGTGCGCGTCAGAGACACGCAATTTAAGCAAAGCACACCGAAACACGCGTTATACAATCTAAGTACAGTTCCTTATCGGGACCCGTATCTCTAAAGAAGATTCAAAGGGTTTCCGTTGCGCGGGAGGAACAGGCAGCGGCAGTCCGTGGGCCTAGTGCGTGTCGTAGCTCAAGTAAGGACAGTCGATGACGCACGTATATGTTCAGCAAGGGCATCAACCCTCTTATTTCTAACGTGCATGGGCTGCACGAGCAGAGTGAGTTGAGGCTAGTGACTTGCCCAGTGGTACGCGAAGGGTGGGTTGTACGAGGCAGCCATGGTGCGAACCTCATTGTCGGCCGGGCTGTCCGTCTCCAGGAAGACCACTATGGGCGCGCTGTTCATACCGGAAGCGTACGCCTGCGTTAATCCTAATAATAATCATCATCACGATTTAGGTCCACTTGCAGGACGGAGACCCTTCGAAGAGGTCTCAGAGGGCCCTGTTCTACGCCGGCCCAATCCACCACAGAGGAAAACTAAACTGAGCTGGTTGGTACAATTTCTTTTGAAACCTCAGCGAGACAAGTATGTCGGAAAACAAACAAATAATAATAATAACACATGACACGAACGCTCGTGTAACTTAGTTCTTCCTCGTCCTTGTCTACATTTCGCGTTCATGTTTGAGCATGAACAGATCCTATAAGCCTTTGTAAGTTTCTTAAGCTTGTCAACCCGTCGCATACGCTAACAGCCTGCTAGAAGAAATCACAGGGCGTTATCAAAGACAAAAGGGGGAAACGGTGACAGTGCCGCGTGGATTGGGATTCGAATGCTAAAACCAGAAATCACTGCGAAACGTTGTTATAAATTAAATTTTCACAATTTGTTTTTTTTCTTAGAGGAACTTGTCTTCACAGGGTAAATTGACGCTTTTGTGTAAAGCTGCCTTCTATACAGCTTTGATAAAGCGTCGACACCTCGTACGGACTTCGGAGTCTTTTCTGACAAGCTCTGGCAGCGCCACTTACTGTTCCATTCCGTGACAATTGCCAGCATTATTGGCGAATTGCATGCTTCCAATATGAGAAGGGGAGCTTGGTAAATAATACGCATACCTTAACACAGTCCAGCTCCTGTAGAGGTATATCAAGAAGTCATCAATACTACACATATAAACAAAGCTGTCAGTAAAGGCCTATAGGAACAATAAAATTGGCCGGAAAAATATAAGCGCGAAAGTGAAAGTAGGTGGGGGGGATTAAACTTGTTTAGAGCGATTGCTAAAGAAAAAAGAAAGATTAGTGCATAGCTTTCATCCTGTGAAAGCACTGAAGAGCTTGACGATAGAAAGTACCGGCAAAGAAATAAAGAGAAAATAAAATACCCAAACAAATATACTTGCAGTCAAATGAAAAGGTATTCTTGTCTGCTGCCCTACGCGCAAGAATAAATGAAAATAGCATTTTGATAAAATAGCTTCTTAGCCTGAATTGATTTACCGTTCCTGTTTAGTGTTCCTCTAGCTCATCTGAATTTACGCACATGGTCCATCTATAAGAAAAAAAAAACGCATGGAATAAAAAAAAAACTTACCTGGTAAGATATTGACCCATCCTGGTTAACGTTGAGCACTGCGAATCCGGAGTCAGACCTCTCCGCCGTCAGCACAGCTTGAAAGACTAAAGAAAAGAGAGAGAGGAATATTTGATGGTATTTGGGCGCATTGGTTGCCCTGCGTACGCAGCGGCAGATGAAAGTGCACACCTTCTTCTATTGCACTTTCTGACGGTCCGCACATTCCATCAGACAGCGCTGCTTCAACTGAACACACGAACCCACAGTCACCCGTTCCATACTTCGTGTACAACTCCGTTAGAGGCAAATTGACTGCTTGCTCTTCGAACTTTTGCAACTGAAAACTAGCGCCTGGCGCATAGGGCGTGAAAATATGAAAATATTATTTGAATAAGAGGAAGGATTAGCTCGAGGCCAGCTCCCATTTCCCTTTTCAATTACGTGTAAAACACAAGAATGCTTTTACAACTACGGCTTGACTGATTTGGATGAAATTTGTTGCATTTGAGAGAGAAAGTTACTGTCTAGTGAGTGTAGAAAGTAGAATTTGGGTTTCCCGGATATCGTTAAGTTAAAGAGAACAAAGTGCAGAGGCTACAAGCTTGTAACTCTGGCCCGAAAATAGATATCGCATGCATCTGTTAAATCATCTAAAGTAGACAAATTTGATATGGCATTTAGAGCCTACGCAAATTTTTACGACGTTCACGAAGTTTTTGCGAAATTCCTGTTCACAAATTAATCGAATAATTCAGGGTTCAAAGTAGTTCATGGTACATTGTCCGCTTTAGCTGTACTAATAGTACAGCTTGCAGAAATGTAATATATGTTGTCTTTTTCTTCCATTGCTTATTTACAGAGTTGAAACACATTGACGGCACAAATCAAATATTCGCTTCCTACAGTCAGAATAGTTTAAATTTTCTTTTAAATAGAAAAAAAGCCTGAGGACATTTGGTGCGCAGCCATTGTAGAGAAAAGCAATTTCTCTGTTTCCATGTTCTTAGATACGAGTGCCCGAGCTAAAGCTTCCTTTTTCTAAACATTGTAGCAACTTCACGTGCGACGTAAATTCGGACATCAGATTTGTTCTATTTAGATACCTAACAAATACAGTGCACAGTACTGCGATATCCTTTCTTGGTGCAGAGTTACAAATGAGTAAACTTCGTGCTTTATTTATATTTTTTTTTTTGAGACTTACACATTTCGGGGAATTCTTGTACAAAAAACATTCAGACCCCAATCAACACTATGCATCCTAGAGCCACTAGAATTTAACTTTCTTCTTCATATGCAACTAATATCATTCAAAGTGGCCCAGTGGTTGTCCATGAAAAGCATTTCTGCGTTTCACATGCAGTTCACTACGGATATCGTAGTTGGCACCGAGCTAATGTTTTCTCTTTAATTATCACTGACACAATTCTTACTTTTCATTTTTTTTCATTTAAGTAATGGTCCAAACCACTTAAACTTTATACAAAGTAATGGCAAGTGCCAAGTGCCCCAAATAATTTCCCATAGTACCTGTTTCTAAGTAGTATTTTCAGTCCAGAGCCTGTATACACACAACTTCTCGTTCCTGTGTTCTTTTTCTTTTTTTCGCCGGTTGTAAGGTCTCGGCAATGACATGTCCAGCATTAGGTTTAGCTAGAATTTTTCTCTTGGGAACAATTCTGTCGCAAGAGATATTTTGTGAATACGGACCCATGTACACCCATGCAATGTTTTAATAATGTCACGCGAGTGTCGACCCCACGGCACGCCAGAGACCTTGTGCCGTCGGGTGACGTCAGGCGCATGCCCAGTTTGCCGGCTACCAGCAACGGCTGCTGCTCCGGAGGCAGGGTCACTTTCACACCGACCGTGCTCGGTGACTGCGAAGTCGGAGAAAGGTTTTGTAAATGGCGGTGCTGGGAGGCTGCCAGAAAAGCTACCTTAACACAGTGTCTTTCTGCGCTGTAGTCGGTGCACATCTTCTGGTTTCCCCAGCAAAGCGCGAGACAGGGACGACATAAAGCCTCGGATAGGAATATCCTTTAGATACGACAGGCGGACTTCACTTTCCTGTGTTCTAGATTTTCTTATATTCTGCATAGTCTGTTATTGTTCAACAAATTTCAGTTGTTATTCGGCGGAATTCGGGTTCACTTTCTGTTATATCTGTTTGTTAGGCTGGCGAAGCCGGGAAAAGCTCGCTACTTCGAACCGAAATGAAATCAGTTCCTAAAAGCGATGAGTAGCCCTTAATGGTAATTACTGATTATTGCCAGATACTCACTTGCGTATATTAACACTGACTGCATGTGATATCTTTGCAAAGGTAACTCGACCAAAATCTTGAAGTTCCAGCGACCTCTGAACGACGAAGACATTAAGGCTATGTGCGTCCTGGAGACAGCGACTTGTACTCACAACGTGAATATTGTGGAGCGTTATTTCAGAGCTGGCGCCCACAGCCGACTCGCTGGTCTTGCCAGCTAGGAGACTCAGCTTGGCCACCACATCTCTGGCGTCTGAAAGGAGAGAGAGAGAGGGGGTGAGTGTACAGCTCAGGACAGGCAGACGCGTTATCCCGCAGGCGGTACTGCCCAGAACTTTCCTCCAAGCGCTAGGAAAATCGCGAGGTTGAGTGACTACTGCGAAGGATAAATGACAGGGCCAAAGTGATCCTCGTTCCCTCACTTTGATCTGGCCGTCAGAAATAATTGATAAACCGTACCTTAGAGCTTGGTTATCTCGAAATTTCTGAGCAGGTTCGCAGTATTTTGCGGAACTTTTACGTTCTCGTCTTGTTACCACGCCGGCGTGCTTACCTGCCGGGGCGAATATTGCGTTGAACATCACCGTGACGTGGATATCTGTCCTGGACGGCGAAATGGCGGCGACGCCTCCCCCTCCCAACGTCTCCTTCACCGCGGGATCGGGAACCATGAGCGAGCTGAACACCTCTGCGTGAAACAGTGAGAGGCAGAAAAAAAGTCAGGAAGACGGCCATTCATCCAAACCACGAGCTATTTATTATGTTATACGTGCTATGTGCGTCGTGTCAGACAACCAGACAAGAGAACAGTTAGAAGGGTTCCATCACTGTGCAATTGCGATTATGGTCCTCCCGACACCGACCGAATGGAGAGAGAGAGAGAGAGAGAGAGAGAGAGAGAGAGCATTCATTACAGAGATGGCTAAGGGGTTTAAGCAGAGGCGAGAGTCACTGGGGTCGGGGATCACGAACACAATAACTAAAGAGACAAACAAAGCAAGTTTGTGCTCACAGCGTGTCGGTCAAGCCAACGTTGCGCACTAACTCCCGTATCGAACTTATATTTTGCAAGGCATCCGCACGAAGGGATTGAATAGTCCGTGCATCGGGTAAGGTATAGTATCACTTCCATTCTGTGTCAGTGCGACTATCACAAGACCACGACTGTCCCACAGTAGGGGCTTGACCATCGGGAAGGAACCTGCAGGGCATTCCTCGCCGAACGGACTGACTTGCAAGAAAGTGCGGAATCGAAGCGTCACGGAAGCACTAGTACTGCCAGTCAAACTCATTTCTCTGAAACACGCAGTCAGCTCTGCTTACTGGCTCACTGTTAAGAGGACTAGTTGTTGCTACAGCTCCCGTAGTTCTCGAAAAGCCGCATGGCCCTCCAGCCATACCCTAGACTATTACCACTGCACAAGTAGTAAAACTAAGGAAAGGCCGGAATAATGTGAAATTCTGTGTCTTATAATGCTCTTATAGACCTTATTGCGCTTCGTCAGTGGCCAGAAGGTTGAAACTACAACATTCTAATGTTAGTATCAATTGATTGCTTTATTGTAAAACCAGAAAAAGTGAGGTAACACGCATGCACACACGCACGCACACACATGCACACATGCGCATGCGCACTGCCTGTCATACAGACGTGGATGGTGTGAACACAAAACTGCAGGACTATGAAGTCTGGAAAAAGAAAAATAGAGCCCGAAAGCTCGAGGCTGAACGCGTAGGAGCTGACTACGTGTGCTATGCACTGCAATGCAAGGCCGATAGAGACATAAAGAACGATATAAAGAAAACGGGAAACGTAACGCAACGAGACTCCACCGGTAAAAAACTTGGCGAAGGGAGAAAAGACACCTGGCAGACGTCGCGCGCTCATCACGCGCATGCAAATCTACGCGGCGCAAGTGGAATGTCAGTATGCCGTTCGCCAGGAATATTTCGGCCGTGTCTGGGCAGCGAGGGAGTTCCGTTCTCCCCGCGGGCATTAGGAACGTCTTGCTGGGCATATTCCGAACGGCACATAAAAAATATGCCGGACCAGAAGGCCTAAGCCTACCAAAGAGGCCAGAATTCCGAATTTAGTTCCCTGGGAAGCAATAAATGCAATTTCTTACTCTTTCCTCTTCTGTATATACAGAGTGAACTTCGAATAGCAAGGAGAAGGGAGTATTATAGGGAAATTAAAAGAGAAGAAGCAAAGAAAAATGGTTGGTTTATTTCTGATTGCCTCACTAAATCCGTGCAAGATTACTGAAGGTCGAGACATGCTAGAGAACAGGAAGCTCTAGTGAGCTAGGAGACTAAAAATGTATAGTTCCTAGGCGCCTGAAGCCTAAGTCATATATAGCTATGCGATGATTTTGAAACAGAACTCGCATGCGCTTTTTAAAGCTGACTCTTCGGTTTATATTCTTGAATTTGACTGCATTGGCAGAAACTGCAGAACATGCCGCATTTGTTGCTGTTTTCTTTTCATTCAACCAACCGTCCATCCACGTTTCCTAATGCTGCTTTATCGCCACAGTGCGCTCACATCGACTCGCTTCATCAGTCTTTAGTCAATTAACAATGTATTGCTCTTAAGGACAACGCAACAAAATACGTGGCAACGTTTCGAGTTACATCGCTATAAAATATTTAATTAAATGTTGGTGCGATGATCTGATTATGAAGCACGTCGTCGTAGTATAGGGGACTCCGGATTAATTTCGACCACCTGCGGTTCTTCAGCGGGCCCCCAATGCACGGTAGCCGGGCGTTTTTTTGCATTTCACCCACCATCCAAATGCGGTCGCCGCAGCCGGGATACATTCGTATAAATGAGTCAATATATCAGCGAGCACGTGGAATGACGTGGGATGAGAAACAGTTAGTCTTAATGGCAGGATGCAAGCGAATGCAAAAAATAGTGAATCCCAAGAGAAGCGATTGCGCGTTAGCGAGATAAAATAAGAACGACCGGAAGTTTGGGGAACGCAAGATCCGGTGAAGAGCATGGAGTGCGAAAGGTTCATGCGGAAGAAGTGAGAAAATTGGAGGGAGCGGTGTATGCAGCGAAAAAAGAAAAGTTCATTTGCGATAATTAAACAGCGTGTTGCCTCCATAGAAAAGAAAGAAATAAAGAAAGATAAGGGAAGTGCAGACTGCAAAGCAGCTAAAATCGGAAAGAACAACCGCACGAAAAAATAAAGCGATGGCATCGCAGACACAACGTACAAGTTAAAACGAATAAAAGAAAAGCTATGGGGACAGCCAAATATAACAATGGTAAGTACAAGAATGTAGAAGAAAGCTGAAGAGAGAAAAAAAAATACGAATGAGAACCTGAAGGAGCCGACAAAAGCGCGAGCTGGAAAGAGAACGTGACTATATTGGCGAAAACAAAAGTAATAATGACAGGCGTGTTTCCGGTGAACTGTACTGCAAGACACCGTACAGGAACGAAAATGATAAATGCGCCAAGAGGTAGAGACAACAACGCAGGGCAAATGGGCTCCTCAAATGAAGGAAAGAAGGGAGAAAGCGAGAGAACGCGAAGAAAAACAAACAAGAGAACACAAAGGAAACAGCAATGAAAAGGAAGAAAGACAGGCGAGTCACTTTGGCACAAGACGGTAAGAGGAAGCACGCTTTCGGAAATAAACGAGGCTGTTTGAGCGGCGGCGGCGGATGCCGGATCTTGGCAAACAACGGCACCGCCACCGCGAAGGAACCGGGCGCTTCTTCCGACCTGAAATATCTGCCCATACCGACTTGCTGGCACGGCCGAGGTGACGGGGCAAACACGAATTTGTATTCCTCGCTATGCTGCGCTGGCCAGCGCCTTCCTATGTGTGCGCGTGTGTAGGTATGTGGGAGGAATACAGAAGGAAGAATGAATCCTCCTATAAACGGGCCTATTTTGTATATCCAAAGCGTACGGCAGTTGGCTTCCAAATCGACGACAGCTCCCAAAAGGGGAAAGCGGCTGTGAAGTTACGATACGGACGGGGATATTTCCCAGTGTAACGGCCGGCTCAGTCGTATATACGGCATGCTGCGTGCGTTTCGCCATGCGCCGAATGTGTGTAACGATGACCCCCTTATCGTGGTATACGTACTGTCAATCTAGCATAATACGGACCTCAGTTTCAACGCGGCACTGCGCGGAAATGCGATAGCTGCGTTTCCACACGCCTTCGTGAGGAAACTGCGCTTAGAGCCGAAGTTCACGGCGCATCTGTACAATATAACGAAACATTGTGACCCCTCGGATAAATACAACAGCACATGTCTTAGGGACCAGATATACTTTTAGAGCGCAGCTCTTTGGCGTCCGTTCCTGGGTTTCGCGTCGTCGTCGGCGTTGTCGTCGGCCTCGTAACCAGCTCCGCCCCCCTTTCATCCCCCCAGCGCTAGCAGCGACCGACTGATACCGCTGGATGCCGCTGACGCCGCTAGAGAGTCAAGATAACGTGACTGCATAGAACATCGTCGCCGCCATGCAGAAAGAGGAGGAAAGGGTCCCCCCCCCCTGTTCTTGTGTGGCGGATAGGGTGCTCTTCAGTTGCCGACGCGCCGGTTATTTCACGTAGGCCCCGGCACGTCGACGAATACGTGACCACCTTCCCACGGCTAGACCTGGTTCTTAGCGCTGCGGAAGCGAGGGTATCATATTGTTTGTGTCGGCATCGGCGGCGTTGTCCCTGAAACCAACTCCGCAGCTGGGGTTGACTAACTATCGGCGTCAGCGGCATCAGTCAGTCGCTGCTATCTCTTCCCTCCTCCCTTTATCGTGTTGTCCGCTTGCTGCGCGCGCTTCTGCCCCCATCGTTTGCCGCTGGGTGTACACGCCGCCCCCCTCCCCCCTCTTCCTGCGAGTCTCCGGTTGTCAAAGCGCCGGCTCGAACTTAATTCCTTTCTTCGCTCCTCCTCCAATGCAACCCCTGTGCGGTGGCAATCAGAGAGCCAGATCGGTGGCGGCGGATCTGTATATGTGCACCGCCCGAGCCGAAATTGCCGCTGCCGTTCGCCCTGTGCGGTGGCAATCAGAGAGCCAGATCGGTGGCGGCGGATCTGTATATGTGCACCGCCCGAGCCGAAATTGCCGCTGCCATTCGCCACTGCGAAATTATCTGCCAGTTCTTTCTGAGCCATGAGCGAGACGACCGATGGAAGTCCTCCGTCTGCTGCTGCTGCTGCTGCTGCTGCTGCTGCTGCTGCTGCTAAACGAGCTGCCAGAGCAGAGGCCCAGCGCCGTCGCCGTCAGAATCCAGAGGTGCGTGCCGCCGAAGCAGAAGCTTACCGTCGCCGCCGTCGAAATGATCCAGGAGTACGCGTCGCCGAAGCAGAGGCTAAGCGCCGCCGCCGAGAAGACCCTGCCGTTCGCGCCGCCGAAGCGGAGGCTCATCGCCGCCGTTGAGAGCAACCAGCAGTAAGCGAGGCTGAAGCAGAAGCACAAAGCTTCCTTCATGACTGTCAAGAACTGTTAGTGGAGTCTTTGTTAAAGGAATACGTGTGAAAAATAAAAAAAAAATTCCGTGATAGCGCATACATGTGTTGCTCGATTTCTTTGCCTCAATCTATCGAAAAGGTGAAACAGCTTATTTGCTGCGCTCAAATTTCGCATTAGGAAGTAACGTAATCGTCGGTAATTTTTTTTCTTTTCTCAAACTCATATTGATATTGGGCCGCGCCTGGGCAAGCAAGCCAAGCTTAGTTGCCTTTTTTTCGTTTTCTTGTTGTTTGTTTCTGTGCGTTCGCCGTCAAGCGCACGTTATAACTTACGGGACGTACTTTTCTCCCCCTCTGTGTAAAAATAAAAAGAAACTGGCCGGCAAAACAGCTATTTCCTTTTCCAGTTTCGCTCCCACAGCGCATGCTGCTGTCGCCAGCGTCGATTACAGCCAGCGCTTAAGAATTTGCTCTGCGTAAATGAAGTATCTGCTGTATTTGCCACAGTGAAAAGATTCTAGGCAGGTCGTTAAACTTGCGCGCGCGTTTTCCTCCTTTTGCATTCGTAGTGCACATTCCGTTTCTCTCAGTTCTTTCGACAATGAAACGTTGGGCAAAAACCGATTACCAAAGTGGACAATAGCGTCGAATAAATCAAACAACCGACCCGCCTTGGCTACGTTATTTGCAGAGGTTCATATGTGTGTCATACTGGAAGCGCCTCCGCCATCCCCCTTCCCCCCCTGTGATTACCCAAGTGCAATTGAAGCGACGGGCCTGACTGCGAAGTCACAATGAGTCGCGGGGCACTATCCTTATTTTTTCGCTTGCTTCCGTTCAAGCCAATTAAAATAAACGTTCGCCGGCAGATTTATTTTTCTTCTGTACGCCTGTTTTTCATTTCTAAACAACACAAGTCAACGCTGCACGCAAGAGACAAACACAATACAACGCTAGGGCTGTACACGTCGCCTGCGTTGTGCAATGGTGACCTTGTTACATGCGCCAACGAAAAAAAAATATATTACGATAAAGACGGTCAAAACCAGTTTACAAGCAACGGGATCAATGACCTCTTGCACTGGGTTTGCACAGTGGAATGCTCGCGAAAGGGTTAGTAGCGCACGCGCTTTTGTTCTGAAGCAACGACGAGAAAGAACTTGTGTAGCTTACCCGAGGTGGAAGGATGTTTGTTCGGGTTTCGCTTTGCCTTTGCGCAAACGACCGCTCCATGTCCCGAATAACTTGGTCATCACGTCGTTACGTGCGGGCAGCGAGAGGAGCCCCGCAGAAGGCAAACGAGGCCCTGTGTAAGAAGGAAGGCTTTTGAGATGAGATATGCGCTGTGCTTCACGAAAAGTGCGTGCAGCGTCACGCAAGTCGCGAAAATTTCAGCATGGACCCTAAGGGGGGCAAAAAAAAATAGAGCGACACAGCCAGTGCCTCTCTTTTGCACTTCGTGAAAATCCTTCCCTGTGTTTACAAAGACGTTATCATGTCAGAAAGGGTCAACCAGCCTTATGACGTCTTCAGGCTTAGATAAGCGAGCACTTTGAGATAAGACAAAAAGGAATACGTACGATAGGCTTTAGTCCTGCAGCTAGTCATGTAGTGCCTGATTGGTTAGGTTTGGTTTGAGCAAGAGTTAGATGAAATGGAAGGCATTTGGCTCCTATCTAGAAATAAAGTGTTTCATTTCTTAATTAACGGGGGGGGGGGGGGGGGGTGAAGGTAGCATCAAATAAAAGTTAAAATGAAAAAAGAAAAAAACGACAAAAAAAAAACGATATAGCACGGCGTCGTGTTCCCTCCGGCAAGCAGGAGGACTTGACAACACCCGCGCACGTTAATCCAGAGTACGCGCGACGTGCCAATTGGTAATGGAAGCCGTTACCTCGAGAGACCATGATCGCGGAAATGAGCCACGAAACGAGAGACTTTCCCTCCACGCATGCTTTACAGGGGGCGGAGCCGAAAGCGAAGGAGGAGTAACGTGGCTGCACCTCGAGTTCGTTTTCCACGCTTTCGTGGTGAGCACAGTGATGAGATACCCCTCAAGCGCGTTCTCTGACATGCAAGCAGAACTCGTAAAGAGTTGGCTTGGCCACTATAATAAGGATAAAAAAGCATGCTTTTTTTTTCTCCCTTCTAAAAAAGGATGACATGCTAAAATTTCACCGTGGGGTCCAAGAAATGCTCCTCGGCTACCCAGAAAGGCAATTCCGAAATAAAAAATCAAATAGCGCTGACTTCAGCCATGATACCGCTTCTAAGCTTACTTAAGGCGACAGCAGCAGGGGCTCTCACAAAAGACAGCGTCATTTTCGCAACAAAACAACTTGTTTGCCATTCACACAATGTCGTCCGCGAAAAACTTTTGCGGCCTCCAAAAAGCGTGCACGAAAAGCCGCCACTTTCGGAGTCCTTTGTGGCACGTCGCGTGCTGTGGTTTGGTGGGTTGGCCGTCGTTCTAAAGCCACACTACACCCATTCGCTTGAATAGGGGAAGAGAAAATAGAGAGAGTGAGAAGTGGAAGACACGGCACGTGCGTATGCGCCCCATTAAAGAAAGAAGAAAAGAAGGGAAACCAAACCAAACAAAACACAACGGAATGAATGAAACACAGGCAGCCTATGAACAGTACGCAGATAAGACGAGAGCAGAGTCATGTAGCTGAAAAAAATTCCCGGAGATCCTTGCCGGCCTCGTATCGAGTCGAAGCTCGACCTTTCCGAAATAAGGAAATGGTGAGCAGAGGTTTGTTGAAGACTAAGCCGATGGAACTCGCTCGACAGCACAGAGCGAAGACTGCCGAAAGTTGGGAGCTGTAAAAGCAAGCGCTAAACCGCTTCCCTTCAGCGTTCATAAAACGGGCACGCTAAAGGTATTGAAAACGAGACGGAAACGCTCACAGAGTCCCGCGCACGCGAATAACGTAACCGCCCACCACCACCACCATCATCATATTAATCATCAACATAATCAGCCTATTTTATGTCCACTGCAGGGCGAAGGCCTGTCCCCGCGATCTCCAATTACCCCTGTCCTGCGCCAACCAATTCCAACTAGCATTCGCAGATTTTCTAATTTTGTCGCACCACCTAGTCTTCTGTCGTCCTCTACTGCGCTTCCCGTCCATGGCAACATCCCAATTCTTCTCAGGCACACAAAGCACATAAACAAAACAGATAAACAGATAAACAAAAGACACTTATATGCTACGTACCAAGCACGCAAATGCAACAAATGTTCGCTGGCAATAAAACAGAAAAGAAAGAAGAAAAATCAAAGAAACAAAGCAATAAAAGGAAAACATGTGACGGCGTTAACGACACCAGTGTAATGTGGTCGTCATTTTGATTGAAGCGCTTGAGCTACCATCAACTCTACAAGAGACGGCAAGCGCCAGGAGATAGACGAGTCAACACTGCATAAGCGAGCGTCGTGGAGGCAAAGTCAATATTATTGCACCGTGACGTTGCTCGGAGACAGTAGCACTTGTGCTCCTATGAGCTGCTTTCTGTATTTTTGTCGGTGTTTTCCGATTTCTTTCAGAGAAGTGCGGAAATATATATATATATATATATATATATATATATATATATATATATATATATATAGAGAGAGAGAGAGAGAGAGAGAGAGAGCGCAGAACCGCCTGAAAGTTCTCGCTTTGGATGATATGACACATCCGATGTTGTCGACGCCATGAGCAGCCGAGCGCAGTTTTGACTACCTCTAATTAAGTTAGGCGAAAGTGGGCAAAATGGCACGACTCTCGCCTCAAAGCTGCTAGCAGTTTGCACCTCTATTTGTACAGTCTAAGCAAAACAGCAAAACTTCAGGTAGACGATAACGTGTCCTTGAAATACGGGCAGCTCTGTCTTCCGAGACATACAACTTGAAGGAAAGCGCCTCCAGTTTTCATCAAAGGTAGCATCTATATCTGAAAACTGTAATGCACAAATTGAAAGAAAACAAGAACAAATGTAGTCGAGGCCAATATATATATATATATATATATATATATATATATATATATATGAGCGACAGGAAGCATTCACAAGGAAGTTCTGCAGCAATCTTTCTTACCATACAAAGAAATAACGGGCAAGATACTATTACAAAAAAAAGAGTGAGTGTAAAGTGAGCGACGCCACGCCCTGCAGCCTGCACGGACTCATAATGTAATCTCCCGAGTGAAATTGAAAGCGTTACGAACATGAACGGACACGCCAGACGGGACGACAACGCGCAAACTACCTACTGGTTTATTGTCACTGAAACGGTGAGTGGGTGGGGGAGGGGGGGGGGGGGCGCGCATATACGAACTGCATTCAGGGAATATGCCAGTGCCTAGCTTAGAAAGAATGAATGGTTAGAGCAAAAAAAAAGGAAAAGAGCGTGAGAGCCTGGGACAGGAAGAGCACATTGACACGAGCGGGTGCAATAAATGATCCAAGTATAGTACAGCCAAGCGTTTGATTTTCTTACGTCGCTTTTTATTATAATTCTTCTTCTTCTTCTTATTATTATTATTATTAATACAGCTCTACTCTGGTACCGGGAGGAAGATAAAATCTGCGCTTATGGATTTCGCTCGTAGCTTTGTCATTGCAGCGGACAACAGCATTTCTTTCAAAATTCGCTATCCAGGAATAATCCTTTCTTTTTTCTTTTTTTTTTTTCAGTGCGCAGGGAAGTAGCTTGGATGCGACCACCTGTTGGCAAATGTATTTATTTAGCTTCGATCTTTCACCGCATTACAGTGAAATGCCGCATTACAATATGTATGAATACTAAATGACCCAATTCCCACTAACCACAGAGACGTAGGTTTATAACACATGTTGGGACGCGCTTTTAATAAATTATAGATTGCCTTATAAACTGATTGTTAAGATGGAACAACTGCCGTCATCGGCATTCTACGAGGTGTCCATGATCAGTTGTCTTTTTTTTTTTTTTCATGTGGAAATAATATTCGTAGATAAAAAAATTGTGGTAATTCTTGGACAATTATTTCGCTACAGTGCAACAGATCAAGTGAGAGTACTGCTCAGTTAGGGGGGAAGGGGGGACGTCGTAATCATTATCAATTTGTGACTTACGCGTCTTCGGCGTGAGACAATTGGCAAAAGGAGTGAGGAGAAGTCGACCCAGTAGCGAAACGATAAGATTCCAGACTATGATGGCTCTCTTTTGACTTTGCCTTGGCAGACCGCTGAGTCACAAATCACCACGTGGGCGTGCAGGCAAGTGTCCGCCAAAACAAACCTGTTAATGCTGAAGCGCAAAAGAGAATGGACATAGCTTATTACCTCTTCAGACCGCGAATATGCCAGTGCAGTCCAAAACGCGCCAAAAGTGACGTCACTACCCTTTCATACTTTTTTTTACTGGCCCTTTTTTTTTTTCTTCTGTCGTGGGGTGAACCGATTAATCGCCCACGTTGCGGGCCTACTGCTATCCTTTCTTTTTTCCTGGTCCCGGCAACCAAATTCTTTCAGGGCAAATGTTTCCTGTTAGCTTAAGCCAAAGACCAAGATGAACGAAACCAAGGAAAACTACAGGAACCAAGCGAGCTTAAGGCCTTGACAGCTGAAACAGCGCTGAAAAAGAAAGAAGAAAATCATAGGAAATGAAAATGGTATAAAAAAAAAAAAAAACTCTCTCAGATTATGAGAAAGTTCGAGCCAGCTATGTAAATGAACGTGTTCAGTGAAACTGCCATTTGCTATATTGTTTTTTCTTCGTTCTCCTTTAATTAAGAGCCTTCTTTTCTGAGGAATACGTCGCAAAAGTACCGGAGCTTACACGGCGCGAGAATGTACGTACATGACCAATATGATTACTTAGCTTGTAGACCTAACGTCCACAACTGCTTCACACAGCAGTGTCGACGGCTCCCGGAACTTTAGAGATTTCCTGCTTTCACAGCGTGCAGTGAGTCGAACAGCAATGAAGCTACGCAACGTAGCGATCCAGCTAGCCCCGATAAGTTGCCTGCCGAGAAAGTGTTATATAAGTGTGCGTGTGCGTGCGTGTGCGTGCGTCTGTTTGTGTGCAGGAAGAGAGGGAATACTTCATTGATCGTGTGAAGTCCGGGAAGCTCCGCAATCCATCGCCTTTTGAGAAGAAAGTGGCGGGACAGTCCGAACCCTGTCTTGACAACAAAATTACATCTTCTCCGACCACACTCCACTTATCCTGCACCGACAAAAAATGTACTTGCTTTATAGGTAACGTAGAGAGAAAACTGGACTCACGCATAAAGAAGATAGATAGGAAAGGTCGCGATTCTCAGCCGACCTCCTTCCTATCTTCTTTATGCGCGAGTCTAGTTCGCGCCAAAAACTGTGTTATCCATAAAAATAACCCACATTCCCACCAGTAGGTATTGATGTGATCTCCACATGTTCTTTAACGTTCCCGAAAGTAGGAATATTGCCCGAGTGTGAAAATGGCTGGAGTGGCGTTAAGGCAGCAGTCAGTCCCTTTCGTTTATGCTTATCGGCGTTCCCAAATGACAAAGAGTTGACTGGGAAATCCTAACCCAAGAGGTCGCCTCATTGATGTCGGCAACGTGACATCATCAAAAAGAAGGCGCTTTTATTCGAGCAAGAAGCGGTTTTATTTATGTTTGCTTTCGTGCCATTTCATGGTTCTAAATCGAGACTTCTAATTATAATCAGATATCATGTGCCGGATTTTGCGGTATTTCATTTGGCTAAAAAGAAGCCCATCACTACCGCCATTCGTCTGAGGCAGACCGACACGGTGAATGACCACTAGAGTCATAATAGCAGCTCTAGTAGCTACGACTAGCCCCCTTGCCTTTCTCACTTTCTGTCGTCTATTTCTCTTCTAGCGAATCGTCCTTGCTACGTGAAACTGTAAAACCGGAGGCATAAAAGAAGTAAACACGCAAGTAACAACACCGTCACAAGTCAACATTAAATGTAAACCAACGCACGCAAGGGAGTCGACTCGGCTGCATAAGGCGACCGCGTCTGAACAACAATCGATTCCTTCCGAAATCGAACATAAACGGAAATCTAAGCCAGCTTCATCGATCGACTCTCCGTGCGCTCTTCTCGGTGAGTCACATTCTCTTTATTTCGTAGTCCTCCCGACACTCAACACATCTTGGACACGCGGCGAATTAAGTGCACTGTCAAGAAACGATAGGATCGCAGCCCCGATCATACTCTTTGCTATTGTTTCGGGACGCTTACATTGCAACAGCCCTCTGAATTCTCCACTACAGGCTTACAACGAGTCATAAACGAATAGACAAAGTTATCGCGAGTGTTAGGTTGTGCTGAGTCGCCTTCCCGTTTTACTAAAAAGCAGCGGTGCTCCAGGCAGACAAAAACAAAGCTACAATAGTACGAAATGGGAGAACACGAAGTTTGGACGTCTACGTACCCATAAGAAGAAATGGAGTTCCAGCCACTGCTTTTTTTACGAGTAGGTGCGTGTTACATTTTTAACGCAGCTTGGAAGAGTAATCTCTCTCGCTGCTAAAACGACTTTCCTCTGCTATCGCCTAATGGTAGCTTAACGTACCCCATTTGGAAGCATACACTCTTGAAAAAGTTTGCGCCCTTTGGGGCGTATCTTGTCCCACAACAGTAATCGTCATCTGCCTTGCTTGCGTTTCCTTTCTCGACACGTCTGCGCTCGTCATTTGTCTGTAGAGAATGCTGTGTCATGCTGATAATGCGTATGCCGTTCGTGACCTGGAAGTACTGGGCGCGCAGCGCTAACGAAAAGAAACACGGGTAATACAGATGACGATTATTGTTGTGGGACCCAATAAGCCCAAAATTATGCAAATTGTTTTAATAGCGTACGGGAACTCTAGCAGAAGCAGTTAAATGTGCGTCAATTACTTATTCCCGCATAACGGAACCGCCACGACTTCCCTTTTCTTAGACTATACAAAAAACAACCATGGGGTAGGTAGGTGGGTTAGTTTTTACTTCCTCACTTCTTCACCTCATTTAAGTCTTCGTTTGACAATCTAATGTTGTGGTAAAGCAGGCCAAGGAAGTTGACAGCATCTCCAATATCATGAAATAGCGCAACAAATCAAGAGTCAATGTGTCTCTACTCTACACTGCGTCGCTCATTTTCAAGACACCAGTTGCGATGCAGTGTATGTACCGCAAATCAACGAGCCAACATTTCAAACTTTTTCGCGCATATTTCAAAGTTATTGAATCACCTTTACTGGTGAGCTCACATGTTTAAGAACGGGTTGGAAATGCATACCATACCTTTCCGCGCTAACAGATGCAAACAGCGAACAAAGTGCACACAGAGGGAAGCGCTTTCTTGTGTGCTTGTGCGTGCAAGAAAGGAGTGTTCTTGACTCCCCTTGACGCAATAGCACTTCCTGACTTCCTTGAGAGGAGTTCTGCTACAATTCGAATAGAGTAAGTGCACTCCGAGTTCATACAAACAGAACAAATTAAATGCGTAGTGAATTCGGGACGAGGACTCACGGAGTCGCCATCTGTCCGAAGCGCCTCCCTTGCGTAGTACGAGTCACCACCACGGCGCGCTCCTCATAGGTCTCGCTGAGGGCGTTCAATAGAAACACCACGCGGTAACCCTCCTGGACATTTATGTAAGTACTGTCAAAACGAGGGAAGTTTTTGACTGTCGATATAATCTTGGGCAAACTGGAAGCGCAGAATCGTTTACAGGCGCTATCTCTTTACGGAATACGTGCGTGAACGCCACTGTGCTCGGTCGCCGCGATGGAGTCTCCCGAAACACCTTCTTGCGTGAAACGTATAGGCAAACGCTGTGAGCAAACAATGTGAAATATGCGCTTATAGTGGGCTGTCTGTATAACTAAATGGAGTATAACAGAATGAGGTCTCAATCCAGCGATCGCACGAGTTCGCAGCGACCGACTGGGCGTCTGCATGCATGTCCGCGCACACTTTCGCTTTCGCTGCGTGCGCGTTTACGCACCCTGCCATGAGCTTTAGGCCGCAGAATATGGGCATTTTACAGTACAGAAGCAACCATTGTTGCGTGGACGCTATCAGAACTTTTCAAAAATGTTTTCGTTACAGCGACCTCAACTCCTACGGCGACTGCTATGAGCCGTCGCGATGATTCAATATTTTTTTTCTTTTAACTTCTTGCACGTTTTATTATTATTTCGCAAGTTGCGTCGCGCTGTATGTTTATCGGTCTTCTCAGCGTGCGATTTCTCGCTGCTTCTTTTGTAGCGTAAAGCTACACTAGGCGGGTTGCAGCCGAGCTTCGCGTGCTTCTGCGACTGCCATACTGCGCATGCGCGAGAGCCGCATGACGTCACGAGAGGCGCAGCTGCGCAACACCCTCTCGATATTGAGAGGGCGCCGGCGTGTCTGCGGAGACTGCGAAAGATAGGAGGCGCAGGCGAATTGAAGCGCAGTCTGCGCAGACACGCCGGCGCCGTGTGCGCCCGCTGAGTCATTTAAGGCATAAATATAGTCTGACGTAGCGTGAACGCACGCACACGTTACGTCACGTTGGCGAGAGCCATGGTTCGACGCACTGGCGCCGCCAACGTAACCAGACGCGGCCAACCAGGCCAACGCGATTCGACGCCCACGGCGTCTAAAGGCCCGTTTAAGGCCCGTTCACAGTCCGACGTTATCGGCGCGCGGGCGAACGTCGTTCGCGGTCAGTCACGCTACGTCGGTTGCGCTGCGCCAGCCGTGATGCCATCCCCTCTATACTTCAACGCGCGCGCCGTAGGCTGCTATTTTCGGAGCACGCGCAGAAGGTTCACCAAGTCGCGCACCGTCCGCAAAACCCGTCTGCGAAGTTGCGTTGGCGCCTTTTTCTTCGCGCGCAATGCATTGTGGTGCCAGAGTTCCGCCGACTTTGACGCGCGAATGGCTCAGGAGTCATATCGGCGCCGGGCCCGTCGGGGCGCGTCGGAAGGCGCCGGTTACGTTGGCTGCGCCGGTGCGCCCGACTATAGAGGGGTCGTTTTCGCCGACGTGAAGTAGCGTGCGCGCGCGCGCGCGCGCGCGGACGTTACGTCGGACTATAAACGGCCCTTAACGACGCTCGCCCGCGCGCCGATAACGTCGGGCAACGTGCATTTACGATTGCGGCGCCGCGCGGCACTGCGCATGCGCGAGCAGGGCGCACCGTGCGTATAGATGCGCGGGAGAGACGCTTGATGCAGCGCGCTCGACATGGAGGTTAACGAGAGTCGAGCCGCTGCCAGTCGGCGCAAACGACTGGAAAATTAACCAAACATAACCATACATTTACGCTACGTATATCCTGACGTAGCTGAGCTAAACCACTGCCAATTTTTTCGTAATCCAGTGCATTAATGATGACCATATGCCATGCCTTTCTTTAATGTGCGTCTTACCACTAAGTTTCCGTTCCAGTGAACTTTCCAGTATCTAGCGTCAACAATTTGATAGACCAAACCGTCATGACATTAGCCGGGCAGCGGGCGCGGGCGAGCGTCTCAGTACGCGTTTTCTGTTACTCACAGAACATCGCAGTCCCGGCGCCCTAGCAGAAATCTTCCTCGCCTCGGTGCTTGTTGCATACCCGAGTTGCGGCCGGTGGCTGTCTGCCGCTGCTAACAAAACACAAGAGCTAGAAGCAAAATTGGCCAGGCTTACGGAGCCTCGGGCACAGGACGGGCCTTCGGAGCCCATGCAGCAAGCTGAGGTGGCAGAACAACACGACAGGGCCTCGGTCACTTTAGGACTATCTAGCGACTCGCAGTGCTCGGACAGCACAACAGTCGAGCGCATGCCCATTATGGAGCACCGTTTGGAAAATTTAGAACGCAGAATTGCGGACATGCCAGGTAAAATTTTAACAGACATCAGGACTTCCTTCCGGGAACTCTGGGAACAGCAGCTCCCGCACATTGTGCAGAGCATAACTCCAGCCGTGATTGACTCTGTCCTGTCCACCGTACAGGAACGGGCTAGCGTCCAATTTAGGAACAGCCGCTCTCGCTTTCGTTGCCCGCGACCGGATTCGCGTAGGCGAAAGGTGGTCACTCGTCAGACCATAGGCTCCCAGGAACGCAGTCCGGCTGCCGCCTCCCCGGAGGTCGTGGTGCCTCTTTCTGAGGCGCCATCGCCTTCGTGGAGTGGGCATGCCCCTCAAAATTAAAAGCAACATTCACTATGGCTAGCCGACCCCAGCGGAAAGCCTATAATAAAGCCGTAGAAAAGAAATTCGAGATCATCCAGTAGAACTGCAGAGGTTTTCGGAGCTGGAAAAAATGGTCGCACCTCCAGCTCTACCTGCAGTCCTTCGGTTCCGTGCCGGCGGTCCTGGCTCTAGAGGAACCCGGCGGGAAAGTTAAATTCCCTGGGTATAGCTCGTTTCAGGGATGTCTTACAACGCGTATCCTGGTGAACAAGGCATACACCGCAGTCCCGGTCGACCGCGACTTGGAGATTGAACAGGAATACACCATGGTCAAGGTCCTGCCACTTAAGCGCCATTACCCGTCAATACATATTCTTAATATTTACTGCCCTCCGCAGAAGCAGCGCGTAACTTTCAACGAAATCTTCTACCGCGCGCTCAAATCGGCTGACAAGGATCCTCTCGTAATTGTTGGGGACTTCAACGCTCCCAGCCTTCATTGGGGATACCGATTTGCGAAGGCCAGAGAACGCAAACTGGCGGAGTTAATCTCCACATTTCGTCTCACGCTTCTCATGGATCCGGCATGGCCCACACACGTGGGCAATTCGTTAACGCGTGACACATGCCCTGACCTATCTCTCGCTAAGAACGCTAAAGATGCCGCCTGGGAGAACCTGGGGGACTGTCTTGGTAGCGATCACTGCCTTCTCCGGATCACTCTTCTGGCAAAGGCAGCTCGCAAAAAGTAGGGCGAGGCCACATTGACCGATTGGCATAAGTTCAGAATGCAGGAGGTACCTCCCGCGCTCTTTTCAGGCGGTTACGCTGAGTGGGCAAAGCAATTGCACACAATACAGCAACAACGCGTTACGAGAGTTCAGACTTCCGAAGACATTCCCGCAGTGGACAATCACCTAATGCACCTGTGGGAGGCGCGCCGAAGCCTTACCGAATGGTGGAAGAAACAAAAGCTGAATCGGAAGCTTAAGGCTCGCATTATCGAACTCACGGAGCAAGCCGCAGCGTATGCTGCCCAGTTCACGGACTCCAATTGGATGGAAAAGAGCAATTTGGCAGCGCGTCAAATGAGCTCGAGAGGGACGTGGCGTCTCTTTCGCAGCCTCATTGACCCCACTCAGACGAGAGGGGAGACGCAACGACAACTTCTGCGGGCTTTGCACGGGTACCAAGGCACGACAGCTCAACTCGCGGACACGCTGTGTGAGACGTGTCTCTATTGCAAATAGGACCCAATTGGCACCGAGTACGAGTACGCGGCAAGCCTAATTCAGACCTTGATGCCTATTTTACATTACCGGACCTTAGGGCGGCTTTAGCTAAGGTGCGCAGAGGTGCGGCTGCGGGCCGGCGTCACATACCAGTGAAACTATTGGTGAATCTTCCGGACTCGGCCTGCCTTCACTTGCTAGAGTACATTAATGAGATCTGGGACGGGCGTCCACTGCCTCCCGATTGGAAGACCTCCTTGGTCAGTTTCATTCCTAAGCCAGGTAAGACCGTAAATACCTACAACCTAAGGCCCATCTCACTGACTTCGTGTGCGGGCAAACTTATGGAGAAGATGGATCGGGATCGCCTCTCCCCGTACATAAAAGCTAAGGGCCTCTTTGCAGACAGTATGTTTGGTTTCCTCCCGCATATGTATGCACAGGACGTCCTCCTCCTACTACATCGCGACATAATACGACCCATGGCCATGCGCCTCAACGACAAAGCCATCCTTGCCCTCGATCTTAGGGGGGCAACGTTCGCCACGGCAGCATCCTGGCAAATCTGAGCACCACAGATTACGGGCACAAGACATTCGTCTACGTTAGAGATTTCCTCTCAAAGCGTCAGGCCCTCCTTAAGATCGAAGATGGAGAATATGGCCCATACACCATGGGAACACGGAGAGCGGTCTTGTCGCCACTACTTTTCAATATTGCCATGATGCAGCTTCCACAACAATTGGCCCGGGTGGAAGGCATCCGTCACGCAATTTACGCGAATGACATAACAGTTTGGACTACTGAAGGGAGCGTTGGGAAATGGAGGACCACCTCCAGCAGGCCACCTCCATCGTCGATAGCTATGCTATCCACTGTGGTCTCCAATGCACTCCGGCGAAATCGGAACTTCTTCACACCAGAACCAATCCCAAAGACAACACGAGTTTGCATCTCTTTCTGATGGGAGGTCCTATTAGAGAGGTCAAGGAAATCCGGATCCTGGGTCTGTTCATTCATCACAGACTCAGCCCGGAATCCACTATCGACAAACTCAAACGCGTAGGCGAACAGGTCGGACGTATGATCCACCGCATTTCCAACAAACGCGGCGGGTTGCGGGGCAGAGACGCGCTTCGGCTCGCCCATGCCTTCGTAACCAGCAGGATCCTATACTCGTAACCTACCTTCGCACTACAAAGAAACACGATGAACGCATCGACGCCATCATAAGAAAGATTACAAAGCGAGCTTTGGACCTCCCGGTGGCTACCTGCAACGCTAAGTTGATGGCTCTAGGTGTGCTTAACTCCTACCAGCAGTTGAAGCAGGCCCACCTTGTGAACCAAAGCACGCGACTCTCGCAGACGGTGTGCGGGCGCCACCTGCTAGACCGCTTGCACATACAACACGAGTGCATTCCAGCGGAGACATGCAGGCTCCCGGAGCCCTGGCGTCACGAGCTCTGGGTTCCTCGACTCCCGCGCAACATGGACACGCAGACACATGAAGGCAGACGAAAGGCGCGCACTCGGGCCCTCGAACACCTATATGGATTAAAGCAGGTTGTATAATACGCTGATGTGGCAGGGCCGTCGCCCACTGGATTCTACACGGCTGCCGTAGTTCACCAGGACCAAAGAGTTGACGAGCTTTCCTACCGCGCTTTCAACTCCGCGCAGGCCGAGGAGGTTGCCATAGCACTTGCCGCCTCGGACTCGAATTCGAAGGTAATCATCACAGATTCGCGCAGAGCCTGTGAGCAGTACCTGGCGGGCGAGGTATCACCATTAGCCTACCGCATTTTAAAGCGAGCCGTGAGGGAATCTGACCCCTCACCCAAACGCATTATTTGTACTCCGGCCACCAGGGCGTTAGAGGTAACGAGGCTGCGGACGCGGCCGCCCGAGCGCTTATCCACCGGGCACCTCAACCAGACTCTTCCTGCTCAGAGATTAGACAACCGCTTCTGCGGTTCAGGGAAATTCTGGCAGACTATTACGAACGTGATCGGCTTTCCCCGGTCCCTGCTAAGGGCCTGAGAAAGGCCGATAAACGAACCCTGCGGCGCCTGCGGACAATCACCCTGTTATGTCCTGCAATAGCAAAACATTTTGACCCGAAAGTTGATGGGCGATGCTCTCACTGTGGGGAAGTCTCCGATAACTTTCACATGGTGTGGGCATGTCAGATGAATCCGCCCCTTTCCCCCAACCCTTCCCCCGCTAGAGAGGCAGCCCTACTCAATTGCTCGGCGCTGGAGTCTCAAAGGGCGCGGGTAGCCACACTAAGGACTCCACCTATGTAGCGGGCAATTCTTGGCCTGCAAACTCTCAATTCATTGAATAAAAGTTTTAAGTTTCAATAACAGTCTTAGATTGAGTAACTGCGCTTGGAGCCGATAGGTACGGTAGGTGTCCCGACATACTATTCTATATAACGTAGATAGTTTCTCAGGTTATATACGTAAATTGTTTTCCAGCATACTCGTTACATCGTAATAATTGCAAAAAAACTGAAGTGGCGCAATGAAGTTATACATGTTGCATAAGCCCTTTATCTCATTTACGCTTGAAAAGAACATGTACGCTCTGTTTCACACTCAGGGGAAAACTCGGAGCGCATTGCATCGCGATGGGGCGAGCGCTTGAGTCAGGCGGCAGCAGCAGCGTAGCAGATCGCGCAGGCCCAGGTGCTGCAGGGGCGGGGTCTTGAACGGCGTCGTCTGCTGCGGGCCGCGCGCTGGCCGCATTGTCGGGAAACGTGCTACTGTCAGGGACAGTGGGCCGACCTCATTGTTACTACGTGAAATGCGCCGGTATTCTTTACTAAGCGTTGTTCGACGCCCACTGATGCGCCTCGAAGGTAAGTTCATCGCTCAAATGTGCAGGGTAAGTTCATCGTTCGAAGGTGCCGGGGCACTGCTCGTGTTGTGCAAGAATTGCTTAAAGAGCGCGCCGTCACTCTCCTAGAGTGGCCGCCCCGATCTCCGGGCGTCGACATCAACAGCGTCGTCAACAGACGACGCACGCTGATCACGACACCGCCCCGCAAGCGTTTGCGCCTGCCCGAGCTGCTGCCGCCGCGCGACTCCAGCGCTCGCCGCATCGCGATGCAATGCGTTCCGAGTTTTCCAAACAAGACAGACTGTACTGTCTATTGCTGATACAAAATAAATTACCATAAAGGTTAGCCAATCGCTACCGGCAACCACTGTCGAACCATTACGTTTTTGTTTTTGCGTTTATTGATTTGCCCACTTTGTAGGTATTCGTCGGACGAAAAACGTGGGCCAACTTCCTAGGCAGAGCAGCCTAACAGCTTTTCAAATAGCAAGCTGTCACGATGGAAAAATGCGAAAAAATGGCTCGTGGCGCACACCCCAGGCTCTTCAACGCGTGACTTTGGCACGAGGGGAGTATGCCTGCGATCGTGTGCGAATAGTTATAGCATTTGGCTGCTGTGCTAAAAGGGACAGGTTAGATCCCACCATCGGTCTCGCATTACATTATAGCAATATAGGCAGACTTCGCCGAATTTGGAGGTATCTACACTCGAGGCGTGCCAAGCGTTCGCGAGCGCGTCACAGCGTGCACGAAATTGCAAGTTTGCTATAGATACGAGCTACAGAAACTGTACTAACGAGAACTGAGAGTGCAAGGTTGCCTGCGACGCGCTCGTGTGCTGATGTTGAGACGCCACAATCATACCATTCAAAATGTGCGGTCGCATAATTCGGAAACTAGCGGTGCGATTGCTGCAGCCTGTATATATAGATATTTATTTTTATCATTTGGTATACTTTAATATAATTGCGACAGTAATTAGCAATTATACGGCTTTTCCATTGGATTGGATTGGAGCAAACTTTTTTTGTGGTTGCAGTTGGCCGCTCGCGCGCCCCGACGAGGGCCTACGTCATCTACGACGTTGCCATTACTCGTTGCAAGTCTCCGCTCGCCGTTGCCGGCTCGCTAGGTCCCTGCCTTTCGAGCGCTCCGAGGACCTGATGGACGGCCCAGAGCTATTGTTCTTGGTCGTAGCTCTTCGCGGCTGCCTCGAGCCGCGGTGGGATCGTTCTTGATCTTGCTTCAACTCGATTTTTAATGCTGTCCCACAAGATGTGCGTGTAATCTGCCGTCTCCCTCCGGTAGACTGCACTTATCTGTCTGGTATGTTTTGGGGTACACGCGATGCATCAGTCCCGGGCTCGGTAGCGATCCGGTGTGGAGCTGTCTCAGTAGTACCGTCTCCGCTCGACACAGCCTCGGGTGCGGGGGTGGGAGAGTCCTGCGAGCCAGGCGGTAGGTCTTCGTGATGTCGTTGTAGTCCGCCATGCAATCCTTGGCTCCGAACCACGTCGGACGGTCTATCGCCGGGGCGCGGTTGGTTAGCGCTCGCGTGTGCCGTCTCATTTGCGTTCTGATGCGTCAGCCGCGGGCGCCGGGAACCATTTGTCTTGCTTTTCTGTCTTGCAGTGTGGCGGCTCGCAGTACGCGTCGGCCGTTGGCGAAGTTTTGGCCTTTGGCGAAGTTTTGCACCGCCTGCCTTGAGTCACTCAGCACCGTGTGGCAGTCTGCGTCGGCGATGGCCAGGGCGATGGCTACCTCCTCCGCTTGTTCCGCTCCGGCGCTTCTCACGCTCGCTGCCGTCCTCGTGGCGCCGGTTGACGCCTCTATGACGACCGCTGCGAAGGCATTCCGTTGGTATTCGGCCGCGTCCACGTACCGAGCGTGATCGTCGTTGGGGTGCAGGTCGATGAGAGCCTTAGCACTCGCCGCTCTTGTTACCTTGTTGAACTCTTGATTCATGTTCTAGGGTATGGGGTCGATTCCTGTCTGGCGTCGGATCTCTTCGGTGACGGGGAGCTTCATCTCCGCCTCGCTCGAGCGTCCTATTGCCAGGTCGTCCAGTATCTTCATCCCGGCTTCGGTCGTGAACAGCTACTCCAGTTGAGAGGTCCGTTGCGCTTCGGCTATTTCTTCGAGCGTGTTGTGTATCCCGAAAGAGTTGTAAAAGGCGGGTCGTGTTCGTCGACTTGCAGCGTGCCATCGATGTAAGCATCACTGCCACCGGTCACCCAATGCGCGATATCGTACGCGTAGATGGTGTGCCTGACGTCTTCGATGTCCGCGAGCTTCTCGGCCACTCCGGTCATTACCAGGTTGAATAGCGTCGGCGAAATGACAGATCCCTGCGGTGTGCCGGTGCTCCAGAGCTTCTTCTCTTGCGTCTGTAGGTCGCCTGCTCGTAGCTCGGCGGTCCTGTCCGTGAGGAAGTCCTTGATGTAGTTGTAGGAGCTTTCGTCCATGATGAGCTTGGAGACTTGGGCTTTTCCAGGTGCATTCGCCCAAAGGTCCTTGCCAGCGTACTGTCCTAGTAACGAATGTTGATGCGGGGCACACGCGAGAAGGTTGGAAAGTGGTTGTTTGGGCGAGTTGTTACTAGATTTCTGAATTGAAATGAATAGTGAAATGAAACAGAAAGCGCCAAAACACGTGCGCTGTGGTAAGCGCATGTGTCCTGTCCTCTTTCTCTTTCGCGCTAACATATCTTTTTTCTCTTCCGCGCTAACATATATTCACGGAGTCTAGAAGGCGTGACGAATGAAGCACACGAACATGAACGCAGCGAAATGGGGGGGAAAGAAGAACTATGTGAGCGAGGACACAGATTGGAGCGTGAGGACGTGCTAAGCACATGCATGCACACACAAAAAGACATGTAAAAACGGAACCAATTCTTGAGATTCAATAAAACATCGGTAAGTCGGAACTACAGAGCGCAAGGGAGCTCAATCGCTGGGGTTTACGAAGCCGGTATCAAAAGAAAGAGAAGTCGCAGTTCCGCCCGAAAGGCGATGTATCGATTGCGATAGCAAAATTACTAAACAGCTTTCTGAGGTAAGGATGGCAATTTTATCGGCTGTATAAACTTTTCAAGGTTAGATTAGTAACTACATTAGCAAGCATCGTGTCAAGCGCGCAAATGCAGACGTGATCGCACCTCCCTCGATAACGGCACAAAAGCACCGTGAAGCCGCTGGAGTGAGGAAGCGCGGCAGCAGCAGCGAGCAAATCGACCTTCGTGCTGGCTCTCACTTCAACGAGAACTACGCGGCCAAAAGACAGCGCACACGAAGCTATCAGCGCTCGCAATCTGTCCCCATCGCAGATCGGTTTCAAGGTAAAGCACGCGCGACCGCGCCATTAGCCGCAGCCGCCAGGGTAGAATGCCCCCCGCGGTGCCTTGCGCGTGACGGAAGACTGCACGCTTGCTCCCCGCATTCCCCCCCTTACGCCTGCGAGATTGAGCCTCTACCGTCGCCTCACCCTCGCACGATGTCACTCGCACATACAGCATACGGCACACGGGGACGATGTTATCGCCCTTGGACTTCATTCGGAGCATCGCGATTGTAAGGCCGCATGATTGTTTTGCACAATTTCGCACTGTCGCGAGTTTTGCAGGTGTTATGTGTATAGGTACGGGTCCACTTACCTATTGCCCGCTGACGTGCAAGTTTTGCCAGTCAGTTGCTACCGCGGGCGTCAACTTTTCCTGGGGCGTTGCCGCACATCTCTAGCCACGGCGTGACTAAGTCGACTGTGTGTCGAGAACAATACGCGCGTCCTCAACTCTCCGTCGCTGGAGCCTAGTTCGACGAAGCAGGCTTTGTGCCTGCACCCGCGGCCGCCGCCCTCGTCTGCCGCGAGCGGGGAAGGGCCGCGGGAACATCGAGGGAGACCCCTTCCCACGCACCGTCCTTGAAGTAAGCCCCGAGTTCTGTGAAGACAGTCGGACGGCGGCGTGCTCCGTAAACCTGTGTGTGCGTGTGTGTGCGTGTGCGTGCGTATGTGTGTGCGTGCGTGCGTGCGTGTGTGCGTGTGCGTGTGTGTGTGTGTGCGTGCGTGTGTGTGTGTGCGTGTGTGCGTGTGTGTGTGTGTGTGTGTGTGTGTGTGTGTGTGTGTGTGTGTGTGTGTGTGTGTGTGTGTGTGTGTGTGTGTGTAAGCCCTCGCGCAAGGAGGCGGCCGTTTCCGTCAGCTGACAGCCGTGAGATGGGCTTTGCGAGGGAGTGCTGTGTCTGCGGTGAGTGCTTGGTTCTTACTTTGACTCTCTAGGCTTCATGTTGTGGTTGTTCTGTTTAGAACAGTAGGGAAGCTAGATTGTTGAGTGTTAGCTACGTTACGTTTTCCTAGCTAGATTTAGATTTAGCTTTTTATCTTTATGTTTTCCTAGCTAGATTTCTCCTAGCTAGAAATTTCCCACAAGTCTGAGGTGGTGCCCTGGGATATTTCTCGGCGTCATCTATCCGAAAAAGCATTCTACGGGCAAGATCACGACGACGTGTCTCGCGCAACTGTTAGATTCCCTCCATTTTTCTCTTTGTCTATGTATCCCACTCGCTTTAGGGCCAACTGCCCTTGGTGCGGCGCATTACCCACCCTAATACATGCAACCTGGGAGTGCACTAAGCGCAATCATAGGCCACATAGCAATGACACAATAGAGTAGTGGGAGGCACAGCTCGGGAAAAACTTGGCAGGACAAAAGTCCCATAATTAGCCAGGTCAGGCAGGCCGCAGAGGTCAGTGGGGCCCTGGACTGGGCGCTCCGACCAGCCCTCCTCCTTAAGATCTCTTCCTGTCAAATAAAGTTATATATATATATATATATATATATATATATATATATATATATATATATATATATATATATATATATATATATAAACGAAAAGAAAGGGAGTTAACCGAGGGGCCCGATCTTTATTATTCATATCATAAGAAGCCCACAATAAACACTGTCACCAAGGACAACATAGGGGAAATTACTTTTGCTTACTAAATGAAATAAAGAAACGATAATGTAATGGAAATGAAAGTGGATGAAAAAAACAACTTGAAAAACAACCTGCCGCAGGTGGGGAATGATCCCACAACCTTCGCTACCTTCGGCAGCTTCTATATATATATATATATACGCTACCGAATGGCTTTCAGCCCTAATGAATTTTCCAAGGAAACTACTCCAGCTTTGGGCTTAGCTTACTTTATTTCCTGGGGCAGTTAAAAATAAAAGTTCTGAAGCTAATTTCGGGACGTCGAATTGCCAAACACCACGATGGACTACTGTCTTCTTTTTACTTCTTGAGCAAGGAGAGCGCAAAGAAGGTGTCTGAAACAGTGTTTAACGGTACTGTTTTTTTTCCCCGATATCTAATATGCTGGGGTAAACTATTTCCAGTGATTATGTGAACGCGCACGCCGGTGTGGGTTTACACAGTAGGGTGCCATAAATTGGAGTCTGAGCTGCAATCGTGTTGTCTAATTTTGTTCCGTCTTTTCAAGCAGTCCCCAAGTATTCTCGTAGTCACGTACCAACAACATGTTTTCAAGCATAAACGTTGAAGGCCATTGCATATGTATATACAATGAATGGCATCTACGTTAGAGAAATGAGCATTAAGAAGCTATATATATGTTCATAAGGAAAGCACCCTCTGTGTGATCGTAAATACAACCGTAAAGCCGATGGGGGAGAAAGGGGGGAATAAAGAAAGAAACAGAGAAGAACCATGCAACAAGAATAAACGTGCACAGCTGAGCAAGCGTTCAAATATATTCATAGTTTAAAGCGGAAACAGAGCAAGTAACCAAAACTTACGTCGTGTTCTTAAGTTCCGTTCGCTCCTTAAACCTTGAGACCTCGAGTATGCAAATAGTGGACGCGGGTCTGTCACAGTCAGGTACTGTCGTTTCTTCTTGGAAGAGAAATCCGAAACGTGTCTACGCGGTATACGTACTGAATTGTGAATGTTCGCGGCAAACACGTCACATGCCCGCGTGATGGGCCACTTCAACGAGAGCGTAAGATTTCACGGAAATGGTATGACAATTTGTTTTACAAGGAGATTTCACAGGGGATACAACCAGGTCACTTATTCGAGAAACACCTCTCACGTACGATCAATTCATGCTTCATCTTTAATTAGCGTGTTATTGAAGCCTTGCGATTACCGACATCGGACAGCAGTTGCTCAATTGAGCCGTTTGCGCGCAAATGTTATTAGGGTAGAACTGCTCGTAAAAGCAGACGACAGCCAATTGCAATGATGAACATGCTGGGACGGCCAAGGGCAACTTAGGAAAGAAAGTTTAGAAATTCAGCCCCAGGAGTTTTCTAATAGTTCTTATTAAGAAAACTTCATGTGATAATCCGCACGAAACGTTGTAAGTATGCGTTCCGGCTATGTAGGGAAGATTACCATGCATAATGAACGCCAGCCACTTTAATGTGACAGCGTGTAGGCTATGTGATGAAATTCCAATTAGCGCTTCAGAGTTGAAGGTTATTCTATGGTACAGCCACTTAAGAAGCGAAAAGCCCATATTCAAATAAAGTTTAATTGCGAAGCACTCGACAACCACATGACTGGGATACGGAAAGATGTATGCAAGAAGCGGTTAAGCGGTAAGGAGATCGTGTGTCATCGAAGAACGAATGTCCAGTCTGACGGCGACATCGATGATATAATGATGTCTGGCGGTTAATGAAAGTTAAGTAGGCACGATATGTGTTTTCGTTACGGACGTGTTCGTTCTTCGCCATGCAACATGTTCAAGAGTGTGCAATGAGTTTGTGTGTCTAATAGGTTAATTTTTTCGAAACTTCCGATTGGTGGCTCTCAAGTCGAATAGGTCGTCACACCGCAATACACATAGCATCGCTTAAACGCCTCGTACAGAATCGCCGCCGTTTTCTTCAGCAACGTACATTTTAATGCGCCCTAAGCGTTAACCCTATGAATTTATTGATAATAAAAAGACACATCATTGCGCCATCATCACTAAGTCATTTGACCAAGTGTCGTAGCTATATAGGCCTTAATAATGACACGGTTACCAATAATACGGATTTAAAATAACTGGTGCCCCTGCGCGGCAAGCGCGTGCTCTTTTGCAGCGGAATCGTTCGTAACTGTCATCGTTACCATCATTCTCCCTACCTTGTAACTCCAATAAGCGTTATTACCTCTTAAATATTGGCAAAAAATACATTTGACAATTGTGGGCAGTGAATTTTCGAAATGATTACGAATCAAATAGCAAATACTGATCTATTCGTATTCAAAACTCTGGGTATTATCACGTCCCTACTAGGTAGACAACTTGAAAGTAATTTTTACTCGTTATTTCTTTTTTTTTTCTTTTTTTTTTCTGCACGTTCCTGTGCGTCTTGACGCATTAAGAAAACTGTCGCCGGAAGGTACGCACGTCGTGCTGTGAAACGCATAGGCTGCCATATAGCCTGAGTTCCGTATTTGTCGTACCCCAAGTATACCTTCGAAGTTCCCATTAGACCCCACTCCTCTCTCTCTCTCTCTGTATATATGTATGTGTCTGCGTGCGAGTACTTGCGTGTTATATATACCCTGCCTACGTTTATTGTTATTCGCCTACTACGATAACTGAAAGAAGAGACTCCAGACACCATAGAAAAATCCGTTTTCCATTTCGCCTCAGACTTGGCTCGCTATCCCCGCAGGGTCAGCGGGTATCTCAGGTTGGGGTTGGCCATAGCAGTAAACACGGGATCGTAAAGAAACAATTGTGCCCTTCTTCCTGACGGCTCGGGAGTTTTCCTTTTAGTACAATATGAAAGAAACTGACGTTTTCTCCAGTCAGTCTGCAAACTTCGCACTAAAGCTGTATATGGAAGGGCGCCGCAGACGTAGGGTAACAAACACAAAGCTGTCCAGATTTTGCGCTTCGCAGGATAAGCAACAAAGATTATATGTGAGCTGGAGTAATATCTACGTGTTTTTTGCAATCGTTTTATGCGATAGCGCAGCTTCCATTAAGCAGAAGCCTGGTTTTCTAACCGAAGCAGAGAAAGGTAAACATTGGAAGCGTACGATCTCTCGAATACCACGGGTAACGGGAAGCTTTTCCGAAATATGCGGTAAGGAAACAAACGAGCCAAGATGCAGCACGACGGGCTACCTTGCTCTATTATTTTTCTCGTGCAAAGTTCTTTTTTTTTTTTTTCGAACCGTCACAAAGGCAAAGGCTTTCACACCTTTTGTATGCGTGTATTTTTGGCGTCTCTTTAATGTCATGGTCTGCTACGTACGCTCTACGAAACAAGATAATCGAGTGGCGTGCGCTTCTCCTTCGTCTCAGTGCGTCCTTTTTACAGATTACGATCGATTCGACGTTTGTCCGAAAAGATGACGGTAACAAGTCGTGCGACTGAACAGCCGTTTGACAGCCATAGAATTTCGCCTAATTGCTGGGAAGACAAAGAAAATATACAAAAACGCTCGTCATATTTTGCAGGTTTTCACTGACGACTTACACGCAGAGTTGAAGGCCTACTGCGAGATTATATTGAGTTCCAAGTTAACTTTTTTTTTGTTGTTAAAGAGAGAACGAAGTAGAGAAGCCTCCACCTGAAGCAAACCTCTAGACAAGGGCAAATCGCCTCCGTCAGGGCAACAAACAATGCCCGAAGTTGGCTAATCAGAATAATAATAACAGCAAAGAAAGTAGCACTTAAAGGCGCAGCATGAATGAGCGTTGACTTCCTGAAGTGGCGGTCTTAAGTTTGAAAAGCCTGAGGTGCATATTTCTTTCCTTTATGTTTTATATTTCCTTCGGCATAAAGTCATAACGACCGCTACTGGATGGTGTTCGTGACCTCACGGTCCCCGGACTTTCCTGAAGTCATAACCTCCCGCGTACCAATATGCAAAGTTGAAGACAACGCCCCTTATACAGGACGAAGCAATGTAAACTTAAAACGATTGAAATTTCATCAAGTTCGCAGGAACTCATGGTGCGGAAAGGCAGACGTGAAAACACGGACGCAAGGAGAAAGACCTTTGAGTTGATCGTCGACGTTTGTGTGGTCCTTCTCTAGCCATATTTGCAAGCCTGCCTTTCATAATATCACCGATGACCGAAAGCTTGCTCGTCAAGGTTCCGTTCCCGACAGCGCTACATATATGGAGCGTGGTCACAAGAAAAGAAATGCGGGAGCAATATCGATTCTGATGTCTCGGAGACGGTTGCCGAGGCTTCCTTCAACCCGACGCCGATCGTTATAGGTGCCCACACCCTCTGCTCTTAAGGACCCCGGCCCAGTTAACGACGTTATGCGCCCCAACACCGCGCCAACCAGCCTGCTTGGATCGAAAGCCATCACCGAGTCGTCCGGTTTATTGGAGCAGCTCGCTGTCTGCATTCGATCTCGCTACGCCGCGCAATATTGCGATAGCCAGATCGGTCGGGACAGACTCGGGGACCTAGGCTCGCATTCACCGACCATTTGGTATCGGGAGAGGTGGTTCGTAACGACCCGTGCGGACAAATGAATACTCACAGTTAATATCACGGACGGCAGGCGAAGAGCAAAACGAGTGGCTATGTCTCGAATCAGCCATCAGAGGTGTTCTTTTTTTGTCTTTTTTTTTCGAAGTACGCATTCTCTTACTCTATTCTAGCCGGTCAGCTCATGAAGACGGCACGCAGGCATAATTTCTGCCGTGAAGCGCAGATATAGGTAAATGAAAAACAACAAAGAAATCTCCGCGCGTGTGTCTGCAAGAGACGTCACGTTGTCTGTGTGAAACGAGTCATCAACACGATGGACGGCAGCCGACTGTAACCGCGCGAAGCACGACCGCCTGGCCTCTTTGCATTGCATACCAATTCCGTCTAGACTCCGCCGAAGCTTGGCAGCTTGGCGTTGCCGGGACGACGATATTTTCAACGTAAAGGTGGATGGGCGCATGTATACATGTGCGATGTCTCTCTCTCTCTCTCTCTCTGACTTGTTCTGGTCCTACTACCTCTTTCTCTCCGGTCCCTCAGTGCAGACTTTTCCCATTTGTGACTATTCGTATATCATGCTAAACGACAAAATATTTTTGCGTGTTTGCCCTTCGTCACAGTTGTGCGACGGTCCATCTACGTCACAACTGCCGGTGAGGACATGTCGACTCCGACTGCAGCTACAACTGTCGCCATATGTACGTCATGCTTTCCCAAACCTGTGATACTGGCACAGTCTCTGGCCAGCATCAGCTTCGATGTCGATGGCCTGGACAGTACAAACGTATTCAATGCAACCCAGGGGACCCTACCACCACGCCGGATAACGCAATTTCATACTTGGTCGGAACACGTTGTGTCTGGCACCACACACGTGAGGACGAGATCTCCAGTTGGCTCGTTCAGAAACTCCCCAAAGTTATAAATTGATCCAGTCGCCATCTTGCAGCAAGGAAGCAGTTCGCTCTTCCAGACTACTTTAGAATTTTGCGCAAGTAAAGCAATAATTACACTGGAAACAACAGCCAGATTATGCGTAATTGAGGAAATGCCGTAAAGGCACAATTATACACTCTGTATAGAACAGCGAAGGTCACCAGAATAGCTTAGATGTATATTTAGATCCATGGGATATACTGGCACGTACCCATTCTGGGGGATTGGCCAAGAATCGGGTAGGTCGAAGGGATGGCAGCACGTCGAGGCCAGTGGTTACGACGGCTTCGTTTGCACGACTGTACGAGAATATTCCGTGCATCGTTCATAGCCCGCTTCAACGTGGCTTGCGATTTCTGCGTCGAATTCATACGCTTTGGAGGAAACTGTTGGGTTGAAAAAGAATCGCCCAATAAATGGGCAATATTTTGTGACTCGAAAGCAGCCCTCCAGAGCTTGCGAAGTTTACGACGTGGCAATTATGAACAGCTGGTGTCACAAATCAACGAAACCTGCCATTGCGCTTCTGAACGAGGACATGATATCATATTTCAGTGGCTGCCCGGACATTGTGGCATCGTTGGTAATCACCTCGCCGATGACGCTGCCCGACGTGCCCAGGCTGGCTCACCGACACTCCTTATACCTTTATCCAGAGTCGACCCTGCAAGAGAGCTTCGTAGTCTCGCTCGTACCATCACGTTAAGTTACTGGCATACACCACAGAACTCTAAGTGTCGTTTATACAGCCTCGACCCATCACTGAAACTTAAATTACCAGCGAATCTTCCACGACGTGACGCCACACTGCTGTGTCGGCTGTGGGTAGGAGTAGCATTCACCAACTCCTACAGCTATCGTATTGGAATGGCGGATTCACCAATGTACGCTAAGTGCAAGTGTGAAGAGACCATCAGTCACCTCGAAGATCTTGGGAGCCTGGCCTCACAGTTCATTAGCGCAGAAAGCAGTTCGAGCGCTTTTTCACTACCTGAAGGCAACAGACTTGAGTGCCCGACTATAGACATCCTACACCTAAGTTCTCTCTCTCTCTCTTTCACTCCCCATTCCCCTCCCCACGTGTAGGGTAGCAAACTGGACTCAGTCTGGTTAACCTCCCTGCCTTTCCTTCTTCCCTTCTCTCGCTCTCTCTCTCTTGGCCAGAAGGCGCTGCAGGGAAGCACATCATCGCTACGATAGCATCGTATCAGAATTTAGTGAAGCGATTTATTTTAGTTAGTGCGCTACCAGTTTGTTCACAATGCGCTGCTGCACTTCTTCAGGTTCACGGCTAACACGACAGCAACGTATAACACAGCGTGTTATTATTCCCAGACAGCATCTGTTTTTTGCTGTCTTCGCAGTGCTTAAACTCTTTTTTTCACTCTTTCCCCCTACGCATCCGTCCAAGAAAGGCAACCAAATATACTTCCATTTAAGGCATATTTTTCTTTATAAATCCTTTTCTCCTTCCTTTTCATCAGTCTCTCTGTCTTCCTCTTCCTCACTGTAAGGTCCAAACGAAGTCCTGGGTAAGCTGCCTGCCTTTTATTCGTCTATCTATCTTTCGCAACAGCTTAGGTCAAGACGTCCACGCCTGTCAGATTATTGATGGGACCGCTGCGGTGTTCTAAGATGAAGCTGAAAAGATGGCAGGGACACACAAAGCAAAGAGCAACGGCGGAAGTCGCCAAACGCATTGCACCTGTTGTGGTAGACGCCGATGTGAAGGTCCTTCTTGATGTACGTCAGGTAGCCGACAGCCGCGACGGTCGTAGCCACGGTGGGGTACGAACCGCGACCAGTGAGCAGCGCACTGAACTCTGCGTAAGAATGCAAAGAAAGAAAAAAAAGAAAGCCGATTAAATCAAACGCGCGTATAACGGAAGTGCTCGGGACCTGCACAAAATCCTTCCTGAGGGCAGGTCACTTCCTTGTAAAACTAGCGCACCGTACCGCTAACAACAGAGCAGGCTAATCACGTGAGTTCGATAAAAGAACACCATTAACGCACATTCGCGAGAGACTCGGAGAAACAAACGGCTAATCATTTATGCTCACAGTTTGTCTGACAGAATGCCACAGCACTTGACAACCTTAGTGTAGAGAGGTTCACAGTACGCTCAGCAGCGACAGGCGAAAAGCGACGACGGGTAAAGCCGCGGATCGTCGTCGAATATTGCTATCGCATATTCTTTGCGCCTAAGTTCATGGTTCGTTTGCAGGATGTTCGTCACTGTTGCCTTCGTAGATAGGTCGCGTCTTTTCCAACACACAAGTGGCGTTGAAAACGTCGTCGGCAGTCAGTTACGATTACATCGTCCCGTCGTCGTTAAATGTGACGTATTCGACAGCCGTCGTGGCCGCTGATGCGCTACAAGCGATTCCTGAAATAATGCCACAGGACTAACTGGGACGTCGGACTCACGCCCGTCAAGTGCGTAGTTAGCGCGCTGCCGTAAGCGCTAGAGTATAGACCGCACTTCGGTGACGACTGCGGAGAGTACCGGCGGAACCGCTACGGTGCCGTTCGTTGTAGAGCCAACGATTAGCTTTCGGGGGACGCAAAGTTCTTTCGTTGTGCAGGCGAATTCGTTGTAAAGGCGTTCGCAATACGCAATAAACATAGGAATTCATCCGCCGCATAATCGATCCTTTATTATACAGGACATTTCGCTGTAGAGGCGTTCGTTGTAAAGGCGCACGTCCGCCTGAATAAGGATTTCGTTCAATTTCAGCCCAGGCGCGTCTTTCATCTATTGCTCCGCAGGGCTATTAGGGCACAGATCATCGGCGCTTGTCTGCAAGGCGTGAGAGCCAACAGAACAACGGCATGTTTTTTCTTTTCATTTATTCTCATTTATTTATTTCAAACATACTTGCACCTTGCACATAAAGAAATGGCAAGAGAGAGTGCTTCACATAGCTTAGGAAGAAAACAGATGAATGGAAGTACAGGGCTTAAGAGCCATCAACACCAAAAGCTACCCAAATAATGCACTACAAAAGATCAAAGCCTTGAGATCCATAACGGCTAGAAGTAATCAATCTGAAATACAAGTGTCTTAGTGGGTTGACGAACGCATCACGGTAATTTTTGGTGCTTCTTCGCGCAAAGGCCTTTCCATGTTTTTCGAACACTCAACTTAAGTAAAAGTTAAATGAATGGAACTCACCATGGCCCACCAGCAATCTGATCAGAACTAAGTACAGCGACAACTAAGTACAGTGGCTTTAGTTATTGCTGCGGTGTTAGAGACCGCCAGCGACCACGTTTCGTGGACGACAACGGTCAATTTGTTCCCCGGCCTGACAAGATCTCAGTTGACACGACTGTCTTGCATGTGATTTAAAAATCGTTTGAAAAAGAAAGAAAGATGATTATGGCAGCAATGCAAAAAAAATATTTCTTATTAAATATTTCCTCAAGGAATCAGCCAGTACAGGTTGCAGGAAACATATAAATATCGAAACGTGTTTCCGTAGCATGTGTGTGGGACATGACCAAACACGTATTCGCTGTTCGAGCTAGCGCAATGTCTGCGTCGCGCCCGAAATTTTTGACCGGCAAACAAGTAGAATACACGTGGCTGTAGTGCAATATTAGCTGTGCTTGTCTAGTTGAGCACTGCGTCACCAGGTGGCTCCACCGTGCAGGCCGTTCATGTTTGTGCCTCCACTCATCCGGTAAAACGCCCAGTTCACTTGCATTTACTCGATTACTGGATGTGCTAGAACTCTCTATTAGGGAGAATTAAGCGAAATAATTGACTGAACCAGTCGACACCAGTGGAGAAGAGCAGCTTCTGAAGCCATGGCGCACGCCGTTCTTCAAGATGTGATAGAATGGTATTCCCGATATTGCCATAATAATATGCCGCCTGCTTTAGGAATTCCTTTACATTATTATTTGTATTTAATGCAGAGGTACACAAGAACTATGTAACCTGCGAAACATGGTAAGGTTTCTGGACTAAGACATACCGTTAAATATACCAGCTTGTCGCAATAGCTAGTGTAGGAAACAAAGACGCAATATTCACTAGTATGTATTTCAACTATCTTGGTTAAAGTATTTCTGTACAAATAAACTTCACTTTAAGGAAGAGAGTTGGCGATGTCAGCTCAGCTTTCTCGCGCTCCTTTATGCCTGTTCGGTGGGATATAAGACATGCGCATTGAAGTGAAACCACATACCTCATTCAGTAACTGTATAACCTTATTGTTTTATTATTTTTATTGGTCGAAGTAGCAATACGTTAGTGAGGCCGTATAGATTCGGATATTTTTGTGAGAACGTGACGGGAATGGAATGGTCAATTCTTTGCCTGTGTTGTCGGCTGGTGCTGTTGTCCAGTCATTGTGACTCAAAATGTTCGTATCATCTTTTGTTGGGATAAACTACTACATACGAAACGAAAGAGGGCTGCCTCAGAGTGACTGCCGTGAAGACAAAGAAAAGAAAGAAAAGAAAAAGGCTCTGCAGGTGTATCATAATTTGAGCATCTGATATACCAAAGACAGTGAAGCTGGACAAGCTTCTTCTCACGCCCCTCGGAAGTACGAAGCATCCGTTTGCGGGCGGTTCTTATGAAAAACTAAATTCTAGCTTACGACAGGTTTATGAATCTAATATGTCTTTTCCCATTGTACGTTTAAGGTCGTTCCAGAAAGACACCCTAAGCGAAGCTCTGTGCCATTGCCACCGTTATCACAAACAACAACAACAACAACAACAACAATAATAATAATAATAATAATAATAATAATAATAATAATAATAATAATAATAATAATAATAATAATAATAATAAATAATTATGACAAGAAGAAGAAGGAAAGCAACATATTATCCTTACTAATGTACACAATTTTTAGTCATACAGCTGAAACCCAATTTAATGAATTGGTGACTACGTTCGAATTTTTTCGTTAAATAGGGAAGTTTGGAAAATCGAGTAAGGAATTTTTCAGTCCTTCGAAATCTGAAATTGCAACGCGACACCCAAAAGGTACCTCGGCATGGTATTTGCCGTTAACCCATGCCTGCGCGTGTGAAATTTCCGCAAGGGGGGCCAAATACCACCACCCCTAGCGCAATCTGGTACGTGAGAACGCTAGCGACTGCTGAGTCCGTTGTTCCGTGCACGGGAGCGGCGTGCAGCTTCGTCAAAATAAAGCTAGGGCCATGACTAGGGTGCCTAGATGTTTTAACCCGATAGCATTAGAAAGCACGCTCGAAGAAAAAACTGTCTTTGTCGAAATTAGAAAGAAATCACAGCTTTTTTTACTCATTTATTTCTGGAAAAGCTTCGTTAAATCGGTTTTAACGCAAGCTAGTTTAATTAATTCGGGTTAATAACAACACTGAACCTTAGGGGTGCTTGGCAAGGGATGGAAATTTCTTCTTTAGATCGGGAATTTCGTAAAATCGAGTTTCGTTAGATCGAGTATAATTGTAGTCCCATTGTAATTGCTCCATTCGCCAATGCATGCCCTATATGGACCTCTTGTGCAAGTAATTTATACAAACGCACCCGTGTGGGAACCGCCAGCGCCATCGAGCCTATAACCCTGTCACAATAGACCAGATAAATCACGTTATATCGCAAAACACAATCGCAGAGGGTGACGCAATTCAAGCATCACACCACTGGGTCTTGCACTGGTTTATCCTTTTAAATGCGTATGTCCGGAAACATCCAGCAAAAGCAAGCTTGTAGTTTCGCAATATCCCGCGACGTGCAACTCGATATCCACACTTACAAGAAGTATTCGCTTGAGACCCGAAAATTTCGCGCACGTGACCCCGAATCGCTTTTCCTCCCTACCGAGCAACAATACGCGAAGGTTAAAAATAACAGAGACAACAAAGCATACGCAACCAACATAACGCAAGTCATTGCGTGAGCATCAAACACCTCGGTCAGCACGGAACGCCGTGAACATTTTTACAGCTATGCTTCTTTCTTTCTAAAGACGCCCACTATCTTCAGTCAGGGCACGGACGTGACCGACACGGCTTTCTCGGAGGCGGGAGCTCAAAAAGGCGGTGTGCACACCACTAGCAGAGCTCGTGCGAGCGAAGCGAGGAGAAGCCTTTTTTCACAGGTGGCGAAAGACCCAGCGGGAGACTTAGGATAAGCAGCCCGCACACTGGACGGGGTACCTATTTAGATAACAGCCACCTGAAACCTAATTTACATTTCCCCCTCTGCCTAGCTTTTCCTTCTGGTTCTGCAGTGCTGATTTCCTCAGAAAGAAACAAAAAAGGAAAAGAGCAGCATCAGCTTTTTTTTATTCTGCATCACTGAAGAAACGTACAGCCTTGCGGAATGCAAAGCAAGCGTGAGGAAGCTATTGTGAGTTAGGCGGGGAAGCCATCATACCCGCCGCATTGTCTCAGTGGCTACGTACTCTGCGCTGCTGAGCGCGAGGTCGCGGGTTCGGTACCCGGCGAGTTTGTAACGAGAAGATTTATCGGTGTAGCCGAGGTCAATGCACCGACAGAACGTGGGCCATTCACACGTACGAGGACGAGTGAAAGGTTTGTTCGCAAACGGTGCACACATTGAAAACGGTGCACACATTTACTGCGGCAAGGCGGAAGACCCGCATATGACAACGTTGCCTCCTCGCAGACCATCGGCATCGTCGGTCGGCCCACGCCGACAGATGCATGCAGACTCCACGTGTACACACTCGCCTTACACGCGGGCGGACGAGACAGCCTGTCTGCGTAGACACACAAAGCTGTCTAAACCGACGGCGGCCGTACGCGCGCATTTGCATATACGCGTTTTTTACAGTCCCGTCCCCAAGTCGGGCCAAGCCAGGTTTTTTAATTATTACGCGCCGGCCTTGCGCACGCACATACACGAGCACGCGCGCGTGTTATGCAAGTGTCGGTCGGTAGGCTACCCGGCGCCTCTCTCGCGCCAAGCTCCTCCGCGCTGTGCGGCCCCACAAGCGCGCTCGCTGTGCAAGCAAGGTTCGTTGTCTGCGTTGCGTAGACACGATGTGTGCAGACAATGTCTACGCCATCCACCACTCTTCGTCTGTGCTGGACTCGAAACCACTTTGATGCTCGGACCATGGTCGCGTGCGTTACACCTGCAAAAAGCTATGCGTGCAGAAGTCGAGTTCTTGAAGTGTGCCGGACTGAGGAGCCGGTCTTAGTGCTCCTGTGCATCCTCCAGCATATATGTAGTGTTCACCCTCCCCCTCTTTTGTTGTTACTCCTTTCCCTTCCTCAGAGTGTAGGGTAGCAAACCGGACGCTCGTCTGGTTGACGTCCGTGCTTTACTTACATTTCTTTGCGTTATAGTTCTCTTAGCCTATATAGAAAGAACGGAATACGTCCTCCACCACAGCCACCCACCCCCCTCCCTTCTTCCCCACCATATTTACAAGCGAGAGTGCATTGTCTGTACATTGCCCTACTGGCGTTCGCCGTGCCTACATTAAGAAAAAAAGGAAAGCTATACCTGCACGCGTAAAGCCGGTCGACGGCTTTTGCAAATGTACAGTGACTAACACATAATTATATAGCAATTTCTGTTTTTATTGGAGCAACGCAGTCCGGAGAAATTTGCGCTGGACGTCGTAGTAAGCAAAAGCGCATATCTCGATAAAAAAACTTGAGCATGGAGCCAGCTCTGATTTCCCTATACAAATGCGTGCGAAATGCGCAATTCCTCTAGTTTGGCAGCCACTATAATCTATTTGAATATAATTTCTGCATTTGAGAGGGAAAGCTATATGCCTGCGGCTGTTGGAAGCAGAATCTTGATGTAGTGCTTCAAGGACATCACAGTGAACGCTGAAATTCAGTAAGCTTGAAGTACCCTAAAGGACAAAGTTAAAAAATCTGCAATTCTGCTCCACGTACAGAAAATAACGCCCTCTGTAAACTGCAACCGTTAGCGTATCTGAAACTGACAGATGTGAAATAATTCATTGACAGCTGATTAGGTGAAATTGTTAAAGCGTTTACGCAGAGTTTTGCAAAGGTCGTACTCAAAAATTAATGGTACATAACTGAGAGCGATGCACAATGCTTTACACGTATCAGCCGGTACAGTTTACAGACTTGTGACATCATTCGTTTCCATGTATCCTGCACTGCGTGCACGTTAAAGAACCACAGGTGGTGGAAATTCATCCGTAGTCCCCCACTATTCGGCATGCCTTATAATGATGTCGTGGTATCGGTACGTTAATGATTATGTATGATTGTCTTGACTCTTGACTAAGTCTAAGTTTATGACTAATTTCTTCTACAACGGTAGAGGTAGCTCGCTTGCTTTAAAATGCGACAACGCTTATTAAATGGTGTTCAGTAGTTGCCGAGCTAAACGATTTATATACATATATATATATATATATATATATATATATATATATATACCAATTCCTGAGGTAGAACTTCCTGCTTAAGCATACCCCCCTTGGCTCACTTAAGAGGAAGCTTTAGCTCGAGTGCTCCTATCTAAATACATGTAAAAGGAGAATTCGTTTTTCTCGGCAACCACTGCACGAACTTTGACGAGGTTTGTTGCATTTAAAAGACAAACTTAAAATCTAGTGACTGTTGGTTTCGAATTTTTGAGTTAGGTTGTGAATTTTTTATTAAAAATTCCAAAAAATCGAAAATTTTCAAAAAACGAAACTATCAAGTTTACAACTCTGTAACTCAACCACTAAACATGATAATACGATTCTGTGAATTGCGTCTAATAGTACATCTAAAGCGGACAAAATTGATGTGTTACACATGAATATAAAAAAAATTTAATCATAGGCAAATACAACTTTTGCGAAACCGTTGTAACCGACGTAACAAATTCACATAAGATGTAAAATGACATACTGAATTTGTCCGCTTTGAATGATCTAATGGATGCCGTTTACAGAACCGCGATATCAGTTCTTGATGCGGAGCTATGAATTTGTAAACTTCGTGCTTCCATTTTTTTCAAACGGTCAAATATTTCAAAATCGATTTAAGAAAATTCAAGCCCTAAATCGAAATTCCGCTTGCAACAGTCACTAGAATTTAACTTTCTCTTTGAAATGCAACAAATTTCATCAAAATCGGTCCAGGGGTTATCTCATAAAAACGTTTTTGCGTTTTACATGTATTTGAATAGGCCGCGTCGGAGTTGGGCCCGAGCTAAAGCTTCCTCTTAAGAGAGGTTGCTTGGGTCATCACGATGGCGGCCAACTTGTGGCCGCCGTGTTAGCTGAAAAGCATTTGCGACTTTCCTACACGAAAAGAACCCCAAAGAAATGAATGTCCAGTGCACAGCGCCAAGCGACGACAGAGAGCTCGGCTAGATGGAATTTTTAGATTTGACGTACTTCCAGCTATTAGGGAGATACATGAAATAACAGGAGTAGAAACTAGGACAGGAAAGGCAACAGAGTACTAGCTCCCTGTCCTGTGTTGTCTTTTCTTCTGGTATTACGTATTTCCAATTTCCCTCTAAGCACTGGAGATGCTTCAAATGACGACAGCATATGCTGTAGCCTTACCGGTAGAGGTACCGGTGTGAAGGCTCCCCTCATTCATCAATTGGTGATAGACAGCACTGCAAAGATAACCTGGGTAATTCTGGCGTAATTACCCTGCAAAACTAAGGAGACCGATAACAGCAGCTCCACCTGTCAAACTTTCAATCTGTGATTCGCGCACGTAACACTCATTACGTTGCCCACTTGGCCAATCACTCAATTCTTCATAAATTCATGCACTCACTCACTCACTCACTCACTCACTCACTCACTCACTCACTCACTCACTCACTCACTCACTCACTCACTCACTCACTCACTCACTCACTCACTCACTCACTCACTCACTCACTCACTCACTCACTCACTCAATCACTCATTTACTAACGTCTTTACTCGCTCTTTCATCGATTCATTCCCATATTGATTGACTAATCCATTCATTCATTCACTGACTCACTCACTCACACGTTCACGCCAGCTCTAGCATCGCCAACAGTGCAGGGAATTAGCGAAACGGACAACATTCCGGCGGCCGACCTTGGCAATCGGTCGACCTTGACACGCAGGGCGAGGGAAACTAAAACTGGAGCCGCGCGCATGTGCGGAGAACGAGTCACCGCACATTTCAGTTCGCAACACCACTCTCTCGCTCGTACGCTTTGCTGCATCAGGTTTTCGATTAACAGCTGCACGCCGCGACAGCGAAGATCGCGGGTTCCCGGTCATTAGGCACGCGACCCCGCGGTCCCGGCGTGCCGGCTCTTCTCAAATATGCATGCAACGCGGAACTTCTGCAAAGGCGCGCCGCTCCTAATGAACCTAATGGCCAAGACGCGCTCTGATGAGCCTCCACTCCCCGCGTCCAGACGAAATCAACTGCGAGCCGCCACTTCCGTACACGCGCAATATGGCGCCGCGATGCTGGCCACCGCGTATTGTACATGCGCTGTGATTTTTCGGTGCCTTCGTCTGCTATGAGTTAGTTCGTGCAGTGATGCAAGCGCATATTCTGATAAAAAGATGACTTGAGCATGGAGCCAACTCTAGTTTTCCTCTACAAATGCACAAAGTGGTAAATACAAATAACGTAAAGGCTTGCGGGTCTGTGGATTTCTGCAGGTGTGCGTGCGTATGCGAGCGTGTGGTGGTGCGTGAGGGTGTCCGTGCGTATTTGTGAATGCTGGGTGCGGAGCGAGTGAGTGACAACACAGAACAGAGCATACACTGCGCTCGTCGCAGATGGCTTTCAAGAAACAGTGGCCCGCCCAGGCGCGCGCAGCCACCCGGACGCGCATTTCCATTTGATAGTAGGTACAGCGGGGCGTGGCACTTGCGGAGACGGCGGACGTGTGCGCGCATGCGCGATTAAGAGCGGGTGCGAGAGAGGATACGTGGGGTTTTCACTCCTTGAATTTCACTCCGTCTAGGTACTACGGAGGAGTTTCTTAGCGTGTGTTGTATGCGTTTGTCCCTATAGGCGTGCCGGCAGAAGCCACGGGGCGCGGTAGTGCTGAACTTAGCGTCGCAAGTTGGTGACTGGACGTAATTATATTTATTCAGTCGTGTTTTTTACTACTTCAAACAACGTGTCATTGTTTCGCATTATTGGCGGCGTCTTCAGGACACCAAAGTGGCAACGGGGACATCAAAGCTGGAACCCGGACTGGTCCACAGTTTGCTGCTCGCCGAGGCCTGCGTGTGTCAGGGGTGTATAGCATCGGCTGTCCGATGTCGCGGACAGCCAATTTTTTCTGCGAACACCCCCTGGCAAGCTTCGGCCTCCGCGGCCCCAACCCACGGGCCGCCCTGCTTCCAGCTTTGATCCCCCCACCATCCCTTTAGTGCCCTGGAGATCCTGCGCCGCCTGCTTTGTTATAACATCAGCTACTCTCCTGAGGCCACCGTTTGCTAGTTACATGTTCCCTCCTGGAGCAGTGCTAGCAAAAAACGAAATCTATCGCCGGCACGAAAAAAGCGACCCGCGACTTATACAACGCCAGTCAGAACCTTGCACCTTCAAACATAGCGATCACCAAATGGGGCGTCCGTGCCCACTACCTCACCACGCGGGCAGCCAGCGGCGGAGCGTAAACAAACTCGATCGCACTTCACAAAGCCGGCATGTCTAGGTGACAAACGTATGCAACATGCGCTAAGAAACCTCTTCCGTAGTGCCTAGGCAGTCACATATTCAGGCAGCAAAGGCCCCCATATTATCTCTCGCGCACGCGCTCTTACTCGCGCCTGTGCAGAAACGTCGAGCGCCGCGAGAAACGGAACGCCCCGTAATACCTACTAGCAATTGCAAATACGCCACCCCGGCTGCCCGGACTAGAACGCCCCCTCGCATCCCTACCCTCCCCCCGAAACCTTGCACGCCACGGAAGACGGCGCGCTTCCTCCCCGCTTTCGTCTGTCAGGTGCACGAGATTTCAGTCGCGATCGCCGGCTTACCCTCTCACGCTTTCACTCGCACATACAACATACGGTACGCGACGACAATTTTATCGCACTTAGACTTTGTTATCACTTTACCTTCCCCTTCCCTCTTTCCTCAGCGTAGGGTAGCAAACCGGATATTCACCTCTGGTTAGCCTCCCTGCCTTTCCCCATTCCTCTGTCTCTTCTCTCTCTCACAGCGACAGCGGCGGAAGAAATGCGCCTGGATTGTCGATATAATTTCTACTGCAATAAAAACCTCAACCTGCGAGACAGTACCTCTATGCCGGTGCGAGATTCTGCGGCGACGGCAACCTATAGTTGGTCGCTCCAACTAAAGGTTTAAATACCGTTTTGTCGCCGGTTCACTTTTCTCCGCTTTAACATAAACTGCAAATCCCCTTCAAAGGGCACCCGCTGTGTCAGACACTTGCCGGCAATATTCGTCGCATCACGCAGCTTGCATAGTGGCATGAACGTGCTTCTACAACCTTATTTCCCCAGTTTACAACACGCAGGCGGTTCTTGCCCCTGTATTTACTTTCGCTTAGTTCCTCCTCTTTGCAAACAAGCACATAGTGATATGATAAAGCACACTTCGCTTTCTTTGTGTGCTGTCGAAAAATGATACAGCAGCAATATACATATACATATATATATATATATATATATATATATATATATATATATATATATATATATATATATATATATATATATATATATATATATATATATATATATATATATATATATATATTGCAGAGCAGCGCCTGTACGGCGATGTAAGTTGCCGCGAACGCAAGTTCGTGACCTGCCTCTCTTCCTAAGCCTGTCTCCAGCTGCCTTGCAGCATCATATTGCTGCCTGTCGCGAGCACACAGCCTTGCTCTCGCCCTCTCTTGTACTTTCCATTGTTCGCCAGCCGCTGTCTCTTGCTATGCTGCTTCGGGTTTCAGCGTTCAGTTTTCTCAGTATTGCTTTCTTCTGTTGAAGGAGATTTAATACGCGCGTGCTTTATACGCCTTGCTTCAGTCGAGAGCTTTTTGCAAGCCCCGGTGGCAGCGCTGGTTGATATTACGTCATCCAGTTTCATGTGTATTGTAATTTTCCCTTAGTTTTCTTTCTTTCTCTCCCTCACATGCTTTTGATCGACAGGCTTCAACGTACTTATTTATCGGCTTTTGATGGGCAGACTTTATATCCTACATGTAGCACGCCTCCGTCGATCTCTCTCTACGCAATATATTTGTTTTTGTTGTTGTTGCCGTTGTTGTAGAACATATTTTTTTTTCTTTAACGTTTCGCTCGATTGGTGTTTCGGCTAGGCCACATGCTCCGTACAAAAGCTACACAATGCGTGTGTCCTAGCGGCAAGCGTCGAACTGAGGTTGCTTTTTCTCGTTCTCCCTTTTATTTGCGTTTGTTCGTCTATGGCGATGCAGAGCCCGCTATTGTCGCCTGCTTTGGCACGGCTTATATCTGACAGGGCAGCCCCGAGTGAAGTGTATGATTTCGCGCTGAGTCTGCATGTAGGTTCGTTCTTGCTTCCTGCCTTTATTTCCTTCCCCTTTTCCCCTACTATTTTCTTCCCTTTCAGTTCACTCGTTCATTCCTTCTAGGATTATTTTCGTTTTACCTTTCTTGCCTTCTTCGCTCGTGGGACGCACCAGGCACGTGCTGTCGTGTTAGACACCCCGAAATATTCCCTGCAGTGTCTGCGAAGATATTTCTTTCTTTTTTTCGACATTCTTCCGCGTCACCTAACCCGCCCGTTCACTGTGCGCCATAATACGTTACCGCCGTATAAAACTCGTGTTTGGCTTCGCTTACTTCGCGCAACGCCTTTTTTGGTGGCACCATACGCAGAAGTAGGCAGTGTCGTCCGATTCAGAAGCGCGATGCACAGCAGATGAAAGGAACATCGCTTAAATTGTGCGGCTCGGACGTGCTGCGTCCTACATAAGGAATATCAGGCCCCTTTAAGGCCGCTTTGATGCATATATGTGTATGTATATATATATATATATATATATATATATATATATATATATATATATATATGTGTGTGTGTGTGTGTGTGTGTGTGTGTGTGTGTGTGTGTGTGTGTGTGTGTGTGTGTGTGTGTGTGTGTGTGTGCGTGTGCGTGTGCGTGTGCGTGTGTGTGTGTGTGTGTGTGTACGCGTACGGCTGTCTACACCGCCTTTCTTTTATTTTTTTACTCGGCGCGTGTATCGTAACATTCGCGAACCGGCGACAACGACTTCAGACATGCTTCGCACAATGAATAGGAAGGAAGGGTTCCTTCATCACGTTTTTGTTATTCTTGTTATTATTTTACTTTCAGAGATTTGGTTAAAGCGAAATTCCAGAGACTACACTCTTCGGTGGAGGGTTCGGAAACATATTTAAATAATTGATGAGAACGTAAATTATCTAATTGGTTTTTCCTTTAGCATGAGTGCCTTTCAAACAATTGAATTACGAGATCCTAATCTGTAAAAATGTATCTAACTATTTATATTTATGCACTATGTTTTATTGATAGATGAATGTGCCAAGTCAACAATTATAGGCTGCCGGAGACGTCGCAGTGGAGGACGTTGGCTTAATTTCCCCCATGAGTGGTTTTTTAACGCGTGCGTAATCTTTAAATTCTTATGCATTTCTTTCTTCTCTTTTTTTACACTCTATCCCCACCGCAATAGTTGCAACCCTCGGCTAACTTGGACAACATTCGTTTAGCATATATTAAAAATCTGCCATTAGTAATACGGGCTGGGCAATGTCGCAAAAGTGGTGAATTGAAGAAGCGTAGGTAGCTGAGCGAGTCGGTGCGATTGCATCTTTACCTATAGCGCAAACAAAACAGATTGGAGACTAAGGATGAAGTGATGAATGGCAAAACAAAGTATCCAATCAAACATCAAAACAAATAGCCAATATGCCGAGTTATTCAGAGGAGGAGTTTACCCCTAATACGTACGATAAGAAAGACAAGACCAATGGAATCAAAACAAAGTAGCACAATCAAAAATCCACTGCCCCGTGGACAGAACGTTTTACTCCTAAAGGCTGCGTTCCTAAATGAAACTGATGCAAACGATCAGGCTGCTCATCTCATTAGGTGGCTAGTGAAGTAGGGAAGCACCCTTTGTTTTTTATGAATAGAGTTCCTTCCCTTTAGAAAAGTGCAATGTTGTAAGAGAGAGAAAACGATAAGGCTCAAGTAACCGTCACGAGTCTCACCATTTATTTATTTATTTATTTATTTATTTATTTATTTATTTATTTATTTATTTATTGCCACTCACGCAACCATACAGGTGGGAAGCGTTTCATTAGAATGCGTCAGATAGAATAGCGGCACTCGATCACTCGATACAGTTTTAATGCAAATGGACCTCCTGGCTCTACGAAAGTAGGTCACGTCCTCGTAGGTGTTAGCCGAGAGAAAATTAAATTCCTCAACTCCCCAAAGGAGTGAGGAGAAACTAAAAAGGTAACTGGATGTATAATACAAAGCCTCGCGCAATGTGAACACGCCTAGGCAACACGATTTGGCCCACATGCTGGAGGCCTCGCACGAGCGCGCAGAATCTTTTTATATACATTAAAGGCAAAATTTAATGAAAAAGCAGACGCTTTCGAGATTTGATTATCCCGCTCTGTTTATACTCGAGGACTCCTTCTAATCGCCGCGCAGGCCGCCTACACCGCCTGTTAAATCGGTGCAGTCGTGCGCGATAGTCTGTCAACGCAGTCAACGAGGGCCGGATTCGCCGCGCTGTTTTATCGCAAATACAACAAATTCCCAATCACGGTTGTTCCAACGATATCCGAGCGAAGGGGCCCGCGTCCAGTCGTCACAACACCTCATACAGCGCGATACCAACTTTCTGAATCCCACGCTCTCCATTAGCCGACGCCGCGCCACCTTCAGCAGCCCTCACCAAGCCTGCCGCTGCCTTGTTCTCACGGATCGCGGACCAATACGCTGCTGAAAACATCCGGTCACTTTATTTATTTATTTATTTATTTATTTATTTATTTATTTATTTATTTATTCATTCATTCATTTATTCATTTGTTTTCTATTCCACCGCTTTGGCTTTCTGCGCCCCATTGCGCTTCGTCTCTCGTTTACTCAGGAAGGTCCGCGAGCCAGGCCTCTCTCCTAATTAAAGAAATGGACCCCAGGGTGAAGCGACACTACCAACTCGGTAATGAGTGGAGAATTGAAAAACGTAGAGGCAGAGAGAAAAAAGAGGGACGCAGAAGCACAAAGCTACACGTGCAAATCGATGGCCCCTGCATTACCTGGCCAAGTAAAGAGAGAATAAAATGCGAAATGCCTGTAACGGCTTGGTATGGAGCGAGTGACTAAGCGTCGAGCGAGAATGTCTCAAGAAGCGGGTGGGCCTCCAGGCCCATGCAGTACAGTAGCAAGCGTACCTGCATGTCTTCCGACGCTTGTGTCAGTCCTACAACCGCTGTGTAGTCTTCGTAGTGGCTATCTGTCTCGCGTGTGTGCATCCTTGGCTCTCTTCGGCTTTTCCGTTGTAAATTCTAAGCTGGCACTCTTTATTTATTTTAGTTTTTGGTTCGGTGAATTTTACCAACATTTATTCTAAAAAAGCGATGTCTGTACTAGCCTTTTCTTGTTCCGAGTATATCCACAATAAGCCGAGAAGCCTGTTTTTGTTTTCTATGTTTCAGTGAATTTACTGCGCTTGAGCATATCGTGTTTTGCGAAATGAATCGCAACGTGAGGGTGGCAGCAAGTAATTAAAAAAAGCAAGAAACATTAGCACCTCGGTTCCAGTTTGCTTATTAGGTTGGCACGCAATCTCTGTCTAACAGATCCAACTTTGATTGAGTTGTGTTCTGTCCTGTCCTAACGCATTTGTTCATCGGAATTTCGGAAATCTGTAGTAATTTACCTCGACCCTTGGATCGAGTGCGAAGTACAATTACGTTTTTTTTAAACAGATAATAGTGATTTCATCATTGTGAAAACGGTACTCTATTTTCTTTCTGCCCAGTACGTTTCCTAATCAGTGATTGCTTAGAGGCAACGTAATTGTTTAAACTTGCTCCATTGATCAGCGATGCTTTTAACGACTAGCGTTTTTTGATGAGTAACCGCCGGAGTAGAACGCCCCCCCCCCCCCCCCTCCTCCATCCACGGTGCTTAGCGCGCGACGAAAGACGGCGCGCTTCGTCCCCGCTTTCCTCCCTTGGGCTCGCGAAGTCGAGCCGCCATTGTCAGCTCGCCCTCGCACGCTTTCACTCGCCCATACGGCGCGGCGACGATCTTATCACCCTTGGACTTTATACGGAATATCACGCCGACGCCGACAGTGACGACGACGGCCGAGATGTGCCTGCAGTGTCCGTATACTTGCTATCGCACTAATAAATAAACGGGTTATCGAACGAACGATAATGGTTATCACAAACAAAGCCAACGGTCGGCTTCTCCTAGAAGTTACCATTAATGGGGAGAAGCACGCTTCACAAAAGCGAGAAATGGGGATAGCCCAAGCTTTTCTACCTCGCACTCTGCGCAGCAATCCGATTATAACGAAACAGAACTCTCCACCGGTTATAGCCCGCCTTTTCGTGAGAGAGTTCTAGCCCATCCACGTACGTATTACTGTTTGCGGTTTACGCAATAAAAGCTTGGCCTTCAAGAGTGGAATTGGATAGCATTCAAAGATCCCTGACTGCTTTTCACACTTCCCGGCACCCACAGCTTTCTTGCAGATGCACGGAGACGAGCACCATATGGATGGCGGTGTTGCAAGGAAGAGAGCAGGCCACGCCGCTCTATGAACGGTAGAAACGCTGGAAAGGGGGTTTGTGCTTGAGTTCCCGCGCAACATAATTTTGTTTTTTGGAATATTCCAATATCAATCCGACGCTATCATGTCTGTAGGTTGTGTTTATGTGGTACTTTATATTTTTTCTGACGCATTTTACTTTGAGCCATTCAATTATTTCAGTAACGCTTCTGCGCCACTCGGAGGGCCCGCGTGGTTGCAATAGGAAGGAATTATCGCGAAGCGACGTCGGACGCCGACACCGGATTTCTTTTCCGCCGCGAGGCATTTAACGCTGTCGCTTTAATATATAGAAACATAGATTCGAGCACTAGTACTGGCGGCAACATCGTCTAACCCTGATTTTAACAAGAACTCGCAGAAGTGCTATTGCTTGGACCCAATATCTTCTTCTTAGCTGCAGCCATAAATCCTTCGTCAGCAACATTGTCATTATGAAGGTATATGGTCTCTTATATTTTTCTTTTTCGGCCAGAACCCTTACGCTGCAGAGTAACAGTTATAGCGTGTAGTGCTAGAACACACCGTCACAAGATGGCACCACCAGCGCTTCTGCTACCGGCCGTGTCTTCGCTGTTTTGCAAACGGTAACCCGTCAGCAGAAAGGCTAAAACTACCGACAGTTTGTCTGAATGCTTGCCGCACTGGAAACAGCTTGAAACAAAAAGAAAGAAAAAGAAAGCCTTTGTTTAAGCTACTCCTGAATGATTCATATTAACGGAGTCGGTGGACTCCATACCGAAACTACATGACACTAAGCTAGGATAAGGACACCCACGGGTGCACGTACAGCGCTAATCATTAAGTACCTTGCAAAGAACTGCACACAAGTAGACAATTCATGTCAGGTGCTTGAATGGGCTAGTAAGCAGTCTCCGTGTATGATCACCCACTGCTTCTCTGCGCCAAGTACGCGGGAAAGCTGAGCACGATGCAGATACCTAAGGCCCCTTAAGAGAACGAAGCGAAACCGCCACAGGCCGCTGTCAAGTGCGCTGCTCCAAGGTGCATGGACCCAGTCTCAAGAGTCAGCGCAGTACCAGGACAAACAGCAGCGATTTTTTTTACTTGATTATTAAGCGCAGTAATGTTGCATGGGGACGTAGATGTGGATAAACCGTTTGTGGTGTTTTAAAATACGCTTTCACTGCGTAAGGTTTCTATCAGGTTGCACTTAAAGCAGAAACAGCCTCTTTTTGCAAGGCACATCGGCCAGTGCCTCAGCCAGTGCAATACTGGCACATTGGCAACTCAATGAGTCAGTGCAGTTGGTATGACATGCCCATTCATGCTTCGGTACTCTTATGAACGACGGCCATACTGGCGACGCGAATACAAAGCTAACCTGCCCCTTTTTGTAAAGTAGATCGACCAACGCCACAGCCAGTGCAATACTGCTGCAGTGGCCACTCAATGAGCCAGTACAATTGGTGTGACATGCCCACTCATACTACGGTACTCTCATGGACGGCACCCATATTAGCAACGCTAATACAAAGCTTACCTGCCTCTTTTGTGCAAAGTACATCGGCCAATGCCAAAGTCAGTGCAATACTGGTGCATTGACCAATGAATGAGTCAGTGCAAGTGGTGTGTCATGCCCACTGATTCTACGGTACTTTCATGAACGGCGCCCATATTGACGGCGCCAATACAAGACTATTGTAGTGGACAGTACTCACAGAGTACCGCGGTGGAAGAAGAGTCGGGAGTAGCGCGTTCAAGCATATAGGCTCGACGGTGGTAGCCGCGACATCAACGCATGCAGTCATGTGTTTAATAAATGTCAATTCTTTGTGGGCCTTCTGTTCCTGCTCGAGGATTGCATGCCTGAACTCTCCGGAGGAACGAGCACGACCTTTGACCCAAATCGGCTCACAGTTTCACGTCTACTGGCCCGTAAAGAGCATTCATCTTCCCCCAGAGAGATCCCGTGTACAAGCTCCCCACACAGTCATCTTGTAGCGGTGGCGCCATAGACTCGCGGCTTGCGCGAAACACGTCTCATGTCTTCTTGGTGCCACCGGCGGTGCCGCGAAAGAGGCCCTCTATTCTCATCCTGGAACTTAACCAGCAGTTGACAGGTCGGCAAGACAAATAGCCGCGCGCGCGTCCTTCACGACAGGGACGTCTCCCAGACAGACACATGCCCGTCCCGCGAGCAGAGATACCCACAGAAAACGTGTGGTACGCGACTAAACCAAACGCGGACTCAACAGCTCGAAAGAGAGAGATAGAGAGAGAGAGAGAGAGAGCATGCGCGTATGTGGGCAGGGAGGGATGATGAACGCGGCGTTAATAGGCCGTCGCTGCCAGCGGAACGTGTCCGACGAGCTCGGGCGCTCGCCCACGCGCCGTGCTAACGACGAGCGAGACACAGTGCAGCTATGCAGAGGGGGGAGGCTGCAGCGCGACGTCCTTCCACCCGCGCCGACCCCGTATCGCTACTTCACACCGAGTCTCGCCAAATTTAGCAAATGCGCGGGGACACCTGCTTTCTAGCAGTTGTAACTAGTCTGAAGCTGTGCACGGCTTCGGTTTAGGTCGTGCGTGTCCCTTTAAGCAGGAAGGCGCCGCTTTGTTTCTTTTCAAAAGAAAAAAAATAAGCACGGGACACGCCATAGCATCTGCTATGAAACATTACTTCAGGGAGATCTGGGGATAGTGCGTCCTACGGGAGGCTGCATAAGTATGATGGTTTACGCAGCTTGGGTATAATGAATCAGAAGAACTTCACTTTGGCCTAGCTGGTATTTACAGCATATCATATTGACCGCAAATAAAGACGGGGACAGAGGGAGAGAACACATAAACAGCACGGGCCGTAACTTTCAACTGTGTTTATGTGTTCTCTCCCTCTGTCCCCGTCTTTATTTCCGGTCAATATGATATATTGGGTATGATGAGCATTGCACGGATTTGCGCAAGACTTCGCACTTGTGGATTCCCATGGTTATATGTGATGTTCAAACAAAATATTGCTTCTTAGATGCAACTATTCGCAATTACTATGCGCATGCGTGGAAACTTTTTCCTCTCACTGTGTTTAGGAAACTAAGCCTGGAAATTACGACAAGGATAACGTTATAGTGAGATCCTTAGGGTCTGCCTCCAACCCCCCCCCCCCCCCCCCCCTCGTAGGCATGCCGCAACACCGGCATTTCATCCGCTAACGAGGTGAAAATGGCACAACGTGATGAAATCGAAGGTGTGAGAGAGTCGGAAAGCTCAATCGCCCCGGCTATCACGACCCGCCGACGACGAGAAACAATGCTGCGAGTTAAAACGCAGGAGCAGAGCGGCTCGCGACGGGGTTGCGCAAAAAGGTCTGTATTATTTGAAGCGCACATTCCACACATCAACAACCGCAAAGAGTTTACAACTAGTTATCTGACCAGGTGATCGGAAGAGCCCAAGTACAGACCGCAGTCAGCCGATGCCATCAAGTGCGCAATACCTTTATCCAATTCCTATATGTCAGCTCCACCACCCGGAGATTTTTTCATAGCTGTCAGCATCGTCATCAATCTCCAAGCAGCTAACCGCAAAAGGAAATTTAAAAAATCATAGGAAAACCAGTGGCTTTATCTACCAGAACATTGAAAAGTGTCGATAAAAATTAAAACTGTCGGCCGCTTTCCTCCAAAACACTGAGCGAAAATAGGGACCTACCTTCGTGTCCGGCCGCACCCCTTCCAAACTCCAAGTTCCCTTCATTTGTTGCTTTCCGCTCCAAACCCGTAGAAAAAAAATTGAACAAACCGTAGAACAAGTCAAAATAAATAAGAACAGTATAAAATACTACGATGGAGCACTTCGGTGTCAGCTTCGCGCTAGAAGGGCTCCGGCCCAGTAAGGCACCGTCCCCGTTAAGTGCCAAAACAAAATCGGGCCTTTCTTTAGGTCCGCCGGCCTTCGCCTTTTCACTAAAGCGCGGAAGGAAGTGAAAAAAGCTTGCCTCTCGAAAATCATTCAAGGTGCTATCTGTTCACCGCTGCTACGCCATTTCTTTCTTTCTTTTTCTTCCCTCCTTCCTTCCTTTCTTTCTTTCTTTCTTTCTTTCTTTCTTTCTCTCTTTCTTTCTTTCTTTCTGAGGACCTCCGGATTCCCCAGCAGCTCTACTTCTGTAGTACGCTCGCTGCTTGCTCTTCCTCATATTTGTCGCCTTATCCGCTCATTTCATCAGCTCACACTGCTTCACCTGTATCCTCTCGTCCCTGCACAGGCTAGGCGTCCCTTCTTCTTCTTCTTTTCTTCTTTTTTTTTTCTTTTTACGCGGAGAACATGGTCTCATCTTCAATAAGCGCCGCTTGCTGTGCGCCTCGATGCAGCGATGCCTTCCCGTGTATCGCATCTCCAGTCGCTTCATCTTCCGTCTTCTCGCTAACCTTCGTCCCACATTCCTACTCACTTCTTGTGCCTTCATTTCTTAACTTTTCCCCGTCTCCGAGAATGCCTCCCCACCATGCCACAGTCTGGCTTCCTCTCTCGTTCGATCGGCGTCGCAGTCGACCGAACACACAGCGACGAGGGACTTTACCGCCTCAGCGGAGGCGTGGTGTACAAGCATCCACGAGTGAGAATACAGACAGAAAGTAATCACGAAAGAAAGAAAGAAAGAAAGAGAAAAAGAAAGAAAGAAAGAAAGAAAGAAAGGAAGAAAGAAAGAAAGAAGGAAAGAAAGAAAGAAAGAAACGAACAATCAAACGATGCGGAGCAATCGGAGGAAAATACGAAGAAAAAACTCCGCGCGAGCAACCTCGCCTGGAATATCGTTTTTCCTCGCAACGAGGAGGACGTAAACAGAAAACGGAGGTATTACTAGGCTTCCACCGAAATACCCAGAATAATTGTATTGGCGTATGGATCGATGGATGCAAAACTTTAATGAAGGTCCTGAGCTACGCGACTCAACGGGCTGCGGGCTGCTCCCACGCTGAGACAGTCAGGCCATGCCCGACCGCCGCATCGTGGGCCCTCTGGACAGCCCATAGTTGCGCCCCGGCATCGGGGCTCTTGATAGCGGAGAGCCACTTGTCCTCACTGATTTGTTCTGTGCCTCGCAACGAGGGGCAATGCCAGAGCATATGGTCTAGGCTAGCTAAGTCATTGCAATGCCTGCAAGAACTAGTGGCAAAAGTGTCGGGATAAAGCTTGTGCAATAAAGCCGGGCTGGGATACGAGCCTCTTTGCAATAATCTGAGAACCAATGCCTGCGCTCTATTTAAGTTCTTGTGAGGAAGGGGAAAGTCTCTCTTGCCGAGATAAATGTGCTGCGTAATTTTATTGTATGTGGCCGGTTGATCTCTGTTCTCCACCATTGCGGGCCGGCGTTGGAGTTCTTCACGGTTTCGGAAAGCGAGACCTCGCTCCTTGGAGCGGGCCAGCTCGTTGAGGTTTGTGGGGCCTCCCATGATGGATCCCATGTGAGCGGGGAACCACGTGAGAGTGTGGGAGGCGATGCTTTTGCCGCAGAGGATGCGACATGCTGGCGGAATAATAATAATAATAATAATAATAATAATAATAATAATAATAATAATAATAATAATAATAATAATAAAGAAAGCAAGGAAATGAACTAGGGAAGAAAGGAAGGAGTGAACGAAAGGGACACAAAAGCAAAAAAATGTAGCCTTATTCCGATCAGGTGAAAAACACCGTCGCTCACCGAATACCGCGACACCCACCAAGAAAAAAAATAGCGAACGCATCGAGAGAGGGGCTCAAAGGTGCGTGAACCCCATGTCACGTGACGACTCATTAGGCCGCCATGCCGGTGCGCTTCCTCTACTACCGGTAGCAGAGGAACTTGAGCAAGTCGGTGCACGTTCACACTTGACAAAAACAGCGCTAGCAGAGACGAGGAGGAAGAAATTAAGGTACGTAATTTCACGCACGAGCGCTGTCATCCCATTCATAAATTGCAAAATTCTATTTAAGCATTCTTCCCTGTTTACATACTGCCGCCCGATTCATGGCCGATCCACCGCAGTGGCTTAGCCATATCCGTAGTCACAAAGCCAAGCCAAAGCTGTCAGCTCTCTTGTTTTTTTGCTCCACGTCACTGAGATCGAGAAAACTAGGTGTGTTCCCTAAACGTTCTTCGCTATGTAAGTGGCAACGAAAGTGGCAGATAAGAAGAAATTAGAATAAAGACAACCTGAATTCAAATTTAATATTCTGTAATATCAAGATACAGTAGAGTTCACATCTCTATCATGTAAGTTTAAGTTTTCATAAGTTTCAGTTCAAGCACGGATTTAACTTATATTCCTCAAAGTTAGCGTTTTTTTTAACCTTTGCACCTCCCTATTCATGGTCATTCCCCCAGAGTGGATAGCGCCAAGTCACCGAGTAACATCAAGATCATCATCATGAACAACAACAACAACAAACGAGATGCGAGGCAAGCAAAAGTGCAATCCGATCGTACCGTCAAAAGCACCGTCGTCTGCTTTCGATGTCTACGCACATCTGGTTCTTCTTAGGAGCACGATTACAATACATAGGTTCGTATTAATACTTGTTGCCGGGCAGAGGGAGAACGAAAGTTATGTCCATAATAAGACTGCACCGCAGTTCCCCTATGCACTATTTCTGTGGCTGCTTCCGTTTTCGATCCGGAGCAAGATAAATTTTTCTTCATTTAGGAAATTTTCCCCTCTAGCTTCATGCTACAGTCGAATGGATGGCAATTTCTCCTTTCGCGATTATTCCTCCACCTTGCGGACCTCCGCAGAACTGATTTGCAAGCTTGAAGAAAACATCCATCAAGCGACAAACACGATTCCGTGTCACTGTCATTACAAATACATGTCGGGAGAACAAGCCGAGCTCATGCAAACAACAGCGCAGTGAAAACAAATCACCCTCCGATCTGCACGCCATTGTGGCTTGACTTGGCGATGTTCGTTTCCAAGATAACCACAGGAAAGATCGGTAGCTGTAGAATAGCGAGTGCAATGCGCAATAAAAGCGCTGCCCGTTGCGGCCTAAGAAAGCTGCTTTGTGTGTTTTATTTTGCGCAATTTTAACCAATGAATACCTACTGGACGTTCACGCTGAGCGCGTGTTCGATCTAATCTACTCGTACAAATTCTTTTCGTTATCTTTCTTTGACTTCGTTTTTCTTCTCGGATGACAGATCGCATTCAATAATGTTTTCACGTTCAGCGACTACCTCTTCTTTTTCTGTTGCTTCTATTAGGAAAAAAGAAAAAAGAAGCGTAGCCGCTATTCCCACTATACATAGGGCGCAATAGCACATCTTGCACCAATAAAAAACTTTTCTACGTCTCCTAAACTTCCTTTAATCATTTCTTTTGCAAACCGCCCAATTTTTGGACAATCCTCCGCAGTTGGTGCGTGTCACTTTGCAGAGAAAAAAAGAACAATAGCCTGATGCATTTTACGAATAATTATTACGAGCGCTCAATCGGCTGGCATCAATTCAAGAAATTAAACACTTCGCACTGAGCAAAAGTGATGAAATCCATCCACCTGTATTATAGTCGCTCGCACATCCCCCTTAGTAGTCTACAATAATAGACGAGCCAACATGGGTACTAAGAACGCTATAGATGGCGCTGTTATCCATTCCAGAAATTAGAAACGATCAAAAACCAAAAAAAAAAAATTGATGGGCACTGTCTAAACAGGCCCAGGAGTACAAACACCTAAATGGTGCAGACGAACACGCGATAGGAGTCAATATTTATGACGCATGCAAAGCAAATAGGTGAAACAGAAGGGACACTTTGGTATTAGGCCTACACCCTCTCGCTTCCCCCCCATCCCATTCCTATAACCGTAAAATATTTCCTCCTTCCCTCGCTTCCGCCGATATGCTGTACAAACAGAGCCCAATATATCGCGTAAATGAACTATACGATTACAAAAACAATACTAAGCACACTAAGCAAAAACTGAAGGCCGCTTCCTCTTCTCGGCCTACTTTACCGCCGAGAACCTTATTGCAGCGTCGCACAGCCTTGGAGGGGGCGCTTTTCTATAAACACTAAGTGTTTGTCGCAGTCTGAGGACAGCCTCTCCAATCCCTACCTTCCAACCCACGTTTTCCTTTCACTTTATTATTTTTTCTTTTGTTACACATTTAGCTTGTGTCCCCGACTTTTACTCCCGTTCGAACAAGCCCTGAGGCCACAACAGCGGCGTGCTTTCACGCGTACAGCGAGCTAAGGAGAGGCAAGATCCGGAAAACAAGGGCCTTGCTGGAACAAGACCGTCGAAACAAGTAAAAAGAACCGGCATCGTCTTCACGCCTTAACGGTCGCGTGACGTGCGGTGGAACGAAGGTAGAGAAAGAGAAACAGCGAATAACTAAGAAAGAGCTTAGAACGGCTGAGAAATCCCCTGTGTCCACACAAAGAAACGTGATGGTCCCTATAGTCTTGCTGAGTTTATGGCCTCTCTTTTACCCCTTTATATACGATCGGCCTGTAGTGTGTAGGAAAGCGCACTTACAGTATATAGTGAACGCCGCTTAGAAGAGCTGCAGCACGAACACAAGCACAGGCTCAGATGGCGCTCCGCGTTGGCCGTGATGTCCTCATCCTGCTCTGCAGCGTGTCTTTCAGCTGCTGCTGCAAGAGGCTCGCTCACTCTCAGCCGACGCCTACACCGATTTCGGTCTGCCGACTGTCGGCGACCCCGTTTTGTTTTTTTTCCTTCGTGTCGGCGCCTCTGTCACACTGTACCGACGCCGACAATCTGCCGACGGCTCCCGGAGAACTCGGCATCGGTACAGTGTGACAGAGGCACCGACACGAAGGGAAAAAAAAAACGTTGTCGCCTATAGTCGGCAGACCGAAATCGGTGTCGGCGTCGGCTGAGAGTGAGCGAGCCTTTAGCAGCGTTTTACATGCCACGTTCTTATAGGCCGTCGTTGAGAACGAATGTCGCCTTCATGATGCGAGGCCTAAAGGCGCAAACGGGTAGTGTCCCAGATGAAGATGACGGAATATAGTGACGCCAGTTACGAAAAAAAGCTATACCGCGTAAACTTTCAAGTTAGAAGGCTGTAGATTCACTAAAGCGAAAGCTCTCTTTAACTTGTTCGCCCACTTTGGATAGGCTTTGGCCGATCTCGCGCAATAAAAACCCAGAGAAGGTAACACGAACAAGGAGGACAGTAAAGAGCGGCGAAATAAATAGCAGGGTTGGAGGAAGAGGCCAGCGAGGCAACTGACTGGATCGCGTCATAAGGTCATTTATTTTTAAAAGAGAGTGCCTGTCAGCTGCCAGCGCCCCAGTCGCGGCAGACGCCTGGGTGGTTATTCTGTAACAGTCCACCTAGTGTACTGTCCATTTCAGCCGCTGCTGATTGGCTAGGGCCGCTCGTCTCCTCCCCTTTCGTACAGCTGCATCCAATCCTCAGTGGCTGAAATGGACAGTCCACTAGGAGGACTCTTACAGAATACCGCCCCTGTGCACGTCGTAGGCCACGTCCGGACTGGAGTCGAAAGCGCTATATCGTTTCCGGTCCGGTCTACTAGAGATAGTGGGGAGGTCAAGCTCGGGTACTGCTTTTAACACGGGATATACTGTTATCATGATATCATTGGGCATTGTGGCTGGCTGCGAGGTTGTTGCTACGTATGTTTGTTGACGAGCTCATAAGGTTTCGTGATTAACTGATAGCAAGAGGTTAAGCAGCGCGTTACACAATAAAGCAATTGCTGACTTTTACAATCATGTTCGATAGTTCTGTCGCGTTGTTGTTTTTTTTTTTCGTTTAGTCGTTTCCGCAAGCTTTTCTCGTCCTTTGACAACTGGGTACTGATTGATCGGCAGCGCCCCTTCTTGCGTGAAATTAGCAGTCGTCTTTTGATCAATGATAGTGGCATGGCGATAAACTAGTGCATAAATTTCAAGTTACAAGACTGACATGGTTTCATAATATTCTTCTTTCTCCTACTTTTCCGATTTTCAAATACTTTTTCCGTCGTATATCATCTGTATACTGGCTGATCGGCAGTACCCTTTGTTTTGTGTAGTGAGACAGCTCCTTATAAAGCGAGGCTTCCTTTGTCTACTCTCCTGGGTTTTTCGCGGCTGCTGGTTGGGTCGATTAGTATCTGGACAAATATGTTTGCGGATACATATGCGAAGCTTATATGGGCGCCGAACACTACTCATCTATGCTAACCTTCAAAGAAGTGCGAGTACGCGCATTAAATTTTTATGTAAAACCTAAAGGGTGAGTGTGGGCTCGTGAGTATTGCTAAACTGCGTTCACCTCCTAAAGAAATTTCATATTATATTCAAAGGTTTCTTCGACTATCTTGATCATTTATGATTTGAGCCTTCAGAAGTTGCCCTGAATGTGCGCCTATTCTTGGCCAGTCTTTACAGAATGGACATCTACGTTCCACAATACACGGAGGGCCTTAACTTTGTTCACTTGAACGTGACGATGTGATAGGCGAGGTAATTATAATCAACAACTTCTTCAGTACGTCCCCTTTGATTCTCGATTATTATTATCTTGTAAATTTTGCCTACGATACAATACTCGCCCCAGTGAGTACTTGCAGCCAGGTACGTGCCTCGTCTGAGTGCGATGACGTCGTTACGGCCTAAACTGGCTTCGCTGAGCGTAAGGTCCTTGCACATATCTTAGGGGACCGAAACGGATCACGTGTTTGAACACGGTATCAACGCCATCCAACTTCCACCTTTACGTTTCCTCCTTTACCGCTCATTGGCTTCGCCTCACTGTTCTACGTACACCTTCTTCACAATAGGAATCCCCCATGGAATCACGCTATGGCGTACCCCTAGTGATAAGTCACATCTTCTTCGCGAAATAAATATTCACAACCAAATGAGTCAGAGCTCACTCCAAATGATATTTAACGTAATTGCAATGTTGCGCAGAAACTCGGAAACACGCGTTTGATATAAGGCCACAAAAGTAGAACAATATTTCTATCACCAATAGAGTTTCGCTTCACAAAGATTCTAACATCTGCGCTCTATCTGCATAACATCTTTTTTTATTCATAATTTGTTTGCACGATGTCCGTCATTGAAATCTTGGATGCATTCATATACAACGCCCAGTTAAATTAAAGAACCACCGTGAGAAAAATGAAATCAAACTATAACACGCAAATATACAGCTATACAGCGGTAGCGTTTACTTTCCAATTTCGCGATATCCACATACCTTTGTCGTGGTATATGGCATCTCGGTACCCATCGATCAGCAGTGCTCCGCGGTGCGTGTAATAAGGACGTTTGATGTAAACAACATATTTATGTAGGTTTTTATTTGTTTGCCCGGTGTTTGTCGTCGAAATGTCGGATGCACTTTTGGGCAACAACGTTATAAAAAAGCTTCTAGTAATCAACAAACATATGGGATGGCAACGGAGAGCATGAATTTATCGTAATCACGTTCCATTTTCTTGATGAAAATTTCTTGCTTACGCACAAGCGAGAACTGCGCCGGGGCCAAGAACATATATACTGTAACGAGTAAAGCACGCCAAGATTAAAGCTGAAAAAGTGCGAAGCCAACATCTTATTTTTCTATTCGTAGAGCCATTCTTCGAGTCCATTTCCGCCGCTGAGCCAACACGCGATCCTCACGACACAATCAGTTTGCAGTATGTTCGCCATGTTGTATTAAACTCGCTATGAAACAGAAGGAAAGCAGCAAGGATCCGCAGCATCCCTGCATATGTACTATTCTCTTTCATGCGAAACCAGTGCAGCCAAAGAGAAGATTGCGTCTACGAACGCATGAATATTACACCAACTTAACGCCGCTTCTTTAAGCAGCAAAGTTCTTCAGCGAACGTGCAATCTCCGTGGCTCTACATATGCGCTAGGTCCTCGACTGCTGCTTTCCGTATCCCGTTCTAACAGGAAAGCCCTGATGCCTGAGGGGACTGCGTAGTACATACAGCCCACTTGATAACACCCCCGGATAACGGCTGTCGTCTGCTCGAAGAAGAATAGGAAAAAAAGCTTCTGGGAGCGTAAGCTTTTCACAAGTCACAGCGACTATGTACACAAGCACGACTGGCACAAGCAAATAAAGCTTTCTGCATTTATTTTGATTTTTCGTCTTGTAAAACTTCCTCTCACAGTGCGAGAAGGTAAGACATGCAGCGTAGACGAGTGTCGTCGAAAAACCCCAGTAGAAGTGCAGATTGGAGAAGAGCTAACGGCGACAGCAGCTAAGCCTACCCCAGGGAGAACCGGCGTGGAATCCCACGAGCCTCGTTTTGCCTAACGACATTTTGAAGTGCCTCGCGTGCGCACGCGCGCAGCGATAACGGCAAACGCGGGAAAGCCACGAATAGAAGCAGGACAGCGCCGCCGAGAGATAAGTGCCCCGTGGACACAAAGAGCGCGCTGGTTGGTGCCTGAGGTCGGTACCGCGAAGGGATTGCCTATCATCAGCATTACCGCATTTTCTGCGCCCATAGCGGCGAACAGTCAGGCCTAACGCTCGTAGTTCACACGGCGTTCTGGGCAAGGTTTCATCGTGTTCTGCCACTGCACGCACTCTCGCTCTCTAGCTCTTCTTTATCTTTACTAACTCTCGACGCTGAATCCGCTTGTTGGTAGTTTGACCTCTCGTAAGCCTCGGGCAAGAGCCCTCACTACGAAGCGCTTTGTTGACTGCAGTGGCAAAGTTATACATGCATGTGTATCGTTGCTCATAGTTCCTCTTTCGCTCGATAACGAACACCTAATGACGTCATCGCCTACCGTAATTTGTTTACTGAATACTCTGGATATTAACCTCACTCGCGTTAACCTCTAGCCGAAGCGCACAGCGTAAAAACAGCAGCTGACATCCATTTCTTGTAGGAAACTGAAAATTGAAATAAGAGGGGAGGGGGGCTGTTGACCACAGAGATGGGGACAAAAGCACAGAAAGGAACGCGTATTCGTGAGCGATAATCCAAGACCTGTAATATAGATAAGGAACAACAACAATAATGTTTTGATGGGAGACGCCTGACGCTTCATCTTCTAGAAGACTCGTATGCTCCCATAAACATAACATTCCTGCAGTTTTCTCATTGATAATATAGAAACGTACTGGTTTTCATACGCGATTATGCGCTCGACTACACTGCTCGATATTGAGCTTAGGGGTCACGGGGACGATAAAGCGGGACTTCCTTTAGCACGCCAAGTACGTTCGTGAAACGAAGGCGTCAGAAGAATTGGCGCCCTTGGCAAAAGGAACAAAGAAATACCGCGCTCGACGTGGTCGCTGGCACGAGAAGCGTTGCTTGGTTGTTCCGAAGATGGTGCCAGAAATGTGTCCCAACGTCCGAGTACACCATCAGGCGTTTATTTGCATGAGCTAAATGACGCTATTACCGCGCCTCCACCAACGCTACACTGCATAACACGTTAGCCGTGCGTTAAGCGCGCATGCGTCGCTGTAATAGTTTGGTCTAGTCAGCGTGGATATTGGGTAATGCGGTGTATTCGTCTGTTCGCGTGTTCTGTGGCGCTTAGTAGCAGTCTGGCGGTTAGTACGGAATAACAAATGAATCGCGCGGCTTGAATACAAATGCGTATAGGCTGAATGCTTGCTACTCCTTTTAAAAGGGCCCTGAAACACTTTACTAAGCAATCATAGAATGACGTCACTATCACATTACGTCATCTCACAAGTCTCCTGCCGCAAAAAAAGAAGAAAAAATTGGAATCCTTAAAGCTCAAACAAAGTTAAGCGTATACTTATCGGGCCTATCAGCGGCCTCCTCTCTCTTGTGATATACCGTAGCGCACTCGGACCGACGTAGGCGAGATGGCAAGGGGGCGCAGGGAAGCAATTAAAACCCCTTAAACGTCGTAAAGTAGCGACAATCTCCTCCTCCTCGTTTCTCCTCTCTTTCACGCTCCCTCCTCGACCGTGGCGCCGCCTACACTGCTCGAGCGTAGCAACGGCGCGAACATGCGCTCCTCGCCACTCCGTAGACGCTTCTCGAGCAAAAATGGCACTGATGCACGGCGCGAGGGCACGCGTGATGCTATTACGCCAATAGCGACGCGGCGTCGGCCTCTTAACCACATATTTCCATCTCCTTCTTTAGAATCTCTTTAGGGCCGGCCTCGGCCAGAGCGCGCGAGGAGGAGGCGGCATTCTTCGAAGCGTGCCGCTACTTTACGAAGTTTAAGGGGTTTTCGAAGCAATGTCACGCTGGCCGCACCCTAAGGTGCGCCCAGCGTGACCGACTCGCGGCGGCAGCTCGTGGTGGTCGCAGTATCTACGCTACGCTTTTCATCTCGGAGACCACGCGCTTTCAAACGCAGCAACGCCGTACGGTCGTGTTTAGACCGGCAGTATGCAATGATAAAACTGTTTTTGCATCTTCTCGAGGTTACAGACGCGAATATTTTTGTCGTTTATTTAAATCAAATAACTGAGACTGTTCTCGCGACTACGACGTCAGCCAATAGCTGTTGTGGGTCCAGTTGCTTCCGATGCCGCTACATAACGACAGTGCGGAAGTGAGAGCAATCGAATTTTCACTGCTCTTGACACAATATTGTAGGTGCCCTGATGCATACAGCGCAATAATGTTTGGTATACATGCTCAAAGGAGTCTCGTTAAAGATTTGGCAATGTCTTGTTACTTCTAAATGTGTTTCAGGGCCCCTTTATGAGACACTATTGATGTCACGGGGCTCTCTGGCTTCGTATATCCAAGTAATGTGTCCTTGCAAACCTCCATGAATTTTTAAGTATACAACACAGTCTGGCGCGCAATGAAATCGGCATTGATCTCGGTTGTGTTCATGTTGTGTAAAAGGTACAGCTTTACTGCTCCATCGGTAGCGTGGAGAGCACGGTTAGGGAGTCGCCGCGGTTTCCTACTTCCTCTCCCTTTCACGGAAAAGATTTAACTAGCCCGTACGTGTGCATCTGGGTTGCGATATTTTTTTCTATACTGTCTAGAAGTTGTTATTAGCTTTCAGTGGAACAGTCACAGCGATAATTTCCTTTTTAACGTTTATTTTTTTTTTGTGTGTGTGTGTGAAACTACAGAAAAAGGCATTTCATAATTATAACAAGAGTTCGAAGGTGACTGATGATTTTTACGCTGTGTTTTCAGTGTTGTTCAATGCCAGGTGCGCGTGAAGCTTAAAGAGGCAACAGTAATAAGAGAAAAAAATATATACGCAAGTCACTGAAGGCTGACTCGAGCCATTCGGAAGAATGCCAAAGAGCAGCAATAAAAAAGAACGAGAATCGACCTGTGGCTACGACAAATATAAAACGCGGTTTTCACAGATTGAGACGTTCCTGCATCATATGCACAAATACAGTCTTACACCCGCCAAAGAAAAAAAGCACCTTATAATTCATTGTAAATGAAGACGAAAGAAGTAAAACGAGCGGGTCTCTTTGGTTTCTTCACGACTAGAATACGGGCGCGTCTAGACAAAGCTAATTGATTTCTGCTTATGTCCTTTACATATTTAATTCATACGCACTACTTTACACAAGCATAGGGCGCGCGACGAAGCACTAGGTGTGATTAAGAGATAATGAAAGAAGTAAAGCAAGAGCAAAACATAAATAAAGTAACGAACGATTCCTTGGCCTTCCCCCATCTAAACAGACATTGCTATGAAAGTGGCTGGCACTTAACCGACAGTAAACGACTATGAAGCATTTGGGAGCTGTGCGACAATCAAATCAAAAAAAAGGAGAGAGAAAGAAAAAAAAAGAAAAGCAGAAGGAAAGAAAGAAAGAAACGATAGACTTGAGCAAAGGGGACAAATTAACGGTCACGGAAATGGCGGGAGAGAGATTGAGGGGAAACAGCACTCGACCTGTCGAGACATGCGACAGAAGAGACCAATTACACCAATCGCACCCACCAGACGGCGCGACAGACGGCATCCCACTTACGTCCCACAGGTGGCCACGCTGTCAATTTGAGAGGCGTCCAGGCAACCCTCACCGGACGGAGAAAAAGCCCAGCGTCCTCTCACCTTCGCCCTTACCTTATGCAGCGGGAGGCAACGCTCTCCGAGCGTCTTGGAGACGAAGTCGGGATTAACCCTGAATTCTCCCCTGTGTCTTTGTCGGCGGAGGAGCGTTTGGTAGTTTTGCCACTCTTTACTCGACCAACAGCCAGCTTGAGCGTTGTTTAATTCAGACCTTGGCGTATACGATACAACGGCATCTTGCGCTAGGATATAATGAGGTGCGCTCACTGGCCACGAGTGTTTCACTCGTTTTTGTAGCAGCCTGCGTTTGACATAAGAAGGTGGCGGCGGCTAAATGGACCCGAAGAACGGCGAGAAGAGGCGGAAATTACTGTGCGAGTCTGGGCTCGTGTGTGGCGTCCATGTCCAGTGGTCGTCGTATCTTCACCCGTCGACAAAGTGGCTCTTCGTTTCTGTCTGTTCTCGCGATCGAGATTCTTGGCCCTTTCTTGGTATCACCCAGACACGTGGACTAGGCATCACTCTTTCACTCTACTTATGTTTATTTCCAATACAAATGCGCACGATAAAAGTAACAAGTAACGAATGTTACAGAAACAGCAAACAAGCCTACAGTCTGAAGAAAAGCCCACTGATCACCGGATGTAAGCTCAAATTTGCGGGCCCGAATATCTCGAAATGCCGTCCTATCTGCCATTTGTCAGCAGAGACCCGTGACGAACCGGAAAGCACATGCGAATGCGCTGTTACCTCAGTCACTTGCCAGATGGAAGCAGATATATCTATGCCTCATCTAAGTTCGGCACTACTCGCACGTCTGTCCGTAGTTTTTCTTGGCACGCCCTATAAGCAGACGGCACTCCTTGAGTGGCAGGATTGCGTCTTGTGACTCATGAATGGCACGCCAAGGGCGATTCTTCGAAGCCCTCAATAGCAGAGCTGTTCAAACAAGCCACTTCTCGGGCGACCGTCAGATGTTGGTTTTGACGAGGATGGCTCGCCTGCTGCAACGTTTCCAGAGAACAGTTCATGGCAAACACTACATCAAATTAGCGTGAGAAACTCAGCGACGAGAGAATGTTGATCTTCGGCCGCCGCAGGCATTTCACAATTTCCCGAAAATTTTGCACATCGCTGCCTTCAGATAAACTTAGTTCATATGCTCAGGGGTTAGGAGCCCTATCTCTCTCTTTCCCCGAAGATGACACTGGAGCCATCTACAGCTGTATGAAGCAGCTGGCTGATAAAACGTCAGTACAAACTGCCGCGCATTCGCATGCACGTCACCACCGAAGTGTTTCACATTTCGCGGCAAGGAATAAGAAAAGCAGGTCACGCGTCAACGTGATCTGTTCTTCGAGTTCCTCTACTTCGCTGAGGCGAGTATGAGGTGCCGTCATAAATTATATCGCTTTTTGCCAAACAAATACATACGTTTCCGTCTATGTTGTGGTCTGTGAGCGTTCTGTCTCAATCCGCAATGTATTATATATCGTTTATATACAGAACGTGTGCAGGCGTGTCGAAGGTGGGGGGGTGGGGGGTGGTGGAGGTGATAACCATTCCACTCTGTAAAGATGGAATGGCAGCGAAAGCTGACGACAGTCACAGCTCTGAAAAGCAAAGTGCTTTCGCTGCCATTCCACCTTCACAGAGTAGCAGCGAAAGCACTTTGCCTTTCGTTTCAGAGCTTTGACTGTCGTCAACTCTGAAACGTCATCGGACATTCCGTCTTCACAGAGTGGAATGGTTGTCATTTTTTTGCGTTGCAAGTATGAGGTCGTTCTCTTTCGGAGGTGCCCGGATTCGAGATTGTCGTTTTCGTTCAGCATCGCGGGAACGTTCTTCGTCGGTGGTCGTTTAGCGCCGGCGCCGCTTACATTCTCGGTGCTGTTCCCTCCGGCGCTCCGCGTACGCATGTTGTTCTTCGGGTGTAAGCATTATACGTGTCCGCCACACCGATAACGCAGCTGTTTTTAGCGCCAATGCCTCTCCTGCTTATATACTGCGACAATCTTGACATCACGCTATTGTTCACGGCGAGCGTTCTAATCTGTTCCACATCTTGACATCTGCGCCATCACACTTCACCCATCTGGGTTAGTTAGAAATTGTTAAGTCCGTTTCTGTTGCTGGACGCCGAAAACAACTACGTTCTTACCCTTGTGCCTGGGACGTCCTTGCGTCCCACGTGTGACAACGGTAGTTCAAGGGCGCGTTACCTGTCCCCAAGCCCACAGGAGTGTGTGCCATTGAGCTTGGACCCCTTCTGCACTGTCACCAGGATCGGCCCATGTGATGATTTATTTCTTCTGACGGACGCCGAAAACACTACGGAATATTTGTCATACACAGCTTTCGGTGTAGAAATAACAAAGTTGCCGCTGCCGGAGAAATCCCACGCTGATGTTTGCGCTCAGTCGGCTCTTCCGAAAGAATCTGGGTCAGCCGTAAAGCGATGAGCACGTTCAGCTATGCGGGATCGTGCACAGTGTTGGCTCGGGGGCGCCACGTGCGTTTCTGCGAAGTCGCCAGAATTTTGTAGCTGCAGCCAACCCGTCCGTATACTCGGTGAGGCAAGTGTGCGAGAGATGCGAACAGCAGCTCGTTTCCAAAGGACGCGGTGAAAGAAACAAAAGAAAGAAACAGCGAAAGAAAGAAAGGAGAGACAACTTTCCTCTTTTAGAGCTTTATCACCTTCACATATATGCCTGCAAATGGTTTGCCTGCACAATAAATGAGAAAGCGCCTTGCTGTGCTTGCGTTGCCGGAAATTCCTTCCGAGAAATAGTGGCGAAGATCTTGTTGAGGCATCTAGCTGGCGCTGAGCCGTGCTCCCGTAAGGGTTGCAAAAGATAGTGCCAGCGTTTCCTCCTTTCCCTACAAGAACCACTTCTCTCTCTCAGTTAAGGATATTGCAGGCAGGCCTTCCCAAGGGGCTGTAAAGAAAAAAACTACTGGAGTGGAAGTCGCGCACACTGGCCTATGGGCTCGTGTGAGAAAGAGGAGGAGGAGGAAGGAAACTTTATTGCTCTAGAAAGAGTAATTCAGCGGTCAGGCCGGATGTCTTCATCTTCTATTGGTTGATGACGATCTCCGGCCTGCATGGTTGGCGCCCCTATTCTAGGGCACCACTGAGCGTGGCTGCTCGTCGGGCATGATCCACCAGCCTCCGTTGGAGGCTAGGGTTGCCGCTGGAGAGCACGCTCTCCCACTGCTCCACACTCAGATCTTCTATTTTGTGGAATGCCTTATTCGTATCGCACTCCCATGTGATGTGATAAAGTGTAGGTATTGCGCCACCCACACCACGGGCATGTGTCCCTGTATTGACTTGGGAACATTTTGCATAATATATGTAAATTTGGGAAAGTGTGAAGCCGGCGGTAGCCATTTGCGGGGGGCAAGAAGTGGCCTGCCAAGAGCTACGCTTCGCTGTTCGCCTACTTTATCAGCGGTTTTTATTTGCTTAACGCATTTTCAAGTGCTAATTAATTCAACACTGTGGGCTATGAGGCGAGCCATATTAGAAGTCTCCGGATTGCATATATCCGATACTGGGGCATTTTACCATTTTATCAGCATCAATGTGCAGCTGCAGTAGAAAAAAAAAAAATTCGCGTAGTAGTTAGCGTTGATTTCACCTTCTTTGACGCAGTGTAGAAATTCATCTATCATGAAAGCTGTGAGAGAAAAAAAGCAATTACCAACTGAAAATGTCGCACGAGAAATAGCAGTACATGCTACAAACATAAGTATTCATTATTATCCTCATTATGGTGAGGTGTCGCCAGTGCTTTAGCATCCTCTTTGCATGGAGGGCCTCGAAACTTTAGTGGCGGCCGTTTCCTTTTAGCCTGAAATACAAAATTTTCCTTTATTCTAGAGCAATGTCATTCTAACCTGCAAGATTATTTAAATGAGAAGGATACGCTACATTACATTATGGGGTTTTACGTGCCAAAACCACTTTCTGATTTTGAGGCACGCCGTAGTGGAGGACTCCGGAAATTTCGACCACCTGAGGTTCTTTAACGTGCACCTTAATCTAAGTACACGGGTGTTTTCGCATTTCGCCCCCATCAAAATGCGGCCGCCGTGGCCGGGATTCGATCCCGCGACCTCGTGCTCAGCAGCCCAACACCATAGCCACTGAGCAACCACGGCGGGTAGAAGGATACGCTAACATGCCAATTGCTTGCCCGCCAAATTTCCTAAAAGCACCCGAGCGCGCTAGCACATTTTGGGATACGCGCATCACCCAGCACGGCAAGATATGGCGATCCGAAACACGCAAGCTGCGGAGACTGGCGTTCCTTTGCCCCCCCTCAAGATGGCGACGCGGCGACCTCACCTGACGAGAGCTCTCTCCACTATAGCAGTTTTTCTTTAACCTCCTTGTGCTATCCTCGCCTCTAAAATGTCATCATCATTTATGATCCTGTAGAGATAGGGTCAGTAGCGTAACCCGTAACCCCCCAACCACAACACACACACACACACACAAACACAAACAAACACACACACACACAAACACACACACACACAAACACACACACACACACACACAAACACAAACACACACAAACACACACACACACACACACACACACGAAAAAGAGCTCCGTATGATGAACATCAGGCTCGTGAGGCTGATGTTGCTCATGCGTGCACGTAGCCTGGTAACAGTTTCGAGGTACAGAACCGAATAGGGTCGCCGCCTGATGACTGCGGGAGCGACAGTACACGTATGGGGAACATCAGCCTCGTGAGACACACACAGCTATTGCCTGCAATACCATTTATCCTGGTTACGCCTTTGAGTCCCGTAAATTTTGACTTATTGCAACGGGCAAAGTGGGCGCAGCAGGCTTCACGTCTTTTGAAGAAAATAACAGCGCGAATACAGAGCAGACTGGAAATGGACAAACAGAAGCGCTGATTAAACCCTAAACTACATACGCACTCTCTCCAATGAAGTATATATCTGCTACCTGACTTATCTATCTGCACATCATGGCGACGGCGCCAGGAATGCGCCTGGAGTGTGCCCGTAATTGCTAAAGGGACAAGACGGGAAATGAAGATAAACAAGAATTAGGCAGGAAGTATCGGAGAGTGGCTGAGATACGCTGCTGAGATATGCTGCTCGGGGCACTTAATGTTTAGCTGTATTTGTCAACATTTGCGAAGACGCTCAATATCTATTAGGAACTTTTAAATATAGCGTCATCAATCGGTTTTGGATACACGAAAACTGAGACTGTCTCGTAACACTTTTCAGTTCTTTTGCCCGCTTTTGCATTCTTTGTACGCCCTAACACTATTTCTCCTACGCTTTTTGACGTTCTTTCAGTAACGCGACCTGCAGCTCCTTTTTTTTCTGTTCCTACTACCACACTCTATTCTTTGTCATTGTTCTACTTTGCTTTTCGAGAACTGTAATTTTATTCAATCATTGTTTCCCGTGTTACTATGTATTATTTCTGTTTCTGTGCCCTTTCCATTGACAGTTTGCTAGCCCGTTCCTTGCTTTCTTATTCCTTTTTCAAGTGTATATTTCTTTAATAATAATAATAATAATAATAATAATAATAATAATAATAATAATAATAATAATAATAATAATAATAATAATAATAGCGTGCGGCATCTACCGTTTCAGTCATAACACAGAGTCATCTTGCATACAGCACAACGATAGCGGCGAGCACCGTCGACGATCGCCGAAATTTCATCTGAAAATCACACGCATCTAATATTTCTGCATGGCTCACTGAACCTCACGTAAGTTCTAGGACGGACGTACACAAGTATTCCCGTCGCGCACATAATTTGATTATACGTGGCTCGGCGACAACATAGACAACACTTAGAACCACCGATAAGATTTGAGAAACTTCCGGTACAGAGAGGCGCGCCTTGCGTTGAGGCGGTCACCGGATAAAAACAAAGAAGTATGCGTGTCAGTAGTATGACTAGCAAGCCAAGAAATACATGTGCAGGCTCCCTGAGTATTACGTTTCCGTTACATGCAGTTTTAGCAAGTGACCCCCCTGTGCTGCCCCTACTGATAGACGTTTTGCGTCGAAACGTACAGTTTCAGTCACACTTGCCCTGCTTGCGGAGTTTTTACATTAAAGGATATGAAGGAATAATAAACGTTACTTTCTTTATGTTATTAGATTAAGGTTGTTTATAATTCAAATTAGATATGAAGACGAAATTCGCAGACTAGCCATGCAGAGCAAGTGCGGGGGCTTTGCAAGATATCGTTATGTTAGCAGGCAGTCTATCATTGGCTCCATGTGCGAATAGTAGTCGGATGGCAAAAGTTTGCGTCGCAATACCGAATTCTGCGAATGCACAATGTCACGAAATAAGCATCCCTGTGCGTGTGTGGTATGTAAATTTTTAATAAAAGGCACGAGTTACGCACATACCAGGGGCGAGAGGGCGGAGTCTCCGAACGTATAAATGATTAGACAAACACCTTTTGCAGATGTATGGAAATGAGAACTACTAATTCACCAAACCAAAGCTGCATAAGCGATTTCTCACGCTCTTCACAAGTACTAAGCGTTTGTTAGCATTCCCATAGCATAACTAGTAGAGTTAACATATTTCATCAGGTAACAGCCTTCTTTCTTTCTTTTTGATGTGTTCTGTTTGTATTTATTGCAGCGGTGCCCTATAAAACACATTACACTTTTAGTCGGCGTTCTTTTTTCTCTCTTTCTTCCTTTCCTTCCCCCTTTGTCAGACTCTCCTGTTTCCTTTCGGAGATGCTTGACCGCGCGTGGTACTACACCTACACATGCCAATATATTAACGGAGTGGGCCGTTGAAAGACGAGCGTCTTTGATTACCAATGTACCAATAAACAAAAACAATGTTCAAAGAGTGACATCCTACTTCAACAAAACTTGTTGTTGGGCGAGTTGGTTCATACTGCGAGAAAATAAATGTACTGCGCGAAATTCAACACTTTTAACTACCTTTATTCTTCGTCGCTCGTCAATATATGGTCTTCATCACACATGCATGAAGCATTTCATCGCATTGGCACAGCCACAAATTAAAGCAAGCCACGCACGAAAAAGAGAACCACTTCTCACTATCCATTAAAGAAACAGATGTGCCACTTGCGCAAGCTTTCCATCTTAGAGATTTATGGCATTCTTTCGTCAGCTCACTGGCAGCAGTATCTTGGCTTTTATCCAAGAGGTTAATTTCTCGGAAACCCGGAACGCACATGCATGCTCGACAATGCGCAGGCAAATGCGCATTTGCTTTATTTTTAGTTGAAAGCTCACGTTCCCTTGCGCGATGGTTAACACACGGTCCGGTTTGCCCTACATACGACTTTCCACAAGGCAGCGGAATCTAGTGGACAACGCCGATCGCGCATTTCAAATATCCCCGAACGTGCTTTTTTGCCGCAACCTCCGGGTTCTTTCTTCTTTTCCTAAGAGATTCTGGGGCAAAGCCCAGTCATCTTGCGCGGGGCAGAAAGAACGATCGGCCCACTGTGCCTGCTCGCCATCTTTTTCAGGTTATGAGATAAGCGATGAAAATACTTAGTTGATAAAACTACAGAAGGGGCGTGACTTCACAAAGGTACCACGGTACCTTCTAGATGCATACAAGCAAGCTCGCCCGAAGCTGCTTTTTTGCTCTTGACCTCCTTTCGAAACCGAATCAGAAGCGCTGAAAGTACCACCCCTATAACAGGATAACATTGATGAGCAGCATTTCACCGGCAACCGTGAGCTGCGCGCAGTCACCACATCCTGGACACGCCTGTAGCTTACAGCAATGTCGACCGAATATGAAGCTAGAGCCCGAGGAACTGAATGCACACCTCGAGCAAGCAGTTGTGGCCGAAGGCCGCGCGTGACCCATCAAAGGAATATGCAAGAGAAAAGCCCACCGACGACAAAAGAATGCTGCTGACGTCGAGTCGGCCTCGGAGAGAAGAAGCAAAGAGACGTAGGAGGGAATGCAGCAAGGCGTAAAAGGCCAGCCGTATAGGAAGAGATAGAAAAAAAGAGAAAAAAGCAATGTCTAAAGCTGGCTGTAAAGCGGGCTATTAATAACGGGTCGCACCAGCGCGCTGTCCTCCACCCGCTCTTTCTGGTACTCACCTTCTCGGTAGACCATGTCCCAGTCAGCCCTGTGACTCGGCGGTGGTATGCCGACGAGGGAGACAGTGAACGAGGAGGTGCGATGAGAGGGGGGGGGACCGCAGTGGGCAGTGGGCGTACTCAAGGTGCCACCGCTGTGTCTGCCGCCACCCAGCGCGTGAGAAATTCGTCGGTGATGTGCCAACCGCATCGCCAGCAGCGCAGACAACGCCACCATAGTGTACACGCACGCACACACAGCAGCGTGCAGGTACTGCACACGCCGGCATACGCGCCTGCCCCTGTGGCTTGCTGTCCTGCTTCCGTTACGGTTTTGTTTCTTTTTTCCCAGGAGCTATAGGTACTCAGCGGCGGCACTGGCTTTGCACAAGCCTGGTGAAAAGAAAGAGCAAAGCAGCTGTCCCCGAGAGGGCAGCACTATATAACGTTGGTCTCACAGCCTTGCTTGTTTACGCACCACATATCGAAGCCCCCTCCCGTCTTCAACTCACCTTCGACCATCTCTCCCCCCCACACACTGGTGAGCCACAGGCCTCCACGACGATAAAGTCTTGCGCCGGAGGCTGCTGGCCCTGGCTGCTAGACGGCTCACGTACTGCGGAGATTGCTTGACTGGTCGCCGTCGGTTGTTCGCTTGCGCGGCGTGAAGTCGCACCGGGAAGGCGACACCTTGCATGCAGTACTCTCAGAGAGAACCGACCTCCCCCTCCACCTCGCACTTTGCGGCGCTTCGTCCGGTTGTTCATCTCCTTCTTCAACGCTGCCTGCGGTGTCCTCTTGGTCGGCGTGACGCCGCTTCGGAATGCGCCGAGACAAACGACATAGAGAGTAACTTGGGACTTTTGCTGCCTTTTGTGGAAGTGCGAGGCTCTTTATGTGCGTCCATGCGGACGTACACGTAGACAGGGTGAGTAATGGGAAACAGAAAGGAAAGACATTAAAGCAAACAAAATTGCGACGTAGACATGTAATTCAACCTCGATCTCATAATGAGGCCCGGCACATATAGTGAGGGCTCCGGGATAGTTTTGACCACCTGAGATTTTTTAACGTGAATTTGTAAACTTCGCGCTTGTATATTTTTTTTCTCAAACTGTTGAATTTTTGAAAATTCTTTTAACAAAACTCAGGCCCTAAATCGAAATTCCGCTTCCAACAGTCCCTAGAACTAAACTTTCTATTTCAAATGCAACAAATTTCATTCAAGTCGATCGGTCCAGGAGTTATCTCAGAAAAACATTTTTGCGTTTTACATGTATTTGAATAGGCCGCGTCGGAGTTGGGCCCGAGCTAAAGCTTCAGAGGAAGCTTCCTCTTAATAAGTATGTCTCTCACGGTATACCCACTGCTAACCCAGGACATGGCGCTTGTGCTCTATGCGGAAGCGCTGATGTACACCTCTTGTGCGCGAACTTGTGCGCCTAATTAATAGGCCAGCCAGGGCAGAGATGAGCAACAAACCCCACCAAACGAAAATAGAGGTCACTCACTTTTAGGATGACTCTGCCAACGATGTATGCAGGTATGTGCCTGTTACTTCCTCTTTTTCACTTTCTTTTTCTTTTTCTTTTTTCCCCATTTCGCCATCCAAAGTTTTCGACGCGCGCCGCTTACTGATGATTCACCGCGCTGAATAATTGCTTCGGTGAGAACAAAAAAGAAAAAAAAAGCGCACTTCGCCGCGGTGAGCGTCTCTTCTCTTAATTAGCGCCAAGTTCGTGACCTGTCGGCGGCGACTACTGTCTCGTGGCCGGCTGCCAGGAGGGAGGAGGCATGTTGTAACGCTTGTTACGTTACTCACAAACGGCAAATGCGGTACATAAAACTAAGACGAGAAACTCCCAAAATGAAACGCAAACACCCACGTGTCCAGGGTACACGCCAATGTTGACCATCCGCAGAAAGAATCGTCGATGAGGCGGCCATGACGTCACCAAACGAAGAGATTTTCGGGAGTAATAAAGCCTGCTTCGCGCGAGGTGGTTCTCTTTCGCGGAGGGTGCATCTATACGTCCACTGCTGACGCAACACTGTTAACACAACTTCGGCCTTTCGTTGTCGCTTATCACTTCGGTCCTCGAGCGGCGTGTGTTGGCTAAGTGTGCTAGCACGCGGCCTCCGGCTACACTCGGAGGCCGTTGCTAGCACACTTAGGCCGCGTACTAGCACTGCGGCTCAGCGTGCCGTTGCACGCTGAGCCGCAGTGCAACGTCACGTAGTTCTCCACAGTTCAATACCTACAGCACCATTATGATTGGTTTTGGCTCAAAGCGCACAGTAAGCCACAGCTCGTAGCAACAGGGAAGCATTCGTAATGAAACGAAGGAAACATCCCTTGCACAGAATTGCAAGGAGGCTGGCTTTGCTGTGAGCGCATGCTTTGTAAAACAGAAGGGATGAAAGAACAAACAAACTGGTGACGGCGGTGTTTTGCGATTCCTACAATACCTCCCCACGATTTCACTGATTACGGCAACGTTGTTTGAGTGCGCTAGTGAATCCTAGATGTGGCACTGCGCAACATTTTCACGGGACGCACAGAAGTGAAACACACACACAACGGAGCGCTACTTGCAACTGTCGATTTATTATTCCCTTACCAGTGGAATAAATACAAGAAGGTGCTCAAAAGGTAAGAATACGGAAAGAAAAAATTAGAACAAGGACCATCCACCAATACCAAGACGCCCTCGTCGCATGATCCTTATGGCTGCGTTCCACACCGCAATAAGAAGGAACAACGATGGTATGCTGCACCAACACGTCTAGCCTTCAACTTTAGCTAGCGAACTGCTTTCTATAAATAATGGCTACATTGCATTCGAACGTAGGCGAATGAGGTCGCTGGAAAATCTTGTGCGGTATATAAATTAGAAAAGCAAACGTACGGGGAAACCTGAAATCTATACGTATCATCCTGAATGTATAGAAATTTCTTTGGGAAGCCATTTCCTATATGTTGTTAGAGACAGAGGACTGTAGGTAGCGTTGATTAACGGGCTAATCTTCGCAAGGGCCACCTGAAAGACATGCCTTACCAGCGTACATTCCAACGGATCTCATTACCACTGCGCGAGCCGAGAGATAATTGAAAAGGACGGACGGACGGAAAAAACTTTAATGGAAAAAGTACCTGCGAGGTTGCCAGCCCGGGCTCAGGCCACCCGGGCATTGTGTGCGGTGAGGCATAGCCTTTCCACCGCTGCCCGGGCCCGCTGGATAGCCCATAATTGGTCGTGTAGTTCTGAGCTAGTCAGAGCGCTTAGCCATCGCTCCTCGAGAAGGTCCGGTTCTATCTTGTCCTCTACGTATACTGAACTGATCTGTGTGCACTTCCACAAGATGTGTGCCATGTCTGCGTGTTCGTGTTTGCAGAGCTTGCACCTTGCGTCTGGATATTGTGTTGAATTTATTCTGTTTAAGTGTACTGGGTTTCGGAACGTTCTGGTTTGCAATCTTCTCCAATCTGTTTCTTGAGACCTGTCGAGTTGTTTGTGGGGTTGTGGGTACGCTTCTCTTTGTTTCGTGTAGTGTGTCAGTATGTCGTGGTACGTGACCAGTCTGTCCCTGTCATCTTTTATTGCTTCTTCGTCGTCGTCGTCTCCTCCGTCTTCTCCATCTCCTCCGCCGCAGTCCTTCCCCCTTCCCCGGGGGTTGCGGGGTGTTGGGCCGTCATTGTCCGTGCCGCGGTGGGTTAGTTCTCGCGCGACTCGGTGGGCCTTCGCGTTGAGGTTTGGAGGGGCATCCATGGTAACTTCTCCCATATGCGCCGTATTAATTATGTCTCTGCACAACACCGTCGGAGTGGTCGATCGTTTTGCAGGAGACGCCTCTACACAGGTCTCTTAAGAAGCGTTCTCATGCCCAGAAAATTGCTGTAGCGTGTATCTGAAGCCCAGCTGCTACGTAGCTGAGACGTTCTCGCAAGCGCGAACCCTCGCATGTCGCTATCAATACTGCGATGAACTGACGATAGTCCCAAAAAGCAACACAAATGTAAGCGTGACTCATCGCCACAGAGAGGCCTGCTCCGGAAAATGTTTATACGAAATAGATGCAGGTGAAAAGAAACGCAGCTTTATGCAAGACGGAATGAAGTGAATACGTGCACAACTGCGTATCCATGGAGACGCCGACAAATTTTCGTTTAAAACTTAAAACTGCCACAAGCCTTCATGAGTTTCCACGATGAGACCACAACTCCCCTTCGCTATTCCGCCTCCACTTCACATTATCCTGGGGAGAGGGTTGGGGGGGGGGGGGGTTCTGAACGTCGGAGCATCACCTAAACGTGCTGTTCTAACGGCACTCTCGGTCATGCCATAAACCAGGTGCCAGCAAACAGAGTTTGGTCGCCAAATTTTACGAACCCTTCGCCAAACCGTTGCTCTCTCAAGAAAGTAACAGGACATCAGTGACTCCGTGCGTATATTTTCGTCGCGCTCAACCGGTCTTTAGCGACAGGCGAATGAATCTTTCGGGTCTCCGCACCGCCGACGGTGTTGCGTACTTTCCTCATAGCTATCGCGCACTCCTCCAAAGAAAAATGACCATCTCCGGCTGCGGTCCACTCCTCTCAAGACTACGCTTGTCCAAGAGTCTAGCCAAAAATGAGGAGAGCAGCAGAACTGCAAGCGTATAAACCTCGGGAGGAACGAGACCGTCATCTGGCACACAGTTCTGCAGATGTAATCGCAGCTGTCCCTGAGAAGACTTGGATTTGCATAACGCGCTAGGCTGCATGCAGTACATGAGATATATTCCTGAAACTCGCACCCCCTGCGTAACGCATACGCAGGAAGCCCGTTGAAATAGAGTGCCCGCCTCCTCCCCCCTTCTCCCATTCCTACGTAATTTTTAGGTGCACGAGAGCAAAAAGTGCGCGCCAGTAAGTGTCACCGGCAACTTCTCTTTACTGCAACTGCAAATAATGGGAGACGTATATTCATTTCGAGTATTGTGTACGTGACACCTTTCTTTTCTCGCACTGGCCGTGTACAAGTGCATGGTCAGAATGAAAATCGAGTTTATTGTCGGGGCTATGCAAGATATAAAGCAAGTGAGAGGTAATCAAGGAGACAAGAGAGGGCGAACGCGAAGAAAAAAAAAGGGGGGGGGGGGGCGGGGTGCAAGAGATGTAAATAAAGAAGAAAAAGAAACGTAGATGTTGTGGAGCACGATATGTGAAGTTAGAGCAGGAGAGGTGAAAATGAAACAGCAGGGCACTTTCCCAAGCGGACAGCGAATGCAAGTACCCACAGCGTTTTGTGACAAACGATGGCTGGGGGACAAAAAAGCATCGAAAAGAAAATGTTATATACTTAATGCCTCACATATTTTCAGCTCCTATTACCTCTACCTACGATTCTCGGCTCGTGAAAGTGTCCGACGCAAATGCGCACGTCCCCGTTTTTCCTCTCGCTCTCTCTCCAAAGGTCTAACTCGTATATGCGCTGAGTTCAAGAGAAAGAATTTTCGAGCACCGTTTTTCGGAATTCCGCGCCTTCAAGTAGGAAAAGAGAGCCCACCGGCGCATGCTCACTAAGTCGTGTTCAGCTGCATAACTGGTCCCACGGTGGGCACGCAGTAGAGGATCTCTATGTAAGTATACCTGCGGGCCGCCCTGCTAGGACTGTTAGAAAATATTTATCGAGAAAACGCAGCTCGGTTCCGGAGGCTCTGGTCGGTGCTACACGTTCTTGAAACAAAAGGGAACTGCGGAAGGAAAGAAACTCCAGGCGGCGTTCTCGGGCCTCAGAAAGGCGGCAGAACTTATTGCGGCCGACGCATGCAGGCTTCTTCTCGATTATATACATATTTTTTTCTCTTGCCATGCTCACCTTCTCTCGGGACGGCTTTAAACGAGAGCGACCGCCTGGGCATCTTGACGGCGTGAAATATAACCCCGTCTGCACGCTTTTACACAGCCTCGATTGTTGTTTTGTTTTGTTATTCACAGGCTTACCAGCCAGGAGTATACGCGAAGTAGCCAAGATCTACACGGGCTGGAATGCGGCCAGTCGACGTCTGAAGAGCAAAGGCGAGAAAGAACGGGTGGTCAAGCAAAAAAAAAAAAATATGAACATCAGGAATTGAAACGCGGGTGCAAAGGTTGCGCACGCGCTTTGTTTCAGCAAAGTATGTGGCACCGGGTTTGAAACTACAGCTGACGGAAACGTGATGTACAGCCCCCGGCATTTTAAGCTACATCGCGCGAGCACACGGGTACATGGGCGTGCGTCGTCCTGCGACGATCACTTTCGGCGATAGTATCGCCGTCAGGCGCGCGGTGATTGGCTGGTTGAGCACTAGGTGACGCGAAGGCGATAGTATCGCGCAAATGATCGTCGCAGAATACGTCCCCTGGGCAAAAGGTCGTGGTCGTACGTCCCCTGGGAAAAATTTAAGGTCGCGGTCGGAGTTCGTGTTTTACTGCCTTTTTTTGCGTACATAAAATAGAATGAATAATGACGCTGACTACATTCGGAGGTTCCAGAGTTATGAAACTGTCATGGGGGGATCTTGTGAAACAAAACACGTGCATATTATGTGAAAATTACAGCATCGTTGTACAATTCGGCAAACATGTCAAGTTACAGAAAAAAACCTAGCGAAAACGCAAGGATAGAAAATATTCTATGCCCGTTCCCCGCGGTTGCATTTTGATGGGGGCGAAATGCTCGCATACTCATATTTATGTGCGTGTTGAAGAACTCCAGGCGGTCAAAATCAATCCGGAGACACCCGCTACGGCGTCCCTAGCAACCAAGTGTGCGATTTCAGGGCGTTAGACCTCACAATCAAATTAAATTGATCAAAAACACTTCGTGATACCTAATGGCGTCGCGAATTTGGGTCTTGGTGCGTGTTTTATCTGCCTTACCTCGCTGATGTTTTCATGCATGCCAGCGTAATTATCGCGTTCGCACGAAGCACGGATAGAGACGCTTTATCGACCAGATAACATAGTGAGAAGTTGTCCCGACGCGTCCCCAATCCTTTTTTTCCGGCTGGTCGTTAGCTAGAAGTAACTTAAGTGCAACGCACTTTAGGTGCTGTTTGCTCCTTTTTTTGTTCCGCGAAATACTTTGGTCACCTACGTGATGACTGTGCTCGCGTGACAGCCGGCTACGCATGAGTGGGACGGACGGCGTGACGAATTGTGGCGTTCAAGGCACAGGGTGATAAGTCAGGCTACCGCTAGCTGACGGTTCCTTTGGCGGGTAACTTGTTCATAAGCAAAGCACGAAGTGAAAATGTGTATGCCACAGCTTTCCTTGGCACATTGCGATGGACGTTTCAACGCGACAGCGTTAAGGAGGTCGTGTCGCAGAAAAGCCGGTGTCGTCGGCGTCGGTGTCCGCGACGTTGGCCGTGAGCGATAAATCCCGGCAGGCACTTCATGAATAAAAAACGACTTGCAAGATGGGCTGGGTGGGAATCGAACCAGGGTCTCCGGAGTGTGAGACGGAAGCGCTACCACTCAGCCACGAGTTCGATGCTTCAAAGCGGTACAAAAGCGCCTCTAGTGAATGCGGTGTTGCCTTAGAAACGAGCCGTAGAAAGTTATACTGCGGTGTATATCGGTAATTATCAACATGTAACTTACAGAAGTCGCAGTTACACAAGTAGCGAAGTGCTTTTCCGCTACATTTCTTCTGCGCTTTCCGCACACGCAGAGCCATCTTGCGGCAAGCACAGAAGACCCCCTCCTCTCAATGTACGGCGCTGCCCCGACAGGTGGCGCGCCACGCGCGCATTGGGGTTGTGCGGGGACAGGTGCGATGCGCGTCGCGGCCCGGACACCCTCTCCCCTGACGATGTTTCTCCTTGCTCCCTCACGGGTGATGGCGCGCATCGTTTCCCCCTCCGAGACACCGAGTTCTTTGGTTCGTTCCGCTTGCTCAGGCGCACGTTTCGTTGCCGCGCCGAACGCTGCGTTGCTCGACGCTCACCGGGTCCTTTGCGGGGCGCCTCGTAAGTGATCGCTGGGCCGTAGCCCATTGTCTTACACCCCTTGGCGGGTCGACGGGAACGCTGTCGCGTCCCACTCTTGAAGGCGAAGCTTAAGCGTCCTCCAATTTTTTTATGATTAGTTTGCACCAGGCAGGTTTCTTCGACGCTGCGCCGAATTCTCGGTGCACGAGTATTGTGGTGCAATGACGAGCAAACGCGGTCACGCCGCGACAAGGAATCGTACCGGCAACCTCGTGCTCGGCAGCAGAACGCCGTGGCTAAAGCCACAGTGGTGTAGGTAAGTGTACAAAATCTGAATGGACGAGCGATTTCGTAGAGCGGTAACTAGTTGCAGTTAAAGGCAATAAAAGATGCAGTCACGTCTCATCTTAATGCCCTTGACAGGACAATGGATAAATAAAAAAGAAAAGCGGAGCTCGCACGATATTTGAAGCCTTAAAAGTTGACTCGGTACCACTTCAGGCGGGATATGTGCTCCTGGGGAAGAAAAAGTCCATCTCACGATTATACATGAATGGTAGCTTGAAGCTTAATTTTTGAAAAATAATAACAAGTAAAAAATGTTCTAAATTAAGATATAAATAAACCGGGAAATACACTACCCGTCGTTTCAGAGCTGGAGGAAGAGAGAAGCACAATAGCGTTCTGGATCCCTGGGATCCCCAAACAGTGTAGTCTCCCCTACCACTCGGGGTAGTGGCGTGCAATCAATCAATCAATCAATCAATCAATCAATCAATCAATCAATCAATCAATCAATCAATCAATCAATCAATCAATCAATCAATCAATCAATGCAGTGCAAGCTATATATTTGCTTTCGCCCATGAGGCTTAAGACCGTATTCACAAATAATAAAGTGTTTTTAGGCTAGAATTGTTCAGAAAATCAAGTAGCAAGCAACTCTGATACTCGAGTGATTATTAGCTTGGCCAGCGAAAGGTAAAAATTACGTATGACCGAAATGTTTCGTTAATGCGGCCACGGTACCTTAGAATTACAGAGCAGGCATTGTTGTAAAATTCTAAGGGCTTGGAGGGGTGCACATTTAAATGCAGTAAAAGCTATCAGATTCAAGTCTAAAGTTTTCTTTTATGTCTATTTTTTATAGCCCCTGTGCAAAACAGTTTCCACGTCGTTTGTCTTCCGTGCAATCGCACAGCGCTCTGCCCGCTCAAAACCTCCCGTATTAAAGCCCCGGATACATATGTGATCGAAACACTTACTTGACGACGTAAATGAGAGCGGCGCTGCTTTACTTATTCTGGGCCCGTATTCACACACACACACACAAAAAATGATTTTACGCTAGAAGGACTCAGAGCGGCGTGTCAACTAATGTCGACGCGAAATAATGCCAAAATATTATGCAATTATGAAACATTGCATCAAATTTAAGGCTCCAGTTCTAGCACATATTAACAAATAGACATACCACGTACGTTAAGCTTGTCTTCTTTCGCATCGACTTTGGGTGACGCGCCTTTCTTTTCTCAATTACGATTACTCGCGTATTTGACCGTTCTTCGCAACACAATACAACGCAGTCAATGGCCTTTTGCCCGCACAGCCAATCACCCACGCCCTGCCACGCGAATGCACACTCACACATACGCACGGAACGCTGGCCTCTTGCAGTGCAATGCCTGCGTAGCGCAAGTTTCCTAAACCCGGAGGACGACGCACCGTAGTAGGCGGCTACCGAGACAGCCTTTCGCACGGCAGGGCGCTGCCAGCTTTCAATATATATACACAAAGAAGATGAAGAAAAAAGAAAAAGAGCAAACAAAGGCAAGGAAACGTCGGCGCTTTTTTGAAAAGCGGGGGAGGCCGCCACCAGCGGTGTTTTGTTTCACCCCTTACATTCCCGCCGCTGAACGCATCGTCGCTGTTAGGGTTTGTGACTGTTTTCTCCGGAGCCATTCTATAAATCTCATCCCCCACCCCGTCGCTCGGATGCCGAAACCCCCGCAGGGCAGCAACGAACGTGTCCTCATTCCTTCTTACTCCTTGCGTGGCGCGACCCTCTCCGGCCTCCTCCATTTGTGCATACTCATATCTCTGTGCCTCCAGCCTTTGGTATAGAGATTTGAGCCTCTGGACGCGTCTCGCGTCGCTTCTACGCTCTAAAAAACAGTTCCACCCTTTGGGTTGTATATTTGCCACACAACGATAATCGTCGTCTGTCTTGCTTGCTTTTCCTTCCTTGAAAACTCTGCGCTCGTTACTCTCCTGCAGGGAATGCTCTGTCATGCTGATAACGCGCACCCCGCTAGCGACTTGGAAGTACCGGGCTCGAAGCGTTAAAGAAAGGAAATGCGGGCAAGACAGATGACAATTATTGTTGTGTGGCAAATATACATTCCTAAGGGCGCAACTGTTTTTAGAGTGTACATTCTTATCTTATCGCTTGTTTACTCACTTTCACTCACGAGCAGGGGAAGCCTGCATTCCTCTGCTACCCTTCAAATGTGCAGCATCGTGAAAACTACCGCTAGCGCAAGCTCCATCGAAGCGCGCGATGGAACCAATCTGCAGTGCGTTCCTCAGTTGCGTGCACAGCCCGCTTGAATGTGATAAAGAACGACGTCCGACACCAACACCGGATATATTGCGACTTGGGGCCCTTAACTCCATCACGTTAAAGAAGCAGTAATAGTATGCTACTTAATAATAGTAATAAAAAAGTAATAGTATCGACATTAGTGTTTATTCATCTGTTTCTTTCTTTCTTTATTTCTTTCTTTCTTTCTTTCTTTCTTTCTTTCTTTGTACTTTAAAGATGGCGCAGTAGGTCGATCAGATGCGTATCTGATTTAGCTTACTGTGCAGCCGGCGACGCGTCTACGTTTGTGTGTAAAACGCCTCTCCAGGAAGAAAAACCACAAGAGGCGATGCATCTCTCTTCTAGTAATACTGCGTAGAATTTCTTATTGCGGACGCGCGTTCCATATAGCGCCGCAGCTTACAAGTCGCAAGTGTTTGTTCATGAATTTCAATTTCTTCGCTTACGAGATCGCATCCTACTTCTTCACAGTTTCGTGAGCACAAGTCCGTGTCCTGGTCGTCTGCTCTCCGCAAGACGAGCAGAGGATAATGGGTACGTGTCGTGTAGAAAGCTTTTAATGATTGAGTTAATGAATGTGGTATGTAAGGACTGACCAAACTCAGCCCTATACTTTGCAGCTGACACCCCCCCACTTCCCCCCGCGTGTATGGTCTCCCTCCTACAATCTTTCTCACGTGGAAGAAATCTCCCTCCGGATATACTCTGGCCGTGGTAGCTATTACGCCGGCCATCACTTGCACATGAAGGGCAATATTATGGAGACAATGTCCAGAGTTCCAATCGTTCTGCTCCTGCGACCGCACCGGATGCTCGCCGTCTTCGTTGTATACGTGTCATGGAGCAAAAATACTCTGTGAAGTTGTACGTGAGAACGAGGAGAACTGACCAACCTGAAGGCTTGAACGATGGGTCATAGGCTTAATAAGTCTCCGTTGCAGTATAGTATGTATACATGAAACAAACCTTCATGCTTACCTGCAATTTTCTTTCGACGTTATGTCGCGTAGAAACTCAGGCGAAACACACACACACGCACAAAAATAAAAAAAAGAAAATGAGAAAGTAAGGTAAAGAAAAAAAAAAGGGAACACGCGGCGTCACGTGAAGACCACCTTCGCAGGACGGAGTGTCTCAACAATACTACCCACCTTTCAAGGGGCCTTTGTCTTTGCATTTTTTTATTTAAATTGCTTTGTTGCTCGCCTTCGCTTTCCACCCTGGGCATTGCCTCTTTACATGAGCGGCCTCGTCACCAGTATTTTTTTTTCTCTTTTTGTTCTAGGAATTCACCCACCACCACCACCAGGCGGCGAAAGATTTATCGGCGTGAGAATGCAAGCGCGAGAACGACAGGAGCTGTACAGGCGACCGCGCGGCCACTGGCAGCGGCCAACAACAAAGAGTTCGGTGTGAAGCCGGTGTGAAGGGACCACCGGGCGACCGGACGGAGCGTACACCGCCACACCGTGGGGCAACGCTTGAAAGAAAGGCTTCCGCTTCGGGGACTTTGGCTCTGTCCGCTTCAGAACTCGTCAGGACGGCCACATCCGTTCGGTTACGTAAATGCTTTCGTGTGACGCAACCTATGGTTTATTACGTGGGACGGCGGTGTAGTTGGTGGTGTTCTGCTTTAAACGATTGGGGCTGTGAGCGAGTCCGGACCAAGGAGAACAACTGACGGAGAGGATGAAGAAAGAACAGAAAGCAATAGAGACGAGAATTCGAGAACTTGCAAAAAAAGAAAAAAAAAGCGTCCAATTCAAAAAAGTTAACAGCGCCTGCGAAACCGCCCAACCCTCCGCTCTGCGCTGCTCTCAAGTTTACGGTGTCTCCATGTCACCGGTGTTCTGCTGGGACGTTAAAATCAATCAATCAATCAATCAATCTTGCGCGCCAAACTTGAAGGAGGTTCGCTTAAAACGCGTCAGATTCACGTCCAAAATTCGTCGCTCATTCGCCGGGCGCCATAGGGAGGCGGCGAATCTTGCTCGCTGCACGTCTGTCAGTGCCAGAACCACTTGTCATCCTGTTGAACTGAAATGTGAACTGCAATGATTGTGTGCGTGCTCTCTCTCTTTCTCTCTCTCTCTTTCTCTCTCTCTCTCTCTCTCTCTCATTCTTATCGTTCTACGTCCGCCTCTCCCACACCGCAGTGTAGGGTGGCCAACCGGATTTTCCTTGCGGCTAACTTCCCTGCTTTTCCATTTCTCTCATCTATCTCTCTCCCTCTCTTCGCTACAAAGGTCATTCTAAATTCTTGCTTACCAAGAACTTTCCCAAGGATGTGCATAATCACTGCAGGTGCACGTGCATAATCATAGCGAATCGTCGCTTTCATAACGCAAGATTATCTTTAAAATGACCCAGTTTGCGAAGTCACAAAGTCGCTCGAAAATAGAACGATGAAATTCGGGTAAACCCTTGTTCTGTCCATCCTTCATGCATGCTGGCTGAACCACCGTTCTTCATGCTCCCGTAGCCACTAGCGCCCGAGTCCCCTCTAGCGATTTTCGTAGGAATCTCTATGGCACGACAGCAACTGCACACAGCGCCGTCACGTAGCGCGCGGTGGCAGAAGTTACGTCTTAAACAAAGCTGTGGCGCGCGGTCTACGCACAATGAGCGTCGGCTAATGGCAAACGCGTTGGAGACAAAGCGGCCTTAATTAGGTGGGCTAATTAAAATCACCCCAAGCAGCAATCACCCTGGGAAATCTTTCTGCGTCATTTCCCCGGAAGAAGAACTAGACAAACACATTGAGAATGAAAACAAAAAGAAATAAAAGTGGGGCCATATTACCAAAAGGCATAAGGTGTCCCGTGGGACAGACGGCCGTCTGCGGCAGCCACTCGAGCGAGAAGTTAGTAACCTCAATTACGCCCCAAAACAACGAGAATAAGATAGTGAGCGCAAAAGTGAACGGTGGAAGTTAATGGAACATGAAACGGTGATCCGGCGTCACTAAGGCGCAACCTGGGACGGTACAATTAAGGGTGCGTGTGTGTTCTTGGGCGCGAGGCTCATGTCTGCCTTGATGTCTGCGTTGATGACGCAATTTATGAGAGCAGAAGAAAAAGCAGACGATGTTTTCTCATCTGCGTCACACTTCTGCTCTTAATCTGTGCACGCACTAAACCAGTTCTTGTCACTAAAAAACGTTTGCAACGACAGGATCTTGCAAGTTCTTTGCTGCTATATGATACAAATGCCCTGTCCACAAAGTTACAGTTACGCAACCACCTGAGGTTCTTTAACGTGCACGGTACAGAAATGCTTTTTTGTATTCCGGCCCCTTCTAGTCGAACTCGCCACCTCCAGCTCCGTGGCGCAACGCCATAGCCGCAGTGCTAACGCGACGGATCAAGATGCGTGTAAACGGGGTCAAGTCTGGCTGCATCGAATCGCGTTGCGACTCGACCTTTCGTCGAGTCGAGTCTACCTTTCGTCGTGTCGAGTCGAGTCGACGTCGAGTCCGCGTAAACGAAGCTATATGGAGGTATGTAGCTGAGCACGAGGTCACGAGTTCGGTTACCGCACCGCGGCGGCTGTATCTGGATGCATGTTGAAATGCGAAAACGCTAGTGTACCTTGATTTAGGCGCAAGCTCGTTAAAGCAACCCAGGCGGTCAAAATTAATGCGGAGCGCTTGGTTACGGCTTTTCTGCTAACCTATATACTGCGCAGCATCGGGACATCAAACCTAACGATCTGACATCATCTCGCTTCCCCCTAATTGTAGCTTATAAAGAGCGACTTATCCGCAACTCACTTATGCAAAAGATGATAAGGAAAACAGAAAAAAAACGCAATAATTCACTGAGGTCCGGTCGGAATTTAGTAAGGTAGGTATGAAACGAGAAAGGAATTGGGAAAGAAAGAAAGAGGTAAGAAGGAAAGAGTGAAAAATAAAAAGAGAAAATAACGAAAGAGAAAAACAAGGATGATTAAGTGAATAAAGAAAATCGGTGAAAGTACTTCATTTTCACCGTACTGTACCGCGAAGAAAAAAAAAAGAGAACGGTGGCCGGAACGAAGACGTAAACGCAGTAAGAGAGAAAAGCAAACAGAGGTGAAAAGAAAGAAAGAAAGAACATTGAAGTGTGAGCTTCACGGGAAACGCACCACATGTGTAGCGATGTTTTCTCATCTGCGTCACACTTCTGCTCTTAATCTGTGCACGCACTAAACCAGTTCTTGTCACTAAAAAACGTTTGCAACGACAGGATCTTGCAAGTTCTTTGCTGCTATATGATACAAATGCCCTGTCTACAAAGTTACAAATGCCCTGTCTAAAGCTTCCTCTTAAGAGGAAGCTTTAGCTCGGGCCCAACTCCGACGTGGCCTATTAAAATACATGTAAAAACGCATAAACGTTTTTCTGAGATAGCCTCTGGACCGATTTTAATGAAATTTGTGGCATTTGAAAGAGAAAGTTAAATTCTAGTGACTGTTGGAAGCGGAATTTCGATTTAGGGCTTGAATTTTGTTAAAGAGATTTACAAAAATTCAGAAGTTTGAAAAAAATAGAAGCACGAAGTTTACAAACTAATAGCTCGATCAAAAACAGATATCGCGGTTCTGTAAACGGCATCCATTAGATCATTCAAAGTGGACAAATTTTGTATGTCATTTTACATCTTACATGAGTTTGTTACGTTGTTTGCGAGGGTTCTGCAAAAGTTGTAATTACATATTAATAAATTTTTTGATATTCATATATAACATGTCAGATTTGTCCGCTTTAGATGTGCTATTAGGTACAATTCACAGAATTGCGATATCGCCTATTCGTGCTGAGTTACAGAGTTGTAAACTTGATAGTTTCGTTTTCGGAAAAGTTGCGATGTTTGCCAATTTTTAATAAAACATTGACGACCTAAATCGAAAATACGAAACCAACAGTCACTAGATTTTAAGTTTTTCTTTTAAATGCAACAAACTCCGTCAAATTTGGTGCTGCGGTTGTCAAGAAAAACGAATTCTCTTTTTACATGTATTTAGACAGGAGCACCCGAGCTAAAGCTTCCTCTTAAGGAGCTCAATTGGGTGAGCTATGGGTGGAAAGGTCTCGCAGAAAGGCGTGACTTCAAAAGTTATTTCACTCAAGTGAATAAACGCAGTTATTTTTTAATTTTTTTTCGACGATATTTATTCCCCTCTTCGTTTCTGCGCGTGTGGGAGACGGTTATAAGGATCGCGGGGGTGGGGAGAAAAGGAATGATTTCTCCTAATAACGCGCATGCTTTTTTTTTTTTCCTGTTGCGAAAGAGGTTTCTATTGAAGCAAGAAGTTATGCGGATCCCACGCCTTGTCGAAATTCGTTCAGGCGAAGCATTCGTTCGCGTGTTTATGAAGAACGCTGTTGTTCAAAGACAATTTCAAAGTGGAGTGCAACACGATGTAGGACACGTTTTCCTGTTATGCATGATTTTACCCGTTGTTGTGCATGTTGTAGTGACGCTTACATAAATGAAACCCACTATTAATTTACCTGTAAAGTGGACGTATAGCATACTATTAAATGCATAGTATTACGTAGAACAAAAAAAAAGTCAGTTCGCGTCAACGATGTGACAGAAGAAATAATAAATAATAATAATAATAATAATTGTGGAATTTAGCATCTACCATTTCAGCCACAACACAGAGATATCGTCTGTGATAACTCTGCAGAAATTTCCAGCAACTCGATACCATAGAAACTAGGGCGCGGGTAGGAAAAGTTTCCTACCTTTGTCTTTGCTTTCATTTACTTTATTTGTTTTACTTTGACGTGCCCCCAACTGAAAAAACATGAAGCGAAAAGAATTATCAGTTTCGCCCGAAAGGCGAAGCATCGACTGCGACAGCAAATTAGTAGACAGCTATACAAGTAAGGATACTGGTTTTATTGGTCTTATGCAATGTAAACGAAAATAAACCCACTTGGGAGTTTTTAACAGGGGATGTACCCTCAAACCTCCCCATCCTGATGAATGCAAGAGCAACGTTTTGAAGCTTTTCAAGTGCGGAAAAAGGCTTAGGTATACCTCGAAGCTGCTCACTGACTCGTCATGTCGGCTCAGGTTCGGACTGTGTTTTCGTGCTGCGTGACCATGGCTTGTGTTCTTCAGTGCGGGAAATTCGAATTTTATGTCCTTGTGAGTACATGCTGAGAACGGCCGGTGTAATGCTTGAAAGAACCGCGTAGCAATGGCAACATGAGCCATTGTTCGAGCGAGGACGTCACGTCCGTGCTAGTCGCCCATGAATGGTGTACCTCAAGTTTGTTGCATTGCTGTGTTGCCAGTGAGAAAGACCGGAGTGCAAGCAACTGTTCTTATGTATCTGTGTACCGATATCCTCACCCAAGAAAAACGGTAGGACATAAGTATGCGTACCGTAAATAAAGCTTCTCGCTGAGCGATGTGAATCCAAGTGTTATAGCGCATTTCGGTTTTGGTCCCGTCGTTGCTTCCGATATTGCATTAACATTATGCTCTATCCCAGACACTGATTTATAAGCTTGTAGACATTCACTTACTAATAAAGTAACAAGCGTGGTGTGACGTGCTCACAGGTAACCATAAACAAATGTCCCTCGATGACCCTGGACACTCGCTGTCAAAAGGCTGGCGTGAATAAGAGCGGCAGCGGGAGCGAGCGAACTGACCTTTGTGATGCCGTTCGCTTCGACGTGAACTAAGCGACGAGGACACAGCGCATACGAAGCAATAAGCCGCCGGCGCTGCTAGGCTCTGTACCTATCGCAGATCGCTATTAAGATAGGGCCTAATAGGGCTGGCGCGCCAGCGCCATGCGCAGTCACACCAGGAGCTACACACCAGGAGAGTACACCACATCACACCAGGAGAGTACAGAGCTGTACTCCGCATCAGGTGACGAGTCCTCGGAAGACAGCTTTCGACTTGTCCAGTACCGCAAGGCCAAACGAAGAATTATCAACTCATCTTCGGCGTCCAGCTCGCACATTGTGAAAACAGCACCACAACGATGACCTCACTCCATCCTGTTTGTGCCACAGAACGCTACCGACAACCTGCGCGTCCTTAACAGGCAAGCACTCTTCGTGTATCTAGGAGATCAAGGATGTCAGGATAAATACTAGGCGAAACATCCTGGCAATCGATGTGATGAACCCGAGCGCGCTGACCATATTACAACATGTAACGCAGCTGGGAAACATCAAGGTCCGATCCATCGTGCCAACGAATGGTGCCACAATAACAAGAGTCATCTATGACATTGACAATGAAATTCCTAATGCAGACCTCCCAGTTCTCATAAAACCAGCAAGTGAACACAACGTCATTGTGCATGTTTGTCGCCTCTGCAACACACGTTGTGTGAGACTAACGTTCAAAGGCGACTGCCTTCCACCCTACGTGAAGGTCGGCCACTTTCGCCACCAGGTTCGACCATTTATTCCAAGAGCAATGCAATGCTTCAATTGTCAGAAGATTGGCCATGTGAAGGGTGTCTGCAGAAATTCGGCCGTGTGCCCTCCATGTGCCGAACCCCACTCAGAAGACAACTGCAGCGCAACCACGTTGAAGTGTCCTAACTGTCAGGGTGATCACTGCGCCTCTTCCAAAGGCTGTCCCCAGATCAAGAAAGAGATCACCATTCTTAAACAAATGGTGAGAGACAACTCTACCTACAAAGAGGCCGCTGTGAAAGTACGGCGAAGACGACGTCACCGTCGAAGGTCTTCACGACGGAAAACATCAAGCTTTCAGGAAAAGTCAACTCGTCAAGCAGCATCATCAGCGGAAGCTTCCAGCACTCCGAACACCGGTGTTGGAAGGGAGAAAACTGCCAGATCTCTCTCCACAAAGGAATGGCCGCCACTTCCGCGTACACGACCGCCAGAAGAGCCGCAGAAGAAGCCGCCCCCAGTACAGCAAGGTACTGTATCCGAGGAGTCGCGGAAAACAGATGAGCAATTGATAGCACTTATTAGGCCTTTAATGAATGCCATTCGCGTGTTGCTAAGCGACATGCACACACCGTCTGCCAGAAGTGCGCTTCAAGTACTGGACGCTCTGAGTCCGGTGCTTGCAACCCTTGAATAAATCATGGCTCCACAGCCACGGTCGTTTAGGGAAGTGGTCCGACAAGCAACTATTTTTCAGTGGAATGCGCGCGGACTCAGAGCGCGCCTTTCGGATTTCCGTCGCTTCGTGTACGGCAATATGTTTCCCATTATCGTCATTTGCGAGCCGAACTTATCGAACACAATCAGGCTTTCTGGATACGAATCGTTTATGTCGTCAACTGTTTATGAAAACAGTAAGGTTTTGGTGTTTATTCGCCGTGACCTCACCTACACTCATCAGCCTGTACCACCTAATGACAATAATCAATATATATGCCTAAACGTAAGGAAAAAGAATTTGGCCTTTACTTTTGTGGGCGCTTACCTATCTCCGTCAAGTCGATTTGATTACAAAAGACTACAAGACATCCTTTCCTCAACTTCCAATCCCTGGGTCATGTTGGGGTCTCGGTGCTGACGCCCGTTATTGCGAATGGGTCGCAAGCCCCAAGGGTAGCGTTGGCCTGGCGGCCTGGGGCACTGGAAGCATCCGAAGGTCCCGGCAAAGCATGAGAAGACTGGTAACAGAACAACTTGTTTATTCTAACATAGCAAAAAAGCGGCCGGTCAGGTCGACCGAAGTGGAGAGACGGGAGAGCACGTAACTCAACAGACGAAATCGGAGCCTCTCTCCTGGCGTCCGGGGGCAGCTGCTCTTATACTCTCCGCGTCGCGGGCCAGAAGGAAGGTCACGGGATGAGCCCACGCGACGGCGGAGCATGAGCCCACGACGGCGCGCACGGTCGAGCCGAGAGACATGCTGAACCGAGTGTAGTGACGCATCGCCAACCCGCCGACGGACAGACCTCCTGGCACCTCACTTGGGGAGCTCCGCTCCCCGGCTGCCGCGCTTTGACAAGCGTGGGCACACACACACACACGCACGCACGAAGACACGTGGCACTGAAACACGCCTGGACACGCTTGGCGGGGAGGCGTTGCGGCGGCGTCGAACGGGCCAAAATGTCCGCCGCTTTGAACGAAGCCCCGGCGTCCGTTGCATCCGCGCCGGCATTACCGCGCGTTGTAGGCGAAACGTAACAGACCGCCCCGCCGGGGGAAGGAGATCCCGATGGTCAGGGGACTGCATCCGCTGTCCGGAGGGATGTCGCTCGATGATGCTCATAACCGAAGTCGGGCGTCCTTTGGCGTTTCTTGAGCGCAGCGCACAGAGAAGGCCTCGTTCTCACGTTCAGGTTCACACAGGACACTGCAAAGTGACTTTGGGAGAGTTGACATTTTTGTTCTCGTTTCCGGCAAGCGTTAGAACTACGCCGAAAGTCAACCGCTCAGTCAGCAAGCACGGCACAACCCTCACTAAGCCCTGCCAGGCTCTTTCCCCTTTTATACTGCTGCCTAGTTCCTTACAGTAGTTTAGCAGCACTCAGAACGCGTCCACAAATCGGAAAATTGCACTAGAAAGCACATCATCACTTTGAAACACTACACAAAAGCAATAAGTTAAAAAAAATCCTGGCTCAGGAAGAAAAACATCCGTAACAAGCAATTTTGAGGCTGATTCCCACGTTAGGGGCTTCGACTTAAGCCATCGGCGTTACCGTTGAGACTCCCCTTTTTGTAACGTACCTCAAAGGAATATTGTTGCAAAGCGAGGCTCCAGCGCAGGAGGCGGCCATTTTTGGGAGAGATGGTCTGCAGCCATTGGAGAGGGCAGTGATCCGTTTCAATGATAAACCTCGAGCCGGCTAGGTAACATGACAATTTCTGAACGGCCCACACGATACACGCACACTCTTTCTCGGTGACGCTATACGCCTGCTCACGACTCGTCAGCTTACGACTAGCATACAGGACGGGGTGTTCTACTTCTCCATTTTCCCGTTGGCACAGTACAACGCCCATGCCTCGCTCACTAGCATCACACTGAACAACGAACCCTTTTGTGTAGTCGGGCGATCGTAGCACAGGCTGGCTTGTTAGGGCGCTCTTTAGGGCGCTAAAAGCTCTTTCCTTTGTCTCATCCCAGACGACTGTTTGCGGCTCTGTCTTTCTTAGAGCATCCGTTAGGGGAGCCGCGATATCAGAGTACCTGGGGATGTACCTCTGATAGTAGCCGGCGACACCTAAGAACGACCGAATATCGGTCTTCGTGCGCGGTTGCGGGAAGTCTCGCACAGCGGCCACCTTTATTTCAGAGGGGCGGCGACGACCCCGACCAATCACGTGTCCGAGGTAGACAACCTCGGCCTGTGCTAACTGGCACTTGGGAGCCTTGACTGTCAAGCCCGCATCGCGCAGGCGGGTTAGCACTGCCCGCAAGTGCGCCATATGCTCAGGCCAGGATGCGGAGAATATCGCTACGTCGTCTAGATACGGTAAAGCGAATTCTTGCTGTCCCCGCAACACTTTATCCATGAGGCTTGAAAAGCAGTATGGCGCGTTCTTCAAACCAAAACTCAAAACTTTAGGACGGAATGTCCCCATTGGTGAAATGAACGCCGCATACCTACTAGCCTCTTCTGTAAGTGGAACCTGCCAATAACCCCTGACAAGATCTAGGGTGGAAATAAACTGAGCGCTACTCACTCTCTCAAGGCGCTCCTCGATGTTAGGGATCGGATAAATTTGATCCTTAGTGATGGAATTAAGCCTGCGGTAGTCGACGCAAGGACGAGGTTCCTTGCCCGGTACCTCAACTAAAATCAAAGGGGAGGTATAATCACTCTCACCCGCTTCAATAACACCGAGCTGTAGCATTTTCGTTACCTCAGCCTCCATAATATCGCTCTGGCGGGGTGACACCCGGTACGCCTTGGATCGTACTGGCTCTGGGGAGGTAAGTTCTATGTCATGAGTAAGGACAGAAGTCCTACCAGGCCTCTCAGAGAACAGACCTTGAAACTCTTGTAAGAGCTGGTGTAGTTCGGTTTTCTGCTCAGGCGACAGCGATGCTTTACTTATTAAGTCACTAATGACTTGATCGGTGTCTTTCCTGTTCGTCACTGAGCCTAGTCCTGGAAGCTCGACCGGAAGCTCTTCGGGCACGTTTACCATCATGCACACCACTGCTTCCCGTTGCTTATAGGGTTTGAGCAGATTACAGTGGTAAACTTGCTGTGCTTTCCGCTTTCCTGGCAGACTCACCACGTAGTTAACGTCCGACAGTTTTTGAACAAACCGTGCTGGGCCCTCCCACTGCACGTCGAGTTTGTTCTTTAGCGATGTGCGCAATATCATGACCTCATCGCCCACCTCAAAACGACGGGCCCTGGCTGTCCGATCATAATAAACCTTGGCCCTCTGCTGGGCCTCTGCCATTGCTTCACCTGACAACTCCTGTGCCCTTCTTAAGCGTTCGAGGAGCTTAAGCACGTACTCTACCACGACTGGGTCGTCGCCCCTGCCTTCCCATGATTCTCGAAGCATGCGAAGCGGAGATCGCAGCGAGCGACCGTACACCAGTTCAGCTGGCGAAAACCCCGTAGCCGCATGCGGCGCGGTCCTTAGTTTTCTTAACTCCTAGGTGTCCGGACCACGAACCCCCATGCGACAAGCGCAACAGATCCTGACGATAGCATTGAGGCACGATCAGCTGATCGAACTCCACTCCCCTGCGGTCTAGATACTTTCGGTACAGGACCCCACCTCTTTCCACAAAGCGAGCATTTTTCTTGGCGATACCTTCCTTGATAATGCAGCGTATGTTTTCTAGGCTGCCATCCTTCTTTTGCTCGGCTATCAAAGCCGACCGGCTGACTTTTAGCAACCTGTTAAGTCCGTCTGACGTAGGCGCGATGAGCAAATCTGTAGATAGCTCTTCTAACTTTCCCGTGTCGGGATTTTCCTCTCCAGTATCTGGTGCCTTTAACGCTACAGGCTCAATTTTATTCAGTTCGGGCGTGCTCTGAATACCAGCTTGCTGCGCCTCTGACCCTTTTTCATCGTTCAACAACGTCGGCCCCGCAACTACCGCCTTTGCAGCGAGCTCCCGAACCTTCGATCTGGTTAAGGCCTGAACGCTAGCCTCACCAAACAAAAGCCCCTTCTCGCGCAGGAGGTGATCGGACCTGTTCGAAAATAGGTACGGGTACTGGGGGGGCAGCATAGATGACACTGCGGCCTCCGTCTCAAGTGCTCCGAAAGGTCCTTCAATAAGCACTTTTGCTACCGGCAGACACACGCTATGAGCTTCCACTGCTTGCTTGATCCATGCGCACTCGCCCGTGAACATATCGGGTTCTACGTAAGAGGGGTGAACTACATCCATTGTAGCTGCGGAATCGCGAAGCACTCGGCACTCTTTCCCGTTCACGAGGAGGTCTCGCATGTAAGGCTCGAGAAGCTTCATGTTCTCGTCAGTGCTGCATAAAGACAAAAACACGACTTTTGTTTTTGTTTCTGGACACTGCGCCGAAAAGTGACCCGGCTTCTGGCACGTATAACAAACGCGCGCTTGCCTCGTCTCGAACCGCTTTCTGCGTTCGGCTTCGGTTGCCGCCGTCTCCGTACGTTCGGTCGGACTGCTTTCACTCGCATCCGAACTACGTGTGTCCCCCTTTGCTCTCATGGGTGTGAACTTCGGCCTCTCAAACTTGGAGCCAAATTCACCCTTTTGACCGTCCTTAGCTCCGCGAGCCCGACGCGTCACAAACTCCTCGGCTAACTCAGCGGCTCTAGCCACCGTACTAACGTCTGGCCTATCCAAGACCCAGTACCGCACGTTCTCAGGTAACCGACTATAAAACTGTTCTAGCCCGAAACACTGCAGAACTTTCTCGTGGTCACCAAACGCTTTCTCTTCTTTGAGCCACTCCTGCATGTTTGACATAAGCCTGTACGCAAACTCTGTATATGACTCACTTCTGCCTTTCTCGTTTTCCCGAAACTTCCGACGGAACGCCTCCGCTAACAGCCGGTACTTTTTTAGCAGACTCGATTTCACTTTGTCGAAATCCTCTGCCTCCTCTCTCTCCAAGCGAGCGACTACGTCGGCCGCCTCGCCGGGTAGCAAAGTGAGCAAGCGCTGTGGCCACGTTTCCCGAGAGAACCCCTGCTTCTCGCACGTTCGCTCAAAGTTAACCAGGAACAAACCAATGTCCTCTCCAAGCTTAAACGGCCGCATCAGGTCAGTCATTTTGAACAATACTCGTTCTCCTGCACCGTGTGCCTGACTTCCATTACGAGCGCGTTCCATCTCTAACTCGAGACGCTTCATTTCCAAAGCGTGTTGACGGTCGCGCTCTTCTTTTTCTTTCTCTTTTTGCTCTTTAAGTTCGCGCTCCTGTTTCTCTTTTTGCTCTTTAAGTTCGCGCTCATCTTTCTCTTTCTGTTCTTTAAGTTCACGCTCCCTCTCCTCAATGGTCTCAAGGCATTCCGACAGCTCGTCATCCTCAGCTTCTAACTCAAGAATAGCCCTTAGCAGTTCTGGTTTTCTGAGTTTGTCTGAGACATCCAGACCCAACTCTCTTGCAAGCTCCAGCAATTTCGGTTTGCGCAACGACTTCAAATCCATGGCTGCTCTGAATGCTGCTTTCTCTACTGCCTACTATTGTCTTGCCGCAAACTAACCCGGCAGCAACGACAACCACAATTACCAGCTCTGTTTCTGACACTAACAAAAGCCTGGCAAAACTCAGAAGAAGAAAGTCCCGCACTCACCAAACCTCGCAGCCAAGAATTCAGCGCAGTCGTTCCGCTGCAGGCAACCAGTCATCACACAGGGCTCGTTGCACTGCTCCCGGATGGTCGTTGTGCTGCTCAGCATACAGTCAACCGCATCTCTTCGCTGCTGGCCTCCGTTGTCGCGATCTCACCGCTGGCAATCAGTTGTTGGGGTCTCGGTGCTGACGCCCGTTATTGCGAATGGGTCGCAAGCCCCAAGGGTAGCGTTGGCCTGGCGGCCTGGGGCACTGGAAGCATCCGAAGGTCCCGGCAAAGCATGAGAAGACTGGTAACAGAACAACTTGTTTATTCTAACATAGCAAAAGAGCGGCCGGTCAGGTCGACCGAAGTGGAGAGACGGGAGAGCACGTAACTCAACAGACGAAATCGGAGCCTCTCTCCTGGCGTCCGGGGGCAGCTGCTCTTATACTCTCCGCGTCGCGGGCCAGAAGGAAGGTCACGGGATGAGCCCACGCGACGGCGGAGCATGAGCCCACGACGGCGCGCACGGTCGAGCCGAGAGACATGCTGAACCGAGTGTAGTGACGCATCGCCAACCCGCCGACGGACAGACCTCCTGGCACCTCACTTGGGGAGCTCCGCTCCCCGGCTGCCGCGCTTTGACAAGCGTGGGCACACACACACACACGCACGCACGAAGACACGTGGCACTGAAACACGCCTGGACACGCTTGGCGGGGAGGCGTTGCGGCGGCGTCGAACGGGCCAAAATGTCCGCCGCTTTGAACGAAGCCCCGGCGTCCGTTGCATCCGCGCCGGCATTACCGCGCGTTGTAGGCGAAACGTAACAGTCATCATTGGAGATTTCAACGCCCATCATACACTCTGGGGAAGTCCGATGATCAACGCAAGAGGCAAAGCTCTGGTATCTTGACTTGGCTTTCGTCTCACGAAGCCTTGTCAGACGTGCAGGGTGGTTTGCGGACATAGAGACGCATGGAAGCGACCATATCCCCACGTACATAAAGATCAGAGGATTGTCCCCTTCCAAAATAAGGGATACGATCCAAAGAGTGGACTGGCCTAAATTTCAGTCTATTAGGGAAGAACACTGCGACGCCAATCCATCTTTCGACTTGGAAGAGGCAATCAAGAGCGCGGTGCAAGACACTATGCGTACCCTCACATGCTCTTCGAAACTGAATGTATTTGATGTGGAACTAGAACGACTTCGAGCAATGCGACGACGTGCTAAACGAAGGTACCGACGTACGAAGACAATGGCCAATTAACGGACCGCCAGGCGCACGCAAAAGAAGATACAGCGCCGGTTAGACAAGCTCGAATCGCAACGTTGGACTGCCTTCTATGAGTCGCTAGATCCACGCAAGCCTTTATCGCAACTATGGAGAACGGTACGCGGTCTCCGGACACTCCCCGTACAGCGATTCCCATTCAAGGCGCTTGCCCTCTCTCAAAAGAAATCGGAGATTGACGTGGCAGAGGATTTCTGCGCCAGATTATCCGGCCAACTCACAGCTACCAACATTCCATCGCCTTCGAGTAGCTGTCCGCCACCATATGATCACCGTAGGGATCTACCTTTCTCAATCCACGAACTTAAGGCAGCATTAGCTTTGTGTAGCCGCACATCAGCGCCAGGACCTGATGGAATTTCCTACCGAGCTCTGTGTCACCTGGGGGAGCGAGCGAGAGGAGTTCTCCTTGAGGTGTACAATGAATCTTGGAGAGATGGCACACTACCAACAACCTGGAAGACAAGTCGCCTTGTTCCACTGCTGAAGCCTGGCAAGTCACCGTTGGAACTCTCATCATATTGCCCGATCGCTTTGGCGAGCTGTGTGGGCAAAGTAATGGAGAAGATGGTCCTAGGACGCCTGGAGTGGTACTTGGAGTACCACAACACCTACCCAGATGCCATGGCGGGCTTTCGATGTGGTCGATCATCGATCGATAACGTCGTCGACCTGGTCACCTACATTCAACATGAGAAATGCCGTAAGCGTCTCTGCGCTTCTTTATTCCTCGACGTTAAAGGGGCGTATGACAACATTACGCATGAAGCCATCCTCTCTGCTCTCGCAGAGGTAGGAGTGGGTGGTCAGATGTTTTAATGGATACGGAGCTATCTATCAATGCGATCCTTTTTTGTAAGCACCGAGGAAGGCCATACTTGTCTACATTATAGCTACCGCGGCGTCCCCCAGGGTGGTGTACTTAGCCCTGTGTTATTTAATCTAACACTAATTGCTCTCCTTGAGCACGTGCCAACTACAGTCAGGCTATCAATGTACGCGGATGACATCTGCATATGGAAGTCTGCAGTAACACGCCTACAGTTGCGAGCGAGAATTCAGAGAGCCGCCACACAAACTGCTATCTCACTCCGTAATCGAGGCCTGGAAATTTCCTCCGAGAAATGCGCACTAATGCCATTTACGCGCAAACCCATGACAAACTACAGTGTAATGATAAATGGCCAAATAATACGACGGGTGCGATCGTACAAGTTTCTAGGTGTCATAATCGACAGGGACTTGTCATGCAGCCCACACGTATCATACGTGAAAAAACGGTTGACAGGCATCTGTCACCTGTTCAAGTTTTTCGCTGGCAAGACCTGGGGAATGTCGCCAAGAGCCATGTTGCAACTGTACAGGGTGCTTTTTCTAGGATTTCTGTGATACAGTTTGCCAGCAATAAACAACACAGGTAAAACAAATCTACGCACAATACAAAGTCTTCAGGGTCAAGTGCTCCGGATCTGTCTAGGCCTGCCTCAGAGTGTTTCAACAGTGGCTACGATAGCAATCGCTGGAGACCACCTTGTCAGGACCCACATTGAAATTGAAGTACTCAGGACCCATATAAGTCATCTGGCCAGGACTCCTCGTCAGCACTTGGCCTCCCTAACAGCGGACAGACCACACACATCTTTCAGCCAAACGATAACCGCATATGATGAATCTTTGCCAGCTTGTTTCACTCCGGCGGTGAGACCTTCGATTCCTCCATGGTGCCTCGCTCAGCCAAAAATCAACCTCACAATACCTGGTATCTCGAAAAAAGCTGATCTGTCATCGCCATCCCTTAGACAGCTCACGCTACTATATTTGTACGTGAACTACCGTGACTCTACGCATATCTACACTGATGGATCTGTCCTTCCAAGCAGCTCCGCGGCGGCAATCGTCATACCAGCGAAAGCTACAACAATCAAATTTAAGACGACCCACGCAACAACATCGACGGCAGCAGAGCTCGCAGCGCTCTTTACTGCCCTTCATCACATTGGTGATGAACCACCACACAAGTGGACAATATTCTGCGATTCGAAGGCGGCACTGCAGTCTCTACTGTCACCTTTACGACGCGGACCGCACGAACAACTAATATTCCATATTACAGAGACGTTACAACATATAAGTGATGCAGGCCATGAAATAACCTTTCAGTGGCTTCCAAGTCACTGCGGGATTATCGGCAATGAATGGGAGGATCACGCTGCCCGCTCAGCCCATACTGAGGAGCGCCACGTCCCAATTCCTCTTTCTAGAACTGACGCAGCACGGAAGCTCCGCCTACTTGCTCGGCAGTGCACCGCGTCGCAATGAAATGAGCCACATTCAAGAAATACGTGACTGTACTGACTCGATTCCACACTAAGTCTTCGAGCGCTATCACAGCTTCGCCGTAGAGACGCCACGCTTTTATATCGACTTTGGTTGGGCGTTGCATTTACGAAAGCCTATGCATTCCGCATAGGGATGACCGACAGCCCAACCTGACCACTGCGGCCATGAAGAATCAATTGGCCATATTCTGTGCGCCTGCCCACAGTACAGTCCACAGAGGGCATGCTTTCGCCACGAACTTGACCAACTAGACGACCAACCGCTATCCGAAACAAGAATTCTACAACATCGAAAGGACCTACCGTCACAGAAGAAGGCCGTGCAAGCGCTATTGCGCTTTTTGCGATCAACCGGCCTGTGTGAACGACTGTAACTGGAACGCTTTTTGTGTGTGTGTCTCCACGTGTGCGTGTTCTTTTTTCTTTTCTTTTTTTTAGCGTTTTCCTCTCTGTCATCTTTCTAACCCCTATCCCCCATCCCCAGTGTAGGGTAGCAAACCGGAGACTCATATCTGGTTAACCTCCCTGCCTTTCCTCTTCATTCTCTCTCCCTCTCTCTCTATAGAATTTTTATGCTTTACCTAATATTTCTTTTTGGCAACGTATGTTTTCGGAAAGAGCATTTCATTATGTACAGTATGCTACGCTGCAATGTGTGCTGGAATATTATTTGTAGTGGTAAATCATTTTTTTTCCGAGGCCTATAAAAAACGACGATTTTCTCGTGGTAACGAAAGCATTCCCCAACGAAGCACTCCCCATACGTGCGGCGATACCGAAAATAGTGTAATGCCGGGCCGACCGGGGGCGGAGGTGCAGTTCCCTATTAAGAGGCCCACACGCACAGCTTCGCTGGTCGTCATTCTTCACAGAGTAAAAGGGCACTGAGTTTTTATTGGGCGTGTCTATGCCCACAAAAACAAATGGCACTTGAGTGACAACGATAGTGGTGAGCACAGTCGACGATAGTCGAAATCTGATCTGTGAATCAGGCACATCGGCTCTTTCTACATGACTCAATGAACCTTCCAGCGTAATCGTTGGTGATCACGTAGGTTCTAGAATGTACGCCAGTATTCCCACCGCGCACAGAATTTTATTAAGCGAGGCTCGGCGACCACATAGACAACAGAGGGAACCATCGATGACACTTGAGAAACTTCGGGCACAGAAAGGCGCGTCTTGCGCTGAGCGATAACCTTTTGGTCGCCGCTGAATGCTGTCGCAGGATAAAAATAAAGAAGTATGCATGTCAATATTATTACTAGGGAGCCCAGAAATGCATGTATAGGCTCCCTAAGTATTACGTTTTAGTTACATGCGCCTTTAGCAAACGATTCCCTTTGCTGACCATACTGACAAGCGAACATATAGTTTCCGGCACATTTGCCTTGCGCATGGTGTTGATGTTATAAAGGATATGGAGGAATCTTGAAAAAATTATTGTTTATGAGTTTTTGCATTAGCGGTCTTCATAAGGGAAATTAGATATGCAACTTACATTTGCTGACTAGCCAGAGCAAAGCAGGGGGCTTATCGGGATAACATATGTTAGCGGTGAGCGTAGGTTTGGCTCCGTCAGTGATGCGTAGAAACAGTGCGTGCTCGTAATGTTTTAGCTGCAATACCGAATTTTGTGGATACTCCTTTTCGTGTGTGGTATGCAATCTTTTAACCTCATTCTCGTTACGCAAGAGCCACAAGATACGCACGTCCTTGCATTAAGCTGTGTTAGCGCAACGGTAGTTGCTTAAGCAGGACAGTGCGGAGCCCCCGAACACCGAAATGATCAGACGAGAACATTTCGTAGATGCATTCTGATGAGAACTAATATCATATCCATCATAGTTAAGATACCCAGCACCTCCACCAAATTAATGTTACGTGAAGCTGAAGCCGAATACTATTTACAACTTATTTACAGGTAAGCTCACGGAGGCCAAAATGGCGACGCTATATCAAACCGGCACACACGTCGTCTTCGTCCTCCTCAGTGCAGCCACACTGTGGCGGCTGTTCCGTAGCAATAGTTCATCAGGTAACAGTCTCTTTATCTTCTCTCTTTCTTTTTAACGTGTTCTCCTTTTATTTAGTACAGCGGCGCTAAATATAACACATGAAATTGTTAGTCGGCGTCTTTTTTTTTCTCTCTTTCTTCGTTTTCCCGCCTTTCTCAAGCTCTGCTCTTTCTTTTCAGGAATGTTTGACCACACGTGGTAATACAAAAAGAGTGCAGCAATTCCACTGAAACTGTCGAAGTATGCGTAAGCATACCGCCAAATTTCGGATGGCTCAGCCCAAATTTCAAGTTGGCCCAAGCCCAAATTTAAGTTGGCCTAACCCCAAAATTCAAGTTGGCTCACCCCCAAATTTCAAGTTGACCCGCCCCTCCTATAAGTTTCCCCATGCATTTTTAAGGGGCCCTATGTATCGCAGGAGCTATATATATCGCTATATATATATATCGCAGGAGTATAAGGAGCCCTATGTATCGTATGATAGATGAAGTTGGCGCTTGTCCTGTGTCGTTCTCCCCACTTGTGATCGTCTTAGTTGGCGCTGTTCCTTCCTAATTCAAGTATGCACCATCTAGCCCAAATGAATGTTGTCCTGAACTATGTATCGTTATGGGTATTCTCTTTTTATTTTATGTTTTCTTTAACTTGTTCCTTATTGCTTATAAAGCTACCAATCATCTACATTTACACTAATTTAATGACTAACCGTCTTCAGTTTTCAAATTACGCATTGTTGCGCAGATACAAGGCATTACAGTTGTCGCGTGAAGGGGCTGGGCTACTCGCCAAAGAATGCTGATGCATTAAAATACACGTAAACCCAAGAGCAAAATACATGCTAATACAAACGAAGTCCAGCGAAATAAAAGAAAAGATGCAGTCAGGGTACTAAAATGCACGCGCTAGACAGGAACGAGATGAAAGGGGGTTAACAGAGGGGCCCGATTTTTTAATCATATCACAAGAAGCAAACAAACGAAGACACCAAGGACAAGACAGGGGAAATTACTTGTACTTAAATTGAAATTTCTTGTACTTTATTGTACTGAATTAAAGAAATTGTAATTTATGTAGTAAAGGAAATGGTCATCAATTGAATTATTAACTACAAGTAATTTCCCCTCTGTGGTCCTTGGTGTCTTTGTTTGTTGGCTTATGAAACGAAAAAGTCAGGTGACATAGAACGCATGAAAGCAATTAACGTATGTGCACACGAAACCGATATGCATAACTCCAAAAGTTAAGCTGGTACCACTAAGTCATTCCTTCTTTCCTTCCTTAACTAATTATTTATTAGTTTGGCCATCGCGTTCTCACTTTAAGACCTTCTGCCGTCACTCATCGGCGTACAAAGCGGGGAAGGCACTTTTGTCTTTCTTGAGGGCGACTGGTCTGTGTGAACGCCTTTGACTTGGCGAGGCCCTCCGTGCGCGTGCACGAACTCACCGCGTCTTTCCATCCTCCCACTCCTCTCTCTGTCTCGTCTTTCTATTCCCCTTTCCCGTCCTAGAATGTGGGGTAGCCAACCAAACGAGTTTCTGGTTACCTTTCCTGCCTTCTCTCTTTCATCTCTCGCAGTGGTATAGAGTAATGCTCTTGCTGGAGCATTGTCACGCGAGCTCAGTACCTCGTCAAAAATTTCACGCACAAATGGGACCACGTAACTTCACGCTGCGCAGACGCTAGACTGAAAAACACGTTTTTTTCACGAATTTATTGAATCCCAGCCCCTATAGGTATTGCGGATATGCAAGTGTTGAGGAAATATTCTCATAACAGTATCACAGATAGGCACAAAAACTGCGATGATCATACTAGAATGGGTGCGAGTACAATTTATCCGTAGATGCCACCGGTGGTGATCACATCATCACCGGTGGCCTTCTTTTTTTTGAGTAGTGTACACGCTTTTCCAAGTCACGGTAACCTGTGCCTGTCGTTACCGGTTTACCAATGAACTCAGTATTACCAATGACCTTACCAGTGAACTCAGGACTCAATGAACTAACTGCATTGTGGTGTCTTGTCCCTTCCGTCCTTGTTTGCTGGCGCTAAATATGCTTTTCGAATTCAGTAGATCAAGGAATCAGAAGCTACATGATGCTATAATATATTTGATTTGACGCTCACGAAATGACGTGATAATGAGATGTGCATTGTTGTGTCGTAATGAGAATTATCTGTAAACAAATTACGTATTCCAATAGACTTCCCCTTCGTAGTTTTATCTATAAGTGTTGTTGTGCAGAATTTTCCCATTTACGATCACCTATGATGTTGCTTTACCAGTAAGTAAATAAAGTTTCCTTCATCAAATGCGCGTACACTTTCTGAAATCAATATTTTTGGAAGTACCATTTGGGAGAAAGAGGTTGGAGCAGGTGGAATGGAGCGGTTGTTACGTCGTTGGCTTAGACTCCCATCTTTTCAGCGATTAGTCACCTGACATCGCGTATGCTATATAGGTGTCCGATTCTCAGCTTTTACAGTGGTGCTAAAGATAAGGGGATCGAGATCGCTCGCATTTTTGCAGTCTGCTGAGTGTAGAACGCTATGGCGGCCTCGATATGTTCCCTATGCGCACGCTCCGCATGACTAGGCACGTTTGCGATCGGTATCGTGAGGGAGGACGGTCAGGAACTTGAGCTCAGTAAACCTCAGTGCATATAACACACAGAGCAGCGTCAAACCACAGATCATTGTCGTTTTTGATGTCGTCGCTTTTTTTTCGCATTCCCTGTGGCGAGGGCAACGCGTGCTGGAAAAGGGAAATGCACCAATTTTTCAGCAAAAAAGAAAGAAAATAACTAGACATAATTGCGGCGTGCGATTGTTGAGGCACCATAGTAATCGTAGATAGTAAATTGATTTGTCTCTGTTTTCGTGCTAGTGGCCTGAAACTGTTTTGTCGTCTCCTGTTATTTATTACGCTTCATCTGTATAAATTAAAAAAAAAATCTGTTTACTAAACACACGAAGGCAATAAGTTCTAGCGCGCATGCATAATCGTTTCGAATTGTTGCATTTATAACAACGTATTGTTAAAATTACCGGTTTGCAAAGTTCCGAAGCCGTTTGAAGCGACTAGGTCAATATTGAGAGAAATCCGTCTCTCAACACGTAAAGCTAGCTAAACCTTGATGCCTGCAGCTCCCGTAGTGCCTGAGTTTTCTCTAGCAATTTTCGAAGGAAACTTCGCGGTTATTACAGGCCGCGTAAGCGTGAAAAAGTCCCCCTCTTCGATGTCGTTTGAAATGGAGCCCAATCAATGAGAATCACATATCCTTAGGGAACACCGGAGAACTGTGTGAATGTTTCTTTGAAGAGAAAAAGAAAAAAGAAAACGAGGAAAAGCGGTTTGCCCGCCGGCCAAAGTATTAAAGAAAGGGATATCACGCAAACAGACACGCCAGTTTCAGAAACCTCTCAGCGGCGACTCTCAAATAGCCGATGGCAAGCAAACGCTATTGAAGTGAAGCTCTATAGGTATATACTACCCTGTTTGCACGGGGATATTCCCTCCCTTTTTCCAACACCTCCGGCGTTTTCAAGCACTCGACCGTGTATAGATATATGGAATAGGTACCAACAGTCGACATCCGCTGCTCATGCTTGTGTACATATTGTACACATCGTATTCAAGCCCCGTGAAAAACTGTAGAAATATGGCGCTTTGAGATCCAAACGAAATCGCTTCCAGCATTCTTCAAATTAAAGGCGTAATGAGACTTTGGGAATAGACTTTAGCGTGTGTATGTGGGTCCGCCGGCCCACGTGTCTATTTGTATTTGCGTTCGTCTGTCTGTCTGTGGCGCGTGTCTGTATTCGTGAGTCTGTGCGTGTATCATGGGTGCACATGCGTGCGTATGCGCGCGCACGTCTGTATGTGAGTATGTGGTGTATGTGAGTGTGTGTGCGTGGGGGATGTGAGGGGGGAGGGATGCTTCATTGAGTATATCGCATATCTCAGCCAACGCCTGAAGAAGCATGCCATTTCATCAACCCCGGCACGATATTTCATTTCCATTCTTCGAGGTCTTAAATAAACATGTTAGCGTTCAAACTCCGCCACTGCTCTTTGCCTGTCATGCGCATAAGGAGCCTGCACAAACGTACAGGCAGGCGCTGGTGCCACGTGACATACGGTGTCATAATGCTAACGATGGCCGTTACCGTCCCACCGAAGTGAAAACGTGCGTATAGCGGTAAAGCCATAATGCAACAGAATACATTGGACTCATGGTTAGAACTCGGTGTGACGGGGCCAATACCTGCCACAGCACGGATTTCAAATGTTCTTGTGAGGATATCGGCGCATGTAGTGTCTTTCACAAAGAGTAGAGGAAGTATAAACCCTTTCTGAATGTGTAACATCCTTTAAGGAGTTACGTTGTCAGGACACAGTTGCCAGAATTCATGCGGTCGTTTCTCTCCTCTCACGGAGCGCGCTCTCCTGCCAGGAACTCCATTCTTTTTAATGAACTTACGCGTGACATATTCAATTTATTCTCGTCACAAAGTTCATTGATGCCAGTATAACGTAACTAGAAGCAAAATGGTATTTCTAAAATGAATTTCGCAAGGGCTGGACGCACGTATATTACATTTCTCGAACGTGGAAGAACTGTTCGCTAGTGGTGAGGACAAATTAGGGCGAAAATAATGTCGATTCTTTCTGCGGGGGACAACAGCAACTTGTGAAGCGCGTGGCGTATTAATCGATGAGAACCACTTCGTGCAGCTCACGTGGCATGAACGAGCAGCCTTGAGGAAGCTGCTACGCAAGCTCATAACGGGCTCACCGCTGCATAGCCGCATGTGGCTTTTCCAGCAGTGGACGCGACCAAGCGGGTATAGTCACACCATAGAAAGATAATCGTCAACTCTCTACCGGAGTAACATCGGAGTACATTGTTGTTTATGCACTTCTAACTCAATCCATGAATCCCCGCCCTCTATACACTTCTTCACTTTGTTCCCTGCCTGCCCATCGCATTTTTTTTTTTTTACACGCCTAGACCACAATTTTAATGTTCAAGCTCGGTTCACACCTACTATTCTTAGGAATCACTCACCGCAATCTCTCGCCGTGCGTCATTGGAATAATTTACCACCTGACGTTGTCTCCGAGATGTACTATCGGCGTCAAATGAAAGTTGAACAGTGGAGCGCGTGGCCCAAGCATAAGTGAAGATATAGTGCGCGCCGTCCAGTCATCACCATTGACAGGCGCGCGCATCCGGTTTGGCCGCACTGCGCGATCCCCCTCTATAGTGAGATAATGTCGCTCCTGTGCTGGTTCTTACATTTGAACGGGAGAAAATTAAAAATAAAAATGCAGCTAGAATATTGCAGTTTACGCCGAGTCTTATCGCACAGATCGCCGAAACAACAAGCGCTGTCGGCGCGAACAGCGGTGCGCGTTGTGCAGTCTGCACCGTCATCGCAAGGTAGATTCGCCCGCGCGGTTTGCAGCTTGCGCGCCACATTCGTTCTTTCGATCGGCAAACTTGCGCTGCGCGGTATCGCTGGCAGCCGCGACGGCGGCCGGCGTGGCGAGCGCGTTTGGCCGTTTGACATGGTTTCACTCCCAAACCCGCAGCGCTTCGCTTTTACCACAGCGTCGCAGCGTTATCGGCATGGTGCATGAGACAAAGAATCAGTAAATATCACCGGGCTGTAGTTTATGTCCAACGATATGTCTTTCTGATTAGCCTGTCTGTAGCGATCAGTACTGTTTCTCCACCCTTAAGACAATACGGAGATCTACCTGCGTCAAGTGAACTGGAAAGGCCGGGTGTTTCGTCCGAAGAGAGAGCGCGAATTGTTTCTCTTTACCGGCACCAAGTGCATCAGCGTGAGATTGCCAGTATTACGAATCGCTGTTTGCCTACAGTTAACAGAATGTGCCAGGCATTCCGTGATGATGGACGCCTCTGGAACCTTCCCCGTGGACACAGGCAGCGGGTGACCGACAGCGATAAGGACTTACTTGTCATAAAAGCTGCGGAAGACGCCCCGTTCCTTACATCTCGAGAGATCAAAGACAGCTTGAACCTGTCCGCCAGCACATCAACAATCAGACGTCGACTGCACGAGGCTGGCCTGCGAAGCCGGGTGCCGTCGCGAAAGCCTGCGCTCGCAGAAGCCAATAAGCACAGAAGACTTGTGTTTGCCGAAGACCATGCAACATGGACTGCGGAAGACTGGCACTGTGTGATATTATTCTCCGACGAATTGACATTTTCCACCCGCTGGGACCAGCGTCAACGAATTTGGAGAACTGACAACACCAGGTTTGACATTCACCCCATTTAATCATGTCGGCTTTCTCGTTTTTGAATGATTACTATAATTCACTGCGCATTACTTATTGCTATTGCGATTCGAAAACTAGCCCATATTTTGATATATTCAATAGGATTTGGTATATTTTATAGGGAATTGTTATTAAGCTTGCCATTTTTCGCTATTTCTGGCGGTGACATAAGATTCCGCAACTCATTCAATTCCGGTTTACAATCCTTCTTCAGATATGAGCCCAGGAACCTACAGCGTGTGGCAAGCAGCGGCTGCTGCTCCGTCAGCGTGTGGGGTGCGCTATGCAAGGACGGTCTTTCACCACTGGTTCGTCTACAGGGCAAATTCAATGCTGCCGCATATCGCGATGTAATCGAGAGCGTCGTTGCGCCCTATGCTTTGGACGGCCCGTTCCCTGACGGCATCTACTTCTTCCTACAGGACCGCAGCCCCATCCACATGGCCAAATCAATAGCATGCTTGTTTGAACAGCTGGGAGTGATGTTTTTGGAGTGGCCTCCGCAAGGCGCCGACATGAACGTATGCGAGAATGTTTGGGGGGCAATGAAGAAGGCACTCTCGCGGCGGCCAATTGAGCGCGGCTCGCAGGACGCGCAGGTCGCCATACAAGAGAAGTGGGAGCGCCTACGGGTAACGGACTTTGCGACCCATCTCTTCGACAGTCTTCCTCGAAGAATGGAAGCCGTTGTGGCCGCTGAAGGTGACTTTACTAAGTACTAAACATGAAATAGCGTTCAAATTTTCTCCCGGAAACCATCGTGCCTTCACCTCGGCAAGGTCTCGTCGTAGTTTAAGATGCCCGATGCTTATCTTTTGCAGATTCCTGCAATCGCCTGCAATAAAGGTATCTTTTTCTCGTTGGTCTTTTCTTCATTTACTCTCTAATTATGATAATTTGGGCCCATACTCACTTCGGCGCACCTTTGTTTCCAGGCACAGTTACAATGCGCATGGCACCGCTGTCTCGGCAACCTTACACGCGAGTTTATTTTAATGCTCGTGATCATAACCAGTCAGATTCAATATTTAAATAGTGTCTAGACGACGATAACGCTGCGACGCTGTGGTAACAGCGAAGCGCTGCGGGTTTGGGAGTGAAACCATGTCAAACGGCCAAACGCGCTCGCCACGCCGGCCGCCGTCGCGGCTGCCAGCGATACCGCGCAGCGCAAGTTTGCCGATCGAAAGAACGAATGTGGCGCGCAAGCTGCAAACCGCGCGGGCGAATCTACCTTGCGATGACGGTGCAGACTGCACAGCGCGCACCGCTGTTCGCGCCGACAGCGCTTGTTGTTTCGGCGATCTGTGCGATAAGACTCGGCGTAAACTGCAATATTCTAGCTTCATTTTTATTTTTCATTTTCTCCCGTTCAAATGTAAGAACCAGAACAGGAGCGACATTATCTCACTATAGAGGGGGATCGCGCAGTGCGGCCAAACCGGATGTGCGCGCCTGTCAATGGTGATGACTGGACGGTGCGCACTATATCTTCACTTATGCTTGGGCCACGCGCTCCGCTGTTCAACTTTCATTTGACGCCGATAGTACATCCGTGAGCAAAAGTATACGGACCACAGGGTCGCCGAAACAACTAAATTTCCTTGTAATTAACATTCATAAACTGAAATTGACAAATACACTGGAAAGTTCACCATGCCAAGTTTTGACTGCAGTGCTCAATTTCAAATTGCATTCACAGACAGAGGAAAAAATCGGCTTTATCGGGCAATCCCTGGTACATATACTTTTGCTCACGGGTGTACCTTCCATGACACGCGTGTGCAAAAGCTGCGTAGTCTTTTTATCTTGCAATAATACTTGCGTTCGAATTCGAATGTTTACTGCTTTCTATAATATTTTTCTTTGTGTGTAAGCATGACGGTTTGTATTATTAGTGTCGCTTTAACGACTGCACATTTTCTTCACTGTAACGCCCTACGTACCCCCCCCTCCCCACTTACGTAATACTCAGAATGGGCCTTTAGGTTCTGTCAATAATAATAAAAATAAAACTAACCGCCAAAGGGCAGCAGTACCTGTCTGTATTCAAAAAAACATTTTCACCCATCCATGAGTGCTGTCATGTTCAGAATTGGGTTTAAATTTTTTTTTTCGTCGCCTTGAGCTAAAGCGTGCCCAACGCACAATGTCTTACTAACAGGGAGCTCGGGTCGCCGAAAGACTCGCTTATAACCTGTAGACGCCTGACATACGAATTTGTGTTTTGGCCATCAGGTATAAAGAGCCGCCAAAGTGATGAATTCATTCTACGACAGCGTAGAAATGGCTGCGGCCCCGACGGCCTCTCTTGCTTGGTTACCATTGTTTAGCGTTTCGCTGATTACTAGACTCAAGGTGGCTTCATATTTTACTCTAAAATGACGCACCTCGGAAATTAAGGACAAAAACAGGTGATGTGAGTTGCATCCTGTCGTGTTGAAATATAAATAAATAAATAAACAAATAAATAAATAAAGTTAATTTAAATAAATAATAAGAGAGATAAAGCTATCTGATTTCTCATGATATCACACCCAAAAAACTTACTGCGATAGCATTTCAAGGATTCTCTCATTCAAGAATCTCGAACCAAACATTCGGGTTTAATAAATATTTTTTGTGCTGATCCAATATACCGGCGTTCACTCCACTTCATCTGAGCCTTCACCTATTTCAAACGACGCGCATTTGAAAAAAAGAAAAACGATGCAAGCATCTACGTATTACAAGGTACGCTTAGACGACTACGCGCTGTGCTCCCACCGGTTGTCTGAATACATGAATGAGTCAATCTACGTAGTGAAGATGTCCAGCCATTGGAGGAGAGAAACAACAAACTGCTTTTTGATGCAACCACTCTAGAATTTAGGACATCTTAAATTCGTCCCAAACGCGTCAATAGCGGCCCACACCCGCTGCTGCTATTGTACTCAGCGCGGTGCATTCAACTCATGATCACTGAGGAAAATTGCGTCATCACGCTAGCGAAATAACCAGCGATATTCACCGCAGAGGACAACTTTTAGAAAAAACGCATTTGTTCCAAGTCGCCGGAAGGACAGTGAACGCGAAAGAAAAAGCAAACAGTAACCGACTTGATCGCATCGTACTCAACGGACAGAAAGAAATAATAATATATAATTATGGGGTTTTACGTGCCAAAACCACTTGCTGATTATGAGGCACGCCGTAGTGGAGGACTCCGGAAATTTCGACCACCTGGGGTTCTTTAACGTGCACCTAAATCTAAGTACACGGGTGTTTTCGCATTTCACCCCCATCGAAATGCGGCCGCCGTGGCCGGGATTCGATCCCGCGACCTCGTGCTCAGCAGCCCAACATCATAGCCACTGAGCAACCACGGCGGGTGAGAGAAAGAAAGATGCTGTTATCCAGCAACCAACGCTGTAAGTGCACCGAAACATTCCCCGCGAACCACCAGTGGAGTCCGCCATCTTTGACTCGTCATAGCGGAGGCGCTGTCGGGACGTCAACGAGAGAACCGGCGCGTCTGCATCTGCTCCCGTCCGCGCATGCGCTCTCGTCTTAGCACAGTGGCGCGACTTGTGCACGTCCTGTCGACAAAGCCGATGGCGAGTGAAGTTGTTTGCTCACCCGGTGGGATTCAAATCTCGAGTGGTTTCCATTCTCTCTCCTAAACATATACGTTCAAGGAACACATTTTTCGAAGTTCAAGAATAGACCTTTTGGAAAAGTGCCAGTCCGGCTTTTTCCGCCACGCACAAATTTTCCACAATGCACACTTTATATCCGATACGAAGCATTAATTACAAACTCGACCAAGTCGCAGTTTTACTGGCGCTGCGAACACCACTTGACTACGGGTATATACAGCATGGGCCCCTCCTAGAACGAGAAAGAGAGAGTAGAAATGAGATGAGAAATACAGTGGCATTAAGCAGGCCAAGGTAGCCGGGTTGTCGATCCTGCATTAAGGAAGGGCAGGCTAGGGATGGCGCTAACAGCAAGGTCCATGAGCTCAAAGTGTCGAGGGTTAGCGACGAAGAAGAGGCCTGAACTGCGCGCTGCCTTACGGGAAAATTGCACACAAGCAAGGGCGCGCGCGCGCGCACGCACACACACACACACACACACACACACACACACACACACACACACACACACACACACACACACACACACACACACACACACACACACACACACACACACACACACACACACACACACACTCACACACACACACACACACACACACACACACACACACACACACACACACACACACAAATGCACGCGCGCGCTGGTTCAATTTCCATTTCAGCGAGCTTGGGCGAAGGCGGTGCCAGAGTTGACACACACAAGCTCACCGTGCGCGTGAGGGTGTGTGCGTGCGTGCGCATGTGTCCGTACATGTGTGCATGCTTGCGTTCGTATATATGTGTACGTGCGAACTCTGACAGCGCCATCTAACACGCTGGCCGAATTGGAAGGAGGTTCGAGTTGAAGCGTCAAATACAATATTTGCCAAGCGTTCGCCCAAGCCATTCGCCATCGGTGATTGCCAAGACTGCGACTGTTTCCTCGCACCAGCGTGCTCATACCCTCCACCATTGTTCCTGCTAAGTTCTTTTCTATCGTACCGTAACAGCCATTCTACCGAAACCTAGATTCCATTATCGCCTCACTATCTTTTTTGTTACGTCCCACCTTTAAGCCGACTAGACAGTCGAGCATTCGTAGAAGCGAAAGTAATGGGAGCGTGGCCTCAACCGTCATTCGCGCTGCTGCATTGTTTGAAGACAAATTAACTCCGCTACCAGCTCTGATTGCGCGGCGAACACCTTTACGTGTGTTCGCTCGTGTCACGTGTTCGTCCTTTCCTTCCCCCTTTTCGACCCGCTTCCCCTTAACCAGTGTGGGGTAGCAGACCATCAATACTGCTAACTGGGTATGCTTACTAACTAAATTAACAAGCATGGTGTCAGCGCGCACAGACACACACAATCGATGTCGACGGACGCTCGCTGTCAAAACTCTGGTGTGAGGAATCGCTGCAGCAGCAGCGTGCGAAGTGAAAGCGTTTGCGCTGAACTTTTTGGCACTATGAGGTTTAAACCGGGTACACCCTAGCTAACCTCATTGCACTTCCCTTTTCTTTTCTCCTTCTCTCTCAGATCCTTCCCAGCAATGCGTGCTTGAGGCACCATTATAAAGCGCTGTATACCTAGCGAGAACTTCAAATGATTTTACATGGATATGATCTTCTTAATAAATTAAATGGAATGAATAAATAAATGAATCAAGGAAGGAAGGACCCATTGAACGACAATAAATTTCAGTAGACCCTGTAAGGGTTGGGGCCGGGCATGAAATAAATGGTACCTGGCCCATGCCGTCGTCCGACTCATCCACGCTGAGGACGTTGTTGAAGGGAGGACTTGTTCTCGTCAAGAACGAGGAATATGGGATTTATTTACAATATCTACATGAAGTGTGGAGAACGTTACATTTCCACAGTCTCGCATGACTGAAAGAGAATGCACATTGAGCAGCCGCAAAACGGCTGCTTAAGAACACTGTCCTCCCTAGATCCCTAGGTGAGGGAAAACTGCCGTTCAACCTTCGTCCTATAGGAGAGTCATCGTGGTCGAGCCGCCTTTGAGGTGGAGGATTCACACACTCACCTCCGCACTTTGGTTTCACTGAACACACCGAGGGGGAGGGTTCTTGTAGACAGGGGTCTTGACCCGAGCAGGCGCCTCTTGATCCCAGAGCTGACCCCGCAGTCAGTAGCCGCCGCGTCTGTTTATTGACTGTGAAGACCTCTGGGGCCCATGGAAAAGCACCACAAAACATCCCCTTCTAGGAGTTCCCCCGCTCCAAGCAAACCGTGAAGGCGACAGCGAATCGACCAACAATACTCGGCTCCGAACATGGCTAGACACGCCGGTGCCGTTGGGCTGTTGAAGAGGCGCATTGTCTTTGCAAAGCGAGTCGTCGCAGCGGGCAGGGAATGGTTCGGAGGTCGCTTCTCCGGAGAGCGCCAGCTCCCGCAGGCCGATCGTAACAACCCCTACAGCGATCGTTCGCAAACTAATTCATGTGCCATACAGGAACATAAATTATATTTAAATTAGTGCGTAACAGAGCTTGATTAGTTGCGACAACTTCTCTTCCTGCCACAAGAAACGCAGGGACTAAATTCGGTCATGTAGTTTATTCTCAGCGCAATAAGCACTCTCGTTAGGAAAAAAAATCATACGACCCAGGATCTGCATATTGATTCATTGATCCCATATCAAATATATTTATATATAGGATCACATACGACATGCGGGATTGTCGGATATTAGACGAAATGTCGCATACAGGACTAACAGGGTGCACGGACTAAATACAGAATTTGTGCAGTCAACCAAGCTAGTCTTTACTCGCTTAGCCCAGGCATTTCCGGTAATAACCTGAGTACTGCAGCTATCCATATAAACATTACAAGCTTTTGCCTGGCACCAAATGACGCGTAACACGCCCATACAGGTATGATTTCTGCAACGTTACTTCCAGGGAGAAGCTGTACTTAAGGTGCACATGTATTATGCTCTTCCTTAACGCACATACGCGATGGCCACGGCACTATGATAACGTAAACGCTCTCGTTTGCCAAAGAAACAGAGCAGACAAGGCCGATCGATAGATCACCGCTCAGGCGTGCCGCTGGTATGTATGCACGACGTACTCCAGACGAATTAATCGCGCGCGTAGGCAAGCCTGCACGCCCAGGCTCGCGTTCTTACCCGGTCAGCGTAAACGTCGCGAGCATCGGGCGCTCTCTTCGGTCGGCCAACCACCACACCTGCCTCCGTCATGCGTGGCCGCGTTTCGGTATAGCTCGCCACGGAATGGTTCCGTGCAGTGCTGCTTATATCACAGCCTCTCGCCGAAGTTCTCGCAGTGCGGAAATTGCGAGAAAGCTTCAACAGTTCGCCCGTAGCTAAGGGGCCAGGTGATTTAGGTCCCCAAAGTGCCTCGAAACTGCAGAACGAAAGCCTGGGCCGCTTTAACTTACGTCAGTTTTTATCTCAGTTTCCATATTTTCGTTAGTAAGTGCTCTTTGGCATTGACTATCCGGATACACCAATTTTATGTCTTTCTCACATAATCTCCTTTAATATAATTTCATAATCATATAAATTTCTCTTACGAAGAAAAATTCCAACGTAAGAGCAAATTCCAACCAACAGCGATACTAGATACACAATTTTGCAAGGATGGCCGGCCAATGGGACAGATAACTTACGAACGAAAAGCTTTTGTCCATTCAGTCCCGGATGTACAATGTCCCCACAACAAGTAAAGCCACTAAAAGTAGGGAGCCTTCATACAAACGTGCTTGCGAAGACTACCACAACTATAAGAGCCGATCCGAATCCTTGTGTTTGTTTCCGCTCTCGTCCATGTGTCTAAGGAATTCTGCTGCTTCTGCAACAATCGTTAAACCAGCTAGCGCCCCACCTTTATCTGCTTGGCAAGTTCACCATCTCAAACGAGCGGCCGTTCAGGAGAAGTTTGCAGAAAACGCGGCTTCTCTCGACTGCCACCTGCACGGAACTTGCACTGCGTGGCTCTCCGCTGTGGGGCCGCGCGGTTGCCCGGGGCCCCAGGTAAAGCACGCGGCTTGAATGTGCACAAGGCCGCTAACTCGCTCGAACCATGCCTTCTCCAGGCGCTCCGCACAGCTGTCGCCAAGTGCGGGAGGCGATGGGGGGAACAATCAGCGTTCGTTAAACCCTCACCGCACGGCGACCGCGAGAAGTTGAAACTCGGTCGCCCTCTGTAGCCCTCTAAACCCTTCGTGCTAGCGTGCGCTGTGCGGGAATGTTTACCCGACGAATTTCGTGAGAGACCGCGGGAAGTCGGCGAGCAAACGGGTGCCGTTGTAAGTGCGGCTTACGAAAAAGCGCGCATTCTAGAGAGAGAGAGAGAGAGAGAGAGAGAGAAATAAGAGACGAAAAGCAGAAAGAGTGGTTAACCAGACTAACTGTCCAGTTGGCTACTCCGCACTGGGGAGAAGGAGAAAGGTACAAAAGATGACGACTAAAGATGAGAAGATATGACAGGAATCTGACCGCACCAACACAAGGAAGCCCTCCCTTACAAGAATTACACTGTTAACTTCGCAACGCTCAAACAGTTAAACATCGCGGAGAATTGGAGCAACATACTGTCTTTGGTTTCTGGCGACGGGGCGTACAACTGTACAAAAACAAGGGAATGTTATTTGACTTAACACGCAACTATTATAGTGAGTAATTATTTCGAGTGCTATTGCGTAGCTGAGCTGTCCACAATTGAAAACTCTCTCCAGAGTACCAAAATCGATGGTGTAGTCCATGCGTTAAATCCCGCGCACTTAAATCAGAAGTTTCCGGTGTCAAGCTTATCGCGCAGCATGCATACATTGTAAATTACAGTACTAACACAACCCCGATGCTTTGAAACAAAAATTAACAAATGCTTCTAAAGCAAATCTGGCTTACGTGGACTTTGACCAGGCTTTGAGCACTCTGTTTTCCGCAAAGGGACGCTTTTCAATTTCTTTGTGCAGAACAACAACAACGAGACCGACGTCCCAGCTATGCGCATTCGAACTAGACGGGGTTTTTGGAGCACGACAGACACCACCACTAGTTCAAACGTTCGCTGCACGATGAGGCCTCTCTCGTGACGGTCTACTGTTGATCAGTTCTTATGAAAATTATACAAGAGGCGATCTCGACAACTTAAAAAATAAGATGTTTTACAGCGTAGCTGTTTATGACTAGGTTTCCGTAAAATTTTCATGTGTGCGAGCAAAAACTAGCATCATCACCGATGGCTCGTGCCGCTGCTCGTCCGTTAATCTTCGTCTTCTACCACAGCTGGCCCGTTGGCTCCCCTCGGCGTAACCGCGCGATCGCGCTCGTACCACTGCTGGCGCGTTAGTAGTCGTCGTCTTGTTTCACAGCTGGCTTCGTGGCCGCTCATCATGCCGGCGTTCCCATACTGTCCCTTCCTCTGCGAAGGTGCTGACGGCAGTGGCCCACTGCCAGTCAGCGCGGTGATTTCGGTCTCAAATTTCTTGCCTCAGTATATAGCGAAATGAAAACACGAATGTATACAACGAATGTATTACACGAATGAACGCGAATGTATCAAAATAAATGCGTGTGCGTACCTTTCGCCACGATGACCCCCGATCAAGACAATATTCTGTCTTTGTCGTGTGCTACCCAGCTTCGCTGGTCACCCACCTTCACAGAGTTGTATGGCTCATTTTTGTGTGTAGTTTTGCATCGCATATAATATCATCACGTGCGACAAACATGAATGCCGACTTGGCCACGTACAAGAGTTCTGGAACAACTTGAAGCACTGTTTGCAGCCTTCACCATTAATACCTGCGAGCTTATAAAGGCAAAAAATAAGAAGCCGAAGACTATTTATTGCAGGTGTCAGACTCAGGACCATGTACCAGCGGCTACTCCATATTTTTCGCGGTAACAGATAAGTGTTAGCCGACACGTCAATGCATTTTGTCATGCAACTTGAGGACCTATGTCACACAAGAGGAGGTAAGCACAAGACTGTGAAATGGGTATGAATTCATTGCGGCTCAGATTCAATTATAAAATTCGGACATGGGCTCTAAATTCATATACAGCCGAATACGTTTGCAACGAAATGACCTGTATAACGAAGGATTCCGTTTGTCTTGGCCGAAAACATACCTATCGCATGTATTTGGGACGCTTCCCCTGAGGAGACCGCTGCAATGTATTCAACTGCCTGTGCAACGAAATATTTTAGGCGTCGCCGACGGATCAGGTGCTAATTTACAACGAGTGCGTACAGCGGCAGCGCCAACGCCGTGCACAGCTGTCACCGAAGTATTAGCAAGCGTAACCGGAGTGAGGGTGCCAAAACGTCATGATGTACTGTTCCCACGTGGTCACCTTCTGCATTATGACGCCATGCACATACGTCTCCTGAGAAAAATAAACAACAGAAACTGGGACTGTATTCACCAAAAACAAGTACTTACGTTAGAATTGTCCGTAAGAGCAGATTCCGGCCAATCCCGATGCAAGACAAATTACTAGGGAAAACGGCCAGCCAAAGAACGTCTTACGAACGAAGAGCTTTGCAAATTCGGCCCCTGATTCGCAGAAAAAGACTACTATAGTAAATTCTTAGCATGTTCTTTTTCAATGGTTTCCAGATCAAGGACCTTTCAAATAACGTATAAAATTAAAAAGTAAAAGACGTCCTGTCACTATTATTTTCTTCTTTTTTAGCTATTGATACTACGAGCGTCAAAAGAACTGCGGAAGTAAACAAACACAACAAAATACGCGTGCAAGAAAAACTGGACCTTTCTGGCATGCGTTGCCAAGCATTGCTTTCTGATCGCCTCGCCCAGTTAGATCTGAACAAGTAAATATAATGACAAAAAAGAAACTGACAAAGCCCGAGCACCTTCCTTGCAGATAGGTTTCCCCCAAGTAGGCCCACTTCGGCGCGAACTTGCTAAACTGCTAGAACCTCAGCGGCTGCGCCATCCTTTGGTTATAGTAGTTGCGGTGTGTGAAGCTCTGTGTTATAGCAAACACAGAGCTTCATGGTTGATTGCATCGCGTGTATGCATCGAACGCGACACACTCCGCAGGCAGATGAGAGATTCCCGTGCGGCGTCTTCCTCGGCAGCTGGATTTCCCTCACGCCACGTCCGTGAGCGTGATGAATGACTCACGTCTGTAACCTTGCACGTTCTGCGGAAAGGACCGGCCTCGGGAGACAGTAGTATAACGCAACCACGCTAGCTTTACAAATGAGACCCGCTCAAGCGGAACGGCAGTTCGAAAGCTACGCGAACGCAATCACGACCCGGCCCTATAAGCACGTCGATAAGCTAATCGAAACTAACGACACACTGTTAGTCACGCCTGGACAGAATGAACTTGCGAAAGGAGGACATTCTCGCAGCGGCGCTGAGATAGCATTAGTGAGTAAAACGAGAATGAACAAATTCTGAATTTGCTACAACGGCGTTACTCTGGTTTCGAAATCGAACTTGCGGCACCACTCTTCTTCAAGTGTTCAATAAGAAATGGGGGACGCAATACAAATCTAGCACACAGTGCTTGTGTAGAAGTTATACAATAGAAAGCATCGCTAGTAAAAAAAAATAGATATCTTATTTATAAACGCCGTGATGGGAAAAGACCGTAAGGAAAAACTTCACGAGTCAGTCCTGGCCCCTCATAATTCACCTTTCTCATAAGGCCAAAGTTTTCTATTATTATCTCTATTTATCTCGAGTTTCTCTATTATCGTCCTCTGCTCGCCTTCTGTTCGTCGTCTGCTTCTCACTGTTTACCTTTTTGGCCCGCTTTCCCTTTACTCTGAGCAATATTAATTGAAGCAGGCGCACACATATGCTCGTGAGTTCCAACAGCGTAAAATGTGCTGTTGCGCCCCGCTCGACGTGTTCCCGAACAAATCCCATAATTTCCATCGCGCGCCAGCTGCTGGGAATTTACTTGACCTGTCGATACGTAATTTGTCGGGAGAATGAATGGTGTTGTATTTGCAGGGGTAAGAACAAAAAGAAATTAACCGAATCTGCGTGCGACAACAAACTCGCTGCGATCACGTGAACCTTTTGTCCGTAATGAGAGTTCTTACGACTGCTTTTTGATTCAGCGACAGTTAAAAACAGTTCTTCTTGTGCTTAATAATAATAATAATAATAATAATAATAATAATAATAATAATCCTACGTGAATGCACTACTATAGTAAGCGACAGACTCAAGATGACCTGGCGGCTTCTCCTTCGGGTATTCTAGCTTCGCCATGAAGACCGCTCGCCACCGTCGCATCGTCAATCGTCAGTGCGCCATGCTCCCAGAAACTAGCGATTCAGCGGGAAGCGAGAAGGAGAGAGACACTATCAACACGCCCCCTGCATACTAACCTCTTCCTGCCCCAATAACCCCGCATCCACACGCAGTTCATATATCACAACGTTGATTTATACCCCCCCCCCCCCCCCTTCACTTTCAGGTTTCTTTTACGGCGTCCACACAGGCCTCAAATAACCCTGCGTTCGTTTTTGTGTTTCGGTAATGCGCTGGGAGCGCATTACCGTATGTAGGGGGGAGCGATCATTCGGCAGGAGTTAGATGAATTCCGATAATTAGCTATAACCGCTTGATCGGTCCACCCACCACCGCACTCTCTCTCTCTTAATCATAAATCTTCAGCCATCGCACCACTCTTCTCTGACTTTTTCCTTTCTTTTCTTTTTTCGTAACATCCTCCATTTGCCCCTCCTGCAAATCACCGCTGTTTCTTAACCTCGCACTCTCCAATTCTGACGCACGCTCACACGCGCAGACACACACACATACAGTACAAAAACATTAACAAATGCACTCCACCACGTATCCACGCCGAGCGTACACGTATTATAACAAGTACGCACAAACACGCACACACCTCAACCATCGATCATCTCACCCCCCACTGGAGTTCCGAAAGCAGCAGTCTCATTTCCGCCCGCCGTTTTTCACCTCGGCTCATTATAAGTCAAATTTCATATTTTCCCCCGTTTAATTCTTTCGCTTCACTCTCTCTCTATCTTGATTTCTCTCTTTCTCTTTAGTCTTAGCCTTCACGAATCTCATATGTTTTTGTTGTACAAAGCTCTACTCTCTTGTCGTTATTGTTTTTCTTTCTTTCACGCCTTTCTTCTTAGTGATTGACGTTTTGTTGAAATCGCGGTACGTGGCAGGCATAACCCATTTCTGCGGCGAAACGCCTGTAACGCGTGGTGCAGAATATTCCTTGCATCTCGCGCCGTACACTTATCGTTTTTTTAAGGCCGTGGTTTTTCCTTCAACCTAAGCCTCGTCGCGCCGTTGATATAACTAAATAAAAGCCGTTACCCCGGACGCTGTTCTCTTCCCCCTTGCATATCGGCAACGGTACTGGCTGGCGTGAATGATGGCCCGGTGGCACAAATTCAATAAGCAGTGCTGGCGGCCTATGCCTGCGCGCCGCACTATCCTCGACACAATGCTCTAATATATATTCCCATAACGGGATACCTATGTTGTATTCGAGCATTTTAGGCGCCTCTGCAAGTTATATGCGTTTTTGGTCGAAGCACGGCTTTCGTCAGGATAGGGCATATAGTTTGCGCATGTGTGTGTGTGTGTGTGTGTGTGTGTGTGCGTGTGCGTGTGTGTGTGTGTGTGTGTGTGTGTGTGTGTGTGTGTGTGTGTGTGTGTGTGTGTGTGTGTGTGTGTGTGTGTGTGTGTGTGTGTGCGTGTGTGTGTGTGTGTGTGTTTGCCCTCGCGTCTCTCACTGAATCTGTCCGTTCCCATTAGGCGCGTACTTCGCGCAGTCACAAGGGAGCGTAAAGCTCCAATACGGCTGCAAGAACGCCAGTTCAATGAGCACCGCAAACGACGCATACGCTTTGAACGCGTTGTCTTCGATCGTAAAGTAACTGCACTACACTAAAGCGAAAGTGAATATCGGTGCAACTGGACAGCAAGAGAAAGTGCGAAGGCCAGAAGTTGGCCCACGTGTTATCTTTATTTCGCTTTTCTCTCATATCCCTCAGCAGGCTTCCAAATTTCTCTCGCCACTTTAAGCAGCACCGAGAGGTAACGACCCGCCTGTTTCCCCGATAAGCCTCGCCTCTCATTAACGTGAGCCCCAGCTGTTTTCCTGTACATATCTCGGAGAAATTGTCTTCCGTGCGGTAAGCGCCTTCTCTCCTTTCTTCTTCTCTTTCCACTCGTCTTCGCCGCTCTCCATTATCTTTCTCTCGCTACTCCCAGTAAACAACAAGCATGCGTTTGATACATTATCCTCGCTTAGCGATAAGAGCTCCTCCCTGGCACCGCTTGCTTTCTCGCAGGGGTTACGGGCGTTTTGATAAGCGGAGCGACCCATTTTCTCGCCTTTTATCTTGCTACAGTCTTCTTTCATCGTGCGAATATGCACACGTTCATAAAGCTAGTAAGAGGAAGGAATACATTGCCAAGTGGTTCCTTTAAGTCGTTCCCTAATGCACTTGCTCACGAAAAGTCAACATGAAGCTTGACCAACACCTCTCTGCGAAGATCGTATATTCTTTAAAGCTATAAAAATTTCGTGTTCTCCACTGCCAGGAATAATTGGGCGATCCCAAACGCTGCTTTAGTACGCTGAACGCCATTGACCCAGAAAAGGCAGTAAGATGGAGCAACGCCAACGTCACGAGAAATAAAAGCGGCGAAAGTGTTTTAGCGTCACAATCGAACAGTAGAACGTCGAGCGCTGTCTCAGCCGTGGTGTTTTTTTTCTTTTTTTTAATGATTCTTTTCCAAATAATCGCAAGCTCTAAATATGTAACACCGACAAAGCTTGCAGAAGTTTATCGATACGACAGATATGCTCTTCTCTTTGCGTTTCGTCCACTAAATACAATAGCCCTGCTTACAATAACAATAGAAATAAAGCGCCGGCTTCTCTTTATGCTATTTTGTCGTCCCAACTCGACAATTTTCGTGACAGTATGTACGCGGTAACATAAAACCTCAGGGAGTGAGAACGAAAAGCGTTCAACTTCCTTATTTTTTCTTTGTTTCTTTTTTTTTGTGCGATAGTGTCAAATGGCTCATTCAGCGATAAAGATCTATGGGGGCACCCAAGCAATTCTTGTGACGTGTAAATGCGAGAGCATTAGTTGTCGCTGAGTGTGTCGCTGAGTTTAGTCTTGCGGCAAAATGTTGCCGAGTTTAGCGCTGCTGCGTTGTGCTTGCGAGTGTCATGTTCCTGCTTATGAAGCCGCTTCAACGCAAGATGACAAACCGGCCATATTTCGATCTCTCAGCTGAGTTTCATTTTCGGCGTTCCCATTAACGCATTGTTTCACGCACACTGCATTGAGTGTTTTCCACACACTGAGTGTTTTCCGCCCCACTTTTCCAAGCGATGACAGTACTATTGCGAGCGGCACCACGGTGTCGACACAGCATTTCTTCATTGGTTTCGTAGGCGAACTCCACCTCATACTCTAGGGGTGATGTCGTAGTCGTCGTTCGACGTGTACCTCAAGCGCGTCGCATCTTGTTCGTCGTCGTCCTCGATGGCCTCCGGCAACGGCGTCTGCGGGTCCAAGTTGATCGACAGTAGCTCAGCCTTGGGATCGGAGTAGTATATGTGGATGCGTACCTTACTTCGTGCGCCGTTCGTGGCATGTTCTCGAACGCCAAGTCGATTCCGGTGCCTCGCGAAGTTGTGATTCCATCTATTAGAGAGGCGAGCGTTAGGTTGTGATAGGCACGCATCGCGCCGATGAACGTTGACGTTGAGCGTGCGTCCCGATTGAAGTCTCCTACGACGAGCATGGACGTACTGCAGCGTCGTCTAGTGAATCGCCAGCCAGGCAGAGCTCAACCACGCGCGCATCCTCGGAAGATATTCATCACTGTCGCCTGTTGCAGCGGTGACGCAATCCAGCGGTGGTGCAGTAGTTAGCGCGCTCTGCGGTGGAGCGGTGGCGGCGGGGCACAGGATCGAATCCTGAGCGAGGCGGCCTTTCTTTCATTTTGAGATGAAGGTGGCGGAATCTGCGTGCCTGCGACGCCTTTTTCTTTTGCCACAGCTTCCCGATGACGGCGCGGTCGCACAATGAATCAAGTACTGGCCTCGCATTAAAAAGCCGGCGTCTGTAGAAGCGAAACGGCACCTAAATTCCCATTGGCTGCGAAACCAAGGCCGCAGTGTTCCCTCGTCACACAGATGGCGCTAAGCCCCACGAACAGCGGATGAACCGCCATGTTTTGAACGTATGAGCTTCTGCGGATGCTTCACTACCAGGTATATTTACCTTGCAGCCCCGACGGAGCAGAGCAGGATAAAGGGAACAGCTGTAGCAATAGCGCACCAGGTGCGGCGTGAGGGGAAAGGGCATTGCTGCGACGCCACGTCACCCTCACTCTCGCTCTCGGAAGCCTGTGCCATCCGTGCGTTCCTTGTCCGCGCAAGCTCGCGCCGCGTTGTAACTGCGCCTTGGCAAGGCCAAATCAAAACGCGCCAAGCGTGTCAACGCGCTCGCTTGCCCGCGACGAGTTTACAAGAACCGCTTGGCGGCGTTCCATTGGAAAATTATGTTTTCGCATATTAAGAACTCATCTGAGGTGCTTAGGTGTCCCCAGATTTTTTTTCCTCCAGTCACGTTAGACTTTTGTACTGCTACAAACAGTGAAGGCGTTCCACGAAAACAAGAACTACAAGAACAAAGCATAAATTCTGCAAAAAGAAAAAGAACGTTTCTGCTCGAGATTTCGATGCACCAAAGCAAGCGCAGTTATCCCAGCAGTGTTGTTCTTGCGTGTTCGCTCTCCCATAACTGTACACAAACCGGAAGGTGTGCTACATTAGAACCGGTTATCTCAAGACAAGATTTCTTAAATATAGACAGCTCCCTTGTTTTCCTGTATTATAAGCACACCGGTGTGCTACACACGTACAAACGTATTAAGTTAACAAAAAACGAGGAAAAATAACGTAAATGTAATAAAGCAAGAAAAACTAATAAAGCGAATCGGAGAACCGCTGTTTCCTTCGCCAGGACGAAGTCCCATACAAGCGAGCTGAAACAACATACTCCTGCTGGAGTGTGCACAACACGGCGCAGAAACGGATAAACAAAGTGGCGCAGTTGCGACACGTCGCAAGCAACCGAAAATATAAACATCAAGCAAGCGAGGGGTCGTCGGGGACATTGCCAAACTAGGAAGTGAAGCCGGCCAAGTAACGGCAACTGTGGACGAGGCAAGAGAAAAAGGCGACAACAGCGCATTGTGCGTCAGTAGCCAAGATAAGGGTATATATATATATATATATATATATATATATATATACGAGGCATAAACCGACCAGGCTGCGAAAATCGAGCGGCGGAAGTGGCCAGGCTAGTTATGAGTGACCGAAAAGCATAGCAACTCCTGGCATGCAGTCGCTGTTTATAAACAAGTCCCCATGCGCCAAACAATTCAGGTCGCGATGCTGGAACAAACAAACAAATTACGGGTATGTAGTTTCTAGAACCGCGAAAATGTAGAAAGAAAAGAAGGCTCCGACATTCCGAGCAGGCTAGAGCGGCAGGAAACGATTAAAAGCAACGCGAGAGATGCAGAACAGCAACATTTCAGCAACACACAGCGCGTTACAGCCTTGGCACGTGTCCAATTATTTCGAAGGAAACTCGGCATGTGTCACGACTTATGATTCCAGCGCTCTGGGAAAAACAGAGGAGTGAAGGCGGCGAGGTAGTGGAATGAGATATCGAGGCTAAAAAAATGCAACAAAAGCGAGAGCTCCTACAGCGATAAGCGAGAGCACGAGTGCTCGTCGACGCAGAAAGAGAAAACGCTAAAAAAAGAAGACATAAATTCGAGGGCACATCGCATATTAAAAGAAACAGTAAATAGAGACACAGAAAGGGTTCAAGTGCTGGCGCTATTTCGAAGCACCAGGACGAGATCCCGCAACGTGCTTCCTTCTGCGATATGTTTTTGAAAAAAAAAGGAGTTTGGTATGGGAATCGGAGGAGAAGGGGTGAAGTGAGCGAAATGCTGCCGACTCTTCCCGGCATGCCGGTCCACTGAGGCACGCTGCCCTATTTGAAAACCAAATCAGGTCACTTTCTGAGAGCAAAAAGGTTGAACATCGCGCCCTTACTATATACGACGTCCTCCATCGTTTTTTTCCTTCATTCCATTTTTATTTGCTTTTTGTAATCGTTTTTGCTTTTCTTGCCACTCATTTTACTTTTATTTCTTGAACTGTCTCCAGCACGTAAGAATCGCACAGACGTCGAAGAAACCAGCAAAGTTTATAACGTAAGAGCGTAACTTTGGGCATGTTGGTATTCCCTAACTTTTGCGTTTTTAGCGCACGAAAAGGGACGAGAGACAGAAGTTCGACGCGGACACTGCGTAGTTCCAGTGACATAGCGTAGCTCCAGTGACAAAGAAAGAAGGTGGCAGCGCGCCGTGTCCAAACACACCTCCGGCAACGCAACCTTCTCCGGTGCTTGCACACTCATTGCCCCTGTCGTAATCGCACCGCTGGCACGAGTTGTTGGGGTCTCGGTGCTGACGCCCGTTATTGCCAATGGGTCGCAAGCCCCAAGGGTAGCGTTGGCCTGGCGGCCTGGGGCACTGGAAGCATCTGAAGGTCCCGGCAAAGCAAGAGAAGACTGGTAACAGAACAACTTGTTTATTCTAACATAGCAAAAGAGCGGCCGGTCAGGTCGACCGAAGTGGAGAGACGGGAGAGCACGTAACTCAACAGTACAAATCGGAGCCTCTCTCCTGGCGTCCGGGGGCAGCTGCTCTTATACTCTCGGCGTCGCGGTCCAAAAGGGAAGGTCACGGGATGAAGGTCACGGGATGAAGGTCACGGGACGGCGGAGCATGAGCCCACGACGGCGCGCACGGTCGAGCCGAGAGACCTGCTGAACCGAGTGTAGTGACGCATCGCCAACCCTCACTTGGGGAGCTCCGCTCCCCGGCTGCCGCGCTTTGACAAGCGTGGGCACACACACACACACGCACACACGAAGACACGTGGCACTGAAACACGCCTGGACACGCTTGGCGGGTGGGCGTTGCGGCGGCGTTGAACGGGCCAAAATGTCCGCCGCTTTGAACAAAGCCCCGTCGTCCGTTGCATCCGCGCCGGCATTACCGCGCGTTGTAGGCGAAACGTAACAGACCGCCCCGCCGAGGGAAGGAGATCCCGATGGTCAGGGGACTGCATCCGCTGTCCGGAGGGATGTCGCTCGATGATGCTCATAACCGAAGTCGGGCGTCCTTTGGCGTTTCTTGAGCGCAGCGCACAGAGAAGGCCTCGTTCTCACGTTCAGGTGCACACAGGACACTGCAAAGTGACTTCGGGAGAGTTGACATTTTTGTTCTCGTTTCCGGCAAGCGTTAGAACTACGCCGAAAGTCAACCGCTCAGTCAGCAAGCACGGCAAAACCCTCACTAAGCCCTGCCAGGCTCTTTCCCCTTTTATACTGCTGCCTAGTTCCTTACAGTAGTTTAGCAGCACTCAGAACGCGTCCACAAATCGGAAAAATTGCACTAAAAAGCACATCATCACTTTGAAACACTACACAAAAGCAATAGGTTAAAAATCCTGCCTCAGGAAGAAAAACATCAGTAACAAGCAATTTTGAGGCTGATTCCCACGTTAGGGGCTTCGACTTAAGCCATCGGCGTTACCGTTGAGACTCCCCTTTTTGTAACGCACCTCAAAGGAATATTGTTGCAAAGCGAGGCTCCAGCGCAGGAGGCGGCCATTTTTGGGAGAGATGGTCTGCAGCCATTGGAGAGGGCAGTGATCCGTTTCAATGATAAACCTCGAGCCGGCTAGGTAACATGACAATTTCTGAACGGCCCACACGATACACGCACACTCTTTCTCGGTGGCGCTATACGCCTGCTCACGACTCGTCAGCTTACGACTAGCATACAGGACGGGGTGTTCTACTTCTCCATTTTCCCGTTGGCACAGTACAACGCCCATGCCTCGCTCACTAGCATCACACTGAACAACGAACCCTTTTGTGTAGTCGGGCGATCGTAGCACCGGCTGGCTTGTTAGGGCGCTCTTTAGGGCGCTAAAAGCTCTTTCCTTTGTCTCATCCCAGACGACTGTTTGCGGCTCTGTCTTTCTTAGAGCATCCGTCAAGGGAGCCGCGATATCAGAGTACCTGGGGATGTACCTCTGATAGTAGCCGGCGACACCTAAGAACGACCGAATATCGGTCTTCGTGCGCGGTTGCGGGAAGTCTCGCACAGCGGCCACCTTTATTTCAGAGGGGCGGCGTCGACCCCGACCAATCACGTGTCCGAGGTAGACAACCTCGGCCTGTGCTAACTGGCACTTGGGAGCCTTGACTGTCAAGCCCGCATCGCGCAGGCGGGTTAGCACTGCCCGCAAGTGCGCCATATGCTCAGGCCAGGATGCGGAGAATATCGCTACGTCGTCTAGATACGGTAAAGCGAATTCTTGCTGTCCCCGCAACACTTTATCCATGAGGCTTGAAAAGCAGTATGGCGCGTTCTTCAAACCAAAACTCAAAACTTTAGGACGGAATGTCCCCATTGGTGAAATGAACGCCGCATACCTACTAGCCTCTTCTGTGGGTGGAACCTGCCAATAACCCCTGACAAGATCTAGGGTGGAAATAAACTGAGCGCTACTCACTCTCTCAAGGCGCTCCTCGATGTTAGGGATCGGATAAATTTGATCCTTAGTGATGGAATTAAGCCTGCGGTAGTCGACGCAAGGACGAGGTTCCTTGCCCGGTACCTCAACTAAAATCAAAGGGGAGGTATAATCACTCTCACCCGCTTCAATAACACCGATCTGTAGCATTTTCTTTACCTCAGCCTCCATAATATCGCTCTGGCGGGGTGACACTTGGTACGCCTTGGATCGTACTGGCTCTGGGGAGGTAAGTTCTATGTCATGAGTAAGGACAGAAGTCCTACCAGGCCTCTCAGAGAACAGACCTTGAAACTCTTGTAAGAGCTGGTGTAGTTCGGTTTTCTGCTCAGGCGACAGCGATGCTTTACTTATTAAGTCACTAATGACTTGATCGGTGTCTTTCCTGTTCGTCACTGAGCCTAGTCCCGGAAGCTCGACCGGAAGCTCTTCTAACTTTCCCGCATCGGGAATTTCCTCTCCAGTATCTGGTGCCTTTAACGCTACAGGCTCGATTTTATCCCGTTCGGGCGTGCTCAGAATACCAGCTTGCTGCGCCTCTGACCCTTTCTCATCGTTCAACAACGTCGGCCCCGCAACTACCGCCTTTGCAGCGAGCTCCCGAACCTTCGATCTGGTTAAGGCCTGAACGCTAGCCTCACCAAACAAAAGCCCCTTCTCGCGCAGGAGGTGATCGGACCTGTTCGAAAATAGGTACGGGTACTGGGGGGGCAGCATAGATGACACTGCGGCCTCCGTCTCAAGTGCTCCGAAAGGTCCTTCAATAAGCACTTTTGCTACCGGCAGACACACGCTATGAGCTTCCACTGCTTGCTTGATCCATGCGCACTCGCCCGTGAACATATCGGGTTCTACGTAAGAGGGGTGAACTACATCCATTGTAGCTGCGGAATCGCGAAGCACTCGGCACTCTTTCCCGTTCACGAGGAGGTCTCGCATGTAAGGCTCGAGAAGCTTCATGTTCTCGTTAGTGCTGCCTAATGAAAAAAACACGACTTTTGGTTTTGTTTCTGGGCACTGCGCCGAAAAGTGTCCCGGCTTCTGGCACGTATAACACACGCGCGCTCGCCTCGTCTCGAACCGCTTTCTGCGTTCGGCTTCGGTTGCCGCCGTCTCCTTACGTTCGGTCGGACTGCTTTCACTCGCATCCGAACTACGTGTGTCCCCCTTTGCTCTCATGGGCGTGAACTTTGGCCTCTCAAACTTGGAGCCAAATTCACCCTTTTGACCGTCCTTAGCTCCACGAGCCCGACGCGTCACAAACTCCTCGGCTAACTCAGCGGCTCTAGCCACCGTACTAACGTCTGGCCTATCCAAGACCCAGTACCGCACGTTCTCAGGTAACCGACTATAAAACTGTTCTAGCCCGAAACACTGCAGAACTTTCTCGTGGTCACCAAACGCTTTCTCTTCTTTGAGCCACTCCTGCATGTTTGACATAAGCCTGTACGCAAACTCTGTATATGACTCACTTTTGCCTTTCTCATTTTCCCGAAACTTCCGACGGAACGCCTCCGCTGACAGCCGGTACTTTTTTAGCAGACTCGATTTCACTTTGTCGAAATCCTCTGCCTCCTCTCTCTCCAAGCGAGCGACTACGTCGGCCGCCTCGCCGGGTAGCAAAGTGAGCAAGCGCTGTGGCCACGTTTCCCGAGAGAACCCCTGCTTCTCGCACGTTCGCTCAAAGTTAACCAGGAACAAACCAATGTCCTCTCCAAGCTTAAACGGCCGCATCAGGTCAGTCATTTTGAACAATACTCGTTCTCCTGCACCGTGTGCCTGACTTCCATTACGAGCGCGTTCCATCTCTAACTCGAGACGCTTCATTTCCAAAGCGTGTTGACGGTCGCGCTCTTCTTTTTCTTTCTCTTTTTGTTCTTTAAGTTCGCGCTCATCTTTCTCTTTCTGTTCTTTTCGTTCACGCTCCTGTCTTTTTGCCGTCTCCCTCTCCTCAATGGTCTCAAGGCATTCCGACAGCTCGTCATCCTCAGCTTCTAACTCAAGAATAGCCCTTAGCAGTTCTGGTTTTCTGAGTTTGTCTGAGACATCCAGACCCAACTCTCTCGCAAGCTCCAGCAATTTCGGTTTGCGCAACGACTTCAAATCCATGGCTGCTCTGAATGCTGCTTTCTCTACTGCCTACTATTGTCTTGCCGCAAACTAACCCGGTAGCAACGACAACCACAATTACCAGCTCTGTTTCTAACACTAACAAAAGCCTGGCAAAACTCAGAAGAAGAAAGTCCCGCACTCACCAAACCTTGCAGCCAAGACTTCCGCGCAGTCGTTCCGCTGCAGGCAACCAGCCATCACACAGGGCTCGTTGCGCTGCTCCCGGATGGTCGTTGTGCTGCTCAGCATACAGTCAACCGCATCTCTTCGCTGCTGGCCTCCGTTGTCGCGATCTCACCGCTGGCAACCAGATGTAGGAATCGCGCCGCTGGCACGAGTTGTTGGGGTCTCGGTGCTGACGCCCGTTATTGCCAATGGGTCGCAAGCCCCAAGGGTAGCGTTGGCCTGGCGGCCTGGGGCACTGGAAGCATCTGAAGGTCCCGGCAAAGCAAGAGAAGACTGGTAACAGAACAACTTGTTTATTCTAACATAGCAAAAGAGCGGCCGGTCAGGTCGACCGAAGTGGAGAGACGGGAGAGCACGTAACTCAACAGTACAAATCGGAGCCTCTCTCCTGGCGTCCGGGGGCAGCTGCTCTTATACTCTCGGCGTCGCGGTCCAAAAGGGAAGGTCGCGGGATGAAGGTCACGGGATGAAGGTCACGGGACGGCGGAGCATGAGCCCACGACGGCGCGCACGGTCGAGCCGAGAGACCTGCTGAACCGAGTGTAGTGACGCATCGCCAACCCTCACTTGGGGAGCTCCGCTCCCCGGCTGCCGCGCTTTGACAAGCGTGGGCACACACACACACACGCACACACGAAGACACGTGGCACTGAAACACGCCTGGACACGCTTGGCGGGTGGGCGTTGCGGCGGCGTTGAACGGGCCAAAATGTCCGCCGCTTTGAACAAAGCCCCGGCGTCCGTTGCATCCGCGCCGGCATTACCGCGCGTTGTAGGCGAAACGTAACACCCCCGAGTCATACGCGAGGTATTGCTCGGAGCATCCGACACCGTCGCCATCAAATTTTCGAGTGAAGTTTTTTCTCCGGGAGCGTGACTTCAGTGCTGGGTTCTAGTAGAAGAGAAAAAGGTTTGTTCCTATATTGCTCTGTTTCTTTTATTTGTCTCTGTGTGTGTTCGCGCCCTTCGCTGGGTCACCGGATACCCGTCCGAACTCGGCTCTGCAGCTACTCGCAGAAAGGTCAGCGGCCTGCCCCTTATATACTAAAATTAAAAACCCGTCGCTCTAAGAATTCACGTCTCCTTGCACCACCTTCTCGTGCATATGCAGCAATATTGTTAGAGCAACCGACGACGTAATAGCTGCCAGGATTTGCAATGCCGTAATGATCACGAAAAGATATTTACTGCTCTTGCGTTGCGTCCAGCCGAAGGCCCTCTTTCTGGGTCGGTATGGGTCAGTATCGGTAATGCATATTTGTAGCGCGTGCGGCATTGCTGCGACCCCTTATTCAAAAATATTCAAGAAACGCATGCTACTCGAAATAGGAAAAAAGAAACACACTTTTACTGCCAGAACGACGAACTTGCAAAGAAGAGACCACGCTCGGTCTGAATTCAGCACTCCCTCCTGAGAGTCTGCGCGATATCAATCGCTCGAGTTCTCACGCGATGCAAGAACGTCGCCGAACGGGGCTGAACGTTGCCGACGACCTAACTTTAGGCCTTATACTCTGCGGATTTTACCGCCATTGATGAGTGGCATTCAGACGAAGCATAAAAGAAGTAGCGTGCGCCATGCTCGCGCGAAGTCATTTTGTCAGGTCAAGAACGAAACGAAAATAAAAAACATAAGCGCGCTGCGGTTTTCTCATTGGAAAGGTCAGGCTGCAATACTGCAAATTTAACCACAGCGCACGCAAACGAGGGCGCAAGAACACGTATACACAGGACCAGCGCTGTTGTTGTCGCGTCCTCGCTTATTTGCGCTGGTTAAACTTGCAGTGTGTCGCACCGACTGGCCCAAAACTGAAGTACTCTCGTCGGGCTGGAGTTGCGTGTTCGCTGTTCTACATTCAAGAGTGCGCGCCCAGATCCAGATTTAACTGGCCCTCATTCTTTTCGTTGGCTTGTATGATTGTTCATGCAAAAACCTTTAGTCGGGCACAGGTTTATCCACAGGCGCAGATTGGAAACTGCACGTGGATGTCAGAAGCAGCAGTTGCGCAGCGATAATTGAAACAAACCGTGCGTGTATACTCCCAGGGGTGCACTCACAGCGAACGCAGTAGAGCACGCCGAAAGGCGGACTCAGGTCGGGACGCCATCGATCCTCCAGCTCGTACGTCAGGTTGCCGAAGTGGCAGCCTGTAAAAACACAAAACGGGACACGAGGTGAGCGAGCAAAGCGCTGGATACGCGAGTATGATCCGGCGCAAACACCACATGACTAACACAGTTTCTCAAGCCTACTGAGTAGAGTTTTTTTTTTATAGGTTGTGGCCGAAACACGGCGGCCATGACGTGTTTTTGGCCCTGCGATTGCTTCCGGCGCATCCAGTATGCAAAGGTATCGTCTTACAGATTTGTGTTTTGTTCTATAAGGAAGCAGTGCGCTGGTCGCTGTACTTGGACGCCACCTATTTCTTCTTATCTCCGCCTTGACGATTTACTACAGTCGTCAGCAGCTCTCATCGAAAAACCAAACGCCCGCGTAGTGGGTGATTTTGCCCGCTGGAAGGGGTGTAAAGTGACAACTGTTGTTGGGAAGTTCACAGATTGGGGCTCAAGCGAACACCAATCTTGAGCACTGTTCTGCAAACACTCGGTCGCTTGTAGGATTGGGATAGGTCGCGACTAGTCGCGCGGACCTCTTCCCGTGCTTTTGCGGGCTTCCTTCAAATTTGAAAAAAAAGATTAAGTAGCACGTATGGAGGAACAGAAATATGGATGGGGACTTTTCCATAATGGGCTACAGTCTTTTGATTCACCACTTGACAGTGATTATAATACCTTAGAGGTTATTTAACGAACAAATAATTAATTATGAAATTATTTGTAATAAAAAAATAAAATACAAAATACAATTCAACAATTTCATGTAGTCAGAGGCGGTGGAGTACGAATATCAGATTATTAGGGCTATATTGAGCACAACGCCATCGCTTTCCCAACAGGGCAAGAAAAATTGAATGGACGTACAGTCTTGGGCAAATATCCAAGTAGAGAGAGAGATGCAAATGAGAGAAAGGCAGGGAGGTTAACCAGACTTCCAACCACCGGTTTGCTACCCTGCACTAGGGGAAGGGAAAGGGGAAGTAAAGACGGAAAGAAGAGCGTCACAAAAATAAAAGCGTGAGAAAAAAAAATATGAAAAGGGGCGAAACGGGGTCATTATAGTCTTTCTAATAGGCCACTGTCACGTAGAAAAGTCAACAAAGCTTTGACCGACCTTTGCTGCGACGACAGTTCACGTCGGCATTCCCAAACTGACTGTTCTGAAAGTGGCCTGTCGTCAAGGCGTGCCAACGCGGTCGCTAGTGACAGCCGGTGCTCGCTGTATTGAGGACAGTGGCAAAGCACGTGTTCGATGGTCTCCTCGCCGCCGCAGTGTCTGCAAGCCGCGCTGTCGTCCATACCGACTCGGAAGGCGAAGGATCTTGTGTAGGCGACACCAAGCCACAGTCGGCAAAGTACTGCTGTTTCGAGTCGAGAGAGTCCAGATGGGGGTCGAAGTCGAAGGGATGGGTCCAGTCGGTGTAGACGTGTATGCTTTAAGCTTGGTGTGTTCCATAATGTTTTGATGGCTTCATTTGCAAGCACACGAATTTTCATTGCAGCGTCTGTTTTTGAGAATGGAATGGAGTCTTGCAAGCCCTCCTCGAGTGCAGATCGTGCTGCTGCGTCGGCATGTTCATTGCCCATTATGCCACAGTGGCTTGGAATTCGCTGCAACCTGATGTCGTGTCCTTGCTCGACGAGGTGGTGAAGCAGCAGTCTGATTTCTAGAACTAGTTGTTCGTGGGGTCCTCGGCGTAAGGCAGAAACCAAACAATGAAGAGCAGCCTTGGAGTCAGTGAACACGCTCCATTTCTTGGGTAGTTCTTCAGAAATTACACGAAGTGCACAAGAATAGCAGCAAGATCCGCCGGCAGTCGATGTAGTCTGGTGAGATAGTCGAATCTTTATGGTGGAAGGTTTTGCAGGAATGATCACTGATCCTGCAGACCCATTCACCGTGGTTGAAGCGTCAGTATATATATGATGATGCTCGTTGCACGTCTCCTACAGCAAGAGCAGTGAAAGCTGCTTGAGTGCTGGAGACGAGAGTTGTGCTTTTGTTCGTATTCTTGGTACTATTAGTCGAACCTTTGCTTGAGCCTTAGCACCATGGTGGAAACGGAACTTTCGCTGGAGCTGTATAACCTGATGGAAGGTATGCACGATAAGGCAGGACTGTTTCACAAAAGGAAGCACGTGGTCGATCCTCTGGAAGTGAGGCTAGATGATGGGCAGGGGCTCGAGCAAGGTGTCTTACGTGTGCTCTGAGCGCTTCCATGACTATAGGGGTCTTGGCTGGGAAATCGTGTGCAATGGCAATTGTTTCAGCCGTTGACGAACACCACGGCAATCCAATACACACTCTGAGTGCCTGGGCCTGGACGCTTTCGAGTATACGGATATTACTTCTGCAGGTGTTGGTCAGCACAGGCAAGCTGTATCGCAAATATCCAAGAAAGAGCGTCCTGTACAGCTGCATCATTGCATGTACTGAAATACCCCAAACATTTCCTCCAAGAAACTTAAACACATTAGAGATATCCGTCAGGCGCTTCTTTAGGTAGGCCACATGAGGACTCTAGCAAAGGTCACGATCAATGATTACGCCTAAGAATCGGTGCGTCCTGACGTAAGGTATGCTTTGGCCGTCGATAGAGACATCGTATGATCTCATTGGCTTTCGGCTAAACGCGACCAATGCGCATTTTTCTGGCGAGATCTTGAGGCCTTGGAACAAGGCCTCAAGAATGATGCGACAGCTTGATGCGACAGCGTCAGTTGGTTCTTTCGTCGTGTGCTCGACTGTTCGATGGCCCAATGAATTACGGTTAGCGATGTACAGTCGCTTCTGAAATATTTTAATGTAGCCATCGAGCGACAATACCACAAAATGCTGCAGATCCAACGAGTTAGAATCTATATACAGCGAGGCTTTGTTTGAGTGCTTAATAAGTCGATAGACGGGTAGGTGCAACGCACGCACGCACGCACGCACGCACGCACGCACGCACGCACGCACGCACGCACGCACGCACGCACGCACGCACGCACACACACACACACACACACACACACACACACACACACACACACACACACACACACACACACACACATGCAGGCGCGCATTATAATCCCAAGCCTTTTGTTAAGCGGAGTTGCTGACTGCAAGAGAACACGTTGTACAGCTTGAACACATCGTGGTTTTAAATACAGCATGCGCAAACGTACGTAGCATAATTCGAATCCATTTTATTCGCCAGAAGTATTTGCTTCCTTATTACCGTGCAGCCGCGGAAGCACGAAGGCGAGCTTTCTGGTTCTTTTTTTTTTTTGCGCATGGCCGGCGGCGCCGCTGCCCCGGATGCGCGAAGGCGAGCGTCATCTGGACCTGGTGCAAGGAACCCAACGGTGCGCGCTACGCGCGAACTCCGCTGTGATTGGTTGACCCATCGGCAAAAGAACAGCCATGTCGCAGCAACCACGGCCACGAAACCCACCGAGGTTCGCAAAGAAAAGCATCGCTTTAAGTACTGTACTACCAACCGGGGTCCTTCACTCCCCTGTTCACATATGCATAATGTATAAAATTCAGTGCATTCTACTCATGCTGTTCAACATCTCAAGGCAGCACTGGAGCTATGAGTGGCGCCGTAGTGGTGGATTCCAGATTAAGTTCGGCCACATGGGATTCTTCAACGCGCGCCTAAACCTAACACGGGGTTCTTTAACGCGCACCAAAATCTAAGCTCACTTCTGTTTTTGCATCATATTCCACTCCTAACTAGAACGCGGCGACCGCTGTCGGCAATCGAGCCCCGAACTACGTGCTCAGCAGCAGAACATAACAGCCATTCAGGAACCGTGGTAGAGCCTGGCGCAGCGTGGTGCCTCACTGGAGTGGCCCGCATTTCGTCCGCCAGCTCACCCAATCACTGTCCGGTGAAAGCGATATCCTCGAAACAGACAGAAGAAGAGAACGGATATTGCGCGCATCGAGCGGCTAAACATTGCCAACGAACAAGTCGATCCCAGAAGGCAAACGCGCCGTGGAACTAGCTTCAAGGTCTTCCGGTGTCCGACGCGCAGGCGAGCGACTATTATACGAGAGGCTGTGCGGTTGAGCGCGAGGCTTCACGCGTATCAAATAGACCGCGTCTCTTTACTGCAGTCTCTAGGATATACGCCATGTTTTCTCTGAAACGATAGAAGCCTGAGAAAGCGGCGACGGTGACTACCGCGCGTTCCGTCTAAGTGCCAATACGGCAAGCCTTCGCGTCGACAACGACCAGGGTTATTGAACGCTCCGCACACAACAACGTCTCATATAGTACGTTGACATTCGAGGTGTGAGATGCGTGCAAATCATTCTCGAGGCATGGTGGTTCGCAGCAGCAGTCCAAGTCCCCCCGATGCCTCGCCGACAGAACACACGGGAAGCTTACGGGAGACCTCGAGGCTCACGGGCTGTGTTGTGGCGCAGCAAATACAACATAGAGCCCTGCTGGTAAGAAAGCATGCGTAGTTTCTCCTTTCAACGCGATGTTTTTTTTTCAGGGCTGAGAGCGCAGGTGCGTTCGAGACTACCGACGCTCGCCCCATATCGATGGTGTCACGCTTCTGCGTTAACAATGACTGCATCTAAATGCATTTTAACAATGAGGAGTAAGTGCTGATGTGCCTGGTTCATGTGGCCTGCATAAAATGATCATTCACCGCAGTAGCAGCCTTGATGACGCACTCACAAATCCGTGAAGTCTTCTTCGGGTTGTTGGACTCAAAGTGCTCAGATATTTATTTATTTATTTATTCAAAGAGCCTCACAGGCTCCACCAGCTGTATTGTGTAAAGAAGGGAAGAATATACAATACATACATATATATATATATATATATATATATATATATATATATATATATATATATATATATATATATATATATATATATATATATATATATATATATATATATATATATATATATATATCTTCATAAGCGAAAGCAGCTTCTCTGTAAACACGCAGGCGTTTTTTGCGCAGATTCTACTGACACTAAATAATTAGTCCTCCGTGCATACTGGGTATAACCCTATATTAGCTTGGTCGATATATCGGAATAATCACGCCAGGCTCAAGGAAAATCTTCGTGTCCGCTCATCCCCTCCCCCCCCCCCCCCCTATATAACAATCAGCACACGCTGAGTGCTCACTGTGAGAACGTTGGACGCGCGGGCAGGATCTCGCCAGCTCGCCCGAGAGCGGAAAGCGCACGCTAGTATACGACGAGCCAAGCGTCGTTCAAACGTTAAAACACGCAAGAAAAGGAAATAGAAAGCCGTCGTTCAAATAGCGCACTCTGCGCGTTGCCAGCCTCCATGGCTCGCCCCCGGTAATGGGACCCCCCGAAGTGCTGCTGCTGCTGCTCCACGATTGTCTCGTCGCCAGCCGCTTTCGCTACGGCGCCTGCGCCGGCGCGGAGTCTGGGATCCAGCTGCTGCGGCGCGCATCTCTCGTTCGCTTTCTTTGGTTTCGCCAAACGGAGAAGGACGTTGGGCGTCCTTCGCCTCCCCACGCTCGCTCAGCCGGCCACCTTGACCTCCGGCGCGCTCGCGAAAGGATCGCAGTGAGACGCAGCGCTGACTCGCTCGCTGGCGTTCCCTTCTCGCGAGATTGGCAGCGGGGCACGCGCGCGATCGCTTTCCGGAAACGACCAATTCGCGCAACCTTCGCGTAGTCCACGAAGGATCCTCTGACGTCTGATCGAATGTTGCCAAATGTTGTGTTGTGTTGAAAAAAAAAAAAAAAAAACGGGTTAAAGTAGCAAGCACCGCTATAACAGCCGTGTCAGGCGCAAGAGAAACGTGGCACACAAACAACTCTGAGCGTATGTCGTGTTCTTCCCGGGTTTCCGTGTGTTGTTAGTACAGCCAACGCATTCCGAAAGAGTGGCAACGAATAATAATAAAAAAGATTACAGCATAACGCATGTCACGATGACTATCGACGGCAATGCGACTAGCATTCCAGCGGTGTTGCGACACCGTGGTATTTCTGGAAGAAGCTCATTTAACAACGGTAGAAGTCATTGTGAGACTTCCGTTGCTTAGGCGTTTCACTTTGCTACGGCACTCCCTTGCCAAGGTTGGACATGAACGAGGCGGCCTAACGACCACTGTATAACGCCGACGCAGTGAAGACGATAGAATGACGGAGAACGAATGGAAAAAGCGGTGTGACTACGCCGGCATGACAATGCGATGACGATTCTTAATAGACGACGAAGGTGTAATGACGTCAGAGTGACGACTCCGACATGAAGACACGAAATGATGACGAGCGTACGACGATGGCGTGACGGAGACGGTATGACGAGAAACAGATGACATGAGCTGGAATGAAAACGGTCGGATCTCCACTTGACGACTCCGCGACAACGGCGGATAATCGCGATTGAATGACGACGGCATAATTAAGGTGAAATGGCGAAGGAGGATTGACGTTCATGGATCAACGAATTGGTATATATGATGAGGACGGCACGATGACAATGAGATAACGTTATTGAAGTTACGACGATTGTCCACCGACAGCGTGACGACGGCATGGCAACAATTAATTGTACCACGATGACTGTGTATGACGGGCGAAGGAACGACCTCGACGGGATCGCGATGACGGTATGAACAAAATGCAATGGCGACGATGGCTTGAGAAAGGTACAGGAACAGTGGGAATACGACGAGGGTATGAGGGCAGTGGCGTGCCGACGATGGTATTACCAGAGTAGGATGACGAAGATGGCAAGGCCACGACTGCACGACTACGACGGTATCACAGCGGATGCGTGATAGCGACTTTCTCACGACGAAACAATGACGGCGATGGCACGACAAGCGCGCGATAATGATGACTGGACGGCGGCATGCATGATTAATGTAGAATGACTAAGGACTGACGTCGATGGGACGACGAAGGCGGTATGACGACATTGGGATTAGGTTACTGAAGTGATGACGACGGTAAAACTTCGACCGGAGGTCGAACCTGTGACCTCCAAAGGATCACTAACGAGGAAGGCAAGACGGACCTCGTTCCAAGCAGGGGTATACTCTAGACATTATACGTATATCCTTAAGGGCAACATTAACGCAAAACGCGTGACACAGACAGGCTCTTAAGCGCTGCTAGTCCCTCACTAGCGCGCAAAGCTTCACGACAACAGTTTGTCGTGCACACCGTATAACCCTTGGTCGCTCTCTTAGCAACAAGGGGAAAAGCGTGCTTAATATTTCGTTATTTGATAAACGACATCGGTTTAAGATGTCGCAGCGATCGCGTTTTACGACAGTGCAGTTTTTATGGAGCCGCGATTCAGCTGCCAAGTACAGCGCGTTTACAGCTACACTCTCTTTCAGGGGCAGTAGGCGAGTCACTGGCTTTATTGACCGGGCAAACAGCGCGTGCGCTCATAAACGGAGCTCGCGCGACGAGCTTCGTCATTCTTAACGCGAGCGACAGCGTGCAGCGGTGTGGTCGGCGGCTTCCGTTTCCCCGTTAACTGCCGGGACGTTGGGCGTCGCGATCCGGTACGGCACTAAGATTCATCAAAGCGAGTTTCCGCCATTGGCTTAACTATTACCGCTGCCACTGCTGTTAGCTTGACCACACAACAGGTGTAACTTGTGTATCTCCAGGAGGGTCATATAATGTTTCCCAGCGATCGTGCTGTAGCGGATTAGGTAAAAAGGCTGATATCGAAGACGGGAAATAATGTGATTGCGCATCAGAAAAGAAGCCGCAACGTGCACGTGAAAAGGAGCACGCAGGGAGAAAAAAAAATTGAGAACTGCAGCTTTAGATAGATAGATAGATAGATAGATAGATAGATAGATAGATAGATAGATAGATAGATAGATAGATAGATAGATAGATAGATAGATAGATAGATAGATAGATAGATAGATAGATAGATAGATAGATAGATAGATAGATAGATAGATAGATAGACGTGCACATCGCCTTCATCCGAGAAACTGAGGCACGCTCAGCAGCACCCGTCGAGGTAAAAACTGCGACGGCTACATGCATAATAAATCACGGCATCGAAACGACCGGTTGTCAGTGCGAGCGCTGGCGCGGTCACCACGGAAACGGCGATAAAACGAGAATGGCCGCCGAGAAGAAATAGTGCGACGACGCGCTGTTGTGGAGATTGTCAGTTCGAACGACGTCGTCATACCAAGGAAGTACTTCCTCCTATATGCGGGCTGCGCTGAAGAGGAGACGGGAAAAGAAAATGGCGCTTCCGGTATTATAGATGATAAAGGCCATTCTGCCGCCCGCATTGCTGGAACTGGATCGCCGTTTCTGGGCCGTCTTTCTCCGCCGCAGCGGTGGCTACGGCGCACATATTTTTTTCTTTATCCTTGTTTTGTCTGGCGTCTGCTGTCCAAGTAAAGGTAGTATAAAGGCTCGTGCGTCGAGCTGCCCTTTCCTCTAGAAAGCAGAACTTAGTGAAAGGGAACGGAAGCTACAGACATACACGTATTGTCTGCAACGCAGGCTCTGCTTCGGTGTTGTCCGTATTAGAAAAATAAGGAGGAACCCAAATCAAAAGGCGAAGGAAAAAAATAGAACACGAACAAAGAGGAACGACGCAGACGATGAAAGGTTGGTGATTTTTGCGAGGAAGAACAAGAAACGAAACATGCAGGAGACGTTTACACTTTACACAGCATTTGATATTGTAACCGCAAGCATCCTTTCAATAACAGAATGCTAACATCTCTACATTATTATTAACGAGCGTATATATATATATATATATATATATATATATATATATATATATATATATATATATATATATTGCAGCCGTATTTTTGTTTACGTGCGTCGACAACTATCAACCGTATCGCCAATACTGCGCCCCGATGCAAGAACCAAATTTAGTCGTAACATATCATTCAATGTAAAACCGTAAGGGCACAAAAGCGCTGCCCTTGCAGCTACGATTGTTATCGGGCGCAGCCCGCCCGGTTTCTTTTTCTTTGTTTTTTTCTTTCTCCCTTAGTCCTGTCTTAGCCTGCCTCCCTTTTCTTTTTTTTTGCGACGCGAAAGCTCGCATATATAACGTAACGACCTCACTAAAATGGCACAACTTACAGGCAAAAAGGAGCAGCAGTACGGTTGAGTTAAATATTTCTTTAACACAACATAAGATCGCTTTCGGCTGTCCTTCGACGTATCGTGAGAGGTAAACAACAAAAACTACGGTCAGCTCATAAATTACCAAGACTTCCTCGCTTTCGCAGAAGCACTTCACCCGGAACATAACTGCTAGACTTAGTTTTCTTGAAGACCCCTTCTTTCTCTCCCTCTTGCCTCTCATCTATTATACGACAGAGCCAGAATAATGTCTCAGCCAGAAGAATGGAACGGATATCGTGCATTAATATACCGCATGTATTATTATAAAGAGCCCGAGCGGATGACGGAATCCGCTATCATGGAGTAGCTATTTTTCTATTTTTTTCCCGCGGACACTCCGTCAAAACTGCACGACGACGCTTTTAAAGCGACTCGGATATGACTCTTTCCTCGCAGATAGCTAATATAAATGTAACCGCGAACGGAAAAGACATTGTGCGGCGCATAAGAGAAATGAAAACATGTAGGAAATTATGGTGAGTGAACACCACCCCTGGGAATGAAGCGGGGGGGGGGGGGGGGGGGGGGGGGGGAGAGGGGCGTGCTCTCTGACATGGCATGACCCCCACCCTCCCCTGCGGCCTCCAAGAGTGTGCCTGGTCCTGCCCACTTCTTCAGTTTTTCCCTTCGCCAAGCAGCGTACAGCCGAGACCTAAAAGCAGTGCCCATAACTAAAGTGCGAGATCTAATAACGCCCATAAAGAGCGGGACATAGAATATAAGTAGAGATAGAGAAAGGGAGATTGGAGGGGAGGAGGCACTGAACGGGAACGGCTCTCCCAAGCTGTGCCGCTGTGCGTGGGATCCGTGCAGCCCAACTCATTGCGAGCTATTGCGGCGTTTACGACCCGCCGTTAAAGAGGGAGACGGCTCCGTTTCGCCGCTGTTTTTTATTCCTTTTCATTTTATTCATGTCATAGCCAGTTCTTCTGGCATCCTCGAAATGGCGCAGACTTGTGCGGATATAAGAGCGATGAAAGAGAGATAAAAGCGATAGAGAAAGATAAACAGCGATAAGAGAGAGAGAGAGAGATCGAAGGATGGGCGCAACAATAACATGAGGAAACCAATAACAAAGGCCAGCTTTATCGTGACGAAAAGGGCGAAAATGGGCAATAAAACGTACACGCGCGACCTCTTTTCCTTGCTTAATTATTTTTTTCCCCTTGTTCTTGGCTTGGTCTCGCCTCTCTTCTTTCGTCACATCCTTCTTTGGTCTATCTATCTTCGTTGGCCGTCTCGGCCACGAACTCGGCTAACAAGCTGAGCAAACAGCGGGGAGACGATGTACACAGTGGGAAAACGAGCGGTGCTTGGAAGCAACACACACACACACACAGCGGGACCCAGTAAGTCACGGACAGCGCGGCGAGGACGGAGACGAAGGGAATTCGGGTGAAACCATCCCTCACCCACCCCTTCCCATCGATCCCATCCGCCTTTTCTCCCTTTAATTGATTGTCTACGTAGACAGCAGAGGAAGGACACTGTAGGGAAGCAAACGACTGCAATTATAACCAATGAACCACGTGATGAGGTCTTGTATGTAAACAAGCACGGCAGCTTTACTGACTAGCCACGGCGAAGACCATGAAGCAGGGCCAGAGAACAGCAATGCAGAAGCCGCGGTGTAAAATAATAGACGAGAACGAGAGTTAGAGATAATATCAAGAGCAAAAGGTATACTTGGCTATGAAGCGAAGGATACGGAAACTAAGCGCGCCTCTTTCACCGCTGCTGGAAGTAGTCCCACTGTTTTTCTTGCGTTTTCTTACGAGGGAAATAGGAAACAATGTTTTCCTGTTTTTCATAGCACCTAAATTGAAACAATACGTAACATTCACCAGTCAAATATTGATATTTTATTGTACTTATAGTTTGCTCTTTTGAGCTTTCGTGCACCCTAGAGCGTCACACGTTTTGCATATTCATCATACGCAAAATGACGTCCGTGTCTTCTGGTGAGTGTTCGTCGCTTGCTGTCCCGCCAATCAACTCCCCCCAGAGGCCGTTGACGAACTTTATTAACTAAAGACTGTTGACGCACACAATAAAAGTTTTCCCAGCGTCTGCGTGGAAACCAAGCGAGCCCCTCTGGAAATCGCAACCATCGGCACGTACCAACGAGCGAGCGAGCTCACTGCTGCGCGAGCTCTACCGACGGCAGCGTCGGTGGCGCGTCGCCATACGGCTGCTTCGGAGCTCCGACTCAGTCTGCGAGGCTGGCTGTTCAGACAGAAGTTTGTACACGTCGTATGTGACTAAACATTGATTCACACCGAGTTATTGTATCTGCCTTCACTAGAGAGGTTGTGCGAGGTTGATGAAACCGAAACCGTTGGCGAGCGCGCAAAGACTGCATTGCGTACGAATACAGTCATGTACAAAAGCTCCGCCCCCGTACCTTTCGCTTCATAGCGAAGAAAAGCTATCCGCGAGTATAGGAAGGTTAACGGGAGAAGAGCAGGTATGAGTGGTGCATGTCATGCGATTTTTTTCCTTTTTCGCGGTCTTGTATTCGCGGTCTTGCATCTCGACCAATTAGAAAAGGTTTCCGGCTGCATCTGGATTCGGTCCCAGTACCTTTCGCATTTGTGAAAGTAAGCGGGTCCCTTATGAGGACCGCAGAAATCAATTGCACACACAGCTATACTTCCGCAGTGTACTGTTTGCCCAGAATACGGTGTTTGACGATGTCGACACAAATTATTGCCGGCGGGTGTTGGTAGATGGCCTGACCGCGTGACTACGACGGCACGATGCCAACTCCGCACCTGCACTTGCACCTCCGATCGTCTGCTGCACGAAGGCCGCATTGCTCTTCCGACCACTAGCTTCAACATCATGCGAGTGGTTGGTCGGTCTGCGCGAAACCGTTGTGAGCCGGCAACAAGTATCAAGCTGCACATTACACACAAATAAAAAGGAGACGGAATATTAGAAGCAACTAAACGGCACACTCTATAAGGACGGCGGACGTGCTGCTTGCAGTTTCTTCCGCGTGAGCTCCAGAGGAGACCGATTGCGGGCCGACAGCAGAGGCTCGGTATTCCAGAGAGGACGAGTACGCGAAAGACAGGCGGCGATACCACTTTCAAAATACCGCAGCAACCGACAATAACGTCATAGTTTTTGACAAAGCCTGGCCTAGTCAATTCGTACTATTTATCAATGAGTACAAAGTCCATTAAATGAAGAAGAAAGAAAGGACACGTTGGTGCTTCAAATTGCGGGTTGGTTGGTTTAACTAGCTCTTATTTAAACGAAAGCAATATTCATGAAGGCGAAACGAATAAGATACATACTGCGCTGACTTTCAACACGTATTTCGAGCATGCATGTCTAAAGTTATATATAAAATGACAACACTTAGATAAAGATAAACCAATCAGTTTTATAATACCATGCCACACCCGCCATTCACACCTGCTGAAACGTCAACTACACGCTTGAAACAGCCAATGACATCATAATAACCCATGACGTGCTCAGGCGACACGTATCAGCAGATTACTGAATTTTCCTAGTCGGCTGAACATGTTAGAGATAACAACGCTGCGAAGAACCGTGAGACTTTGACCAGTGGGCACTAAAGCCCCTTCACAGCGTCTACTGCGGACGAGAGCAATATGGAACTAAATGCGCGATTCTGTAAAAAGAGCACCTGAAGCGGAAACACATTAGTGAGGAGCGGCTAGTTTGATAAGCTATGCAATCATAACGATTTGTTCGCGGTTTCACCATTGTACGGTACGCACAGAGTCCAATTGCAGGTATACCTTGTGGCGTTCAGAATAGACCAGTCGGTAGCGCACGCTCGAAGCGCTCGATGTCTCCTCTTGTGTGCTGTCCTTTCTTTTTTTTTGGAATTCGTACAGTTAGCGCGCATAAGTTCAAATTAACCCACCAGCACTGACGGTGTGTTGTTCAAGCATGAACCTTTGTTGTAGCATGCATTGTAACCACGAATATAACGAAAAACGTGTACCAACTTGCACAGTTGTCTATCGCTCTTCAGCTGATTACGTTATTTGTGAAACATCTTTGTGCAGTTAAAATTCGCCTGCCGAGGCGGCTTAGCGCCTATAGTGTTGCACTGCTAAGCACGAGGTCGCGGGATCGAATCCAGGCCACGGCAGCCGTATTTTGGTGGGGTCGAAATGCAAGAACGCCCGCGTCCCGTGCAGTGGGGGCACCTTACAGAACCCGAACTGGCCAAAAATTATTCCGGAGTCTCCCACTATATGGCGTGCCTCATATGGTGGTTTTTGTCACGTAAAGCCCTAGAATTCAATTTAACGCATTTCTAATTCAAATCCGAATCCCCGGAGCAAGAAAAATTCAAAACAACAACAATTTATTGCATGCAACATTTGCAGCAACTCATTCTTGCTGCAGTGTTCCCTCCACGTTTAGAATGTGTCAACGGTCTTCGCCTCAAGAAAGGCGCAATGGCGCGATCTTATCGCTGACCTCGCTTGAGAATGCAAATGTCTAGGGGATGCGCACAGCGCAGTGCCGCCGACTGGTTATCTCTACAGGATACGCCTTGCGCATGACTCGATCCGGCAACCGGCCGTGCCGGACAGGCGTCACACACAATGCCTTCCTTCGCCACAGCTTCCTGACCCCTCCACCATCATGCAAGACCGCACGACCTCAGAACGGCCTCTGCGGAGATAACGGCGCGAGCGTCCACAACAACGTCCTCTGCGGTTTTATCGCTGATGCCGGCGCCCACACAACGTCTCTTTCTTGTCGGCATGTGTGCGCGTCTTGGAGAAAAGACCACGACCGCGACCGGCATGCTTTTTTTTTTTTTTGCTTTTCTTGATATTTTTTTGCATCCATAATTCTTTCCAAAGTTAAGCATTGTAGCGCAGAGCTGCCTACCAAAGCAGATTGAATACTTTTCGAGGATATCTGCGCTGTCTTAGGCATGCGTATCACAACGTTCCAGAAAAGAAAGGAGAAAGCAACAATACAGGGCCTTATATGTCGAAGAAGTGACTGTTATATTGAAGTTAGCAAAACTGCATACTTACAAAAATATGGAGCCGACAAGAAAAATATGCACAATACACAGTAACAAGAACAGCTAACTTAATATCGGTGCTAAGGTGACGTAATATGGTATGTCAATAAAGGAATGGAAAAATTCCTTACGAATATTCACACCTATAAGATTCCTGTTGGCAAAGAAATTTACGTGCTCACAAGCACTATGCTCAGAGCGAAGCAGCAAAAGAAAAGAAAATATCAAGTCGGCAAGAGAGAGAAAGAGAGAGAAGCAAATGAGAGAGAGGCAGGGAGGTTAACACGAGTTAAAACCTCCGGTTTGCTATCCTGCACTAGGGGAAGAGAAAGCGACTTCAAGTCGGCAAATAATTTGGTACGCTCTAAGCTGAAAAGACTAAAGACTAAACTAAACTGAAAACGAGAGATAACCCCTTTAATGAAAACCTGTCAGATTCACCTGGCGGCCCATCTAGTACGCTTGTCCAGCGGGAACGATGATACGTCAAATGATACTTATAGAGCCAACTACGACCAAAACAAGACACCCCCCCCCCCCCCCCCCAAAGTACAAAAAAAAGAAGAAGTGCAGTGTTTGTGACAGCAGCGACACACGATCTGACCTACTTGCACCGCGCCTTCATAACGTCTTCGCATTCAACGCGAAGGAAACCGGGTACATGCGAAGGGCATTCCTCGCGAGTTGAGCTTACACGCGCACATTCCGCGACAGCGAGTACGAGGAGACCGCGGCTGCATAATCCTGGCACGGTCGACGCGGGAGGCAATACCGACACGCCAGCGGCAGCGCCGACGGGCGAGTGCGACCCGCCTGCAGTGGAAGATCGCCAGGGAGATGAATTCGGCGAAGGTCGCGACGGCGACGGCCGTTCGCAGAAACGACGACAGAGAGGGCAGACCCGACGGAGACGAGAGACAGAGCAAAAGAAAAAGAAGGGCAAGAACAAACGGTCCGTATAACACTGTACTAAATGCAAAGCGGGAGGACACAAAGTGGAAAACTGCAGCTTCGCTCGCCACTATACGCTTAGTGGAGACCGGAGAGAGGTGGAGCCTGCGTCTGCAGCCGCTACGCAGGGTGAAAAAAAAAACAGAGAAACAAGGGAAGGAAGCAAAGAATGAAATCAAAAAGAAAAAGAAATATGGGAAACACTGCAACAAGAAGCGAGGAAGGAATAAAGATAAGAACGTATGCGACAAAAACGAACACCAAGAAAGCTGAACGAACGAAGAAGAATGAATGAGTGAAGAAAATAAGGAATGAAAGAGGAATGAGGCTAAGACACAGAGAGAGAGAGAACGAAAGGAGGGAATAAGGAAAGAAAAAAAGTCAGGTGCGCGGTCCGGGCGAACTCCCGTTGTTTTCCCATCATGGCCTGATCTCGACGAAGAACTTCATTCGTTTTGTTTGGACGGGTGCACGAAAGCCAAAGTCATCCGCCATTCCGAACGTATGCACAACTTGAACAGAAAGTGAGAGAGGCACAAAGGAGAGATGCCCCAACTTGGACAGTCGTCGTTGACGCCTGTCCAAAACGCCTATGCAAAACGCCTGTACAAAAAAAAAATGCCTGTACAAAACGCCTATAAGTAACGAGACGATAAGGAGCACCGCGCCTTGCTTCGGTAAGTTCGTCTGGCCGGGTGGCCGCGCTTCCTACACACGGGTGCAGACGCACTGCGTCCCTCCCGAACCTCCCGCAATCCTCCCCTCGCCATCCCTGTCTGCCGCAGCAGAAGCGCTTGCGTGCGAGCTGCCAGGCTGCGTCTGCTACGGGAGCGGCCCTCGCCGTACATTTACAGTGACGGGAAGAACACGACGACAGAGGGCTGCGACAACATCTGTCGCCGCCAGCGCGACGCTGAATTCAATTTCCCGTAGCAGGCGTACGCGAGCACGCGCTCGTTGCTGCATCTTGTCCCGCGTTGTGCCTGTTTTCCGCTTTATAAATGTACGGCACGTGTATACGCGCTCTCATCTGAGAAGAGTGTGTAGCTTGTTTCTTTCGAAGCGGGGGCGCGTAGCTGGACGAATTATAGCGGCGCGCTCGCGTAGCAGGAAGCTTGCGGATATGCAGGTCGAAACAGCTCGCGTTGATAGAACATCCTCTGTCGAGACTTGTTGCGCTTCTCTCGTTTTATCCGCGTCCACGATGATTCCCGAAGAGTTTTCCTTCCTTTGCCCATAACGTGACGGCTTTCGACGATGAGTTGAATGGTTCGGGAGCAAACGAGGCAATGAAGTGAGTGCAGACAAATAGTGGGTTTAAAAATAAAAAAAAAACGGAGAAACTATACCAAACATCACAAAACAAAGCGCTGGACGTTATTGTGTTCCCGTGCCTTGTGCGTGTACTGGAACTATCTCCGAATTGAAATGACGCATATACTCGAATAAATTAGCTTTCTATCTGATGGAATGCCCGGCATGGCGTACAGTAAAAAGGTATCCCAAATTAGTATTTCGGGGATGAATGCAAGTATTTGAAACGAAGACCTCGGCAATAATTTTTCTTTCCCTATATGCTTATGTATTGCGTTACATCATGCATTTTTGCCGGTGAAAATGACGGTGCGTTAAAAGTATATTGGGTTGAATAAAATAAATGTTACAGGGTGGTAACTGTACATTCTGAGAGGACACCGATCCACACAGCGCGTGAGCGTTATGCAGCGGTTTATATCCGGGTGATGGCGTCTCCAGAGGGCTTCTCGGACGCAGGTCAGGTAGAAGCAGCGGCAAGAGTGACTGCGCGTGAATCTGTCCTGTTCAGATCGCCGGAAATCTCTTCGTCTCAGAAAGCACCATTTCAATGAAGCAGCTAAATGCGGAAGAAGCACTGCGAGTAGCCGGAGGTAAACAAATTGGGACAAACAAAAAGCATTGAACTGGTAGCACTGACTTCACATCCAATTGATACAACCGTTACGAGTGGTCGAGAAACCGGCAGAATACTTCTGCTATCTATCTATCTATCTATCTATCTATCTATCTATCTATCTATCTATCTATCTATCTATCTATCTATCTATCTATCTATCTATCTATCTATCTATCTATCTATCTATCTAATAATCCGAAACGATATGAACAAGGCAGATGACAGGCTAGCAGCAAAAGTCTTTTTGTTTGATTATTTCTTTTTTGTTTGTTTCTCTGCTTATTTGTTTGTTTGTGTGCCCAAAGTCAGTGCCCCATAAACTACACCTCGCGTCTGCTGAGCCGAGCTTTTGTCAAGCAAGCAGGCAAAACTACCATCGCTGCCGAAGAAAGAACTTTCGTCGGAGCACGTTCCGGAAAATCACCTGCGCTACTTTCATGGTTCACAGAATTCAACGCTTCCAAAGCAAAACGATGACTATTTCAGATGACGCCCTATGGACAGTATAGTGAACCGCTGCGGATTAAATATCACCACGTCAATTTCTTTCATATTGACATAATCCTTGTTACATCATTGCATTTGCATACGCGTAGCGAGGCAACCGCCATGGACCAGACTGAGAAACGTGGCATCGGGCTGAACAGCAGAATACGTTAGCTGCTGGAGGCACTCGAGTGGATCTATTCGGTCTTCACGGCTGTGGCGGGAAGTGGCATGAGGAGAGTGCGTGTTGCTATACGATGACGAAAGCGACGACATGCGCGTTGTGTTGCGATGACGCGCAATCTATTCAACCGCGCGATATGAGATCGATGGCAGAGGACGTTTTGAAAGATTGAGTAGGTCTAATGCGCTTATCTCCTTGGTGGCGGGGAATGTTCAAGCACCGTGGGAGGGCAGTCTGGCTCGACAAAGCAGCCGGTTCGCGTCGCAAGCATGCGATGATGAATGAGAGCACTTCGCACCTTTTTTTTGTGAATCGTGCGCAGTTGACCCGCGCGGCGCGAAAATGCTGTCGTTTGGCAATCTGTGCTTGGCGATGGCAAAAGTGTCTGTAACCAAGATAACCCCAAGATGGGGGCATTTACTAGATTCGCACAATCTATTTCTCTCCAAAGACTTCTTGCTACCAAAACCAGGAATGGCATGAAGCCGCTTTCGAGCCATCTCCTGAGGCGGTCAAATATTGTCATCTGATATTTTCCCGCCTCAGTTTATAGCACGCATGCCTTCCATTTGCGCACTGGAAGGATCTTAATACACAGCGCCCGGGTGGTTATGATCCACTCCTCCCCACATCTGCTGCAGTTTCTGAAGTCAGCTGGCCTCAGTCAGGTGTGGTAGACCTGATACCTATTATTTGGATAGCGATAATATGGGCACACCAGGCGCATTTGTTCAGTCGTCATCACGATCTGCGTCGGCGTGGTGTTCCGTATAAAGTCCAAGGGCGATAATATCCTTGCCGCGCGCCGTATGCTGTATGTGCGAGTGCAAGCTTTCGAGGGTGAGCCACGGATGCTAGCTCAATCTCGAGCGCGCGCGGGAGAAAAGCGTGGAGGAAGCGTGCCGTCTTCCGTCACACGCAAGGTACCGCAGAGGTGGGTGAGGGAGTCGAAGGGGGCGTTCTACGACGGCGGCAGCTGTGTAGGCGCTATCTTTAAAGCGATTTGCGATGGGAACAGATTGCGCCGATGGCTGATAGCATCGTGCGCCCTGTGTTATCGCCGCTTAGTTCGCGTTGAAGCGAGAAGCAACACGAAGGGTGCTGCCTCTCGCTTGAGGGAGAAAGCTGCTGCCGCGCTTTCTCACTCCATCGTTCTGACAGCGCGTGTGCACCGCCATCGAGGGAGATGTGTTCAGGTTAGCTCGTGCGCGCGTGGCACCACGCTTGTTAATTTAGCTAGTAAGGGAATATTTACAAGTACGTACGGCCGATAAAACTACTACTCTTACTTCTTACTGTCTTACTTCAGCTATCTACTAACTTGCTATCGTAATCGATGCTTCGCCTGTCGCGCAAATCAGCAACCCATCTTTAGCATAGCACGCGCATGCAAACATCTTCATTCAAGCGGAAATACACGGGCGAAGCGCTGGATAGAGCACACTGCACCGAAATGGGCAAGCAGGCTAGATAGGGTATCGAAAGCGAGCGACCTCGACGGGGAGTCACTTCGCGGTCCGACTTGCTGCTAGGAACGCGCGGCGCGTCAAGTGTTCCCGGCGAGTGCGGCGTAATCAATCCCGATCAAGGTGGCGACGCGAGTGAACGCTTTCCCACCCTCGACGTATGATGATGATGATAATGATGATGTCCTTGATGAGATTGGCGCTTACCCACTCGCGGGGATTGGCCAAGAGTCGGGCAGACTTTGCTTATGTGTTCAGAAAATGGAGGTAAAAATCTAAAATTTTGTTACATGAATTTAGGCGAGGGAAAATCGAAACGGTTCAGTAGACTGTCATGCTACGTAGTGGAAAAAAAATAATTATCTATAATATATCAATGAGGCAATAGAGGAGGAATGAATAGAATAATACGGTCATCAATGAAATCGGTTTTATTCAATAATAAATTTTTCTAAGGCGAAGCACACATTCCTGTGTGAGTGCCCAAGCACAGACGCTCCGAAAGACAGTAGTACCGGAGTGTTCAATGGCAGGCCAAGCTGTCGCACTGTAATTTCTAATGTCATTACATGCTTTTGCACGGGCAGCGCGTCTTCCTTGTCGTCGGCGCGGCTGTTTCACGCCGCCGTCTGCGAATCACGCTTTCCCGCTCCTTACGACTATGCACATTGACATTCCGCATGGTTCGACAACTTGACCGCTTCGACGCAGACTCCTCTCTCTCTCTCTACGTCTCGACAAAACGGAGAGAGAAAAGGCAGACTGACAAAGTGGCAGTTTAATGCAGTGATTGACGTCCTGACTGACGTATACTTGGGTTAACGTAAAACAACAGACGTATTTTTTGTTGTTATTTTACAGCGCGACTTCCAACAAAGAAGAAAATAAAGCAACACGTACAGGACGCAGCCGCTCTCCCAGAAACATCAATTACATTCAATGCTCCGTCATGCGCTCCTTTGCTTTGCTCTGCATCGCGCTGTTGAAAGTCAGGGGCTGAATTCACAAAGCTTTTCACTCGTAATTTTTGCTTTTGGGCCGACCGGCTTCGCTAAACGTATATCCCGCATCTGACGTAATAGTTCTGCGTCAACTCGCAAGGGGGAGAGAAGTAACTGATTAAGGGAAAATGAGATATCCACCCAATCGTGGCAATTGCTACAAAGGAAACTCGTAGGGGTTCCTCGAGAAAAAGCCTCGCAGTTGAAGAAAAATTTGTCCTGGTCCGGGACTTGAACACGGGACCACCGCCTTTCCGGTGCAACCCCTCTACCATTTGAGCTAACCAGGCGGCTAGCAGATGGCAGGGCGATGTCGAATTTATCAAAACCCGCTGTTCCTCAGTGCGTGAACCCTAATGCCGATGGACCAGCGTTTCACGTTCTGCTTTCGTATATAATACAGCGCGTTTGTGACAAGCAATCGAACCCATGACCTCGTGCTCGGCAGCAGAACGTGCACCACTGGGACAGAAGAAGTGATGATGATGATGATGAATCCTCAACAAATGGCAGTGGCTCAGTCGGTGCACTTATTGTTTTGACAGAACACTAGCAGCAAATAGGTGAGCCACACAACGCAGATCGGTCGTAAAGCGGCATCGCTGAGCTACAGCAAACCACGGAACAAGTGATCGTTTTGCAAGACTTCATGGAACCCGGATGAGTTCACCCAGGCGCGGCAGTAAAATCATTAATACTTTAGTCTACGCTTATTAGTAAAAAAAATTAGTCCATTGTTTGCTGCGTTTGTGTCGCGTGACTAAGTACATCGCACGAGCGGATGGAGGGAAGCAGGAAACGTGTCAAGGCCGCACGAGTGATTGAATCGTGATATGCGCGTGCCGAGGAAACAATATAAATCGGGCACCGCTCGCAGCACTTCAGGCATGCTTTCGAAAACACGCGCCGCGCATCGCTCTGCCGGCTGGGGAACAACTTTCCGGCGTCGGGCTCGGGCGGTAATTAGTGTCACCGAGTAATCGAGCGCGAAAATTCCGGGGCTCTGGCATCGATCGATGCGCGAGATTAGAGCCGGGCTTTGACAACCCTAGCTACACTGTTTCTCTCGTATTACTTTGCTATCTCTTTTTTTTTTCTATGGAGGCAGCGTTGTTTAAGCGAAACGTGCGTTAGCTCCGCTGTCGCCGCTCGTGCTCGAAAAATAATAAACGCACTGTCTGAGGACGCACTAAAGTATTCCACTACGACAGGGTTTTCAGGATAGTCGTATACTTTTCGCGCTGATGTTCGCAGACAACTTTCGGTTAGCGCGAGAACGCATTCGAGTTTGGGGCGTAGTTAGCAAATAAGCTACCACCGATACGTAAAGGCAGCAATAATTGCGAAGATAATATTGCTGCTAAGCGAGCTGGTTACTTCGGCATCTCTGCGTGACGCTGAGAAACCAATATTACTTAGAACCCATAGTTTCCGAGACTACGAAGCCCATGCAGTGGAACTAAGTTGGTGTACGTGTATATTGCCACTTGTAAATCTGTGAATTTTCTTTTCGTCCTCTTATTATTTTATTTTGGCCGTCAACGTTAGTATTTTTGATTTTTATGAGCTATCATTGTTTATTACAAAGCGTTGAAGAAGCACCATTGGCATCTGCGCCTGTGTTCATTAAAAGTTTTTTACGCGACCGCCATTCGTAACAGCATCCGGGCTCCAGTTGTAATGTTGGACGCACATTTAGCGCAGGCGGCCGGTCAATGGAAAACAGCTTTTGCCAACCAATAGCTTTGCGAATTCAGCCCTTCCCCAGCCGAAGCCAGGTATATAAAACTGACCCACACTAACGCGTGTTTTTGCATTTCGTCCCCATCGATATGAGGCCGCCGTGGCCAGGATTTCATCCCACGACCTCGTGCTTAGCAGCGCAACACGCTTACTATGAAGGGCGAGCTTTGTGAATTCTGTTCTTGCAGCGCACAATCGCTAGACTTGTTTTACTTAAGACATTTACGCGAGATGGCATTTGCGCGCCGATAGCTAATCTAGGTCGCATATTCTTCGGTTTCACGTTTTGCTTCAGCAAGATCGCCGGGAGGTTCTCGCGAAGCAGAGTACAGCTCCTGAAGTTCTTTATATTTATGGACCATCTGTTGCGTGACTTTCTTCAGTTTCGTGCACAGAGACAGCCGCCCTGCAGCACATTATCATGATTGGACCACCTGCTTTTGTCTATAGAGACAAGATACTTCAATACAGACCTCGCCGTCTATTGAAACGCAAAGCTATGCAGGCGCTAATATGTTATCTAAAGATCAAAAGGCCTGTGTGGTTACCTTTGTCCGCTTCACACTTGTGCGCATCTGTGTTCAGGGAACATTATCGTTCTATATATATTTCTATTCCCTCATCACCCTTTCCTTCTGAATGGTAGCTAACCGGACATACTTTCCGGTTAACCTCACTACCTTCGTCTCTTAATAATTTATTTCGGTATTCTTCGCTTTGCTGCTGTTTTCATGACGGTGATTAGCGTTCCCAGCTCCCCACTGACACCACGTCCAAGGACGGCGTCACACACATACAACGAAAAGGCGGGAAGCGGCCTTCACATCGCGTGCAGGAGACAGCAATTAGAGAGCCTCGGGCGAGAGATAAAGGCAAGCGTCGTATCCCTCCTCCTCCTTCTGCTCACAAAGACGAGAGCAAACATTTCATCCGCACACCGCATCCGCAAGCATGGGGAAAAAAGGAAGGCACTCTTCATTGTGCGGCCATCCTGTGCTAAGCTCTCGCTGATGAAGGCGGGCAAACCTCCTCCTCTTCCTTCGTCTTCTTTTGGGTGTTTTTCTCAGGATGGTATGCAGACGAGTCAAGTTGGCAGAAAAATCAGCAGAGCTAAAGCAAACAAGACATGCTGCTGCGTGCAAACACACGGTGAAGACAAAGAGCGTGAGCTGGCAGCGCTCAACAGGAAAAGCGACACGGTCTCTAAAGGAAATTTACTCGCTCATCTCACATTCGAAACTTCAGGACGCGCGACTGCTCGTGACTGCTGCCGACGAGTAGCACTTCGCGGCAAGGATTCAAAGACCAAGAGTGTATTCAGCCAGCTCAAACAGCTACCCAAAATTTCGCGTGCTCCCCTTCTCTTCTAAAAAAAAGGGGGGGGGGCGAGGGAAGGGGGGCGGGGCTACGATCAAAGCTCGAGAGATCTGGCCTTCGAGGCAATTGCATGTCAGCCTTCACGTGAGCGATGCTCAAAAGTAAGGTTGCAAGTGTATCAAATTAAACTCCGTCCATTTGCAAGCAGCAAGCCTTATGAAGACTCGCGTTTTACGTGTACGTGAATGCGCAACCGAACGCAAAGAAACAGACAATTAGTATCTATGAACTTTGGCCGCGCCGGGCGGCGTGGTTAACAGTCAACGGGTCAACCGCTATTCCCAAGGGTACCCAATCGCATGCATTACTTATGACAGACACAAGTCTTACGTTAGAGCGATTTGCTGGGCGTCTTGCACTTAAAAGCTCATTCATTCATTCATTCATTCATTCATTCTTTTATAAACATTCGGCCAATTTCATCAGACATTATAGCAATAAAAGCACAACAAGCTTTCTATTATGGGTGTTGATTATACTAATATGCAATGATATTATAAATATTCGAAATAAGAACAATCACTCCAGGTAAAATACCAACAGCGATGAAAATGTCCCGGTGAGCATAAAAATCTAAACAATTTTTATAACCAAGAAGGCAAGCAATTCAGGAAGGAAGAAGAATATTTAACGCACGCAAACTTGGCAGAAATTTCACACATCGTGTGGTTATCAAACGAACGGAGCAAAAATCAAATAGTTATGCCAGACATCGGTGGACTAAATGCGAAAGAAAAATACATGCGCGTTACAATTTACAACTTAGATGCAATGGCTCCACAGTCATGGCCAAACTAATTGTAAAGTCAGGAGATCATTTTCAATCGAATTCTGCTGCCCGTGGACATTTGTTACCTGCGTTTCAATAACGAAGGATTACAATGAACGCTTCAGTGTCCGTCGCAAATCAATGGAAAGTTAAAGGCACTTAAATAGGAAGTCTAGCCTACGTACGTCTCTAGTCAACGTTGATAGATGCACAGTTCTGTAAATGTCTTTGTAAATTTGTTACATTAAACAGCCTGAGGGGATCCAGTAATAGTTGGATTAGCGTTCTGCCTCATTTGCTGACTAAACCCTAAAAAATCCGCTTAGAAATTACCGTGTATAGTAACTTATTACGAGCTACTAAACTGCGGAAAGCTCTACTAGCCCCAGAATGTAATTTATCAGTACGCCACGGCTCTACCACTGCGGCTGCCCCTCCTGGCGACTGTTAAGTTTTGTACGCGCTGATTAAACACGAGCTGACTTTGCTTAGTTTAGAACCCTCAATAACTTGAGGTACACGAAGCAGCAGTGTTCACAGCTAAACTGTATAGCCGTACGACAGAGCCCCCTAATAATAGCCTATAACAATACGTGTCGACGGGCATTGCATGGCTGTCGTGTGCTACGACTCCTATCGGGTGAGTATAAGAACACGAGGATGTCGCGGGAGAATGAGGCCCATGGCTGTCCGCAACGAAAAAAAGAAGTTGACGGACACTAGGGCAATAACAACAACAACAACAACAACAACAACAACAACAACAACAACAACAACAACAACAACACACCGCTTGTTTACCTTATTCCTCTTTTATACTTTGCTTTTCTGTTTGAAGGCCATCTTCCGCCTCTACGACGGAGCCTGCTGCGCATCAATCGACGGCCGTTGCCTCTTCAACAAGTACAAAGCCTCTCCTTTCTACTACTGTCCCGCGTACTGAATTCTCGAGAGTCAGATCAAAATGAGCAGGAACGGACTGAAACTTTTCTTCTTTTTAATTATTAAATCACGGCAGCGATTTTAATGCCTAATTTCACGTAACCGATTTAGAATTTCGTCTTCGCCTACGCTTCGCAGTAAAATGCCGTACGCTTACTCGCAGCCGAAATTCAGCCGAGAACAAGCGTATAAAGCGTTCGTTTAGGCTGACGCCTTCGAGAAGGTAATTTCTCCACCACGTGACGGAGCACCGAGAAGCAGGAAAGTCGCCGCATTCGCGAGTCCGGTTAGCGCTCGATTACAGCGCGTTAGCAAGTCGTTCAGATAGAAATATCCGCAAATCGCACCAAACGATAAGCACGACTGGATTCCCCTTGACGGACGATGGCAGATAGCTACGCACGCGAACGATGTAAAGTCTAGGCAACCCGAAACAATGTTACCGATGTCTTGCACTTAAGGACCTCCACCACATTAGATGGAGCAGTTTTCATCCACGATTTCCTCATCTGCTCTATTGACTCCCTCTGACGATGCAACAATGTGAACATAAACCGATGTTTATTTGTTATATAGTAAGAGAAGAGGAGTAGCCGGCGCCACACATAGGCACCAACGCCTCCTTAAATACGTTTAATAATAATAAAAAGGTGTCTCAGCGAACACTTTCAATTTTTTTAATTGCCTTTGGCAGCTCGATAGCACAATTCTAGTTTATGAGGTGGTCTACTGGAAGAGGCGGACAATACTTGCACAAAAAATTGAAATGTATGGTCGACTAATTAACATGAATTAGCTGATTAAGTTCTTGAACTAATTAGCTTACGGCGCTTATTGCAATTTACAAATTCTAGCAGGGAAGTTGACAAAGCATATCCACTTGGAACGAATTCCCAGGATGACCCCAATTTCAAGGTATTATTTCCCTAACTTTGCGGAGAAGTGCACTGACATTCCAGTTACTTTTGTGCTTGAATGCACAAAACGACGTTTTGTTAAGAAAGTAAGTGAAATGACAGCGCATTTTACCTCATCTGTGACTGCGCATATCTCGTGCATAGTGTCATCCATACAATTATATTCAACTGAATATGCATTGCGAAATCTCCGGCTAGAACTTGTTAATTCCAATATGTGTCATGTATTAATTAATTAAAAACATAGCGAATTTTGTTAATTAGTCAATCATGCATTTCATTTTTGTTACAAGTAATGTCCACCGTTTAGAGTAGAACCGCTCATGGACTAGACTCGTGTTATGGGCCACAAGCACTTGTTTTCTTTTTTTTGAAAGTGTTCGCTGAAACGCGCGGTATAGATATTATTTTGGTTAAAGCGTATGTCACGTTTGTGTACTTTCTATTATCGATACTAAACATTTCCCCTCCTTTGACTTTTCATCACTAGGTGAAACATAAAAGTTTATGTACATTTCATTGAACACTAAAATTTAAATACCAATATTTTCCTATGGCATCTTATGTAATGTAACGGCAAGCTGTGAGACCGAACAGGAGCTTGAGAATCAAGTAACAGCTGCCAGCCTTTTGAAGCTGATTCTGTGCTGGAAACGCTGTGTTCCTGTACAATAAAAGGCACGACAGAAAAAAAAAAAAACATGGGGGAGGAAAGAGGAGTGCTGGAAATAACTACACAAGATTCATTTCTTCTGTATGCTCTGTCCTTTCTTGGTTTGTTTGTTTGTTTGTTTGTTTGTTTGTTTGTTTGTTTGTTTGTTTGTTATTACAAAATAAGCTGCCTCGCTCCCCACATGCATGAATCATGGTGACAGATGGAATTCCGGGGACTAACTAACTACGTAACGAAATAAAGAGGTGGCTCCGAAGCAAGACAACTCAATGAAGAATGCTCGTCAAACGCGCACTATCGAAAAACGCTACAAAAACACAGAACATGGACCAGAAAGACCGAGTTGTGTATGTTTCGCTGCCATTCTTCCATGCTTCCGTTCTTCTCCTGCCGCCCCTGTTTCCACTGATTCCAGGACACCTTCCCATACCCCGCATTGCATTTGTGCGTTTCTCTTGCTTCGTTTCTTGCTTCGTTCCATTGAATTCGTTTTCCCAATCCACTGCTCTCCTCTGCGTAGGCGCTTCTCATACTTTATTCGCATTCCCAACGTTCCCGATGACGTAATAAACGGAGACGAAGCCCTCTCTGGGCACCGGGAAGAAACAGAAGCAAACGAACAAAATGAAAATACGAAATAAAACGGCGAAATAATATATGTAGTAGAGAACCCCGAGCAGAATACCGGGGGGATCATCGCATGCTCCAGGCAAACAAACACGCGATTGGTATATCGAATAAAAGCGATCTTACGCAGTGCCGCCGACGCTCCCAGCGGTATAAGGAGGGCGGTGCTATTCAACATAAAAGAATTCGGGTGTTTGATAATACGGTTGGTCTGAAGACAGGATTCCACTGACTGCGTCGCATCCACCCCCGTCCCTCCCGCCCGCCGCTTCGTGGAATATTGAGCGTCCCTTTGATGAACCATAGAAGTCGAAAGTGGAACGGGAACGATAAGCTGCCTTTATGTGAACCCGGCAATGCTTGGACGAACGGGCTTGTCGGCCCAATATATCAGATCGTCGGACGCAGCATCAGATCGTCAGAGCGTCGGGGAGTGTTTGAGTCATCGCGACGGCGTGTTGACTAACTCGAACCCACTTGGCACGTAAACACGTGGTCGGATGGAACTGAGTCTGCCTAATTTCTGACTGGACCCCTCTCGGGTTATTAAAACGATGCTACAGAGCGTACTGCATTTAAGTGCGTCATTGCTAAGCAACCAGTCACTGATAATTATTCCAGGCTGACATTTAGAGAGTGTCCAGAATTACACAACACAGGTTCACTGAGAATATGAACGGTGCGGACGTACGGTCAGAGGCTTGACATTATTTTGACTTAGTTACACGTATATTGAATCGCCTATTTGTACGTGCACGCGTAAAAGCCATAACGTAATTTAACGACACCGAATGCGAGTCCCTGCGATCAGCTGGTTTTCTTTTTTGGTTTCAGCTCCATGTGTGAGAAGGCACTGCTACCTACCTACCCACTTAACTACATACATACATACATACTACATACATGCATACATACATACATACATACATACATACATACATACATACATACATACATACATGCATGCATGCATGCATGCATGCATGCATGCATGCATACATACATACATACATACATACACACACACACACACACACACATACATACATACATACATACATACATACATACATACATACATACATACATACATACATACATACATACATACATACATACATACATACATACATACATACATACATACATACATGCGTACGTACGCACGTACGTATGTTTCGCAGTCTGCGTGTGTCGCCAGCAGGAGGCTGACGCTGGGATGCCGACGACGGTGTGAGGCACTGAACCATAAAAGAGAGAGAGAAATGGGCGAGGGACCAAGAATACGAAGAAGTGGGACAGAAAGGGCGAAGCTACAGATGCACATCGCCGAACACTGTCACAGGCGAACGGGCACGCCCGACTTCCTATTCCTTTCGGGGCGACGCTCGAGCAGAGGGAGGCAGTGTGCGAAAGAACCGGAAGGGGGAGCGAGAGAAGCGACACGATGGCTGCCGCTGCGACGCTAAGAATTGTGATTCGAGACCCATTCTTCGGATGCGTTCATGCAAGCTGGCTCGGGAATTCGCGAGCCTCCCCATTTTTATAATTTTCTTTTTTATTCCCGTCCCGTCGACTCGGACTCCAGCGGCGATGCCTTCGCGTTGCTTTATTAAAGTGCCGCCAACTCTGGCCCTCGTGGTTGTCGGGCATTCTACATGTATTTTTTTTATTTTGATTCCTCTTTTTTTTTTTTGACACCACTAGTCCATGCTCGTTCCTACGCGTTTAGTTCAGCGCGAAAGCTTATTTGATTCGGTCGCCGGCATTCGTGCGAGTCCGCACAACGTTCTGTAGACGAGTTCCTTTCTTTCTTTTTCTTTCTTTCTTTTTCTTGCCTGTCTTTAGAGCTTCCCACGAATGACGCTCACGAAAAAAAAGAAAAGAACAGAGAAGAATGCGCGAAAGCTGCGACATAATGGGAGGACCATAAAAACGGGAGCGAAGTCGCAAGAAGACGGGAGGCACATGAGGTGAGGGTGTGGAAGGCGGGAGTGAGGGGGGGGGGGGGGGTACAGTGACTAGCTAAGGACAGGTATATTTCACAGACGCAAAAGCTACGGCCGCGCGCCACTGAGTGCAGGGGCAGATGATTCGGTTGGGTCCGCGCGACTCTAGGGAAACGGCTCGGTTAAATCGATAACCCCGACTAGGCTCCTCATGATGAAGAATGGGGATAACTCCTCGATGCGACGGTCATTGAAACGAGAAAAAAAAGAAGAAAGAAAAGACGATTCGTCTGAGAAGAGGACGGAGGAGATTTAGACACGTTAACGAAGCTGGAACCATTGACATCGTTCGCGGTGGCTCGGTCGCTATTACTTGCTACTGCTGAACACGAAGTCGAGGGCTCGAATCCAGGCTGCGGTCGCAGTGCAAGAAGTGCTCCCCCCCCGCATGCTTCGACTTGTGCGCACGCTAAATATTCCCAGCCGCTGGAAAAAATTAATTCGCAGATCTGCACTGCGGCCTTGCTCATGGCGCCAGCGTTGCATCGGGGCGTTGTATCTTCAAATCACTTGTACATTGCGAAAAAAAAAAAAAGAACGCGAATGAATTCAGATTTTAGTTCAAATGAGGTCGCAGCTCACGGCCGGGATTCGACGCCTCGCCCTCGAGCTTAGAAGCGCAACGCCAAGACGCCACCGCGGCGGGTGCAAGGCATAAACAATAACGGCGCGCCAAATATGAGGCAGGAGGTGCAGAATGACGCGCAGAGCTGATTGCTCGACTGTCGTTCAAGCAGTGCGAGAACCACGAGATTAATTCTTTAGCAAACATCGCGAATAATGGGACACATAAAAGAGACACACTACGTGTGTCTCGTATGTCTCTTTTCTGTGTACCGTTATTCGCGTTGTTTCCTAAAGAATGCGTTCGTACCACCGAGCCCGGCTAGCCACTATTCTGAAGTTAACAAAATTCATCGCATGCGCTACAGGGAATCTCCACGAATTGCTATAGGAAGTCAGGGTAACAGTTCGAAACGTTCGCAAAAGATCCAGGGCGTGTGTCTTCTCCGCAAGGCAAATTCTGGCAGTGTGGTGGGGTGTGCACAGTCGAGCAGCCAATCAGACGCGCGGAAACGCACCCCCGACAGGCCGAAACATATTCGCTCGGCAGATGTGTCGCGTGCAGAAAGAGAGAACAGAACAAAGGACAAAAATAAAATGCAGAAAAGGAGAAAAGAGAGAAAGTGTAGCAGAAACCGTAAACAGGAAGGAACAGCAATAATAATCGTATTGTACGGCGTCAAAGGAGCGACTGCTGCTTGTCTTATTGCTCGTATTAGCCCTTTTTTGTTGATTGACTGCAGCGCTCATTAAAAAAAAAAAAAAAAAAAAAAAAAAAAGCAGGAACGTTGCGTTTCCGCGGCGGTGGCCATATTCCGAGCTCTTCGACCGCATTACTGCTGTGCTCAGCGGTTTTTTTTTTTCTCCTTCGAATAACATTACCTGGCTTCTCATTTTCTTCTTCTTTCTTTTTTCGTTTCTTTCTTTGCCCAATCGTTGCTTCCTTACCTCGATGTTCGTTACACATTGGCCGGGAGAGTCGTTCGCTAGTCTCTTCCGGGTGCTTCCGCCGGAAGGAGGGGTTCGTTTGGCGCGCCATACCGCTGCCGGCAGTCTGCCCACGTCAGCGGGAGCCAAGTTTTATTGCCAGTGATGCTGCCTGCCTGCCCTCTCAGCAGAAGCGCGGGGGAGAATTAGCCGACGTCGGTGCATGCTACTGCGGGGTTCCGCACGCCGAAAGGTAGGAGCAAAAAATAAATAAATGAATGAACACCATGAATTTGCGCGGTTCGCAGAGGAAGCTACAGAGCAGATATAGCCGAAGAATGTGGTGATAGCTTATAACGAAAAACTCCCCCTCTCCCCCCTTCCACCTCCCATACCACCTTCCGTAACACCTCTCAAAGCATCGGTGGCATCGTCGCAGAGAGTCCGCTTAGTCTGCGGGAGGTAGCAGGTTCGAAGCCCACTGCCTTCGGTTTGCCCACCGGTGAGGTTCGGCCCGAACGTTGCCCGGCGCGGCACTATAACCTTTCTCCAGCGGTGAAAGCCGTGTGGGAAAGAGCCCGCACCGTCTTGAATCCCGTCGAAACCATACAGGAGTGCATGAACGAAGAGATCAAAAGAAACAAGGGGGAATTATGGGGTCACCTGTGATAACGTGCTACGCGACAACCCAACAATACCGTCTACGCGTGGACACCTGAGTGTAGGAGCGACGACCGCCATATTAGGCGACTCATAGAGCGTTTAAATCACGGGCAGTTTCGTTCGTGTGCTCGCAGATTTACACTTGCAAGCTTATATTAGCCCGTCCAGACTAGCTAGCTTCCATATGTTTCGCAGCGTCCTTTATGACCGTTCTAGGAAATTCCCATCCCGCCTTCTATCTGAGCTATACCAAGCCACAGTGAAAAAGCCACCATTGGACGCGTTTAGAATAAAACGAGGAAAGTGCAGATGTCCTATCGCCTCCTGACATGATGACTTCAATTTGGCACGACTGAAATCGACGACCGCCGCGTGCTCGAGATTACGGTCACAAAGCGGCGACGAATCACTTCGAGAAATAAGAAAATTAATATGAAAGGAATAGCGTGAAAGACGCATCGCGTTGTCACCTTCACTCCAGAAGCCCGCCGCGCAGGAGGCGCCTGCACGATCACTGCTCACGCATACGTCGAACGCCACGTGTTTGAACGATCGCCTAATCTACACGCGTCGTTTATCATCGTGCCTCCCCCCCTACTCTTTTATTTCGTGCCTCAGCCCTCGGAGACGGATACCCTCTCAAGTCACGCGCACGAAACGTCCGTCCAATTACTCGAAATAGACCTTGGAGCGACGCCGTAACGGAGCGTAAATGCCTTCGGCCCCGCTCTGGAACTCGCACTTGTCGACAGCGCGCCTTGCCTGAGCGACATGAAAGCTACTTCGCTGCCCTGCCTTCGATGTGGAGCGCACGGACTTGTGTGCAGTCTATCGGCGACTGGGACTGACTTACGATACGGCGACCGCGCTGCTATTCCCTGCAGCCCACTCGTCCATCGTGAAGCACGCTCTTTCGGCACTGCTACACTACTGCAATGCGACGCACTTGAGAGCGCGGCTCTGAGCCCCGCACTCACATTTTTTTTTCCCCTTGCCACGTTCGACCTGTCTTTCTCTCCTTCATCTTTTTCTTCCCATTCCCCCTTCCCCGTGCAGTGCTGTTGAAGTGTCCTCCTGTGAGAGACAGTTACGGCGCTGCACTCATCTCTTCCGTTTCCTTTCCTAAAATCACTTCACACGCGACATGAAAGCGGCCGTGACGGGAATTCAGCCACGCCTTCTGCATCTTGGGACATGCATTGGCCTTGGAATAAAGTGCTCCATGTTGTACTACTGAGAGATATAGTGATGTCGGAAACGACACTGATTTTCATATTCATATACGCTTGCAACGCGAAAATTTTTACGTCCTTGGGACGCCGCTCGAACCGTTCCCACAATGCGCGACGAGCACTAAAACACCACGCAGCCCAGTGAGCAAAAGACGCAGGTTTAGCTAGAAACTACGTAACGATATGAATTAATCGTGAATGTAAAGCACTTAAATGGTCTGGGGACACGCTGCAAGGTGTTACCACATAAGTGAACTGAACATTAGAAACAGCCATTATGCCCTTTCTCAACAAATCCAAGCCAATCCGTAGAAAAATCCACCTGCTGCCCGTAATACTCATTGCAGCTGAACGATTGCCGCGCAAGATATCCCTCTAGTATACTCAGGCTTAGTTCCAGTACCCGCCGTAGAATGGTAGAATCGTTGCGGACGGAACACAAAAACATTTCACCAAATCACCAAAAGGACTATAATGCTTTCGCATTCTCACAGGTGAGCAGCCTTCAGTGTCTCTGCCACAGTTTTGTACACAGAGCTGTTCTACAGAAAGCCGAAAAACAATTTTACGCAACGATTAGCAAGCTACTTGGATTGTACTGTCATCATCATCATGATCATCATAAGCCTGTTTATGTCCGCTGGAGGACGAAGGCCCCTCCCCGCGATCTCTATTTAACCCTATTCCAACTTGAGTTTGCAAATTTCCTGCTTTCATCACTCCCGCCAGGTTTTCTGCCGTCCTCGACTGCGCTTCACTTCTATTGGCACCATTCCGTAACTCTAATGGTCCACCGGTTATCCATCCTACGCATTACATGGCCTGCGCAGTTCCATTTCTTTTGTCTTAATCTCAATTAGAATATCGGTTATCCCCGTTTGCCCTCTGATCCACACCGTTAATAATAATAATAATAATATTTGGGGTTTTACGTGCCAAAACCACTTTCTGATTATGAGGCACGCCGTAGTGGAGGACTCCGGAAATTTCGACCACCTGAGGTTCTTTAACGTGCACCTAAATCTAAGCACACGGGTGTTTTCGCATTTCGCCCCCATCGAAATGCGGCCGCCGTGGCCGGGATTCGATCCCGTGACCTCGTGCTCAGCAGCCCAACACCATAGTCACTGAGCAACCACGGCGGGTTGATCCACACCGTTGTTTCTCTTAATGGGGGGCCTAATATTTTTCGTTCCATCACTTTTTGCGCGTTCCTTAACTCCTTCTCGAGCTTTCTTGTCAACCTCGAAGTTTGTGCCCCATTGGTTAGCACCGACAGAATGCGGTAATTGTACACCTTTCTTTTCAGTGATAGTGGTAGCTCCCAGTCAGGATTTGGCAATGCCTGCCGTATGCAGTCCAACCCCATTTTTATCTTCCGTAAATTTCTATCTCATGATCACTGTCCCCTCTGAGTAACTGACCTAGATAAACGTACTACTGCACAGACTCTAGAGACAGATTGGTAATCCTGAACTGCTGTTCCTTTGCCAAGCTATGGAACATTATGTTTGTCTTCTGCATATTAAGCTAGAGCCCCACTCTTACAATTTCTCTGTGAAGGTCCTCAATCATTTGTTTTAGTTGGTCACCAATGTTGCTGAACCGGACGATGTCATCTGCAAACCAAAGGTTGCCGAGATATTCGCTGTTGATCTTCCCTTCTAAACCTTCCCAGTTTAATAGCTTGAATACGTCTTCCAATAATGCAGTGAGTAGCAATGGAGAGATTGTGTTTCCTTCCCTGACCTCTTTCTTGATAGGTAACTTTCTACTTTTGTTGTGGAGAACCAAGGTCTCTGTGTAATCTTTGTAGATACTTTCCAAGATATTCACGTAAGCATCCTGTTTGATTGCAACTCCTTCATTACGTAATGCCTCCATGACTGTTGGTATCTCTACTAGATGAAAACCTTTTCATAGTCTATGAAAGTCATGCAGAAGAATTCACAGCACACGGCAAATTTTTCGATTACCTGACTGATGACATGGATGTGATCCGCTGTAGAACATCCCTTTCTCAAGCCAGCTTGTTCTCTTGGATGACTGAAGTCTTGACCTCATTCTGTTAGAAATTATCGTGGTGAATGTTTTGTACAATACTGAAAGCAAGCTAAATTGCATATAATTTTTCAATTCCTTAGTGTCTCCCTTTCTGTGTATAAGTATAATTTTGGCATTCTTCCAGTTCTCTCATGCACTTGAAGCCCTAAGGCATTGCGTATAAAGGGCCACAAGTTTTTAAAGTCTGATGTCTCCTCCATCTCTGATTAAATCAACTGTTGTCCCACCTTCTCCTGGCACTTTTCCCCGGGTCATGTCTTGCAAGGCCCTTCTATCTTCAATGATAGTTACAGAAGGAACCTCTGTATCTTGTTCCTTACTACTACGAATGAAGGTAGCGTGGCTGCTCTGGCTACTGCACAGGTCAGTATAGAATTATTTCGCTGCTTTTACTACATCTTCTAAATTGCTCATGATATTACCCTGCTTATCATTCAGTGCATAGATCTCGGCTTGTCCTATGCCAAGTTTTGTTTTCACTGATTTCAAGCTGCGTCCATTTTTTACTGCTTCCTCAATCGTTCTCACGTTATAATTTCGAGTAGCAGTTACTTTCTCCTTCTTGATCAGTTTTGATCATTCCGCGAATTCTATCTCATCTTTTGAGTTGGACACTTTCAGGCTTTGTCGTTTCTTTATTAGGTCCTTGGTTGCTTGGGAGAACTTACCTACTGGTTGCCTTGGTGCCTTGCATGCCACTTCAATTGCCGCTTCTGATATCAGCCTAGTTACGTTTTCATTCATTCCCTCTATGTCTTCTTCATCTCACTGTTCTAAAGCTGCATGTTTGTTTGCAAGCACCAGCCTGAATTGGCCTGCTTTTGCCTTTACTGCGTCTAGATTGACCTGTTTCTTCTTGACTAATTTTACTCTTTCTCTCTTCATATTTAGGGAAATCCTAAACCTCTCTAACCTATGATCACTGCTTTTTACCTTACCTAACATTTCTACATTCTGCGCTATGCTGTGATCGCCAGAGAGTATGAAATCTATTTCATTTATTTGTTTCTATATTAGGGCTCTTCCAGGTCCACTTCCTGTTGCTACGCTTCCTGAAGAAGGTATCCATTGTTCGGAGGTTATTCCTTTCCTCGAAGATATTAATATCTCTCCTCTAGTGTTCCTTGAATCAATGCCGTAGTTGCCAAGTTCTTGTTCACCAGCCAGCTTTTTCCCCACTTCAGCACTGAAGTCGCCCTTGACTACAATATACTGAGTTTGCACTTTTCTCATCGCTAGTTCAACATCTTAATAAAGCTTTTCCCTTTCTTCATTATCGGGACTGGAGGTTGGAGAGCAGCCCTGTAATACCTTCAGTCTATACATCTTATTCAGGTTTATTACGACTACCCTTACCCTCTCATTATTGTATCAACAATATCAATCTTGTCCGCTATATCTATATGGATTAGAAATCCTACTGTGTATTGTCTCTTATCTGGAAGGCCTCTTTAGCAGAGGATGTGGCCGTTAGTCTGCAGTTTTTAAGCCTCACCAGTTCTAACCTCACTAAAGCCAATGATTTCCCAAACAATGCCTGATAGTTCCTCAAAGGCTTCTGCTAGGCTAGCATACCTCGAGAGCGTTCGGGCGTTGAAAGTTGCCAGGATCAGTTTCCAGTGGCGGCCTGTGCGGGTCCATCGATTCTCAGCACACTCTGCTGCATTACAGGTCGGACCACCGCCTTGGTCAGATGCTCAGCAGCGGCTGGAGACTGAGGGCTATAGGTTAATTGTAGGAATCATGAGTGAGGGAATGGCTGAATGCAGGGAGGCCAATCCCTGTTTCTAGACAAAGCTTATTCAAACAAGAGACGACACGAATACTGAGTCACAATCCCGGCACAATTCCGCCAGGACGATAACATATACAAAGTACGAAGCATTGGATACACGGCATGTTTCCAAAGAAGTCTCCAAGTCCTCACTCATTAGCATACAACCCCATAGACTCACGGAAAGGTGCAGTTACATATAAACTAATTGTCGCATTATATAAAATGAGGTTCTATATATACAGTGTACACAATCGTGATGTACAATGGTGATGAGACAGAGACACTGCACATAATTTTTTGCGATGTTATGAAATGTCTATATACGAAAATGATCATGCATACAAAAGCACGCATACACAGAAATCACGGGCACTTGCATTCTATCCACCTGCAATGAATACTTTTCATGGCTTGGCTACAGGAGCCAGGCTGGTCGAAAATTAAGCCATATGCGTCCATAAGCCACTGACAGAAAACGGCATGACCACTGTCGAAGAAACTTTTCTACCCCAAGGAAGAACAACTCCTCTCACAGAAACAACAGCAGCTCAAAGTATAGCCTCCCCATAAGTGGAAACAAAACGCGGCGACGATGTCCCGCGGCAACTGCCTCCCACCGATTGTGCCGTAGACAAAAGGCCCCCCGCAGAAATTAAAGTTCGCGCGAAGTGGCCACGTGAGCAGCGACCAGTCGCAGGAAAACGGTTAACTCCAAGGGCACGGAAACCGGCATGCACGGCGCTCCAAAATATCCTGGCAACGACGCACTGCAGCGGCTTTATTTATGTTTATTGGATTCTTGAAGCGGGCAATTGGGACACAGCGATGATGGCATTACGACCCACCGCTCTAACCTGTCACGAGTTAGAAGCACTTGCCACCCTTGACACCACATTCGGTCGCGTAGGTGGCGAGGCCGAAGTGACGCCGTTATCGCATGCCACGACACATTATTTGAACATGCGCGGTGCGCTGGGGGAACTAGAGGAAGCAGTAAAGCTGGCATTGTATCTACAACAAGGTTTTCGAGAACGTCTACACCAGGACATACCTGTTGTTTGTGGCGATAAAATGCCACGGCCGTACAGTAAAAGGTAGGTGCGCTTAACACTGGTGATGCGCGATTTAAGTGCAGCCCCTGTAGCATGTACCAAATTTTTGTGCCAGAGAAATAGCAGGCGAGTTCACGCGTGGGACACCGATTACGCTGTAAGGGACGGAGCAGAAATCGCCGAGCAAGCAGCCGGCAGCGGACAGACGCGGATGGGAACGCGAACACACCGTGAGCGCGTGGTTGCGCAAGCGCCGCACGACAGACCAATTCTGTACTGCCCGACCAGAAGAAGGAACCAAGAAGGGACTGCAAGGACCTAGTAACCCGTAATGGTGGCTGTACAACGCGACAAACGTAGCACACGAGGCCTCAAAATGCAGTCTGTGCTAAGTACCTTCTTTCTAAAAGCGGCAAATTTGAACTTCTCAAATATTTCGCCTAACATCTTCAAGAATTGAGAGGCACACACAGTATGACACGCCCCAATAGCTGTAATCAAGGCCTAAGATACGAAGAGAATCGCTCTTTCGAAGACGGAAAAGGGGAGTTAGGCGTGTCTGTGGTGAAGCAATGAATCAATAACGACATTTTGAAAAAATTTGCGCAGCCCCTGAAATATTTTCGTACTCTCTGAAAATTTAAAGAGTGCGGCAGAAGCTGTCTACATTCCTGAGATACAATGTGATGTCATCGACGAAGCCTGTCACCTTCACAACACCTTCACAACACTGCTACCAGGCAGTCGGAGACAGCACACGCAAGGGTCTCTCAGTACAGAACGCAGAAATGGCTCAAAGCTCAGCACAAAGAGTACTGCGTATAGAGGGCACCCTTGACGAACACCAGGAGCAACGGGAAATGGTGCAATTTCCCGACCATCAAGAAATGATGTACTTAAGATATTTGAATAGACATTCCTGATAAGTACAACAAAGTTTTACGAAAAGCCGAATGAGTTCAGTACATTAAATATGCAGCTATGTTCAAGGCGATCGAATGTCTTTTCTTGATTTATGAAACTAAGAGACCACGTGCTGACACAGTGAAAACTCGATGTGTTTAGAAAAGGTTTATTTCAACAAGAGACGATGAGAACACTGAGTCACAATCACGGTACAATTGCACCAGGACGATAAAATATACAAAAAAACGAAGCATTGTATACACGGCACGTTCTCAAAGTAGGGTCCGAGTCATTACTCACTAACATATAACCACGTAGACCCACGGAAAGGCAGAGTTACACGTAAACAATGGTTATGTACAATGATGATGTGACAGAGACACCTTGCATAAGCTTGAAGTGGTGCTAGGAGAGGTGTATATCGAAAATTTATCATGTATACGAAAGCACGCATGGACAAGAACGGTACCGAGAGCGGCGCTGCTGCGCCGGCGTTGAGAGCGCCGCATGCGAAGCAAAATTCTTTTAGCGGGTGGTACCCCTCTCCCATCTCTCGTTCGCATCGTCTTGATTGCCTCCTGCACTGCGCGTGTTTGGGCACGTTTCGTGCCGCGCGCGGTGTGTGCCTACGGGTGTGCGCGTGGACATTTCATTCGAAGGGCGATGTACAGTCTGTTTCACATTTAGGGGGAAACTCGGAGCGCATTGCAACGCGATGCGGCGAGCGCTTGAGTCAGGCGGCGGCAGCAGCTCGCGCAGGTGCTCGAGGGGCGGGATATTGAACGGCGTCGTCTGCTACGGCGGCGCGCGCTGGCCACACTGTCGGGAAACCGTCTACTGTCAGTTGCAGGGCGCCGATCTCATCGTTACTGCGTGAAATGAGCCGGCATTCTTTACTCAGCGTTGTGCGACGCCCACTGATACGCCTCGAAGGTAAGTTCATCGCTGCAGGGCAGTCATAGACGACGTACTGATTCTATACATTCTTGACGGCCCGTTTCTGGAAGACGGCTATATGTTCTAACGCGATAGGTCGCCGATCCACACTGCTCGTGTTGTGCAAGAACTGCTGGAAGAGCGCGCAGTCACTCTCTTGGAGTGGTCGCCTCAATCCCCGGACGCCAACATCATTTAAAATGTCTGGGGCTCGTTGAAAGTATCGCTGCCGCACCATCCCCTCTATCAGTCGCCCGAAGATAGACTTCGATCCACCATCGTCAGCGACTGAGACGTGCTGCGAATGAACACATCCCTGATCAAGTCATTCTACACTTCACTGCCTTCAGGATGAGCGTTGTCATCGCTGCCGCTGGGGACATGACGAGATACTAACCGAAGTTCCGAGCGTGACGTGTCCAAGTCCCCGCCGGCGGGCAGGGTCTGTCTGGTGTAGTGATTGATTGTCGAGAAAAATCACTTACAGCTCATTGTCTTAACCTAAAACATTCCTTTAATCGTACCCGTTTGTTTCATCGTGTTCGACCCCCATAGTAATCATTGTTGAGTGCTTTGTTTTCCTTTCGAGTCAAACAAAGACTAAGCACGTTGCGCGCACATCTTGGTGCGTTTTGTCGCTGCTTATTACGGTAGCACACACAGTGAAGAAATATACGTGCACGCGCTCAGTACCCCACCCTTTCGAAAGAACAAACGAAGCATGCTATTAAAAGAAGTTTGTGGAACTCCATTATCGCTAATGAAGGCTCAGAGTTTGGCGCCGCACAACGTTTAGTAAAGAATATCAGTTCAGCTTCCGCAGTGCCGATGAAATCGGTACTCTGCCCCTGACAGTAGCACGCTTCCCGACAATGCGGCCAGCGCGCGCCGCCGTAGCAGACGACGCAGATCACGACTCCGCCCCTCGAGCGTCTGCGCCTGCTCGAGCTGCTGCCGCCGCACGACTCCATTGCTTGCCGCATCGCAATGCAATACGTTCCGAGTTTTCCGCTAAGTGTGAAACAGACTGTACACGCTTCTATTTGCCTTTAAGAAGATCGGTACGCTCGACGATTATTTTTATGGCTGCAATGCGGCGAAAGGGCAGCGTCTGCTTAACCATGTAAGTGACGCTGAGCAGGTAATTGGAAACGACATCGTATGTGCCGCTGGAAAAATCGTCAGCACATACGATACGGCACATGCATACGGCACATACGAGCTAAAGTCATTTTTGCAGTTTCTCACAATAAGTTTGCTACAAATCCATGTTGTCTCTGATGGCGACAACGGATTTCCATCGACACTGTGCGGAAATAAACAAAATATATCGTTGCATAGCACAAGTACGACATGCGCACACAACTTCAACTAGTACGTCCCCTACAATATGGAATAGAGGCAGCAATGTAGACAGCTTGGCGATTTTTTAACAGTGCTCAAGAGGCGGAAGTTGAAAGTATTAGTAATCATTCCCGCTTCAGCAATGCCGGCGCGACCAAGACGCGGGCGTGTATCGTCCAGTAACTCGATCGATCGGTGCAGTGGTGAAGCGGGAATGAACTCCAGTCATGTTCAATGCATCGTGCACATATTCAATTCCTCGGCACGCGTGAACTTCGGCCACTGCTAGCGCATACAACAAAAGTGGTTTCCATTCTTGGGCAGCACACGCACAAACGAAACACGAGAAAGAAGACAGGACAAGCGCTCGTCGAACAACTGAAAGTTTTTATATGAATAAAAGGATTATGTACCGAGTAATTCTTAAATCCATGTGGGTTACATATAAAAACCGTCATACACTCAGGAGTGATCAATGAACGAGCTCGCTTTGTTTGCCAGTTGTTTACTTCGCTCGGCGCACCGCAGTAATCCATGTCTATCGTCTGCTTTTTTCGTACCATTTTCTTGTGAATCGGCAGAATTTCACTGGTGGCATCAACCCTTTCATGTTTACATTGCTGGCGTGACAGTTAACAACACAATGATAATTTCCGGTCATCCGAAGAGGCGCCGTCGCAAACAAGAGACGCTTCGCCCGCAGCGCGAACTGAACGCGGGCGTCCCGGGCGCGATCGTGAAGGGAAGCGGCGGCGGAAACCTACCCCCGTTGGAGGTGAAATCGTTCCGCCAGGGGAGAAACGAGCGCTGGCGTCTAGGATGAAACTTGGCGTGCGGTCGTCCACACACAGAAACCACGGTCTGTGCACAGTCAATGAACACTTCTGATGTTCTGTGTTTAGAAAAGGTTTATTTCGACAAGAGACGATACGAACACTGAGCCATAATCACGACACAATTTCACCGGGACGATAACATGTAAGAAACGAAACACAGCACGTTTTCAACGTAAGTAATGTCCGAGTCCTCACGCACTAACATATAAACACATATCCCCACGGAAAGGAACAGTTACACATAAACTAAATGCCACATGTACAAAATGATTTTCAATATATACAGTGTACACAATGGTTATGTACAGTGATGATGTGATAGAACACTTTACACAATTTTGAAGTGATGTGCACGAGATGTGTATATACAAAAATGATCATGTATACGAGAGGACACACACACAGAAATCACGGGCACCTGCATTCTATGTGCATTAATTGAATACTCCTGATAGTCTGGCTACAAGAACCAGGCTGGACGAAAATTCAGCCATACGCGTCCATTAGCCACCGACAGGAAACGACATGACCATTGTCGAAGGAATTCTTCTTCTCCAAGGAAGAACAACTCCTCCGACAGAAACGACAGTAGCTCAGAGTAGAGCCTCCCCATAAGTGGAAACAGAGCGCGGTGACGACGTCCCGTGGCAACTGCCTCGCACCGGTTACGCCATAGACAGAAGGCCCCCGCAGCAATTAAAAGTCGCGCGAAGCGGCCACGTGAGCAGCGACCAGACGTAATAAAGCGGTTAACTCCAAGGCCACGAAATCCAGTATGCACGGCCCTCCAAAATATCCTGGCAACGACGCATTGCAGCAGTACATGTTTATTGGATTCTTGAAGGGGGCAATTGGGACACCGCGAAGATGGGACAATGCCCCACCACTCAAGCCTGTCCCGAGTTGGAAGCACTTGCCACCCTAGACGCCACATGAAGTCGCGTAGGTGGCCAGGCAGGAATGATGCCGTTATCGCATCCCACGACACATTATTTGAACGTGCGAGGCGCGCTGGGGGAACTAGAGGAAGCAGTAAGGCTGACATAGTATCTACTACACGGTTTTGGAGAACGTCTACATCAGGACATACCTGTTGTATGTGGCGATAAAATGCCACGGCCGTACAGTAAAATGTAGGTGCGTTTAACACTTGTGGTCCGCGATTTAAGTGTACGCCCGGTAACATGTAGCGAATTTTTGTGCCAAGGAAATAGCAAGCGAGTTCACGCGCTGGACACTGATCATGCTGTAACAGACGGAGCAGAAATCGCAGAGCAAGCAGCCGGCAGCGGACAGACACGGATGGGAAGGCAAACCCACCGCGAGAGCGTGGTTGCCCAAGCGCCGCGCGACAGACCAGTTCTGTACGGCCCGACCAGAAGAAGGCACCAAGAAGGGACTGCAAGGACCTAGTAACCCGTAATGGTGGCTGTACGACGTGACAAACGTACCACACTCGGCCGCAAAATACAGACTGCGCTAAGTACCTTCTTTCTGATAGGGGTAAATCATACCCTTGAACCTCTTCAATATTTCGCCTTACATCTTCAAGAATTGAGAGCCACACAGAGTCTGATATGCCATTAGAGGTGTAGTCAAGGCCTAAAATGCGAAGAGAATCGCTCTTTTGAAGACGGAAAAGGGGACTTAGGCGTGTCTGTGGTGAACCAATGAACAAATAACGACATTTTGAAAAATTTAGCGCAGCACCTGAAATATTTCCGTACTCAGTGAAAATTCGGAGGTTACAGGTTAAGCTATCTTCATTCCTGAGATATAATGTGATGTCATCGGCGAAGGCTGTCACCTTCACAACACCGCTACCAGGCAGTGGGAGACCGCATACGCAAGGGTCTCTCACTATTGAGCGCAGAAATGGTTCAAGGCTGAGCACAAAGAGTACTGGGGATAGAGGGCACCCTTGACGAACGCCACGAGTAACGGGAAACGGTGCACTTTCTCGACCATCAAGGAACAATGTACTTCGGATATTAGAATAGGTACTCCTAATAAGTTCAACAAAATTTGTCGAGAAGCCGAACGAGGTCTGTACATTAAATATATAGTAATGTTCGAGGCGATCGAATGCCTTTTCTTGATCTAGTGAAACTAAGAGACCACGTGCCGACCTGGTGAGCGTGTATGTCATTATGTCACGCGTAACGAACGAAAGACTGTGTATCTCTCTGCCAGGGACTAAGCATGCCTGATGGTGACCTATTAGGGAAGGCATCAGGCTTCTCAAGCGCCGGGTGAGAACAGCTGTGAAGGTTTTGTAGTCAACGTTGAGAAGCGTGATTGGCCTCCATTCCTCTGGACGAACAGATGACGGATCGTGTTTAGGGATTAGCACAATACGACCGTCCCGAAAACTAAGCGGGAAATCAAAGTTCTCAAAGCATTGGCTGATAACAGATACGAAAGTGGCACCAATATCTTCCCAGAACGTTAGATAAAACTCAACTGGTAACCCGTCCGGCCCTGGGGCCGAGCCACGCTTCATGGAAGATAATGCTGCCTTCACTTCCTCGGCTGATGGTCGTGCACAAAGACTGTCAGCTACCTCAGGTGGAACCTGAGGCAGCCCACTAAGCAATGTACGAAATCCTTGAGAGCCAGAATCTATTTGCGTGGTCGTACGCGCCATGTTTTCAAAATGCGTTACAAACAGTGAATAATCACGCGTGGGAGGTGGTGTAACAGGAAGTGCTCTTGGGGCCGCAGAATCGAATGCATTCGGCTGTCTAAAAAGCGAGTTTCTTGAAAAGCGCAGAACTTCGGGGTGTGCACACGGATTACGTCTGCATCGCCAAGCAGCAGCTGACAAAGACGACGCCGCGATGAGGCGTTGGAAACGCATCCGTAGCTCACGCTGCCATGACTGCATCAACGGAGTCAGTTGATTGACCCGAAGGGCGATGCGGAGCTTCGTGGCAGTATCCGCCAGTTCTTCTGACATACGTCGTCTGAGTGCACGTCCTTCAACTGAACAGTGCAGACGCCACTGCACCTTGAGCGCATCCCATGACTCTCGGTCAGATCTAGAAACAGAGGCGCCCAAGACTCTTGACAAACAAGAGCGCGAGCGCGCGTCATGTAGAACGCGGATGTCTAGACGCCAAGGTTTTACTGATGAGTAAGCAGGGAAGCGAATTTCAAGTAAAACTGGTTTGTGATCGGAAATATAAACAGGGGATGAAGGTAACGTTATGACATCAGACCGGGTGACATACTGAGCTAAACTGCTTGGAACATAGGCACGGTCTAACCTGCTTGACGACGCACCGCGTCGCCAGGTCCAGGCAAATAAAGAACCATGAAAAAGTCTATATGTATCGAGCAACGAAAAATGCTGGATGATGCGACGCAACTCCCGTGCGTTCCAATCAGGGCGACCCCAGCCCGGGCCTTGAACATCTGCTCGCGTGTCTAAGACGCAGTTAAAATCCCCAACAAGCACCACGTGACGACCGTCAAGGAAATACACGTCCAGGTCGCGAAAAAAATCATTGGACTTAATGGCCTGCGCGGGTCCATATATGCACAAAATCCGTAACCTAAATGAAGATAGTACACAATCAAATGTCAATATTCGCCCAGTCCCATCATAAAAGACATGATGATCTCGTAAGAGAGCTCTGTTGAAAATAATAATTCCAACTCCGCTGGATCGTGATGTCGCGAAGGAGAAGTAACAGTCTAGGTTAAAAGTGCGTTTGAAAGTAAGGACATGTCCAATGGTGAAAAAATTTGTTTCTTGTAAACACAGTATGTCACATTTTTTTGCGCGGGCCACGCTGATAACTTCGGCTTGTTTTACAGGACTTCGGAACCCTTGTGCATTTAATGAAATAATCCTCAGGGTGTCAGCCATATTTAATTAAATGTATCACTAAACTGACCTGGTCGTGCTGTTCAAGTCGGCGCCCCGGGAACAAGTCCAGGGGTTAAGCAGTGCACGCATCACTTCTTCGACCCTCTCGAAGAAGGCCGAGGTTTTTTGGGCCGCTGTAACTCGGCACGGCGATCTGGGCCGCCGTCTGAGCCAGAGGCTGACGCATGAGCGCGCTTTACGTCTCGTGGGGCCGCCATTTCTATGTCGAGTTCATCCAGGCTTGGTGAGAGTCCAACGCTGCTATCAACTCCGAGGCTGAAGCTGTTTTCTGATGAAGATGATATCGGTAGCGGTAGGGCGGCGGGATTGATTTCATCTTCGCCGACAACTTCGGCAGCTGGAGGCTCATTCAGATGTAATGGTTGCGCCGTTGCAGGAGATGCAATTGAGGCGGACGAAGCCACAGCAGATTTCGCGGGTGTATCGACTGTAGTAATCGCATGGTCAGGTGTTTTATCTGCGTTTAAATCTTCCCTGCGATCAGGAGGAGTGATGGTAGCAGCCGAAGTGGAGGCGCTTTCGGCCACAGCATGCGTGTCGTTCGCTGCTTGGAAGGCAAGCGAACATGATGATGATGATGATGATGAATCCTCAACAAATGGCACAAACCCACTGTGGGGGATAGGCCACGAATCGGGTGGTAATATGATTCAATAGATAAAATAAATTGGATAATAAATAACAGGAAAAAAAATAAATAATCCAAGATGCACAATAAAATGTGAATACATGAAATAAAGTATTGATCAATACTGTAGTAAGCCTTGCGGTGATAAGAATGGTTAAAAAAAAAAAAGAAAGAAAGGTGGATGCACTTAAACTTGAGTAAGGTAAATTATGGATAATAATAGTAAAATTTAAAGTGTGAATTTGTGCCTTTACTTTTTGAATTTTCCAAACTAAAGTAAAGATCAATCAATTCTTGAAACTAAGAACTGTTAACAAGGCATTCTTTTTGTGCCACATAGAAAATCATAAATGGCTAGGCATACGTTCCTGTGGCTATAGCCCAATACTGTTGCTCCAAGAGAGAGAATAGTAGTGCTGTTTAAAGGCAATCCTAAATTTTGAAGAGGGATTTCTAGACATAGTTTTCGTTGAACAGAAAATCGCCGACAAGATAATAAAAAATGATCTATAGATTCCGGTTCATTGCAGAGGTAGCATAGAGGTGATACCGCCAGACCACACCTGTGCAAGTAAAAGTTAAGTGTCGGAATACGGCAACGCAGCCTAGTAAAGGAAACTTCGAATTTACGGTTAGGACACCAATTCCGGTTCCAAGAATAATTTAGGTGCAAAAAATCTGTACATTTTGCCAATGACAGGGCTTTTTTGTCTTCGCTCAAAGAAAATTGTCTATATCTGGCTGCAGTGACGTGCGCCGTTGCCGGCAGCACAGAGAGCACAGGGCCTGTTAAAGCAGCTCGGGCCAAGGAATCGGCTATTTCATTAATTTGAATGTCTCGGTGGCCTGGGACCCATACCATATGAACTAAACTTAAATGAGGCGGAGCTAATGAATAAAACGTGTTCAATGTTGTCGATTTTGTAGACGCAGTAAGTGCACTGCATACAGATAGAGAATCTGTGACGATAATCACTCTTGTAGTATCAACGGGTAATTTCCTCAAGGCAAGAACTATTGCTAGAAGTTCGGCATGAAAAATTGATGTGTAATCTGGTAGGCGAAGTGAAAAAGACCAATCGAGGGATGGTGAGTAGATACCCACGCCTGCCTTCTCTTCACACGAAGAAGCATCAGTCGCTATTACATTTATTTTGAAACGGGCCAAATATTCTTGTAAACGATATGCGATCCGCCACGTCACGGTCTTCTTTTTCGGTAGAGGAAGCCGGTGAAGATGGCGCGTTGTGACTTCTCGAACTGCATCCCTCTTCTTTTTCATTTCTTGACGCTGTTTCATGCGGTGTCAGTCCAATTTCTTTGGTTACGGCGTCACGCGCAGTCGCAACCGCAGTTGACGCCGGCGGTAAGGGGGGAAAGGCTCCAGCAGCAGCGTCTGAGTATGAACGCCGCACAGGGCACGCGACCGTAGGGTGACTATCCCCGCAACGCCGACAAGGACGGTCACACCCGTCGCTTTCGTGGCCATGGACGCCACAACGGCCACAGAACGCTGCGGTGCACTGCGCACGGTAGTGGTCGCTGGAACCGCACCGACGACACACGCGTTGCAAGCCGCGGTAGTCAAACGTCACACGATGGCCAGAGACTCGCAGATAATTTGGGACCGGGGTTGTGGTGCTCATTTCCATACGCACGAAGCGTGTGCCCGTGAGCACGCCACGTCGTCCGCTCATAAGACCAGCGTTGACAGACAGAACCTTGCCGTATGGTGATAGTGCCTGGACGAGGACTTCGTTCGGGACGAAGGACGGCAAAAAGAGGCAGGTTACGTTGGTTACCTGCGGGCCGACGGGAACGACGGGACAACGCTCGCCACCGATGACGAGGCAGCCAGCATCGACGATTAGAGACATGGAAGCCATGCTCTTGACGGTGACTTGGAAGTTGAGGCCTCCCATGTGCTGAACGCAGTAGACCTCAGAGAGGCCAACTACTGAGGCCGTCGCGTCGACGACGGTCTCGGGACCATTCCCCGTAGGGACAACAACATCGAAGACGTGGGCCTTCGAGGGAGTCCACGACGCTGTAGGCGCCATGGCGTGAGAGGTGGACGTCCCCGACGTGGAACACGCAGGGGCGTCGGTAGAAACGCTTGTTCCGTGCTCTTTCTTCTACTTCTTCTCACGGAGATTGAATTTTCCAGGATTTGTAAAGTCGACGACGGAACAATTGACTCATGGCTCAGCCGCTTTCCGGCTTTCCGACCTCGCTCCGGATGATCGACATTGGAGCCAGTCGCAACAGCAGGGCCACGAGATACCACTTTGTATAACCTGCGTAGTTACACAAGGTACTTACGTAGATTATCTTACAGTACTTTTTCAATGTTTTTGTTTTTCACATGAAATCTGATGTGGCCAATTGAGTTGCTCACTTAGCGTAAACCTTTTATCTAATTTAGGACCACCTATCGCTAGTACAAAACGAAATAAAACAAAGGTAACCTACCTGCTACCACGAGCCACCGTCGAAACATTACTTACCGCGAACTAACTCCGTGGCGCAACCGCGCGAACGCGCTCGTTCCACTGCTCACGCGTTCGTCGTCGTCGTCGTCTCCTTCCACCACTGGCTCCGTTGCCGCTCATAGCTTAAGGTGGCATCAGTTATTCACTCGCAAGAGGAAACTATCGTCGTTGTCGTCGTCATCATCAACAACTATCATCATCAGCAATGGCTCGATCATCGTCGTCTTCGTCCACGGGTGGCTCATTTGCGCCTCTCGGCGGAACCGCCCGAATCCACTATTGCCTATGGTATTTACGGTAGTAAAAACCGTTGCTTAAGCGGGTATAAGCCATTCAATGTACCACATGACGGACACATTCAATAAAGGAGGTGATACGCGAGTGTGTGTGCATGCTTATCGTCACGATGACCACCGATCCGGACAATAAATATGTTCGTATCTTTGTTCACAATTCTGCCACCTCTGTGTCGAGCGCTAAACAGCTTCGCTAGTTATCCACCTTCACAAATTGGAATGACTCATGATTTTTTTTCCATTTTAATGCGCAAGCATTATATGGTTCATGAAGCGGAAATCCGTCTGTATGGCCGGAGATTACACAAAAAAAAATCATGAGCGATTCCACTCTGCCAAAAGTGGATGTTCAGCGAAGCTGTTTAGCACACGGCACACAGGTGACATAGAATTTTGAAGAAAGGTACGAACATATTTATTGTCCTGATCGGTGGTCATCGTGACGATAGGGATGCGCACACATTCTCGTATCACCTCTGTTATTAAATGCGTCCGTCACGTAAGACAATGACTGGCTCATGCCTCCTTGAGCAATGGCTCATACCACTGTGAAAGAAAATTTAACGCGGCCTCCCGAAAGAACAATGGCAGTAATCTCTCAAGGGCAGCAATCTCCACATTCAACTCCAGGCTGTCCAGAGGGCCCACGATATTGCCGCGGGACTTGATCTCCCGGTTCCATCGTGGGCGGAGCCACCGACTTGATCTTCGGGAGCCTTCGGTCTTGGCTCCCCGAGGTCTTAGTCCCTCAGGACTCAAATAAAGTTCTTGTCATGTCATGTCCCCATTAGGACAACAGATGAGAGAGAGATGGAGAGAAATAAACTTTATTGTGAGACCAGGCTTCTTGAGCCCAAAGGTGGGAGGCCTCCTCAGTCCAGGTAGCCATGGCTCACTGCCGCCACCCGAGCCCTGTTCACAAACCGCAGCTGGCTGTCAGGGTCTTGCGTCACCAGCGGAGCCTCCCACTGGTCTTCTAATTATTCTTCTGAATCCGCCTCTTTTTGCATGTTATCGCCTGGTAGTGATGTTGACAGTGGTGCTTCTCGATTATTCCTGCACCCCAGCACCATATGGCGCAAGGTGTTGGGCGTATCAGGCGGGCAGAACTTGCAGTCTCGCCCATAGGTGCCCGGATACATGGCGTACAGCAGTGTTCCGTGTGGGTAGGTTCCAGCCTGTAGTCTTCTCCAGGTTATCGCTTGGTCCCTGCTCAGCGTCTTATGCGCGGACGGGCAGCGACACCTCTGCTTCCTGAAGCGCGCCAAGATATCCGAGTACTTCTTGTATATCCGTTCATCATCCTCGTCACAGCCGTTGGTCCGTGTTCTCTGCGTGTCTGAGATGGCTCGGAGTGCATGATCTCGAGCCGCGGCGTGCGCCGCCCGGTTCCCCGCGATAGACTCGTGTCCCGGCGTCCAGAGGTATTGTGCTGCTTCTATCTTGGTGCCGTTCAAGACCTGAAGTGCTGCCTTTCTAATCCTTCCGCTCATATACCTTCTGCATGCTTCTTGCGAGTCCGTCACCACGGTAACCATGGTCTTCTTGCACGTTGCGATGGCCAGGGTTATGCCCAACTCTCCCACTGTGCTCGCGTCCGTGGCACGTATGGATGTGGCTGTAAGTTGTTCGCCCTTCTCGTCGACCACGCTGATTGCAAATCGGTCGTTGGTTCTGTACGCAGCAGCATCCGTATATCTCACGTTTTCTTCTTTGCTGTTGGTGCGTTCGAGTATGCGCTTGAGCGCCTGTATTCTCGCCTGTCTCCTTTCCTTGTCGTACTCGGGATGCATGTTTCTGGGAATGGTACTTATGTGTAGCTTGTCTCTGATCTCGTGTGGGATACGCTGAGGTAGGTGCCTTTCATCCTCGACTTGGTAGCCCAGATCTTGCAGCAGGGCTCTTCCCGTCTTTTTCAGCTTTAGTCTCTCCAGTTGGAATGATGAGCGGCAACGGAGCCAGCTGTGGGACAAGACGACGACGGAATAATATGCGTTAAGTAATATGCCTTAACCATTAGTGTTTTGTTCCTCCATGGCGAAATGGACAACAAAACGGCCGGACAGCGGTCACCTAAGGACTTATCCAATTCCGAATAAGTCGAAAAAGAGCTTCGTGAAGACAGCATCGAAGTCAGGCCTTACAAAGGCTTCACAGCTGTCCAAACACGATGGCGGCTGTGCAGCCTGCCTGGAAGCTCGCCCGAAAGCGTGTCTGCAGACAAACAAGTGAATCTTTCCTTTGCAAAAGTGCGCCATGCCGTGCTTTTCTTTTGGTTCGCCAGCGCGAATTGTTGATATACAGGGTTGATATTTGTATATGTGTATTATTTTGTCGACAGGAGATGGACGTGAAGTAACAGAGACGTTTTCCAAACGTGTTCCGTGACTTGTGATCATACAGTTTCCTGCTGAAATTACTACTGGGAACTCTGGTGCAGCGACCATTAAGCTATCATGGGAACAATGGTTATGCATGAAATTGTTTAACATTCGAGCTTATGGCTTGACACGCTCTTTGGCTTTATTTAATACACAGTATTTGCCTTTATTATTCCAAATTTCGAATCAATTCCATTTCTCAAAAACGTAGCAGGGAAAATTACTCTGCCTACTTATGGGTAATCACTGCGAATCGCTGTATTTGTAGCGTAATATTTTCTCTAATAAGATAGATTTGCAAAGTCACAAGGGCCATTCGACGCCAGAAAGAGGACTTTTAGGCAAATTAATGAAGTAACCATCATTATCATGCTGGCCGAAGGGCCATGCTTGCAGCTTTTATAGACACTAGAGCCACAGTTTCCCCTAGTAATTTTTTTACAGGAAACTTTGTTTGTGCTCGAACTCCTCTCAGTAGCGCTCTAACGTGAGTCTCGGTTTCTCGTGTTACTGGGCCGGTATTGAAGGAAAGAAATATGGGAAAGTACCTGTGAATGCCGACGAAATAGTGCGAAGAGACATCAGCATCGCTGCATCGAGAGAGACGGCGTAAGGCCGTGCTACTGAGGAACTAAAGCAGAAACAGACGGCAAGATAAAGCTGGTCGATGTGCGTTGTGCAAGACGTTGGCACCACGGCGCAAGCAGACGACAGGCGACAAGCAACAAGGTTAAACGCGAAAGATCTGAAGAGCGATAGGTTGCAATCTTAGAATCGGAGGCGACGGTAAACATAGGATTCAAACGAGCGTGACCGCCATAACGTCCACGCATCATGACGCATGTTCATAAAATCCTAAACAATACGCAAAACATGTTTTTATCTCGTTTTGAAAAAAAAGACGTTTAGAAAGAATGAAACACGCGAGAAGAGAATAATAAAGTGGAACGGCATACAAATACAGAGCGTCTCTTGAAAGGACGTTTGAAGTGACCATGCTCACAAGAAACCTGAAAGACCGGTAGCTTGTGTCATATTCGAGCGTCTCTAGACTGTGAATCTTACGCTCGAGCAAACCTTAATGAGAGATGCGCCTCAACGATCCTATTCCCCGGATAATAAATCTACCATTATGAAACCAGTCTCATTTGTGGAGTATGTTCTTTTCCTAAGTGTCATTCACGTTTATGGGGCTTTCTCATCCGAGAATAAATTACAACGGCACAGGCACAAGATTGTAGAGTTGATTTTTCTGCTTGTATTTTTTTTACCTTGGGGGAGCGTGGGAGGTGGGAGGGGGGGGGGGGGTCACCAGACCTGTATCTGCGTGCATATGTGAGGGGCGCAGGATTGCACGCGCGCATGCAAAGCTTGCTAATAACTTGAGTTAAAGCTTGCTTCTCTACACTAACTATCTTAGTGAGGGGAAGTCAACTTCACATTCAATTTAAAGCATACTGTATAAAGAAGCCGCCTTTACAAAGGGGCAACTCAACATAGAGAAGGCTCAAGGGCGCGTCAGTGAACCTTGACTGCTCTTAAAACGTAAGTTCGTAGCGGGGCTATATTTTGACACAGTAGACAAAAGCAATGAGTGAAGCTCGCCCCAACCTACCCTAACCTAACCTAATCTTGCTCATAGATGGCATGGAGAACGAGGGTGTCTACGAGCACCCTTGAAAAGGCCGCGCTTCGGGAAGGTGGTGAGATAGGAAAGTGCGGCCCTTACACGAGTGTTCGGAAGTTTCAAAATCAGCGCAAGGTTAGCGCTCACCTGTCGGACCGCAACTCGTGAGCTCAAAATGCTCAAAAATTTCGGGTTTTCTTTTTTTGAGCTTTTTTCCTTACTTTTAATCCAGTCGCCTGTTCCCCGCCGAGATAGGTCTCTGCCGAAAGTTTACATTTGAGGTGCTCACGTGTACTTTATGAATGCATGCATGCGTGCGCTTGTCCGTCTTCGTCACGCATAGTTTCAGCTTAGGAAAGCGCAACTTATTTCTTTTAGCTTAACTTCGCACTTTTTTTTGTCAATTTTAATCTGTAAGGGCTTGGAGAAGCCTTGAGGGAAGCCGACTGCGTCCTGTTAAAAAAAATATATAAAAAAGAAAGAAAAGAAGCGACTGAGTTGGCATCCGCAGGCGCGTAGTTTGCACGCTGAATTGTCGCAGCAGTGGCAATACCAGGTGCACAAAAATAATATTGAATAATAATAAGATTATTAATAATGATATTATGATTAATAATATTAGGAAGAAGAAGAAGAATTTTACTGGATTAACTTGGCAGTGAACAACTGTAAATCGACTCGACAGAACCGTTCTATGGTGTCACTTGGCAAGTCTCGGTCATGGATTACACAGGTACGGGCACTCAGCCATACACAAGAACAAGTCCATGTTTAACATTATAGGAAAGGTAGAAAACCCAGGCGAATGCCGGTATGGAAGTGCACATCGACGATCAGTCCTTGTCCGCTGTCTACTTACTAACAACTACGTCCAATCTCGCCCATTCGCATTCAAAGACGATATAAGGAATCTGTGTTAAATGCAAATACAAGTACGATGTGGTAACGTGCTATCACACGCTGACACAGGCAATATATTTGTCAGCGACCGTGGATTTGCCGTATTTATTCGGTTTTAACTTGCTATCAATTAGAGCGGGCATTAACATGCGTCATATTTTTCACTTCCAGAAATTTAAAACTTACTGCGCTCAACTGTAGCGCGCACCTCGATTTTTGTACTTCACAAAGCTACTTTATTATAGGTGGAGCAAGATGTCAGTTGGATTTTATTAGATCAGAGCAATCTTTTAGCCTCCATGAGGAAGTTCTACAGCACCCGCATTGCGGAAGAGCCTGGCCTTCGAGATTAGTTTCCATTATTCTGAGTTTAGGAGATGCGATATAGTAGCGGCCGACGACGACAAACTTCTACCTACTTCTCGCAGGAGCTTTGGGCACCCGCGGTACAGCAAACCACGGCCTTCGAGATTGGAAGGTGAGATTCAGGTTTGGGAGGTGAGATTTGGACCCATTCCAGTTTTCATTTCGCACTTTGTGCTAATGCGTATGTCCAGCTTCTTTATCGAGCTTTCTCGAAAAGAGAAATAATTAAGTGCACGTTAGAAAGGAGGAAATGTGCCATTTTGGGCACCCTACATTATAAGTTGCATTGCAAGTTTGGTACCTTTCTTTCTTTCTTCCCTACTTCTTCCCCCCTTTTCTCCCGACGCACACAGAGAGATCCGTGTACACTCGCCACATTTTTCGCATTCACCCTCTCTCATGCACAATTAATCGTCTATCTACAAGAAATGCCATACCGCTAATAAAGTGAAGATAGGCCTTAAGCTCACTAATCCCGGTTAGACTGTTAGAGAGCAGAAGACAAGGTAAATAAGCAAAACGCACATGTCCACGTGCCGTTAAACTTCGTCTCTGCTGGTCGTGTGACCTTGGCGTGCCAGCACAGGACAACACACGTAGAAAAAGAGAGAGAGAAATAGATAGATAGATAGATAGATAGATAGATAGATAGATAGATAGATAGATAGATAGATAGATAGATAGATAGATAGATAGATAGAAGAGAGAGAGAGACCTTTCGGCACCCGAAATAAGAGCCGCAGCTCCCTCTTTCGTTAAATGCGTGCAGCATCGTGGGAGCTAGAGTAGGAGTCAACCAGTGAGAAGAGAGAGCCAAATATGCATTCCCGCAATAATACCGAGGAATTTTGGACACCTGTCGAACTTCACTGGTGCGCACCAGCGTGCAGTGCAGTGGGCAGCATTTTTTAAATATGGTGTCTAAAAAGGACGCCCGAATTTCTACACCATCTTCGGGACCTTACGCTCTTCTAGTAAGATGCGTATTTACAGCAATTATCTGTAGAGAGAGAGAGAGAGAGAGAGAGAATGAAGAGGAAAGGCAGGGAGGTTAACCAGATATGAGTCTCCGGTTTGCTACCCTACACTGGGGATGGGGGATAGGGGTTAGAAAGATGACAGAGAGGAAAACGAAAAAAAAACAAAATAAAAAAAAAATAAAAAAAAGGGAGGGGAACGCGCACACATGGAGACACACACACAAAAGGCGTTCCAATTAAAGTCGTTCACAAAGGCCGGTAGATCGCAAGAAGCGCAAAAGCGCTTGCACGGCCTTCTTCTGTGAAGGTAGGTCCTTTCGATGTTTTAGAATTCTTTTTTCGGATAGCGGTTGGTCGTCCAGTCGGTCAAGTTCGTGGCTAAGGCATGCCCTCTGTGGACTGTACTGCGGGCAGGCGCACAAAATATGGCCAATTGATTCTTCCTGGCCGCAGTGGTCACAGGTTGGTGTGTCGGTCATCCCTATGCGGAAGGCATAGGCTTTAGTAAAGGCAACGCCCAACCAAAGTCGATATAAAAGCGCCGCGTCTCTACAGCGAAGCTGTGATGGCGCTCGAAGACTTAATGTTGGATCAGTCGCGTATTTCTTAAATGTGGCTCATTCCATTGCGATGCGGTGCACTGCCGAGCAAGTAGGTGGAGCTTCCGTGCCGTGTCAGTTCTAGAAACAGGAATTGGGACGTGGCGCTCCTCAGTATGGGCTGAGCGCGCAGCGTGATCCGCCCGTTCATTGCCGATAATCCCGCAGTGACTTGGAAGCCACTGGAAGGTTACTTCATGGCCTGCGTCACTTATATGGTGTAACGTCTCTGTAATATGGAATATTAGCTGTTCGTGCGGTCCGCGTCGTAAAGGTGACAGTAGAGACTGCAGGGCCGCCTTCGAATCGCAGAATATTGTCCACTTGTGTGGCGGTTCATCACCGATGTGATGAAGGGCAGTAAAGAGCGCTGCGAGCTCTGCTGCCGTCGATGTTGTCGCGTGGGTCGTCTTAAATTTAATTGTTGTAGCTTTCGCTGGTATGACGATTGCCGCCGCGGAGCTGCTTGGAAGGACAGATCCATCAGTGTAAATATGCGTAGAGTCACGGTAGTTCTCGTACAAATATTGTAGCGTGAGCTGTCTAAGGGCTGGTGATGACAGATCAGCTTTTTTCGAGATGCCAGGTATTGCGAGGTTGATTTTTGGCTGAGCGAGGCACCATGGAGGGATCGAAGGTCTCGCAGCCGGAGTGAAACATGCTGGCAATGATTCAACATATGCAGTTATCGTTTGGCTGAAAGATGTGTGTGGCCTGTCCGTTGGTAGAGAGGCTAAATGGTGACGAGGAGTCCTGGCTAGATGCCTTATATGGGTCCTGAGTACTTCAATTTCAATGTGGGTCTCGACAAGGTGGTCTCTAGCGATTGCTATCGTAGCCAATGTTGAAGCACTCTGAGGCAGGCCTAGACAGATCCGGAGCACTTGACCCTGAAGACATTGTATTGTGCGTAGATTCGTTTTGCCTGTGTTGTTTATTGCTGGCAAGCTGTATCGCAGAAATCCTAGAAAGAGCACCCTGTACAGTTGTAACATGGCACTAGGCGACATTCCCCAGGTCTTGCCAGCGAAAAACTTGAACAGGTGGCAGATGCCTGTCAACCGTTTTTTCACGTATGATATGTGTGGGCTCCATGACAAGTCCCTGTCGATTATGACACCTAGAAACTTGTACGATCGGACCCGTCGTATTATTTGGCCATTTATCATTACACTGTAGTTTGCCATAGGTTTGCGCGTAAATGGCACTAGTGCGCATTTCTCGGAAGAAATTTCCAGGCCTCGATTACGGAGGTAGATAGCAGTTTGTGTGGCGGCTCTCTGAATTATCTGTAACTTTTCGACTGCGTCATAGCAGTACTCTAATCCTGACTAAAACGCTGTTGTAACGCAGCAAAGAAGTTACGATTAAGTGCCGTAAATACGCATGTTAATATTCTCGACATGGCTAATTGAAATTTGTTGAAGTGAAACCAATCTTTCGAAATATATTTCCTTTCTTTCGTTTAAATTCTGCTCATTGAGCTACATGGGCTTATGATGGTGATGTTCTACGCAAAGCCAAAGGCGCGATGCCCAAAATTCCTGAACATGCTCCTTCCTCAGACGGACCATCAAGATCCATAAAAATATCTCTGCACGAAACGTTTATAACACTACAATAACTCGACTAACAAGAGAATGATAGTTAGTACACCGATTTGTCTAGTTTTCGTGAGCTGGTGGCTTCAAACGTGTTTCCGGAGTTGCTCGTTTTCCTGGCATTTCTGAATTTCCAAGCGCTCACGTAGTCTTCTAAACGCCGCAACTTAATTAGTACCCGTCCACATGCGAAATCACAGCGAATTGTTGCACTTATAACGCCCTATGTATTCGTAAATATGATCCATTTCTGAAGGTCGCAGAACTATTTTAAGCCTGAAGGATGAATCTTTGGGCCAATCAACGTGCTGACCAGCATTCTTAATCACCTTATAAGACGCTAATAGTGTCTAGGACTAGCGTCTAGTAATGTAACTGCAGAGTGTAGACACTAGCGCATGAGATCCTTCTAGTAATTTTTCGTACAACAGTCAACGTGGCGAATAGCACGAAACTGAAACAGAAGATGAAGGGACGGGGAGTATACAATGCACACGGACCTTTTTCACCAACGCAGGCTGACTGCTATAATATAAATCTTACCAGTCAAAGAACACGTGATCATGTGTGCGAAGCCATTTTCCCTCACCCGTGTTCAACTTATAAATTGAGTTCCTGCTTGTGAAGAATTTTTTTCACTCCACTCCTGTCTGTATACTGAGTACGCATGCGATTCTGGTCGGTATAACGTATTTAGCGCTGTCGAATGTGTTTAAAACTCCACAGAGAGGTTCGCTCACCGTGATTTCTGTTTACATTCGAGCGATGCTCCTCATTGAATGCCTAGCTAAGCTTGTCAAGTGAGAATCTAGGCGATAAGTCGGCTGCTTTTGTCGCTCTCGTAGGTTCTACCACTCGCAGCTCACCAACTCTACCGTCCATCCAGCTAGCTCGTCGTACTCCACACCGCGCACAAGTCATGCGAAGGTAGACGACCCCCGTCTCCTGCCCTCGCTTCAGTTCTCCTTCGTTCTTTTTTCGTGAGTCACGTAGACAGACAGACAGACAGACAGACAGACAGACAGACAGACAGACAGACAGACAGACAGACAGACAGACAGACAGACAGATGGACGGACAGACAGACAGACAGACAGACAGACGGACGGACGGACGGACGGACGGACGGACAGATTTGATTGATTGATTGATTGATTGATTGATTGATTGATTGATTGATTGATTGATTGATTGATTGATTGATTGATTGATTGATTGATTGATTGATTGATTGATTGATTGATTGATATGACACTCTAAAAAAAGAGCGAACGTATGCTAAAGACAGGCGCTTCTCTAAACGCAACTTGATTTCATCTTCCACTCATCGCAGGGCTCTGTGAAATGAAGCTAACGTACCCCTTAGCCATCATTTTAATCCCCCCGCATCGACACTGCCTATTGGAGTCTAAATATTCCGATAACTTGCGGGATCTGGACTATTTTCGAACTACCTCTTCCACGTTGAGTGCCGCACTGACGTGTTCGACGCACATGCATGTAAGGTTTTTTTCCTTATTGTTCTCCAACATATGTTCCCTGAGCTTTTGTTTCTATCAATTTTTTTATCTGCTTGCCCTCATGCCATATTATGCACCCTTCCCCCACCACCCAGGTCGTGAAACCTGTACCATTACTGAGCTGTCCTCTAAGATATAGTTGGTAATGTGACATTAACTAGTACATTATTTTTTCTGCTATTATCGCTCGGGATAGGGGCAAAAATATCTTCAAGACGAATTCAGATGTTGCGTGCCACTAATAGCACGCGCGCTATGGCGGCGGTTACTCTCCATGCTTCGAACCAGAAAAGCTGCCGAAGTCTCACAGATATGTGTCACCGACTACAATATCTTGCACTGAATAGTTTATATATTAAATTTAAATGCTTTCTTAAAACAAAAAAAATAAGGGGGAGAAGCTCTACGCAGAAACAAACAAAAACAAGAAAAATACAGGATAAAATCTTGCACCAGCCAAGCTCTAATAGGTTAGTCCAAGTCTAAAATAAGTTAAGATGGCCAAATGGCCCGAAATATATCGTTCTTGCATGATTCGCATGTCTTCGGGGGAAACTCCACATTCTGCGAAATGTTTGCATCCTCTGGGGCCTTTCTCGTCCTACAAGAAGAATCGCCACCTGTCTTACGTGCCTTTCTTTTCTTGAACGCTGTGCGCCCAGTACTTCCCGGTCACGAAAGGTATGCGCGTTATGAGAGTGAGATAGGATTCTGGAGAGGGAAGTAGACAGGGCGGAGTTTTCAAGGAAGGAAAGGCAAGCAAGAAAGATTACAATTACTGTTGTGCGACAACATAAGCCCCAAAGGGCTCAAACATTTTGAAGAGCGTACCTGTAGCAAGTGGTTGGCCATTGCGGATAATTCTATGAGCGAGATTTAGATTACGGTCGACGTCGGTTATCTGTGAAGAAAGAGAAGAAAAGGGTAAATGAAAGGCAAGGAGGTTAACCAGGATTGAACCCGGTTGGCTGCCCTGCACTGGGAAGGGAAAATGGGAGGGAAAGATGAAGAGAAGAGAAACTCCGCGGTGGATACCGCCGATATAGTAACAGTGGAGTAGCGTGCAGTGCATACGCTCTGCTAGTCTTACAATAATAACTCCAGTAAAATATCAGGAAACAGTAGCCTTAACATTGAAGGTATGGTGATCACTGAGACTTGTGTGTATACCGTGTGTCCCAGCTAACGTTAGCCAAGCTGTTCAAATAAAGAAGAAGCTAAAAAAAAACGCGTTGCAAGATACGATTATAAGACATGCGATGTTCGGTGGTCAGAGGTCTGGCGACCGAAGAACGTAGACCTTAAAATCACATTTTGCTTCGCGCTTTCAAAAACCTTTTTTTTTTCTTTAAACAGCTTGGTTAACGTTAGCTGGCACACCCCATATAGACAGTTGGCAAAATGTGATGACGTACGCACGTTTCAGTTTTTTGGTCACCGGGCACACAATGACGTCAGCGTGCTCACCGTAACCCGATGCCGTGTAACACCGTGTTCCATTTCCCTGCCAACCATGCCAGCGTATTAGGACATGACGCATCACACACTGGCTCAAAGTTTGTTATGTGATACTTCCGCGGCGTGTTGTCGGCAAACACAACACAACAGTTCACATACTCTTCCGCAGCCTGCGCCGAATGCGAAGAAATACGGAGTATACTTTTAGTTCAAGCTTCGTTCAAGTATCATATGCTGACTTCTCTGCGCGATACTGTAAATAAAGAAGAAACAACAGTGAGCGACGCGGAGACAATCCCGGAAGAAGAGCCCGGGAACTGTAGACGGCAACAGGCGATGACGTCAGCCACAGAGAACGAAGAAAGAAGGCGAGAAAGGCACGCTTATGAAACAGCCGAGCAGTGAGTACCGAAGGCTTTGTGACGCGCTTCCTGCTAAAGTTGTCTTGCTTGTCTCGCTTCCTCACTCGTCGCGTGACAGGTCGGCGTCGCACACACCGCGCCTGCCTGTCGCCCGCTTCAATGTGATGGGACAGAAAGGAGGGAAAGGGAGCTAGCGAAGAGGAGAGTGAAAGATTGGAAGCGAAAGCGGAAGTCCCTTATGAGCAACAAGGGAAGGGAGAAGACGTCTGCGGCGCAAGCAAAACACAGACGAAACCAAGCAGATGACGACAAGCAATAACGAATGTAGTCTGCCGGGCCGCGTAGACGAATGGCACAAGTGTCGCCTGCGGGCACGAGACGTCCTCTCTCCCCCTCATTCCTACACCCTTCACAGTGGTGTCGCTGGATTGCCAGTCAACAAGTGCTTCCTCCTCACTTGATGACGCACATGTTAAAATGTGGCTGAAGGAATCTCGGCGTTTGGTGTCGAGCTAATGAATACGCCAAGTGTCGGATAATTATGAGTGCCAGGCATACATGGCCCTACCCTTCCTGTTGAACCACTGGCGCATTCGTACTCCCATTTAGCAAGTAGGTAGTAATTTTGAGTGAATTTAGTTTAATACCATGTTTGCGGGAATTGCTTACCAGCTTCGTCCACGATTAATCTGAGGTGTGTGTCGTCCACGGTGACGTCACTAAAAAATCCGATTCCATTGCAGCGGAGCGGTGCCGCCATCTGTCACGGCTACGGCGAAAGGACGATATTCACCGTAACCGTGATAGATGGCACCACCGTCTCGGTGCAGCGGAATCGACATGTTTTGAGTGGAGCCGGTAGAGACCATGCCCACTACGTATTTAGTGCGAACGAATTGGTAAGGAATATCCGAAATCGTTGCGTAAAACAACGTTCACTGCAAAATGCTAAGCGCGGTATTTCACCGTTAACAGGCCAGAAATTTAGCAGGAAGGCTAGTATAATAAAGGCCATTCACTAAGTATAAGACTTAGTATGTGCACGCTTTCACACGCCACCACGCCGCACTGCAAAACAAGGTTTACGTGGCTTGTGCAGCCGTGTAATTTCGCGGGACTCGTGAAGATACGTGAAGTACAGTTGCGCAACAGTCACGAATGGCACAACACCGATGCAACGACAAGGCCACTCAATCGGGCGTAATACGCCATGCTTCAAGACTTCTCTGGTCTCGGGGCGTCGGTTCTATTTCAAAAACCGAAAGTGTAGCATCCGCAACCGTCAACAGGCATTCGATAGCAAAAAGCAGCGTATACAGCTCGTAACATTTAAGATACCTAATTGCTCCGTCGTTCTTTGCGGTTTCGAGATTCCTCCATGCTTCAGATAAATTACACGCTGCTATATATTACGCTTTTCGAACACCTTGAGGCAGGCCGCGGTGGCTCACTGGCTATGGTCTTGTGGAGCACGAGGTCAGGGTTTCGATTGCCGGTCATGGCGGCGTCATTTCAGCGTGGACGAAATGTTAAAGCACTGCTGTGCCTATATTAAGGTGCCCGTTTACGAAACGCAGGTAGTCAAAATTACACCAGGTGCCTACACTAACGCAGTCCCTCAGAACCCACTTGCGGCTCCGGAACGTTACACTGTGAAGATTTTTTTTTTTTTTTTTGCATCCCTGCAATGCCGGAGACCCTGTCGTCGAGGTGGGCCACCGCTCTGCGCAGCTCAGACCTCGGAATTCATATGTGGGCAGTCCAGCAAGCCCGTGAAGCGGCGTTGAGGCAGGGCCTTGACGTTCCTCCGTGGGAGACCTGAGCGCGGGTCGCGTTAAACCTTGCCGGACATACAAGAAAGTTGTATCCATCCATCCATCCATCCCTGCAATGCCTAACAACGTATCATAGGCGTGTATACCGCACTGCTTTGATGACAGACGTTTCTTATTTAAGCACGGGAAACATAACGCATAGACGATAGCAGCGTTTTTCATCGCTGGAGCAAGCTGTACAGTTTTCATTGCTATTTTCTCCCATTTTCGTGGTTGGTCGGTGAACAGTGATCGATGGCCAGAATGAGTAAGGGAGACGTTCGTTCGTTCGTTCGTTCGTTCGTTCGTTCGTTCGTTCGTTCGTTCGTTCTCGCGTTCGTCCAGGCTATTCGCTTGTATTGAGAATCACCGTCGATGCTTTCTGCACAATATTTTAGTTGTGGATATCTCAGCAAACGAATCACTAATTAATTGTTTACTCCACTAACCAGGTGACTAATTACCCTCTCATTCATTTTTTTTACGAAATGTGCATTCCACGGCCAGAAATAAGGCCGTACAAGTTGTTCTACTTTTCCTTGACCCGAAACTGTTTTTGGACACTGCACAGTTAATTTAGGCGCCTTGAGCGAGCGCAACTACCTCCAGCAGGCCCCGACGATTTGCCGACATCATTCAGTCATGCATGCAGCTACAAATCCGCGGGCGCGCCTTGCGAATCCAGTTCCAACTAACATCGACGCGTGCACTCACCGACAAGCGCGTGCCAGAAGGGTTCATTACACATGCGTGTTTTAAGTCGGTATATGCTGTTTTCAGGCCTAGCTTTTAGCGAAGGCGAGCGAGCACTCAGCTCTTTGGCGCGCGGACATAACCAGATGCAGAAAAAAACCATGGCATAATCTCCGTATACCAGGCAGTTGAGATGTTGACGGCCTGGGTGCGCTTACTGACGCGAGCATATATATATATATATATATATATATATATATCGGCGGTTGCGAAAAAAAAATATGGGGTTTGTGCTCAGTAGGGAGGCTTGCTACAGGAGGTGAGGGAGAGATAGAAAGTTATGGAGAGAAAGAACGAGAGAGAAGCAGGAAGGAGCAGTGATCCGTGATTGCGCCATCTGTTGTCGGCACCTGTGTCAAATGGCGTGCTTATCGGGATTCGTTTGCTCCCCTAATGCGCCGGATGAGCATCCTTCGGCCAACGGTGGGCTGCTTCCAAAAGACCGTGTATAAAAATCGCGGCTCATGTGTGCGCTCAGTGCCATGTATACCTATATGAGACGTTGTTTGCTGTCATTAGCCGGAAGTACCAAAAAAAAAAAACGAACAACGTCATAGCGGCGTCGTGGTTAAGTGACGGGAAGGCGACACTTGGCAGGTCGGCCACCCCTCTTCTTAGTCGCAGCACTCCGCGGGTGACCGACGTCAGAGCACCAGATTTTCGCGGTTATAATCATTAACCGCGACGCTCTCATATGGAACAGTGCCCTGAATGGCTGACCACGTTTTCAATAAAGCGCTGATATATGTATAACATATATGTGACAACCCAAGCAAGTCAACCTCTACGCGATTAGGTGTCGTTTTCATGTGCGAAACCTTCTGCTATATGTACGTGAACAGCTGCTAGCAGAACGTTACAGGTTCCTTCCAAGCTGGCATCACGCTGCAAGGGCGAAATGTCTCGTTAGTTGTTTTATCTGCATTATTTTTGTAACGGCAACATCACTTATAACGTAACGATACTTAAAAGGTGATCTACTTTCAAAAGTGAGAAAGCTATTTGAATACACATGGACAAAGTTCAGGCGCACCGTTTGTCAGGCATGTATGCCCCACCCTCGTCACTCCTGCGCTGGCTGAATCGCCAATACTTGCAGCTCCCTTAAGCACTACCGTCACAGTCCCTTCTAGTAATTTTTGTAGAACACTGTGCGCTGTCGCACGAAGTTTGCTTCGAGTGTTGCAATTATTATGGGCAAGCGACTTCGGCACTAACAAGTGTTGACGGTTTTCCTGTGCTTTGAACAGCAGCGATCATGTGCATGTGCTGTGTTTCTCTCTATACATTTCCTTTACGTACGTGCTCTGCCTCTCCTCCAGCCCAGTGTAGGGTAGCAAACCGCATTTCTCGTTCCTGATAACACCTCTGCCTTTCTCATTTCTTTCGTCTCCTTTCTCTCTCTCTCTCTCTCTCTTTCTCTCTGTGGTCTCAACAGCGTCTACGACCCCCAACAAGGCAGTTGTGGGCGTCCCGCTACAAATGTGACTCGCATAAGAGTTAAGTATGGGTGAAACAGAACGAAAAGGGCGAATGTGTTGGGGCGTCGCAAGAACCCTTTCTTGAAGAGCCTACGTATTTCAAGTACACGCATGTGAACAAAAGTGACGAAGCTCACTTCCCACTCAGCGCCCCTTTTCATTTGTCCCCCAGTAAGGCTGTTTTTCTTCCGAGACAACATGCGCCTTTGGCTGCGGTGACGGCGGCGGTTGCAAGCATGCAAGCGGTGTCGGCGGAGTTTCCCGGTTAGCCAACCACACGGCTGCCGCCATTCGCGGTTAGGACACCGCGGCGCACATGACATATGCTGTCACCGCCTGCCTGCCCTCCCGACCTCATGAATGAACTCAAGGATGCACGCTACATAAACACAAGAGTGTGTGCTCCCGTGCGCATCGACGCTCTCGGGAACTCTCACGTCGGTCATGCCTATGGACAAATAAACAGAGGGTACACAGACACACAAACACCATGGCGAAAGGGAGAACCAGCTACGCCTCCTCAAGTTCCAAACTCGCTCTATATACTGGAGCGTTCCTCGCAGCTCGGTTGGTCTTCCCACATTAGCGGTCGTATATAGCGCTGGCGAATGCGCCGAAAAAAAAAAAAAAAACACGTTACGACGAGAGATATGGTCTGGTGCAAATGCGGGCCATCGTCGCTGCTCGAGTGAGAGAGCATAAGCGTGTGGGTTAGACTCCTGCCTCTTGCACCCCCACTCCAGCGCTGCGCGCTAGCCCTAACAGCTGCCGCGAAACGGATTCTTACAGAAACCCCAGACTCATGCACGCCGTGTATCTAGACATGTACACTACAAACAGATGCACACCGTGTGGCGAGGTTGCCACACTTAATCACATGTTTTGGGAATGTCAGGACTTAGCAAACAAGTTGGGCAGTGCCGACCCCTCCGTCTCTCCCACCGTCAACCTCCGCTCGCGCTGGAAGACCGCACTGCTCAGCTCGAACCTGACAGCACAACTCTGGGCCGTCCCGCGAGCCGGAGAAGCCGCTTCGAGACAAGGTCTCGGAACCGCGTCCGCGGCGGGTGCCCAGACCCACTAAAAGAAAGCCGGGCTCGAATCTCATTGATCTGTAAATAAAGTTTAAATTCTTCTTGTTCAGACGTTGAGAGGTGCTTTTAGCGGTTAGCACGTTTTTGACTTATAAGTTAATGTAGGCTTAATTGCGTTGTTTCTGCGACTGAAGTAAATAAGATGAAGAAACAAAGGACATACTTTGATGTAAGAGAGTGTTTCCTGACGAGGTTCGAATGGTAATAGCACCATAAATTAGGAGAACCCTAAATGTACACGAGGTATGGATAACTATTCATTTATTGTCGTTTACTTTTACACTCTGACTGAACATGGATTAGATGTATCGCTAAAACGACGTTGTTGCGCTCCAGGAACTTTGTAAGGATTCCTTCCCTTCGGTTCTTTCCGCTCGCCATCGTTGGTTGCGCTGATCCTGTCGATACCGGCGGTACAGCGTCGCGATATACTATGAAAGAATAGCAAAAAACACTGGAAAAGATTATTACGATATTTTAATAGCAACCGCCTCCGCTATCGTCGGTCAGCACTTGATGTGTTCACCTGCTGAGCTCAAGGTGCCGAGTTTGATGGAGGCGGAAGGCAACAATGCTAGTTTATCGCGATATTGGGGCGCATTCAATAAAACTACGTCTGGTCAAAATTAACCTCCAGTTCCCTCTGCTGGGCCGATTCCGTGCTGTGACTCATAAAAACGCGTATTTTTTTTCTTCTTCATAGCAACCTTTTGCACTTCTTGCATTTAAGTCAAGAGACGAAGGTGCGATGAAGAAGCTAGACGCTTAAACTATTGGCCGGATCAGTTTCGAGAACATTACTTGTTTCGAAAAATCAAGCTCTTGAACAATCATATTTGTTATAAATCTTCCAAGGCAAAGGTCATCATTAAACAGCAAAGCTTAGTGGCGGGACATGGTGCACAAGAGTGCTTTATTTTATTTCATTTATCTGTACGGGGAGAGGCGAACGCTTTGGCATAACGTTTTAAAGTGCATGTGTCTAAGTAAGTTTGATATTTATCTTTGAAATCAACATTACTTGAGCGTTATACAGCGTGCATTATGTATTAACTTTCTGCACAATGCTATTAGAGTGTTATGCTACACAACATTGTTATTACCATCCAACTGCCGCTGACAGATCTGAACGTAATAACTCTTCCATGAAAAAAAGTACTTGTTCATGTAAACAAGGTTCTTACTCATTGAGCAAATATGTACTTGGTTGACCTGTATATGTATTTTTGTGTATTGGACCAGCTACTAGCCACCTAGGCTATTGGTCCAACTATGTTTGTACGCATACCTGGAATTGTTTAAATAAAGCTCACTTTTTGATTTATTGATTGATGAATTGATTGATTGATTGATTGATTACATGATTAAGCATTTGATTGATTGATTGATTACATGATTAATCATTTGATTGATTGATTGACTGATTGATTGATTGATTGATTGATTGATTGATTGATTGATTGATTGATTGATTGATTGATTGATTGATTGATTGATTGATTGATTGATTGATCGATCGATTGATTGATCCACGGCAAAAACGCCGTATGTGCAGCATGAACATTAGGGCGGCAATATTGCTTCATTGATATTAAAACAATACCGCCATGACAACGTTCACGACATGTTGTTACAACGTTTTGGGATCAAAACGAAAAACATGGTTATCAGGAATGAAGCAGCTAACAAAAGCGAAGTATATAACAAGCAAAATCTTACAGACAACTGAAAGACAATCAGGTGGCTCGTTTCGAGGCTTTTCGAGCGGGACTCACCACGCGTGCCGAGAGTGGCGAGAGCTGATACCACGTGACTCAAGGGCTGTGTTCGTTTACGCGAGGTAATAACGGTAACACCAAGGGACTCATCTCTTCAATCGCACAGTTCCCACTCGGCTTTGTGACAGCCACACTATCCCGAGAAGCAGTGCTCACGTCACAAAAACGTCTTCCCTAAGCTTTCTAGCTCTTTTTCTTGTCTTCCCAATGGTGACACGCAGCGCACTTCAAGAAGTCGTTACCAAAACGAGCACCAGCGGAAGCGCGGTGGTCCTGTCTCAAAAAAGAATGCTCCCGTCCTTATCGCCAGCCGATTTTCCGTTTCTCTCGAGGCCTCCTTCGTTCCGGCTTCCCTTCCAAGGTACGGCTCCCATGGCGATAATTGTACAGAAAACGAATGCCCGAGTTAGGCGGACGAGTAAGAAGTTACCGTGATGGACGAATGTCTCATTCAGTTTTCTTTTTCGTCTTTGAGTAACGTGGCTACCGATTACCGTCGCCAATGGAGAGACAGCTCTAGCAGAATCTACATATTTTCCAAGTGCGAGAAAACATCGACCCACTTGGGCCGTCGAGTGGCGGATGTTAGCAAAGAAATAATTTGCACACGCACTGCATTGTGCGGCTATCACCTCTATCTGCTGGTCATACTGCGGGCACCTTTTTACAGAGAAGCTGAATAATGCTACCCTCCGGGGGCGGTGGTCCATGTCCGTCCGTCTACGCATCCCGTCGACACGTAAACATCTTCATCTCCAGTTTCCCGCCAATGCTCTGTAGCTCTCAGTCTAATGGGTATCTCAGAATAAATCATACTGAAATAGGCCGCTAAGACGACTCTATCATTACGCGGAGTTTGTTGTCATAATTAGTACTCAGTGAAGTTGGAGACGTTACAGAATTCCCGCCTGCTGTCAATGCATGGCCGTCTACGGAGGGAGCATGGTTACAGAAAAGGGGCTGAAACTCTTGTTTTATCAAAACTATCCTGAAAGGAATCATACATAAATTGGCAGCTGAGACAATTCTAACATTACGCCTCGTTTCATCTACTCTTCTTAATTACGTTATTCACAGTGAAGTTGTAAATATTGTGTAATTACCGTCTGCTATGCGGCGGTACTTGCACACGCCACTACTTCATAAAATAAGAATAAATCACTCCACAGTCAAAATGTGTAGTCGTTGTCTGTGCGCTTCAATAATAATAATAATAATAATAATAATAATAATAATAATAATAATAATAATAATAATAATAATAATAACGACGATCATGATGATGATGTCTATTATACATAGAGGCGTCGATAGAGGTAAAACACACCAAAACTTCTGTGCTTCATAGAGTGGAAAACCTGATGATTTTATTATTCGCAAGCCTCAAAGGCTCCGAACGGAGTATTACATGAGGGGGGGAGGGGAGGGCGGACCAGGAATGATCAGTAGAGAAGCACTAGTTACAATACAAAGCAAATTACACGTGAGGTACAATTGTATGCAGTTGGATCACTGGGAAAAATGTAGAAAAGAAGTATTTAACAGTTATACTATAATTAACAAGGGCTAGTATAATGTAAACAAGTTGACAACAACGAAACGAAATATAATGAAATCATTAAATCATGGCCGTCAGCTGTGATGAAACTTTCACCGTGTTTCGGATGTTGACAATTTCGTCAGGAAGACCGTTGCACAGTTCGATAGCATGAGAGAGTGCTGATGACATAGACGCTTTTGTGCGTGGAAGATGCGTTGATGAGCAGATGTTGTACAGAAGCATCCAGAGGGCCACACAGTGATCACGAGGTGCATAAATGATCACTCACACGCCTAACACTTGTACTAATATGTCATGTCAGCGCGTTTCCTTGGGCTAGTCGGCGTGACAGTGCAAGTACGTACAGCGCCAGGATACGGAGATAGAGCATGGACGGTGCGTTCCTTGACCAACAACTGATAAATTATTCCGACGCATTCCTGGCTAAATATTCAAAGCGAGAAACAAAATAAGCTGCAGCAAAGCAGACCTGCATACTGATTTCATTCGAAGTAGCCCCAATGACACCTTCATTTCGTAACTTTCTAAGAAAGCTCCAACTGCACTTTTAGCACTTGGTGCCAGCCTCTCCTCCATATGGTTTTCTAATTTTCCACTCTTACCTCCTCGAGAACCGAGGAGTTCGAACTTAAAAAGTGGCAGCCCTCTGAGGGATGTTGCGCGAGTCCATTAGTACGTGCAAAGCTCGGCCGCGCTCCGCTGCAATTTTCCAGAGTTATGGCGTGAGAAAGTCGACAGCGCTGAAAGAGACTACTCCAAGAAAAGCGAGGTGCATTTATCTTTGCAATAAGCAGAAACTCACCTTTGCTGAGCTGTTCGTACTTCCAGTTCCGCTAGACATTTGGGCTCCGAAGGAAGGCTTGCCACTAAAACACGCTCTCTCGCGCGACGTTGCCTTGTTGCTTGCAGTTGAGTTTAAAGCATAGCGTTTTCACTGTTCTCCTGGCAGGTAAAAAAAGCAAGTTTGAAAAAGCCTTTCGCGAAGCGGCAAGGAAAAGTGCCTTGGTCGTCGACGTTTGGACTGGAGCAAGTTTTTCCAACTCCGTCAGCGTTTTAAGGAACGCGGCTAGCTGTAGTTTCCGCTTGCCCAAGTGGAAACATTAATGGCGTTAGTTTTAAAAGCTCCATGCATACTTGCCACAATGAATGTCTTTGACTTTCGGGCAGCCGGCTCCTAGTTATACGTACGCCTCCCGTATACTCGCAACTAAACAAGAACGACAACAAGAGCATACACGAGTGCGATTACTAATACGTCAGTTCGTAAGTGAATCAGACAGATTCAAGGACTGTTCGTTTACGCCCTCGTCAAATGAGCCCTCTCTGTTCTTTGGCCCTACGCGGACGTCACTCGTAGCTTGGTGTGGCGGAAGATTTCTGGCTACGGATTGCAGGCGCTGTTGTCGCCATCGGTGACGCAACTTCGGGCGTCGTTCCCCAGGCACGCGCACTAGAGAGGAGCGTCCCATTCTCACGCCGGGCAGTTCACGCGGCGCTGGCGACCTTTCCTCTTCTGTCTTTTTCTCTCCTCCTTTTCCAGTAGCCTGCCGATTCTCACCTGCGACTCAACGTGCTAGTTTCACACGCAATGTATCCCTTAGAGGCACGATCGGGCGAGCCCTAGCCGTATTCGGCTGACCGTCGCCAATACAGAATGCTCTCCTAGCTATTTAAAATTAGACGGAGCAGATTGCCACTTCTCCCCGGCATGCAACACGTGGGAAGATATAGCCCGCTCAATCTAATGTTGCTACCTATTCACGTTAGCCAGAACCACGCTAACACCAACAATGAACAGCTCTCAGACACTATCATGCTTTGAGCTGCGACGCATACTTGGCGCATGAACTGGCTCTGCAGGTGTGTCCCGCGTGCAACGTAAACTCTTTTGACCTTTGTGAGGGACGCCGGTCTCCACGAGATTTATTAATTATTATTTTTTTGTAAGTTGCGTGTCGTGTGTTTCTTGTGCCTGGTGTGTCGGTGACGTGCACCGTCTGCCCTCTTCGTATCATTTGATTTCGCATCATTTCCAACTGGAGTAACACGGTGCCATTGCATGCAGCTTGGCCACCCGCTCCAGAATTTGATAAAGCGATTCGATTCCCACTGTACTTCACAAGTTCGTCGGGCAACACACGTTGCACTGTTTAAAAATGTTAGGCGTAGCAGGCTGTGGCAGGTTAGAATCTCGCACCGTATTATAACAAACTCTTTCTTTTTAGCTGCACTAAATTCAAAAAGTAAATGCCTATGGCAGATCTCGCAATTCTATATTACTCGATGAGGAAGCCATCACTCCTACAATGAATGAATATACTTATTTGAATAAGTAACACAATTACGCTATTTAACTTTTCATTTAATTCACGACGCGCATTTAAATTTATAAGTTGTAGCCGGTGAGTAAACAAGGCACATACGCTTAGAATGAATTATCAGAACTGCGCTAGTTTGAGTATAATAATTATTAAAAGGTCCAACTAACTGGCACTGGCATTCAAGCTACATTCGTGCTTCGATGCATAAAACAGCGTTTCCTTTACAAAAGCGGATCAACAGCGAATTTTCCCCGCAAATTTGACGGTGCACATCTCTAAACCGGTGCCATCCTCAGACTTCGTTCCAAGTCGATACGTTTTGCATACTCACTAGCTTTAATTCTTATGTGGAAATATGTGTTGAAGGGTATTTGATGAAAAAGTTATTTAATGAAATAACTTAATTATCCAATTAAGAATTGGATTTCTTGTAAAAGTAATGGCCACCTCATCAAGTTGAAAATTTAGCTCAGTGATTAGAATTTGGGTATCTGCTACAGGCATTTTTTTATAATTTGCTGCAGCTAACACCCTGTATACACACACAAATGTGCCACTCAACCAAACTATCACAGGAACTCCCCCCCCCCCCCCCCCCCCAGCGGTGAACAAACTTCGCACACCACCTACCTTTCTTTTTAAATTGAACAACCATAACCATTAGCCAAGCTACGCACAAGCCCATTTATTCTGAGCAACGCAATACCTCGATGCAATTCTCAAGGCCGCGAAGCCTCCTGTAATTCTACAGCTTACTATTGACGCACCCCATTCAGCCGCCACGCGGTAGTGAAGAATAAACGATTGGCCATCCATTCTTTTTACGTCTTGAAGGCGCAATATCCGTCGTGTCCTCTTGCTCATTCCTTCGGAAATGGCCCTCTCGAGGCCGATTGAAAAGTTTAAAGGAACGAATGGCTTCGTCCGGCGCTAAAAAAGAAGTGTGGCTTTAAGGATGAGTTTCGAGATAGGCTTCGAAGGACACATGACGTTGAAAAGTGAACAAAAAGAAACCTAGATGTGGGCAACCGGGTAATGGAGGTGGTATCGCCCACAACTGTCGGTAATCCACGACAAGAAATAACTTCTGCTGCCAAGGTTGGTATATCCTGGAGCGGAAACGGACGTGCAATCCACCCGAAAGCGCGCGAACACAGCGGTGCACCGTGAAATTTCAAGCTGAGCAGGCGATGCGCGAGTAAAGTACTAATCGTTTCATTTTACAGCTGTAGTTTTCCGAAAGACCGTTGGTGGCCGATTTCCCGCAGCGCTGCCAGCTTGCCGGTAATTCTAATTACGTGTAGCATGCCCTCTGTTTAAATTTTGGCGATAAAGATACTTAACGGAGCTTGGTGTTTGACCTGCAATAAACGCCAAACTCTTTACCCGGTATTGTACGAAACCTCTAATCTATGCGTGCATAATGATTTTCATTGTTCGATAAGAACCACGCACCTTTATGTATCCCACTGTTCTTCTGTGGTATTTTAGGAGGATGTGTTGTAATGCAATAGCGTAGAAAATCTTGCTGTTTTCGCGCAGCGGCTTGATCTAGAGGAACGAGACGTCGCTTTCAGAGGCGCAGCCCGTGTTGCCTCAGCGAAAGCGTACGAATGAGAAAGTATTACCACTTCTGCCTTGCTACTGGGCGATCGGCTGCTGTCGGAAATGCAACTGAGTGTCCTCTAAGGGTCTGTGCTCCATTTATGCTCTAAAAAGTGAAGCGGAAGAGGAAAGACGTGTGCGTACTTGACTGCAAAAATAGCGACTGGCACATAAAGGACGAATGAATCTTTGTGAATGAGTCCACGGACAGCGGCTTCCTGAGGAGTGCCAGTGTTGCCGGCCACCCTTCGCCTCTACACTGCCTTTCCCGTGGATAAAAAAAATGTAATTCATCAAGGGCCCGGCGCCAAGCTCGGGCTGGAGCTATCATAAAAGCCCTTGCTCACGTACCTGGCGTCACATTTGTTGATGCAGCCCAATATTCCCATGGCACACGATTTGTGGCCGTCATCACACGCGATGGAGTCCTACACCACACCTCTAGCGTCACTACCCCCTCTGCCGAAACGGCTGAAGAAGTGGCCATCGCCCTGGCCACTCTAGATCCCACCTGTCACACCATCGTGTGTCACTCTCGCTCAGCCGTCACTAACTTCAGCAAAGGCCGTATTTCTGCCCAAGCTCTTCGAATCCTCTGCCAGGCACCACACTCTAAAGACAGCGTAATCTCCCTGACATGGAACCCTGTCCATGCGGGCCCTATCCACACACGCCTCCCCAATCTGAACGAGGTTACCCACTCCATTGCGCGAGGCCTAGTCAACCGCGCCGGAGTCACTGGAGATGAGTTGGACACCAGGGATAATCTCACAGCTTATAACGATCTCGTTAAGGCCTTTTACGTCAGTCGCCGAACCTTCCTCCCGCCTCACCCCAAGTTCAGCCGGGCGCAGACTACCACCCTGCGTCTGCTACAAACAAACACGTACCCTTCACCCGCCCGCCTCCGCCTTATATTTCCAGACGTCTACGCTACCCCCAACTGCCGGTGCTGTGGCATTCACCCGACTACGCTTCCGCATATGCTGTGGGAGTGCCCAGCACAGCACATACAGACTAACACCACGACTTTCTCATCGAGGTTGCATGAGGCTCTGCGGAGCTCCGCCCTCGACGACCAAACCTGGGCGACCCAGCACGCCCGTGAGGCGGCGGCGAGGCAAGCTCTCGACGTCCCCTCATGGGAGGCTTAGGCCCGGCCATCAAAAAGTGCTGGTTGTACAATAAATGTTTATTCCTCCTCCTCCTCAAGCAGCTTGGTATCGCTAACCTCCAAAGTAAAGACTTCAAGCCAGGAACGTCGGCAAGAGCGACTACCGCTCGTTACATAGTGGCAGAGGGAATAGCGCCGCCAACTGACGTAGTAAGTTTCTTCTACGTCGTCTACACATGTCCAGCCTATCTCACACGCAAACTTACGCCCAATCCATTACCCATGCATCACAAATAAGCGAATAGTCCCACTGAGTCAGGCGCACGACAAGCCCTTGCTTCAACGTGTTTGCCAAATAAAGAACGAAGACCAGAACATACTGATCCTGATTTAATTCATGAGCGAAAGGCTTCGACAACTTAAAACACATTTCTATCTCCGCTTTTAGTACACGCACCGCATACAGTGCTCGCGCCGTTTGCACAAGGCGCAATGAGCTCCGAAGGCACTAACACGCCCTTTGAAGCTGTGGTCAAAGCTTCGCGTCGTCCACCCACTGACAGTCACGATATACGCCGAAACAGAGGCTGGCTCGGCCACACCGGGCGTCATCCACGCCCATTTAAACGCGGATGCAGCTGAGGCAAGGAATGAACGCGTCGCCACGTGTTCAAACATGGCGGCGCCCACGGGATCACCGTGAAAAGCGTCTATATTTCAAAAGAACAGACTGGTGGGCTAGTTCTTACTGCATAACTTGAGGTAAAGCGCAAATCAGCACGCAGGACGACACAAGGAGACAAATCAGTGAACTCTATATTTGTCGCAATCACGATACTTAGCTCTTTTTTGCCTAATTGCGTAAGTCCGCAGAGGGCAGAGTAGTTAACCAGAACAGTTGTAGATAGTGCATATCCTGATATAAATTAAGCTTATTCGTAGCATGTCTTTTATCTGTAGCAGCTAGAGCGCCTGTGAGGAAGGCGCATGCAGCCCTCCGTTTCCGCAGTGCTCTCTCGCAGGCGCCACGAGGGGAGAGGGCGGAATGAAAGGAGGAGCGGGCTGTCCTCGCCGAGCACTCTATGCGACAACATATAAACCTTCAGAGGACACAAATCTCTCGCGCGAGAGCGCGTGCGTCTCATAGAGCACGCGTTCGCCGACGAACGCGCGCCCTCTACTCTGTTATGCGAGAGCACGTGCCGTTTGCATCGGCTCCTTTGTATTGGCTGTGAAAATCCTACCACCAGCAACCACCACAAAAACGGGAGAGAGAGCCAAAGATTCACTGAAAAAAAATTTTTTTTTCGAGATAAAAATTCTGCGAGTCGAAGGGGAGGGCTGCCTCGTCCGGCAACCAGGGCCCGACCGACGAGCCACTGCAGATGGTCAGGGTCATCGCTACTTGTGTCCTTTTAGTCATAGTAAAGCAAATAGGTTTTCTTTGGCTCTTTAGAGCAATGAGCCTAAGAAAATCTGTTTGCTTTACTGTGGCTAAAAGGACACCAGAGAGTACTCACTACCCTTTCGCTCGTTTGCAGCGAGTAGACCATACTCTAAATAAAAAAAGAAGTCACCTTCCAAGCACTCCATACTTACGGTTTACCAGCGAAGATAAAACGTGCGGCCCCGTTGTTTATCACTGGGTTAATCCCCACGGTTCATTGAACGACGGCTTTGTATGTCGCCGTATCCTCGGCACGCAGTTGCTGTTTGCGCTCGGCTGCACGAGCCTGTTCTTGTGCCCGGGCTGCAGCATCGGCAAGGGGTAGACGAACTCGTTCCCGATTCTGCTCGCGGTTTTGCTGATCGGAAGGTGCCTGCCCCTAAGGGGTACGTATGACGCGCGGCCTACCCGTTTCGGATCCGGAGAGAAACTTCTGCTCGCGCGGTCGGCCGCGACGGAGAGCAAAGACGTCAATACTGGCGTAGCTAATCCTACACCATCTATAGGTATCACAAGGTCTTTTCACTCCGATTCGTGACGTCATCTTACCTGGCCCGACTGCCGCAGAATCTAATGGGGATGCTCCCGAGTAGGCAAAATTTATTTTCGCGTCAGCACTTTCATCACGGCAGCCTTGTCAACGAAAATTTCGGGCAGGGAGCGTATTGCCACGGATCGGAGTAAACAGGCCTTGTGCCATCTAGCTGATGTGGGCTAATCACGCGCCTTTCTTTCTCTCTTTTTTTTGCGCATGCGCACGGGGTTGCGCCGGAGGACTTTTCATCCTACAGGCGCACGGGGCGCACGGGGTTGCGCCGGAGGAGTTTTCATCCTACAGGTGACCGAGAGACGGACGGACGGAAGAAACGGCTAGCCATATACAGCTTCCCTGTAGTATGCATTCACCGGGGGGTCAAAATCAAGTGCTTAAGCGGAAGACTGGTGCGAATCGCTTCCTTCAGCGATGGGCTGGTCGGCCACACTTTCAGGCGAAATGATGCAACGCGCAAGGCCGAGTTCGACTAAGGGCGGGATGTAAGAAGCGCCAATCCCGCCAGTGCTTTGCCACTGGAAGTAAAACGAAAAAGAAAAAGCGCTCTCCTGATTGTGCCTACCACGTTGAAGGGTTAGGCGTTGTTCCGATGGCCTCTCGTCACGTTTTTGGGGAAACTCACAGCTAACGTGCGGTAGCTTGACGAAATCCCCGCCGGAGCGTCTTCATAATTGGTGTCATCTCTCCGATAGATTTGTACAATGATCTCAGTTGATGTCATTGCACTCGATACGACCACTTAGCATGAACTAGGGCGGTCAACATTTTCTCCCGGCGCCGCAAGCAGTGTGCCCCGGTGTGTAAAGCTTTCTCCGACATGCTTGGCGCATTTTCCTGCTGAGGACGTCCTTCCTCCCACATGCAGCGAAGTCGCGTAGTTTGCGACGTTATCGGCAATCGAGCTGATGAAAAAGTCCCCGCGATGCACTTACTTCTCGCGTGTCGTGCCCTGGTTGTACAGGACCACGGCATGACACACGAGTTACCGTGTGTGCCGATTAAGTCTAGTTATTGGCGCCGCCGCAATCAAGACGCGGTCGCACCCTAAGAGAGGTAGCTCGATGGCGACTCGGTGAATAACAGCGTTAACAGCGCAGCGGTGCGCTAAGGCCCACTGAGCAGCCGACTTTAACGATGGGACTAGGTGGCCAGGGCGGCTTTCCTAATAATCGGTATCTATATGCTCGTTCTAGTGAAGGCAAAGCGTACCTCTAGCTACCCTTGACTGTTGGAATCTTACAGCTATTCCTTGCTCACATGCGATAACATGCTCATTTTATTATAGGTTTGCAGATGTAAAAGAATACACACAGAAGAAAGGAACGAGCTTGCTTGCTACTGGGCAACTACCCTTAGGAAGCGCACAACGAAAGCCTGCTCTAAAAGGAAAGAGGCTACGCAGAAAAATCGCAGCCAGTGAAAATGAGTTTTCTGAGTAACTCCTCCAGCTGCGCGTGCAGTGCGCGTAGATTATATATGCTGCCAGCCTGCCACGTACTTATCATTAGATACTTGCCAATTGCCTCTCAAGCTATGCTGCATTATCTTCACGGTTCATACCAAGCATTCTTTCTTTAAGTTTTACTAGGCATCAAAACAGGTAGAAATTACGTAATTTCGTTTTCTATATGTTTAAAGTCGCACCTAAGCTTGCACGGGCGTGTAAATTTACCACCATTAGGGCCCTCTTTTAAAGAAGACGAAGGTTGTGCAGCATACCACCGGTTGGTTGCTTTAGCAAAGAAGCAACCAACAAAACCAAGAGCAACACAAATGAGCGACCCGTTCTATCGCCTTGACTTACAACCAGATCGTCGTCGCCTAAGCAAGCGCCCTCGAGCGAGTATAATGCGCAACGCATGGCCACAAGATACAAGCGTCGCCTTGCGACATTCTCGGGTACAGGGATGTCGCCACTAAATTCTGCCCGCCCTTTTCGCAATCGCTTACAAAGCGGCATTAGAGACTTTCGCTGCGCCATACGACACGGTCATTACGACACGGGCGTCTCTGGTTGAACAGTGTGTAGCAAGTGGCGCAGACAAGCGACACCCGTGCTGGCCAACATGGAAACAGTGCCAGGATTATCGATCGTTATACCGGTTGTTTCAATTGATTGGTTCTTCATTTGTTCTTCCTCTACCGCGCGCCCTTCTCGTGATCTGGCGAGACATGGCAAACCCGTCAGCACTGACGAGCTGCCGATGGTGGTGTTCTGGTTTTCTTGTCAATCTCAGCTTGTTCTTCTTTTTCTTTTTTGTAAACTTCTGCTGGTATTCAACGGATCCATGTTGCATTTCAGCTGATCAAGTTCAAAGATCTGCAGCCTCTGTTGAATGTTGCTGCCTGGATACATTCTTTGAAGTTGTGGAATAAAAGAAAGGGCCGAGAGGAATCTAAAGAGCACACAACGAGTGATGAAACGAACAATTATGGGCGTAGCGCTAAGATAGGAAGACGCAGTTCTGATTTAGAGGCCGATTGGGTGTAGTTGGCCCTCGTCTTGCCCTCGTCTAATAGCCTGAAGAATACCTGAAGAGTTCTCAAAACAACCGACACCATTTTTTTTTTTGTAGGGGCAGCTTGTCCTGTGATAATTACACTAAACTGGAATAGCTCGAGCATTCGGTGTGACGCACGCTGCTAATGCAACCATCGTTCCAAGGAGACAAGCTTCAGACTCAAAGACAGTTACAACAAGATTTCATCAATGTTTGAATAACAGTTTTTACATACCGTTACTGTCCCTCTTAAATGAAGTTCGTTTCTACGGCCCGTAGGGACAGCAACTGGAGCGCGGTCATTTCTCGACGTTTCCGGGTCCCTGTCAGGATGCGGGTGCTCGCTGTTGGCACTAACGATAACTACCGACCCAGGAAGCGCCAGACAAAGGTATTTACTTACCCCCCCCCCCCTCCCCCGCTGCCAAATGCAGACACGTTGGCCGTTCTCAATGAAAGGGTAACAAGAAAGTGAGTAACGCGAGCATAGAAAAGAAAGGAACGGATACTGATCGCGAGACGCGAACCAAGCGAACGTGCCTCGGTGAATCAATCCCGCGTCTTGATTTCGGCGGTCCGCGAATGTCTAGCCTGTAAGCCCCAGGAAAAGAAAATTTGCCCGCTAGCAGGCAAGCCTTTCTGAAGAGAGGCCACGGGCTAGGAGTTTGCGTTCTTCGTTCCTGGTCATCTTTACGAACGGGGAACGTGCTCGCACAAAAGACGATATGTCGGCGCAGAGGAAGTACAGCTTTGTCCGTTGCCTCAGCGAATAAACCTTTAATATTTGAAACAAACCGCAGCCTCTCCAGTCTAGAAGAGGAAGACTCTTGAAGGAGGGAATACTTCTGAGCTCGGCTGAAGAATGAAAGAGACGTCGCTGTCGCACATAAGAAAAGTTGCTTGTTGTCGCAAGAGCGCGCGGAGGAACTAATGATAACATTCAGCACGCGTTTCTCCTGTAACAAACTTGCGTTCATGAATCACTGTTGCCTGTAATTGTGGTTGAGACGCAAGGAAATCAAATCGAAGCCTCTAGTTTTCTGGGAATGGAGGTGATATGAGTGATCATATGGCTTCGATGAGCAGTATAACTTTTGTATAACGATTAGTAATAACACATAATAATGAAAGAGCGACCATGACACAACAACCATAAAAAGAGGTACAACCGACGCGAAGATTCAGACACAGTGTCCATATATTCCGCGCCTTAGAATCGCAAGGCATCAGATTCCTCTTTCAGTTGTAGCAGAAGAAGAAAGTTTAATAGAGAATGGTCCGGCAGTTTTTGTTGTGATGGCCTCAGGTGACGACTCGAAGTCCTTGGGCTCAGGCGGCATCTTCGGCTTGCCGGACGGCCCAGAGCTGGTCTGCCAACTCTGAACTTTTGAGAGCCGCCTCCCAGCGGCGGCGACGCCGATGGAGAAGGTCCCCGGCGGCTCCCGAAGGCGAGGCGGCTTCGGGAAGAAGCGAGCTCGAGGCTTCCCGTACTCTGGCAACAGCCGCGATTATGGACGCGTCGCGAACGGAGGTGGTTTCATTATCGTTGTTGCCGGCACATTCCCAGACCATATGTCGCAGTGTTACTCCCTGTCCGCAAGCTTTACATGCATGTGCTGGATATAAACCCGGGTACCAGTGATGCAAGACGGTGGGGCTAGGGCAGGTGTGTGTTTGGAGTAAGCGTAAAGTTACCGCCTCGTTCCTGTTTAATTTATTGTGTGGTGGCGGGAATGTGCGCCTTTCGAGTCTGTAGGGTTGGTTGAGGTCTCTGAACGTGGTTAGGCGATCACCCCACGCCCGCTGTGAATCTTGTTGCTGCATTTCTGTCGTAGTGTCCCGATCCGGCAGATCCGATGCCGCGCGTTCAGGGGCGGAGGCGGCGGCCACATAATGTGCGGCGGCTCGGCGTTTGATACCTCGAGCCGTGGCGTGGGCTGCCTCGTTGCCCGCGAGTGGGACATCGGTGTGTGCCGGGGTCCAGAGGGGGAAGACCGTAGAATTTTGAAGTTGCGTGGGCAATGACGAGTCGCCGTCGTCACAAATTTGAAGTATGCGGGCCGCTTCCCGCGAGACGCGACAGCGCGCGAAGCCGCCGATTGCCGCTTGCGAGTCGCTCATCACGATCGCAGCGTTGGGCACCGCTGCGAGTGCTAGTGCTATCGCGGCTTCTTCGGCCGCCTCCGTGTGTCCCGTGGTCACCGTGGCGCGTGCGGTCTACAACTGCGATCGCGTGTGCGCTTCTCCCTTCTCCATATCGCGCAGCGTCTACGTACACCACCTCGTTTCTGTTGCCAAACTTCTTCTGAAGGTCGCTTGCTTGTTTGTTGCGTCTCCCGGTGGGGTGCGTCGGGTGCATGTTCTTGGGAAGCGGCGGGGTGATCACGCGGTCGTAGACCGAGGCCGGAACCGCCATCTTTTCTCCATGCTGAGTGTGGTACGTAATGCCGAGTGACTCGAGGATGCATCGACCTGACAGTTGCAGCAGCTTTAATTTAAATTGGTTTAACTGTGGTCTGATAAAAGAATTTCGGCGTTTTACATGAACTTGAATAGGGAAACAGGAATGAGCCCTAATCTAAAGCTTCCTCTTGAATGGGAAATTTAAGTAAACGTATATGAAGGCTCATGGAACGGGTGTGACGGAGGCACATCCAGAGGAGCAACTGAGCGCACGGACGATTATAAACATGCAATGGCTTAGCAGTATAGGTAGTGATAGAGTGTGTCTCTCGCGCAATGAAGGCATTCGAAACCATCCTTATAGACAATGGCCTCCACGATGTACCTGAGTGCATTCGTTGCGTGTTGCCGTGTGTGTTTGTGTATATGCGCAGGTCTAAGATGCACTATACTTCATTTTTCATAATACCAATCTGGTAGCATGCTAGTCATGCCTCCAGGGAAACCTCTCCAGATTTATTAAAGAGCTCTCCTCTCTGTTGGAAGAATATGACACACGGTGCAAGCGGATCTCTTTCTAATTCTTTCACTTATCTCCTCATATACTGGCTATCAGTGTCCGTTTCACAGCTACACCTCGCAACACTGCGAAGGAACAAAGCGACGTCCGTTGACGTATCGAAACGAGAAACGTAGTTCAGAGACACGCTAGTTGTTCGGACCTAACATTTGAGGGATATCCCTGTATGTTCCGCTCCATCGACCGGGGCCCGAGCTCCAGCGCTTGCTAATCCAGAGCACAAATCGTGCCAATTGGTAACGCGAGCTGTTATCTCGGAAGACCAGATCACGGGACTCAGCTGCGGAATGAGAGGGTTTTTTCTTTCGCGCACACGTAGTGCGGTGAAGCAGAAAGCAACGAAGGACATCGTACTTGCATGTGGAGGAAATGGTTCCGAGTTGCGGCAAAGACGCGGGTATCGCTGCAAGCTGCTTTCACTAGTTCGAGGAAGAGTTATTAGCGTGCGAATTTGAACGCAAAAATTTGTGATTTTTTTTTAAGTATAGTTTGTGTAGGCAAAATCCTCATCGCCTAAACGTGCAATGCACACCTAAGACAGTGTGCTCTAAGATGCAGTCAAATAGGTAAACAAACAAAGAAACAAGTAAACTAGCAAAAATAAAACTTACTACACAAAAGTAATCATTAAGACATTGGCGGTTAGCATGCTTACGGAGAACAGGTGTTAAGCGAAGCTTTCGGTGATGTATGCACGAATGACAAAGTAAGTATTATCCAAACGTAACGTTACTGACCGAAATACTAGCAGAAAATGACGTAAGTGAAGTGTTATTTTACGCAAATAAAATGGTAAGGGCAAGACGTAAGGGTAATTTAATGTCTAACCGAACTTAACGTGGTCAGGCAAGTCTAACATGATGACAAAAATGTTTAGATGCAAGCACGGACTCCATTTAAGGGCGACAGGAATGCACATAAAATGCCCCCATCCGCTGCGGTGATGGCTTGTGTTGCTTACTTCCAGTGACCCCCTCTGTTGCCGACTTCCTAACTTCTTGCCTCTGGTAATGAGCAGTAGGTTATAGTAGTAGGTAGTAGTAGGTAACTGACACATCAACGTTAAAATGACGATGTGATGATCACGATGAAACCCCTACGGCTGAAAACCGCGGCACGATGACTACAGAGCGAGCACAGCTGCAGGACGATGACGCTCATGCCAACGCCTGCACGATTGCGGAAGTGTAATGACTGAATGTGAAGAAGGAATGGCGTCGAAGGAGTAACAAGAATGGAATGATGACGACTTAGTGACGACGACGCAGCCAGTTACAATGAAAGATTGACGAGGGCGGAACGTTGATGGCATGCCGACGACTGCGTGACTACGATGGAGTGACCAGTGCACGATGACGTCAAGACGGCAGAGTGACAATGGCGGCACGACGCCGAAGTGAAGAAAACGGCAATCGACGAACGAAAGCAGGCGAAGAAATGACGACGTAGGAATGACGATGACGGAGAGTGACAGCGCCAGGCTGCATGTGGTATCTCGTTTGCACCAGACCCGGATGGCGAAGTACGAGACCCGGATGGCGACGACGTGACGACGACGTGTCGACGAAGAAACCGTGTTTGTGTTGGAGATGACGTCGGCGCTTGCGTGTATCATCTGCAAACCCCGGCCGCCTCGCCTTGCGCTATATACAATGCTGGTCTACCGTATACCCGCGACAGCAATTACGCCAGCACCGTACACACAGCCGGTGGCACATACCAAACGGCCCAAGCTGTACAACGGTCACGGTAGCAGCGCAGTCAGCACCACAAAAGTGGTGAGAAGAGGAAAAGAAAGGTGAGTTTTAAGAAGATGTAAATAAGAGTAGGGAAGCACACACGCTTAGCTCACGCTGTCCTTTGCAGTGGCTGTGCGAACGAAGAATAGCTTGACAAGTGTCAACCGTTGCCGCATTGCCCCAGTGCTGAATAAACTCAACTCAAATGATACTTGACAATCACGCGCTTCAATCCTTTTATAAAAGCGTCAGGTTAGCCAGTATACGCTGTGAAATAAGAAGCTACTTAGTAGTTAAATGGTCACGAATAATTGCAACTTGCTACAAATTTATTAATTCAATTTTGAATCCGTTTTCGTCTAAGCTGGCCAAGAACACACGATTCATGGAATAAGCTTAAGCACCTAAAAACATTAATTACAAGGTAATTTGTGGACGTTTAGAATAGAATAATCGTATTGGCCATGTGTCGCGCAATTGTTAATGTCCGCTACTGTTATGAGGTTTGGTAAGCAATAAAATTAACAATTTGTCTTAATTACTCATTTAGAATAATTTGAAACGATGCTCGCATATTTATACGTTATGTGTAACTGATGACGGTAAAAAAAAACTGATATAACTGTTCAGGAGGATTCACGCTTTATCAGCTGAACAGCGGAAGAGGAAAACGCACAAGAAAAGGATCGAATATAGAAAAAAACACATTTGTCGGACTCCAAGCGAGATGGGAAATGGAGAAAGAAGTGAAAACGTACCAAGATGCTAAGATAAAGTAGCCAGTGCCTCGTCACTTCAACTGAAGTACGTGGACAGCCATTACCATTAGTAAGGGCAGCAGTATTAGCCGGCGGCTCTTTATGGATGGCACCGATGCAAAGTCAATATTATTCTAACGCCAACAGTGAAGCGAGAGATACACCCGCCGCCTCTCTGCATTATTCCAGAGTTCCTCGGTGCTTTTATTGAGGTTCTTTCCCCGACGAAAAAGAATGTGAGTGGGCTTGTTTTTCTTGCATGGCCTCTTTTATTTAGGTACAAAAAAAAAAGTGATAGCATTGCTCGAAGGACGAAGAATTTTTACTGCGATAGCAAATTATTGGACAGCTATATGCAATAAGGTTAGTCGTCTTATCCGTTGCATAAAGTGCTGTAAACATTCGCTTACGAACTAAACTAACAGGCACCTTGTCACGCGGGCACACGCAAATACGACCACTTCTCACTCTATGACCGCGGACGCTCGCTGTTAGAGTGCTGGCGGGATGAAGAGCGCCGGCTGCGGCAAGCGAATTCGCCTTCGTGCCACCTCTGACTTCTACGCGAACCAGGCTCGCGAGAACACAGCGCACACGAAGCCATCAGCTATATCCGGCCGGCTAGCGTTGGAATCCAGCGCAGAGTGCTTCCGAGATAGGACGCGCGTGGCCACATCCAGCCACCGCAGCTGGTGTAGAAGAGGAGATGCGCGCTAACCTGCGCAATACCACCCAACCCCCTCCCAGAATGCGCACATCTCCCCGCTTCCCCCCCTCACCTCTCCGATGGGCGCGAGAGAAGACGGCGCGCACCCTATTCGATTTCGCGACCGCGATAAAGCGCCGCCCGCGCCAAGCCACCACCCTTCTCGGCTCGCCGTGGGAAGCTTTCACTGCACTTACAGCACACAGCGCGCCGTCGCGATGTTATCCCATTTGGACTTTAAACAGAACATCAGGATGACGCCGACGGTGGCGATTACGGTGGAAGTTCGCCTATCTATCTTTCTAACCCCTATCCCCCATCCCCAGTGCAGGGTAGCAAACCGGAGACTCATATCTGGTTAACCTCTCTGCCTTTTCTCTTTATTCTCTCTCTCTTTCTATCGCAATAATATCGCATGAACATGCGAACCGAAAGAACTGAAGAAATTGACAGTCACTTATGCGATTTGAACACGAAAGCGTTAGGACTTCTCTAACTTTTCATCTCAAATTACAACTCCACCTTAATCTGCTTCAGTCCACGTGCCTCGCTCTAATTTGTACTGACCTTAGTGCACTTCAATCCAGTTTAATCCGATTTTGGGAGTAGGCTAGGTCGGTTTTTTGGGTGTTGGCTATGGCGTCCGTCCGACGCCGTGTCTGTTCACCGCGAGATTTCGCAGTGTGAGCCGCAGTAGGTCCCGCGCCGGAAACGCGACGTCATCACTTGGTCCCGTGAGTTTTCTCGCCATCCGATATTAACGCCAGACGCTCACCGGATTTTTCGCTTCATGGAGCATATAAGGCTTTCTCCGTAATAAAGAAGTGTGCGTATCAATAGCATTACTATGGAGCCAAGATATCCATGCATAGGCTCACTAAGTATTACGTTTTTAATTCGAAAGCATTATACGGCACATGAAGCGAAAAATCCCGTGGTGTGGTTGCAGATGGTACAAAAAGTGACGTTGTTACAGTCAATCAACGGGAGGCATGCGTAGGGTGTGTCACTGGGTTCCTTGAAGCACCACCAGATGGCGTTCACATCCGCAGGCACCGCTGGAGTCCTTGAAGCTCTTGGGTTCAGCGAGAGCAGGGGGAAATTAAACATGTCCGCAATAGAGATTAATTAGTAAAGGCGATTGGAAGAATGGTGGAAGAAAAGTAGGGAAACGACAAAAAATGGGGACGTACAAAACGAAGTTCACAATAGTGGGTCAGAAAATTTGATTATGGTAATTCATCGTACGTTTCTTCTTTTCTTTTTGTTTTTTTTATCTAGGTAGGACATTGGGCAGTGTAACAGCAAAAGCTTGGTGGCGCAACCCACCGCCCGTTCCAAAGGGGATGCTCATAACATCCATCCACATCTATCCATCCATCCATCCATCCGCGGCAGAAGCAGCGCCGACGGCAAGGAACCAGAAAGCTCGCCTTCGTGCATAGCGTTCGCCGCACGCGTTTACCGGTAAATATTACAGTTGCGTAAGCTGCAGATGGCGGGAAGCGGCATCTGTGTGGCCGGACAATATATAGCGCCGCCAGTCGGTGCGATGATTTCGGTGAGCTCTGTCGTGCCCCTTGATAGACGAACCTTCGAGTTCGACTTCTCAATCAGTAGCTGCTACCGGCTCATTTAGGGAGTGTAGCTTTTCGGGCTTGTTGGTGCATTATTTGAATATCGTCCATTCAAGTACGCGAATGACGCCGAGGCGTAAACGAAGAGACGTCGCGATGCTTTCGCATTCGTCCACGTAGGCATACGTAGGTGGCTTTGAACTTTCGTTTACAAGCGGTTTAAGCAAGTGACCTCATATGCTGACCATAATGAGAGACGTTTTGCGTCAAAACTTTAATGTTCAGGCACATTTTCCTTGCGGGTGCAGTTGTTATCTTAAAGGATATGAAGTAACTCTAAAAATTAATTTCTACGAACTTTTACAATAATGTTGCACATAATGCAAATTAGATACGAACATGAAATTTGCAGACAAGCCAGAGCAGGTTTCGGGGCTTTTCAAGATATCGTATGTTTGCAGTCAGTACATGTTGGCTCCATTGGGAATATGCGGACGTCTCCCTGCCGGAAACGTTTAAGCTGGAATAGCGAATTTTGTGGCTACACAGTGTATGAACAAATTCTCGGTGCCCTTCCACTCTGTGAAGATTGATGATCAGCGAAGGTGTGTATGTGGGCCCCTCGCCAGGTCCCATAGCAAAGTTTGGTTATGCGCTGGAAGTTGTTACGTGTCCTCTAGAGAGTGTTCTGCCGCAAAAACTTTTCAAGTCGGTTCTTTAATAGCGGAGATGGAAATATTTCAGTGCCGTGAACGCATGATTTCCAGCAGGCGGGCTCCACTGCATAGTGAGACTCCCGCTCCACGCGCCCCGTATAGCCTTCGCAAGCGAAATTCCTTCCCTTCGTTATCCCGTGCCGGACCTCGAGGACCGCGTGACACATACGTCATGGGCCCCACCTTCACTTTTTTTTTTCTCCTAGCTTTTTTTTTTTTTTTTTCTACTACGCTAGCGTTTCCGCCGACGCAGAGCACGATTTTGCGCGCTGTGCACAAGGACATATGACTAGCGGGATAATTGAGTGCTACACGAATATTGACGCAGAACAAGCGGATCGCAGAGTATGATAACGCGCCGGAACACGGTAGAAAATGACATAGTTTCGGTACCTGCGCACGTGACCGCATGACCATGGGAACAAGCAGAGGAAGCGCAAGTACATCTCCCTTGCTTCGGCGCGAAGTAAAGCGCAAAAAAAAAACACGCAAACATTCCGTTTGAGTGTTTTATTATTTCTGTAAACTTCAATTCGTCAATTCAAGCAATAGGTCACAAAAAATAACAGATGGTGCCTTGAATAATTCTTGAAGTGACGTGTGACCACGAGCGACGTCACGCTGCGGACTCGAGTACGTAGGCGTAGGGACGCGACTACGTCATTCTCCGGCTTGGAGCGCGGCGGATGCGAGGAGAAGGAAAAATGGCGTTTGGTTGGAAATTTCAGATCTTTCCGTGGCACGTAGCGGTGTAATGCTTTGCATACATACTCGTTATCACGCAATGTATGCTCTGCGCTTGTCAGCTCAATATGGCCAGACTTGGTGTGGGACCCTTTAATCGCGAACTGTACCTCCGGCTCCGGTCAGCCCGGCGTCGCACAGTCTTCGGGATCGGGCCACGTATGGGGAGTGCTTAACGTCTGCTTTACCTCCGCCGCGTGCCAGCCCGGTATTGCACCATCTTTGGGATCGGTAAACGTATGGGAAACGCACAACGAAAGCCTGTTCTAAAAGGAAACACGCTACACAGAAAAATCACAGCAAGGGAAAATGAGGATAGAATAAAGATATACGAGAGGAAGAGGGAGGTGCTGAAAGTAGAGGCCAAGAGAGAATAAAATAATGTAGAGAAGGTCGTGGAAAAGAAATTGAAGATGCCCATACGTAGGAGTACAAAGCAAGAACGAGAAACACATCTGCATTACATTCGACAGTGCGGCACTCAATGTCCGGCTCATGGTTCGTGAATTCGCACAAAATTAGCCCACTTCAGAGGTCGGAGTGTATAGACTACAATCGGGAGGGCAAATGTGGGGCTTTGAAAAACGTTTGAAGGGCTGTGTAAGATTGATAGCATCTAGAACCACAAATAATTTAACGGAGAGACGCTTGCCTGCTCCTAGTATTTTTTTTTCTTTCGTTTCTTTACGAGAATCATAATGTTCCGTGAGCTGCGCTACTGTAGGATGATGACCAAGCCACCTTTATCTCACGAGGCGTGAAGCTTGTTTCTAAAGGAGTGTTGTTTAAATTGATATTGTTTATTCTAGTATGTGCTCTTATCTCTCCCAGCAGTGAAATGGGGTAGCCAAAAGCATGTTGCCTGCAGCTTCTACAGTTACCCTGCCTACACAACCAATGTTTTGGAAACACAATGTTGAGTTTTCTGGTTTTACGGCTTCGGTAACTCCACGCGTTGTATAACTCTTGCTTTATGAATATCTCTTCATTCGCTCTTTCCTTTTTTTTTACTTCTGTTATTACAATGGTGCATGCATAAGGAAGACAAATCCTTAATGTTCACAATACTGAATTTGTTCCTGCCCTTCGTGAATTTTCCAGGCTGATAAATCCTTTTCTTGCTGTATTCTAGCGGAGTCCATGGTCTGTTCGAACATCTTATACATTTTTGGGAGGCAAGGCACCAAGACAACCAGTAGGCAAGCTCTCCCAAGTAACAGAGGACCCAAAAAAGAAACGACAAAGAATGAAAGTATCCAACTCAAGAGATAAGATAGAACTTGCGGAACTGTCAAAACTGGTCAAGAAGGCGAAAATAAGCGATATTCCAAATTATAACGTGAGAAAGACTGAAGAAGCCGCAAAAAATGAACGCAGCCTGAAATCAGTGAGAAGGAAACTAGGTATAGGAAAAAAACACAAGATATATAAAGTGAGAGATAAGCAGGGTAATATGATCAGCAATCTCGAACGTATAGTAACAACAGCGGAAGGAAGGAAGGAAAAAGTGGAGAAGGAAAGGCAGGGAGGTTAAACAGTTTAGCTTAACCGGTTAGCTACCCTACACATGGGATCGGGAAGGGGGATGAAAGATGGGGAGCAGAGAGACAGAGAGGGCACATAACACAGCACACACATCGTCAGTTACAGTACGTCACTCTTGCGCGGTACGTGACATCACTGTCACAGCCGCTTGTCCATGCCCGTCTCTTTCGAAAACCGAAGTAGTCCCTTCGTCACCTTCAGTTGCGATGTCTTCTGTGGGCGACATGTGAAAATAGTTGCAACTGACAATAATCTATTGTCAAGGTGCGCTAGAACGGACGCCAGGGACTGTCTCTGAACATTATATTCAGGACAGTTACACAGAATGTGTTCTAGCGTCTCCTCGCAAAGACAGGCATCGCAGAGAGCGTTGTGGGCCATTCCAATGCGAAATGAGTAAGATTTCGTGAAGGCCACCCTTAGACATAAGCAATAAAGCAGAGTGGCCTCTCTTCGGTGGCGTCCAGTTGGCATACAGAGATGCATGAAAGAGGGCGGCGGAAGAATTCTATACTGACATGTACAGTACCCAGAGGAATCCGAATGCCTCCATTCGAAGCAGTGATGAACAGGATACAGAAACTGCTCCTATAACTAGCGATTAGGTTGGAAGGGCCTTGCAAGACATGTAACGGGGAAGAGGGGCAGGAGAAAATGGAATAACAATTGATGTACTCAAAGATTGAGGAGACAGAATGCTTGCAAAACTGGTCGCTCTCTATGCGAAGTGTCTGTTGACTGCAAGGGTATCAGAAAACTGGAAGAATGCAAGTGTTATACTAATCCACAAAAAGGGAGACGTTAAAGAATTGAAAAACTATCGAACCATTAGCTTACTCCCAGTATTAAATAAAATATTCACCAAGATAATTTGCCATAGAATAAGAGCAACTCTGGACTTTAGCCAAACAAGGGAACAGGCTGGCTTCAGGAAGGGATGCTCTACAATGCATCACATCCATGTCATTAATCAGGTAATCGAGAAATCCGCAGAGTACAATTAGCCTCTCTATATGGCTTTCATATATCACGAAAAGGCATTTGATTCAACAGAGATACCAGCAGTTATAAAGGCATTATGCAATCAAGAAGTACAGACCACCTAATTTAATATCTTGCAGAATGTCTACAGAGATTCCACAGTTACCTTAATTCTGCACCAGAAAAGTAGGAAGATGCCTATAAAGAAAGGGGTCAGAGAAGGAGACACAATCTCTCCAAGGCTATTCACTGCGTGCTTGTAAGAAGTATTCAAGCTATTAAACTGGGAAGGTTTAGGAGTAAGGATCGACGGCGGATACCTCAGCAACCTTCGGTTTGCCGATGACATTGTTCTATTCAGCAACACTGCAGACGAGTTACAATAAATGATTGAGGACATTAAAAGGGAGAGCGCAAGAGTGGGGCTGAAGATTAATATGCAGAAGACAAAGATGAATAGCCGGGCATGCGAACAACAGTTCAGGATCGCCAGTCAGCCTCTAGAGTCTGTGAAGTACGTTTACCCACTTTGTTGGTCTTGGTTCGTCAATTTACCAGGAACAGACGAAGTGTCCCTTGCTGTAGAACTCTGATTTCGCTCAGTAGGGGGCTTGTTGCCTCGGGAGTGCAGTCCAAGCGTCAGCAGCCATGCTGTTCGATGCACCTTTGTCCTTTGAACTGACTGCGTTTGGCCTGGGCGGAAGAGTGGGTGGTAATGTACGTGGGTGGCATACTGCAGAGGCTTTGGAGGCTTTTGATCGACGTCGGCGACGTGATCGTCGTCGCTTAATAGATGTTGCTGCTTCTCGGTGAGACGAATTGTCTAAGCATTTTCTTCTAAATATTGCCATTTTCTTTCGAATCAAAGGGCATTCCTTCGAGGATGCATCGTGAGGGCCGCTGCAGTTTGCACTTCAGCACACTGGTCTAGCACGTGTTTGTGGTGTGGGGCCCAGTGCAACGAGAACAGACGGTAGTGTTATTGCACACACTACTCACATGGCCAAGCTTCATGCACTTCCAGCACTGCAGCGGTTTTCGTATGAAGGGGCGAACTGCGTGTCGGAAGTGTCTCACTTTTACATGCTATGGGAGGGATTCGCCCTTAAATATGATATTAACACACCGTGACGTGCCGAGACGAAATGCTTTTGTGATGGTGGTGTTTTCTGTCGCTGGCTTGATTAAGATTGACAGATCGGAGTCGACAATGGTCAAGTCAACATCGTAAACTACGCCAGTACGGACTTGTTTGCCAAGCGGAATATAAGGGCGGACTTTCATCTCGCCAAGCTCCGTGACCTTGCGCAAGGAATCCAACGCAGCCGCGTGTTCTACGTCAACAGCTAGCACGTTCTTACGGGTGTTCACCCTGATGTCTTTGATTTCGTTTGGAACCAGCGCCTCTAGATGAGAAGACACGGCTTGTCTGTTGAGGCGTCTCAGGTTGTCAGTGGCGAGAACTGGCGCGAACAGGATGGTGAGGTCCTCGGTATCCCGCGAAGATCTCATGGTGGACTCGCTCGAATTCGATGATGCGCTGAGAAATGTTTGCTTTGCTTTACGACTCCGCACCAGCTCGAAGGTGTCGTCACAAGAATCTTCACTGCTGACATAGTACTGCATGGTGTCGTCGCTGTCAGTGTCACTCTCGATGCCGTTGCGCGTCCTGGAGGCAGCCGCCGCGGGCACTGCCGAGTCCGGCGGACGCGCGACAGACTCCATCGCCATCGCATGCATTTAAGGAGGAAACATCAGTTCACTGGCAAAGTCTAAGTAATTCACAAAATGAGTAGAGCTGGAAGACTCGGCGTTCTGCCTGAAAGGCTGACGAGCGAGCTCAGAGACTCGATTAGACAACACTAGAAGCAGATGCAACTCACCACAGCAAATCCGGTGGTGAACCCACGTCTCGTTCAAGTCTGGGACGCTCGTAGAGGCCTTCTTAAATGATGGCACAAGCAGTCAATCAGACGCAATCAATCAATCAATCAATCAATCAATCAATCAATCAATCAATCAATCAATCAATCAATCAATCAATCAATCAATCAATCAGATGCATGCTTCGTAACCAATTGGGGTCGGACGAAGAAATTTTGCGAGAGCTAGGGGGCAAATACATCGGCGACCACACGCGAAGGAAAACATCTATACAAACCATAGTGGGAAACCAAATGAAGGTCTAGATCCCCCATTCGAAACACCGGATGTCTGGACAGCGCTTTACTTCCCAACTCGACACACAGCACCCGGATAAGATGGGCTCACAAATCGAATCAAAAACATGGACGACGAATCCATAGAAGCCATAACGAATTTGTTTATTAGCCATTGGGAAGCGGGAACACTACCAAAAAAATTGAAGCACGCCCACATAGTACTAATACAAAAACCGGGAAAGCCTCCAACACTTCTGTGCCAACCGCGGTATCTTTGCGGCTATGGCACTGATCGAGGTCGCGGGTTTCATCTCGACCGCGGCAGCCACAGTTCGACAGGGGTGATATAAAATATGCTCCTGCACTTAGACTTCAGGGACACGTTAAAGAACACCACGGTGTCAAAATTAATGCGGAGTGCGCCGCTACGGCGTGACTCATAATCCGATTGTGGCATGCACAGACCCATATTTGAATTAAAGTTTAGTACTTCTGCCACAATGCGACGTGTCATGCGAAGCAATGAATATGCTCAATCTTTTCAGAGGCTATGAAGTATGGCGCACAACAACGGCCTCAAGCAAAAACCTTCCACTTTGCGTTCTGTGCACTGCGCAGACAGACAGCAATGGTCCACACAAGGTAACGTTTAACATCAACGCGCCCCTCTCCTGTTGGACTAAACGTTCAAGAAATTAAACATTCGCCGAAAAAAATTACAGCTGATTACCGACAATCAAAGAAAACAGCGCAGAAAGCTCCGCTTGCAACGGTTCCCACAGTGCGTGGGATCCGCACAATATTATTTTGTATGTTTAATGTCCGTTTCTCGCTTTCTATAAGCGTAAAGGGCCATAAGGATGCACAGCCTTTTGATGTCAAGCAATTTGGTAATGCACTATTCCCACAATTCATTTTCCTCTTCTCTTTCTTCCTCATCTCGAACCTCCTGAGCATGCCAAGCCCGCGCCTTGTGCCGGACTGGTTCGGCTCGCGGCCAGCGCTTGGCGAGGACTTCAAGGGTCGGTCGACTCGCGCTCGGCCTCCCGCCACTTGCGTTCCTGCTCCTTGCTCAGACAGCACTAGAGCACCGTCCCCACCGATCGTCGGCTCAGAAGGCAGTGAAGGCACTTTTGTGCGTTCTCAGAGCGTCTGGTTAGCTTTGTCGCGCGCTATGTGTTGCAGCGCACCGAAAAAACTAGGCCTGAAGTTTAGCACAGGGAAATCGCGAATTATCATCTTCACTGAAGAGATGAGTAATTACGTAGTGTCATTCAACAGCCACTTATACCCACGCCAACCAGTCAAGTAGTATAAATACCTCGACGTTTATACACAATCGAAGGGAAGACTTATTGAAGCGCCCGCCGAGACAACCTGAAAATAAAGGCGAAGCGGGATGCAGCAATAACGAAACATAGAAAACTTTGGAACCACAATATGAGGTGGTGCGGGGAATTAGGAAAGAAGTAATGGCGCCAGCGCGGGCGTTTGCAAATGCCATTCTGTATGTAAAATATGATATCTTGTTGGGTTTGAAAGTTGCCTAAACATCGGTAGGCCGGTTGGTTTTGGGACCACGGCGCAAAACCAGAAATGAGTGAGTACAAGGTGTCATGGGTTGGGCCTCGTTTGAAATCAGAGCAGCGCAAAGCAAGATTAATTTTGAAGAAAGACTTTGGAACGTGGATCAAAATAAATGGGCTGCTAAAGTGCACAAGTGTCTGTTCCTAATGAATGCGGACACAGATTGAAGGACGAGGTCAAGAAAGTCGTTAACCAAGTATGGGGTGAATGAAAGTGTAAATAAACAACCAGGAGTCATGAAAAAAAGTGAGGGAAACAGAGACAGTAAATTGGATGCAAAGAATGGAAAACAAAAAGACTATGGAGATTTCCGAGAATGAGAAGAAAAAAGAAGGAAAAATCGGTACTATAACACGAAGGGAAGTGCCTTCCTATTTGAGGCTCAAGCTGGTTGCCCAAGAACAAAAACATACCGGAGCAAATATTCGCAACTAGATGAGGCATACGTATCCTGAAGCAGTATTCAGGAGAGCACTCATCACATTTTTATGGAATGCGAAAGGATTCTCCCTGTGGGAGGCCTAGGTAACGAGCACCTTCCAGAAGCTCTTCGATTTAGTGTGGACGGAAGAGTCAACCTGTCAGCATGAAGTCGTGATAAGCAAGAGACGTTTAGATTATTGGTGGAAAAAAGAGCAATGAAGAGATCGATACGATCGGATCTGTTACAAGCAAAGGTAGTGGTACAAGGTAGGCAGAAAAGTTATGAGTAAGATAAAAAAGATCAAAGACGTGTAAACAAAGATTCAAGAACGAAAATCATGCATATATACCTGAGTAAGTCAAGCAGGCTAGGCGATCATTTTCCACCGCCCCGTTTCAACGTGGATGCCAATTAATCAACATGTATCATCTCAGCGTGCTCCTCCGTAGTTGTAAAAATATGAACGTAGTCGTTCGATGGTGCTTGCCGGTAGTGGCTGGCTTACCTTTATTTTACGTTATGGTAGCGATAGACGGTGCATGTTTTTTTTTTCTAAGCATAAGCTGGATAAAAGGCTCATATCGTGGCTGAAATTGATTTGCGCCCCTAGCTTTCTCGTGCAAAATATTCAGATTCTGAAAAATATTGTGATATAATCTACGTAGGTACGTTGAGAAACTAATCATGTTATACAATGTGGTATCTCGTGGCTCTGCCGTAGTGATTGGCTCCGAGCGCAATATCGTGTTTGGGATAGTTTTGCTATGCGCAATCCTTCTGTGTACAAAACTTCTGCAGTGTGTGGGAATGCGAAAGAATGTTAGTCCCTTTGGCGAAATTTCTTTTTCTGCACGTTTCTGGTCAGCGAAAGCTGACGTCTGCGTTATAACTGTGTCAAATAAAAACGCGCTCGCCTGCCCGCGAGAGAGAGAGAGAGAGGAATGCATGAAGGCAGGGATGTTAACCAGTCAATAGTCTGGTTGGCTACCCTACGCTGGGGGAAGGGAGAATGGGAAGAGAGAGAAGGGATAGAGAAGGTGTAGATACGTGTACGGACAGCACTTGAGTTAAAGCCGCTCGCTCAAACCAGAAGTTCTGAGAAAACACAAAAGTGCCTTCACTGCCTTCTGAGCCGATGATCGGTTGGGACGGTGCTCTAGTATTGTCTGTTCACTCGGAGGACTCAAGGCCTCTGAGCGGTGTGTGAGTTCGGAACTTGCCCGCGAAAAGTTCCACACTCACACACCGCTCAGAGGCCTTCAAATTGGATATTAATGCTTTTACATTTACAACTCGTAAGATGTGCCATAGTTTTCTTCGGATTTATTTTTTCTCTTTCCTCATGCCACTGCATACATGTTCGCTTACTTCATTCATCCCGTCTTGTAGCCTCCGTGCATTTTAAGCCAATATACAGCCATGCTACATCTCTACCCTTTGTCATTGATCGCACTATCACGTACGTCATACCATTTCTTGGTCCTCTTTGTCCATTATTGGTTCTTGAGCCATAAAACACCATACTCCATCATCCTCATCATAGAAGAGTGTGGATATAGGCCATGATTTGGTTCATGATTTGGGAAGTTACCGCAAGGAACACACGAGACGAAGAAAGGGACAACATGAAGCGCTACGGCTTCTTCTTGTCCCTTTCTTCGTCTCAATTAGTTTAATTATGGGCTTTTCGTTCCAAAACCACTTTCTGATTATGAGGCACGCCGTAGCGGAGGACTCCGGAAATCTCTACCACCTGGGGTTCTTAATGTGCACCTGAAGCTAAGTACACGGGTGTTTTCGCATTTCGCCCCCATCGAAATGCGGCCGCCGTGGTCGGGATTCGATCCCACGACCTCGTGCTCAGCAGCCCACCACCACTGAGCAACCATGGCGCGTTTTCTTCGTCTCGTGTGTTCCTTGTGGTAACTTCTCAAATAATAATAATAATAATAATAATAATAATAATAATAATAATAATAATAATAATAATAATAATAATCTCGAATGCAGCACTGTGCCTACCTGTTTTCGAACAGTACTTATGAGTCATGACACTTTTAAGAAAATAGCAACAAATATTCGATAACAACAGGGCTTGGGAAGACATGAAGTATTAGTGGGATGCAGCCCTGACAATAAAGAAGTAGCTCTTAAGGAGCGACATCACTAATATTGAAGTAGCTGGCTACTAGTTGCGGCACAAAAGTAAGTAAACCAACACCACGACCATTTATGTCAGTTAGTTCTGTGTGTTAAACCATTTTTATAGCGAGCTGATGGAACTGGTGTGAATATGTAAAGCTTTTTTTTGGGGGGGGATATGCGAAAAGGCTGATGTAGTGAAAAAATAACCCGCAATTACGATATTCCATAATGCGAAATTTGAGCGAAATTCTACACGTGTTTTTGTTCCGCGATACATTAGCTGGCGCGGACCATCTGTCTCGTACCGCACGTCGCAAACGGTGCTATGTCTGGCGCAACTGCCTTGCTGATCGCAAGACCACGAAAGCCAACACGTGGGTGGCTTCTGGGCGCGATTTACAGCGGCCGCCGCAGACAGACCTCCACTCAAGCCTTTCTTTGTTTCCATACAGAGTCCACGCGCTATTCTGGCGCCATCTCGTAGCCATCGTCACCGTCAGCCCGTCTCATGCACCACTAATCTTTTCTTGTCACACTTTCGCCATACCCTCCTCCGCTTTCCGTCTCATGGTTCCGCTGCACCTTCCTCCTCCGCTTTCCTCCTCACGCTTCCTTCGCTATCGCCGTCTTTCATTTCCCGCTGCGCTTCGCGTTCGCTTTCACTCTTGTTTGTGTTCGCTCGCTCGGCTACGCCGAGGGACGCTGTCGATATCGAGAGTCACTGACGCTGGCCGCAAGGAGCTGCGCCCTAAGGAAGCAAACAAAAGGGAATCAAGAAAACACATGCAGCCGTGCAGGATGCAGGTTCTGTAGCAAGATGTTAACGTATTCGTTGTCTGTTGTCCAATGGCTAAAATAATTTCGTACATTCGTCTTTAGTTTGGCCTCTTAAGGCAAACTTGAAGAACACTTATACAGCGTCTCATCGAACAGATTTTTTTCCACATGCAGCATTCACAGATACCCGCATGCTGCAGTTAACCAAAAAGAAGCATTCTATCAATTACAAGTGTGTTGTCACGCTTCCATGCATGAGCTCAGCTTTGAGAAGCAGCGCGCCAGCCTAGCAGAGGACGTGTTGAGACAAAAGCAATAAACCACCTCATGCTAACGTAGTGCTAAAATTTGATGCCTTTCAGCTAAAAACTTGCTTCATGTACACACGCTCACACACAGAGAAAAAAGAAAGACAGAAAGAGAGACCGCAAGTTCGCTTGTAGCGAGTATCTCCCGCAAACTACTGACTGATTGGCCAGGACTATTTTGAAGTTCGCTAGCTATACCTGCTACCTGCGGAAAAAATTTCGAAACAAGTGAATCGTATCTCCTGCAAATGGTCTCTACGCGAAATAAATGGGATGCGCGATCATTAACAACCGGAAGTACTACGTTAACATTGAATGGCATTGCACAGTGACGAACGGTAATTATGCTGATTACAAGCACTTGTCGTGTTTTTACACCCAGCCATTGACAGAGGGATAGATAATATTTAATGGCAGAAGGGTGGAGAGGTCGACATGAGTCAAGCGCCTCTAGCCTGCTAATCCACACTGGGGAAGGGGTTTGGAGCAATAACAGATATAGGATGTGGATAGGAAGAAGGGTGGTGCTATGGTGAATATGATGAGGGCCGCACAGCGTATTGTTTGTGTAACGCCTACGTGTACACTTCAGAGCACAGCACAGTCGTCTGAAGCATACTGCAGTAACTATAAGTTACTGCAGTGTGGCTAGGAGACTATCTATAGCTTTCATGATTTTTGCCGCTATTAGCGCCACTGGGAACAAGTGTGCCGTTCACAGAGCCACACTTTTTTTTTTCATTAAAAAAATGCGAAATAAGGAGGGACAAAGTGGGAGTTATTTTCGGTGTTCATCTCGACAAGAATTCGAAGAAACAGAGATAAAGTGAGAGAGAAAGAAGAACTAGGAATGGGTTGAGAAAAAGAGGAATAAATGGTCGCACGCCTTGCGTAAAGAGCACAATAATGAACGGAAAATATACACAAAATATAACGTAAGCTCCTGCCCGAGATAGACCGCAATCGCAGGTCCAGGTTAACCGTTCCAAATGAACCAGAACCATTAGTACCCGAGTTTATTTCCAACCACATGGGACTTCTTAATGCCCGCCACACGTTGCACAAAAATGCCGCTTTTTCTTTCTTTTTGAATTTTTTAAAGTGCGGCACTCACGTGCGCGCAGCCATCGGACACGTAACTGCATCTCGTTCTTCGCAGTTTCACGATTTAGCTACTGCGCCGTTGTGGTTGGCTCTCGCAAGAAGGCGGAAAAGATCACCATTCCAGACTAGCGTCATTCCATATTGAGAGTTGCACTCCGGATGTCAAATACTTTAATTGCGACAGCAATTTTACTGACACTCCAGACACTGCCTGGTTGTCGGCGTCGCCGTGCTGTCCCGAATAAAATGCAAGTGTGAGGAGATTGAGCGGCCCCGCGCGCCGGCTGCTGGTGCGAGGGCAGGCATACGTGGGCGATGCGAAAATAATGGCGGCTCGACGCGCATTGCGCCCTCTTCCCGCGTGCCCAATGTCTCGGAGGGGATTGGCAGAACCCGCGCTGCCCTATACGGCCGGCGTAGAGGACGAGAGGTTGCGTCTCCTCCTATAAGCTATTACTGTGGACGGCTCGCCTTATGCTCGTGTGCCGTTGGTGTCGCGCAGCCAAGGGTGGGCTTGGCAAGGACGGGCAGACATGGCTGGCCATATCTTCCCGCGCGCGCCTGTAGTGTTGGACGTCGCGTGATACGAGTTTTGAGGACGTAGCACAGTTGAAACGGTGGAGCAAACGGCAGTTACAAGCGCACGCGCTTCGGGACACGCACGTGCTTTACCCCGCTGCTTCACCGCGCCTTCGGTGCGACAGTGAGTGCTCGCGGTCATCGACTGGGGATCTGCTTACGTGGCACCATGCTTGTTTAGTTGGCGAACAAACGCTCGCTGCAACTCGTACGGCCTATAAAAAAAAACAGGATTTGACTTCGCGCGATTATCTAGTACTTTGTTATCGCTATCATTGTTTTACCTCCTGCCTGAAAGAAGCAACGTTGCAGTTCTTTTTCTCATCAACGACATGAAAAAAACGGGAATCTCGAAGATGCGAGAGATTTTTGCCAGAAACGCTCATGGTGTAGCGCTGGCTAACAACGCGAAGCCGAATGAGAAACGGGTGCACCGAAGAGGAGAGGAGGCCGCGGCAATATATGGGCTCAATAAAGACTCTTATTGCCTTCGAAAATTAAACACTCCTCGTTTGCCACCGTGTTGATAGAGAGGGCTTGTTTCGAAAAGTAAAAGAAAAAAAAAGAAGAAACTCGAACAGAAAGACAAGAACGCTCATTCATTATTCGGTAATGCCACGAGGGATTTCCAGTGAAGCTGGTTGTCGCTTACATTCAATAACACACAACGGGAAGTCGGAGTACGCGTACCTTAGGGATGCTACGTTCAAGCTTGCATGTAGGCTCCCTAGCGCATCTGCATTAGCGACATGGCAGGCGTCCTTCTTTGCCGCTCTCACCTTGCCTTCGTGCGTGGTCATACTCAGATGAGCGCGCTTTTAGATCGCGACAAACTAAGCGAAAACAAAAAAAAGAAAGCAAGGAAGAAATGAATAAAGAAAATTTCATATGACTGTGCGCGAGCAGCCCGTATGAAAAGCGGACGCATACAAGATAAAACAACGCAACCGCCGGAAGCAAAAAAAAAAAAAAAAAAAAAGAAACGAGTAGCGTTGGAGGAAGGTGCGAAGGTAACAGGAAGGAGGCGTCCTCATAACGCTTCCGAGCGAGTGCGGGAAATTCCAATTCGATGAGAGCTGCTCCGCCCCTTCTAGCGGCGCACCAGAGCTTTTGTGAGTGTGTGTGAGGGAGAAAGCGGGAGAGTGTGGCCGGAGGGCAGGCCACCACACATCTATTCCCCATGAGGCTATGGGGCTCTTTCATCGCCCAGGGGGCGCTGTGAAAATGGTGCTAAAAAGCGCCCTCTGTCCTGAACTGGGTAGTACCAAGCTTGGTCGTCTGCTTCGGAAAGCACGTTTACAATATGGACCCGCGACTTTCGGTTTTGTTGCACCACGGCTTGGAGCGAATATCGGGCGCCGAAGATTTTTTTTCAGGGGTGGCACGCTGCGTAAAGACAATAAATTATGCAAAGCCGCATACGTTACGTTCAAGAAATAAGCCGCGAAGTTTTAGCGCGGTGTGAATCGCAAGTGAAGCGAGTCGCGTGCGAAGTTGAACTTCAGGTAAGGTTCGCATGCTGCTAGATTCAGGCGCACAGACGCGAGAAAATTCTCGCTATAAATGAATTCACAGCAGCGATAAGCAGACATCATGTGTACGGAACTGCTCGAGCACTCGATCGTACGCGCCGCGACGGCAGCGGTCTTTCGACATGGAATATTTACTGGCAGGTGTTTTGTTTCGTAATTATACACTTTAGAATGGTAAGTAAAGTTACATTTCGTCCTCTTACCTTAAACGCACTCTCAACGCTTCCCAGCAGATCCTTGTGCCAGAAGCGACAGCTGCTGATAGTGCAACAGGTCGCCGCCATTTATTGCACGTGGTCGTTTTCCGCACAACGTTCAAACTGCCATCTGCATTTAAAAACGAGTGTTTTTGCTCTTTCTCCAATACACGAACAACGCCAAGCTTCACCGAATCGAATGAAATCCCATTTCACGGACACTGACTTCGCGCAAGTTCCTTCACGACGACGGAAGCTGTTCGCGCTCCTATTGACAACGTTTGAACGCTCCTGCCAGCGCGCGTTGCTTTCTTTCCCGCCCTTACAAGCGCACAGCGCGCTCTACGAATTCCATTTTGTCGATAAACATGCCACACTTCACAGCGCGTCTTCGTTATTGGGTATTGCTCTTCACCCCTTTTCCCCTTCGCAAAGCGAAAGCTACTCTTGCGTCGATAGCGAGTTTCGCTACCGTTTGGGTTCACGGATCAGTTCTACGCGGAGGAAAACACGACGAACTCCCACGAGCAAAGGCGACCTGTTCAATATCGACCGCACGGTATACCGAAGGTTCCAAGCGTCAAAATGCAGCCCGACTTGGGAGAAATTCCTTCACGCCAATGAGAATAGGCAATATTGAAGAACAGCCCACTGGGCGCATCTCCGAAACAATGGTCGATAAACGGAGGAAGAAGAACGTAGCAGGTGAAGGGAAGAGTCGACGAAACAAAAGTAGGACAACGCTACACTTGAGTGGCTGTTTTCGGCGGATAGCTTGTTCATTTTGGCTGCATCGAGCTCTTGGATGATGCAGTCCGTCGTTATATTCGTTAGGATGCCGATAACGAAAATATGAAAGCAAGTGGCAAAGGTGACAGTAGGTATTAAGCGAAAGCCAAGAAATTAAAGGTATCTTGCGCTATAGGCCTATCAGCCGGCGAAAATTTCCAGCAGCTTGTATAAACAAATTGTCTCTATCTAAAAAAGAACATCCACGCACGCACACGTATATCCGAACACACGCATGCACACACACAAACACACACACACACACACACACACACACACACACACACACACACACACACACACACGCATAATGCACATGTGCAACACAAAAGGCATGACGCATGAAGATTGTACACACTTCCATCATGCTGCAAACCAGTCCACCAGGCGCCTTCTGAAATTATTGATAACCCCCTCTTTATGTTCAGTGTGCGTACCTTGGATGCCTCACTACTCAAGTTTTTGATCACCCACGGTTATAGTGGCTAACATCATTGGCAAGTCACATCGACGTCTCCTCAGCGCTTACAGGAGTGTACATCGGTATCCATATGAGCCTGCAGAAATCCCTCTTGTTGTACAGTTCTGTTGAGCTCGACATGTGCCTACGCCAATTAGGTCAAATTTGCTTACTTCGAGAACAGCTTTCAAATGGGCGTAACACGAGCGACAAGAAAAGTTACAGTGAAGTTCCACTTCGTGAACGTAGGTTACAGGCAAGCGTATGAGTGCTATTTCCTTTTTTGTGCATTGCGCATAGAATGTTTTTAAAAAATGATTTGATTGTGTATAAGTTTGTCAAGGCTTACTTCTCATTTTCTATGTTTTATGTCCGTTTTTTTATCTCTATAAAGTGTAAAGTGCCACTAGGAAAGGAAAGATGGTAAGGCACTGTAAGGAAATGCAGCATCTATTATTTCAAAGCCATTAAGTAATGTACTATTTACACCATTCATTTTACCCTTCTCCTCCACCTTGTTATTCTGGAATCTCCTGGGAACGCGAAGCGCGATTTGCCGGACTTCTTCAGCTCGTGCCTTGCGCTTGGCGACGACTTCGGGGTTGGTCGACTGGCGCTCGGCCTACCACCGCTTGCGTCACCGCTCCGCCGTCCTCGCTCGGCGCTCGGCCTTTTGATCCCGAGACGAATCCGGTACATCCACAGCGCACAGAGAACCCGCAGCAACTGCCAGAGGAGGTCAACCCACCGCGCCTCCGCATTCCTTCCTCCTCCGCGACACATCGCCTCCTTTCTCCTTCCCCGCTTCGCTCAACGCCACTTAGACTTCCATCTTGGTGGCGTAGCTTTAGCGCGCCCTCGGCGCGCTCCAACACCATAGCCACTAAGCAACGACAGTGGGTAAGAAATTTCTTGCGAACAAAATCAGGGCTTGTTGAACGATACATTGACCAAATAAAAGAGTGGTGCTCCGCGGGGAAAATGTCCCTGAATAATCGAAAGTGTGCGGCGGTGACATTAAAACGAAAAAAAAAAAGACAACCCCTACAATTCGCATACAACGTATCCGCTGAACGCTTGAGTGTCGCGCACAGGTATAAGTACTTCGGAGCAATTATCGCGTCTGATCTGCGATGGAATGAACATGTAGCCTGGTAGAAAAAGAGGCATTGAAACAGTTGAGCTTTCCTAGACGATCATTGGGCAATTCTACGCTCGAGATAAGACTTAGAGCATGCGAAGCATTTATCCGACCAACATTAGAATATCTGGCATGTGTATGGGACCCTTGGACAGACACTAACATTGCGCAATTAGACAATGCATAAAGGAAGTCAGCCAGGTTTATTTTCAATCGCTACAGTTGGCAGACATCACCATGCGCGCGTTTGCAAATTTCCCAGCTAAAGCAACTGAAAGCGCTACGGTACCACCCGAGGCTAAAACTTCTATAGAAGAGTAAAATGTAAAAGAACTACAACTACAAGTTATGGGATAAAAACTAGAATGAAAAAAATAAAGACAGAAAGAACTGGATAAATAGATGCATAATGAGCAAGAATGCAGCAATAACACACAACTACGAGACGCAGAGCATGTATACAGAAGGATAGAGAAACTATGGGAAGTAAACAGACGGGTAAGGGGGGGAGGAGCGCTGCTATGCTAAGATATAAGGCTCAAGTTAAAGTGCGAAGCACGGAACGGGAAGAAGACAACACGTTCCAAAAGTTATCAAGATGGAGAAAACGACAGTTCCAAGGATTCTGCATTATGGGGAGAGGCCAGCGTCTGCTGAAACTGGTAGGAACGTGCACCCACGAAGTGTTCTGAGGAACCCGCCATGGAGCAGAAGCTGGTAGATCTGAACACGTAATAAGTATATTACGTATAAGAAGAGGACGTCAGTACGACTACATCTGCATCCGAGTGACGAAAGTGCAGGACGATCATTTAGACTCGAAATGTTCTTCATGCGTGAGGTCAGAAAACGATGTTTATATATACTCACGAACTTTTTTCTGCGCACGCTCAGTTAAGATGCTATTTCAATTTCTTGTGCCGTTGTGTTGTGCCACAAATTGATGTGTCAGTTTCTTCCGTCGATCAAGGGAGGCCTATAAAGAAATTAAATTCTGGGATTTTATGCGCCTGAACCATGGTCTGATGCGAGACAGTGTCTCGTATCAGACCATGGTACACCATAGTGGGGCGACTAATTTTGACCGCCTGGCATGCTTTAACGTGCATATAAATCAAAGGACACAAGTGTTTTTTGCATTTAGCCTCCATCGAAATGCGGCTGCCGTGGCCGGTTTGTGCCCTTCACACCCCTGAGCCATATTCGAGTAATTGTAGGCAGATGGATATAAACAATTTGAGGAAGGGAAGTGACGTATGGAAATCCCTTGCAAGCCTGCAAGGCGTAACGGAGCGGGCGCAGTTCTCGTGATGCTACGAGCTTACCGTGGGCGGAGAAGCTTAACGCACAGTCCAAAGACACTCCGAAGTTTCTCATTTCAAACCTTGCCACACAGCCCGATAAACAGAATAGGCGAAGAACTATTATGGGTTCTAATGACAACATTCCAGCATTCCATTACCTAATAGGGAGCCCGTTTACCTGGCACCATTCAGATAATCGGGATAGTTAGGTCAGGCTGCAGAGCGTGTCAGCCGTCGATGCTACTACTACTACTACTACTACTACTACTACTACTAATAATAATAATAATAATAATAATAATAATATCAATATTAATATTAATAGATCTGTGGGGTTTAACTTTCCAAAGCAACTCACGGGCAATGAGAGACGCCATATATAGTGGAGTGTGCTCACGGCTAATCTAGGCAGCGAGGAGGTTTTTTCCATGTGCAACAAAAGCACGGTACAGGAGGCTTCTTCAAGTCCTTCCAACAGAACACAGGTGTTGTGGTCGGCAATCGAACACAGGACCTCGTGCTCAGCAGCAGAACTCTATACAGCCGCCGAGCCACAGTGGTGTTGGAGACGTGGCTTCTTGACGATGGCACAATCCAACCTGCATGTATAGTTTACGTTATCTCCGGCGAGCTTTAAATGGTTAACTAACTAGAAACCTATGATGGCCTATTCTTGCACAATGACATAGCTGTAAGGTGATAGTGTGTGCCAAAACAAAGATTATATATATATATATATAAAGAAAAAGGCAGAGAGGTTAATCAGATAGAGGTGCTGTTTGCTACCCTGCACGGGGATGAACGGTTAAAAAAAGGATAAGGGGAAGGAAAGAGATAATGCACTCACACAGTAGCAGACGCAGGGGCAAACAAGATAAAAGTTTTTTTCACGAAGGTTGATTTTAGAAAAAGAGTAGTTAGATAACTTTACAGCTACAGACAAGATGACTTCACAGCGGGCATCCGCTCCTCGTGGCCTTTTGCTGGCAAGCCTTCGAGATGCGGTTCCTTTCAAAAGGCCGTAAATATAAGAGCAGATGGAGCTTTCGCCGCGAAGTTATGCTTGAGTTGCTTTCTATCCAGGTCTTTCCTTTTTTTCTTTTTTTTTCTGCTCTCTTTTCCGAGTAAAGTTTCTTAAATTCAATCTTTCTAATCTTGACCGCCTCTCAACACAACGCAGTCTTTTTTTCATGAGGTACATTTTGAGAGCGTCTCTTTTTTTATGATCGTTTTCTTCCATTCATAAGGTCGAAAGAAATTTTCATTTAAGACGTGCACATTCTTGTGGTGCTGTACAGTTGCGATCGTCGCTTTTATTTCCTAATTACCCGATCTTATGTCACGGTGCCCGGTTTTATATTGCGACTGCACCGGCACTTTATGATTTTATATTGACGCCCTTTCACTCAAAGAAATTGTACTTTAGGTTTACCGTCTACTCTGCGCTGATCATTTATGATACTATGTTACATATCCCCAGATTCGGGAGATCTGCACACGCCGTGTTCAGCAGCTGCACCACGCACATATAACGAAGCGCCTGCATAGCAAGTAAACGACGTACACGCCAATTATATCCGTCAAAGTCTCCCTGTTGCTGGGGTAAGCCTTTTTATAGCGTTGCAAGCATTCCTCCGCATCGCCTACACCTTCCTTTATGTATGCGTTTTGAAACGTGACCATTTATAAACGCAATCACGCGATTTCTCACGTAGAAAACGCGTGTTTACTGCCTTTGTTTTCTTAGGGGAACTCCCATATGCGTCAACATGCCAGGGCGCGTATTGTGTTGTTACGCGCTCGAATACCCAAAGCCTGAACAGAATGCCTTGCACATCTTGCGCTCACACAGGACAAGTACTGGCCGCTAGAGTCGTGCTTAATACACGCCACGGATTCACATTCGGTTTGTAGTCTGTTGAGCGCAGTCTTACACGCGTCGCACAAATCATGCTGAAAACACAATAGACCAGGCATCTAGCCGCCTACAATTACAGTGCCTCCCCTCCCCCTCCCCCCTTTTCACGCAGAGAGACGAATTTTTAGCGTTTCATTCACGAATCAGCGACAACGATATCAAAGGTACTTGGAGCAAATATGACGACGATATAATTTTATTTTCGGTGTTCTCGTTTTATTTTGGTTTTCTTTTTGCAATTGCCACAAAATGCGATTCTAGAGAGCACTGCTGTTTACAAAGGAATCGCAATACTTCGCTCTCGAAAAGAGGCAGTATCTAAAAAAAAAACTAAACGGAAATGCATCGCAACTACGCGTTTCTAGGATATAGTACAGTGTTGGGCTAATTAGCTTACGTTAAATTAGGAAAGCAACGAATAACAAAGAGGAGAAATAGGAAAAGGGTTTCTTGAAAGCAGGAGATGTCGGCCCTAATTATTGCAAGGTTTGGGCGTAACTAATAATATAGCCAATCTAATATTTATTTTATTTAAAGAAAAAGAAACAGAAACAAATCAGCGTTGACGTACAAAAGGGTGAAAAAGTGGCTGTAAGCTTTCAATCCCTTAAGTAGGGCCTACGTAGCTCACGTTCTGCCCCCATTCACGTCGGAAAGCGTCAGATGGGAACTGGCTGAAGTTTAAGGAAGCGTGCTAAAATAAAGTTAAACAATTGAAAAAAAAAAGAAGGCACCACGTGTTGCTAAATCACTACCATGACTCTCACTTTCTTTCACTTTCTTTTTCTTTTACTTTCACGTAACCTTCGAGGTACGAAGTACGTAAATTCAAATGCAGTGCGGGCAGCCGGGCTTCTTAATTTTCTTGCAATGCACTTCTTAATTCAGAAGCCTTCGTCTGTGCGAAATCCACGTTCTCCTAGGTGTTAACACACGAGACAGGATTACCTCCTCAGATGAAAGGAAAGAAAAAGACTACAGGAAACATAATGAACTCGAGGGCTATGCTACCTCACGAAGGTTAACACACGTCGCGAACGCATTGAACGTCTTGCCCGCAGGAGAATATATGCTGGCCGACCAAAAGAAAGAAAAACAAAAAGATACATATACGACGAAAAAAGTATATGAAATAGGCTCAGCTGCTCACTTTTCGAAATTTAATTAGCTTGCTCTGTTAGCACTCGAGGGCTCTCTTTAATTGCCCGCTCGTCTGCCTCAATACCGTGCAGCTGAACGACACTTCAGTCTGACGATAACGGCACACGGAAGCCGGATTGACAGAGCCGTATTGTGTGTATAGAAATTCTGTTCGCATCTGGTTGGTACAGCCGTTGTAGCTGACCAATCGGACTAGCCAACTGGGATTGGCCGGCACTACCAAGGCACCGACCCATCTGAAGCCGTTCTGAATCCCGCAAACCTCCGTATAAATCGGTAGAATCCGTGATTTGCGTGATAGCAGTTCGAGCTTATTACGCAAACATTGCACTGTTTTAGTGTGGCCCGTGTGCTCGCACGCATGGGTCACGGGTGGCAGAAGGGAACACCGTTAATCCATTAACACTTTGCACCTTTCTCACCTTCGCCTCCCTCTCTTTCTAGCTCCCCCTTTTCTGCTGACCTTCAGTACACGTACGCGTTGCACCGAAAGAGTATGCTGTGCAGCCCTCATCATATTCACAATACCACCCTGTTTCCTCTTCGCATCATATCTTTGTTATAGCCTCAAACCTTTTCCCCAGCGTGGAGTAGCAGGCTAGAGACACTTCACTCTGGCCGACCTGTCCACCTTTATGCCATTAAATATTATCTCTCTCGCTTCTCCTCTATGATTTTCTTCATAGTTAATTTGGAAGGTCTTTGAGCCGTGACGTCTTCCTAATCAAAGGAGTTGACCTGAACGTGTGAAGGCACGAGCGACATGAAAGTGAGCCACGGAAAAAGACAGCAATGCGAAATCTAAAGGTCAACTAAGAAATGAAATACTTATGAAATAGACGCACGAAACAGAAAACGATGAACCGTGTATGCATTGGTCGCCACACGCGTGACAGCCACATACGGACGCGTACTCACTGGAAATAACGAGAAAGAAAAGAAAAACTAAGGTCGTTGGTATCAAATCGTTATTGTTCTTTTGTTTATTTTATCTTTAATCAGGGGACTTGGTCCTATTTTCTTTAACTCTCTCGGCTTCTAGCTTTGTGGTTTAGTTACTCTGAAGCACTGAAGTATCTTCATTTCGCGTACCTTTCTACCTACGTGTTTTTAAGGAAGGGTTTAACTCCTATGTAGCCCTGCGGCGCTCCCCTGGCTCCTGTTTTCGCTACCATATAATCAAACCCGGGATGTGACCAATAATTTCATATGGCTCTAATCTCAATTGCTTGCTCTGCTATAGCGCTTGCATCCTACCAGAACAGGCGTGATTAGCCGAACGCTGCGCTTTGTTATATGCCAGGGAGCCAATTATGGGCGCTTTCACTTTCCCGTTTTGCTGAATGAAACACATCCTAAACTTTGCCACACCGAAGCCCGTCGCGAGGGAAACGACGCCATCATTAAGTTCTCATTACAAGCCCGTTAATTTCGACTGGATGCTCGCGTTTCATTGCCTCAGTTATTTCTTTTGCTTTTTATTTAGTTATTTAGTCTAGTTATTTCTTTGTAGTTTTTATTTCATTGTCTTAGTTATTCTTTTTTTCTTTTATCCTTTCTACGGAGGTTACTTGCGTTCACGAATATAGCGTTCACCAATATCTGCACACGCAAGGTGAAACGACCTGCAAAGGAAAAGAAATGAAAAATGAGACCGACCGACCGACCGACCGACCGACCGACCGACCGACCGACCGACCGACCGACCGACCGACCGACCGACCGAGCGACCGAGCGACCGAGCGACCGACCGACTTACTTACTTACTTACTTACTTACTTACTTACTTACTTACTTACTTACTTACTTACTTACTTACTTACTTACTTACTTACTGATCGGGGTTCAACGTTCCATATAGGCACTTGGGATATGAGAGACGCCATAATAGACGCATTAATTTTGACCCACCCGGGCTTCTTTAACATATGTGTCGAAAATATATGTACACAAGAAATATCTTTTAGCAAAACTTGAACTTCGCCGTGTCGGTATTTCTTCCTTGGCCTACTTTTCTTTATCGGTAAACACACATTGCATTAAGCGCATGAGTGCGCCTGCATCCTAGAAGTAGTACAACGCCACGGAACCACCAGGCGTGATAGCATCAACCAATAGAGTTTAACAATAAGCGTCCTTACCAGCATATCTCAGCAAATACATCCCGAATCTATCGCATTATGACAATCATATCCAACTCTTGAGAGAGCAAAAAGAAACGTGTAAGCACTAGAATACCATTAGCAGTGTGTTCGATGGGGCTGGTTGGTTGATATTTAGAATAAAAACAAAATACCATGTTTCTATGCCTGTGGGCATAGTTGTGAGCTCTTCCAGGACAACACGAACCACATGCGCATTCATGTCTTCTATACCATTGTTCAGCGGTACAATAAACACTATGTTTCTCGTTTGGCAACCACAAAGTCTGGCTGTTTACCCACCATGAACACCAACCAAACTGACAAGCGTGTAAACACACGCTAACCAACCTCAACCAAAGCGTGAGGCTTTCCTTCCCTTTTTCTTTATTACGTTTTCTTCTTCTTTTCTTTCAGTACCCGAGGGAAACCGGCCGGGCCTCGGTCTGTTTATTGAGTTTGGCAAATTGGGATCTGTGTCTTTCTCCTAGCTGCAACCGAGCTCGTTTACCCCAGCCTTGTAAACCCAGTCGCAACATTGGCGTGGCCGCGGGGTACGCGCAAGAATCGTGCTTTCTCGTCTTCGTTGCTGTCTTAAGGCCAGATGACGCCCCCCATGTTTTCCTTATTCGCTTACGCTGTATCCACAATTCCTGACTGTGTTTCCGCTTCTTTAGGCGCAAATGAATGTTGAACTCCGTGTAAATGTAGCACGATGCTACAAAGGAAACCTATAAGGCCTCCATGAATGCGTGGATTTTTGTGCCGTACACGTAGTAAAGAGAGAAACAGAAATAGAGAGCAAGACGAAAAGGCAGGGAGGCTGCTAGGCTCAGTTCAATTGGCCATTCTACACGTGTGGAGCTAGATGGGAGGATGCAAGAGGCACAGAGATGATAGGAGTCGGTATCAATACAGTGCACTAGACAAGGCACAGCGTGGCATACAGTCGGGTACTCGAAACTGTTGTTGCTTTAAGGTACTGCAGAAGTGCTCATCCAAGTTTCTGGGTTGATAAGGGGTTGGGCGTGCAGGCTTATACCCTTTGTAACTTCATGGGTACTTTCAAGCGGATGCTGACTTTTTCTTTCTTTTTCCACATCCTGAACTTTGGATCGGTTTCACCAATTTCAGATCCGTCGAACATGCAGCTCAGAACGGCAGGCATAGCTTTGTTTCGTTGGGATGCAGGTTTATTTTTTTCCAAGGGACCAATTTCGTCCTCTGAGCATGAGGTTCTTTGTTTCTTCACAGGTGGTGCTACTTTGTGATCAACGCTTGAACCAGGTAGGAATTAGGCTTAGTTGGTTTGACACCATACAATGAACACAGAACTGTGCATGAAGAAACAACAAGAGTGTTTTCGTGATACTTTTGTGGCAGATTTTGTTACAAATTTTGTGAAAATACTTTCTTTTGCCAAGTGACGTATCGGTGCCCCATAAAGGCGCCAACCTCTCTTAATGCTCGATGTAAGTCAAAACAGAAAGAGAAGAAAAAGGGGGAGGGGGAGGAAGGCGGCGACAAAAGCAAGTGCTAACGCAAGACACGGCGCTTGAATTTGTCTTATTGATTTGGTTCCGCTTTTACCGGCTTTTATTACTAACTAATGTATCCCTTTGCTTTCACTTCGAATTCTTCCATCAAAGTTCTGCAGAAACGGCCAGTCTCGTCGTTTTTGTATCTGCACTAAGTATTCAATAAACTTCAAACTTCAAGCTTCAACAGCAAGACCAGAGTGCTCTGATTGCCCGCACACTAAGACCTGTTATGTAGTCCAGCATCCTGACATCACTTGTAGCTTCCGCGATACCGCGATCGACCTGTACAAGAAGAAAAGAAAAAGAGAGAGAAATGAAATAAATAAAAAATAAGCACAAGAAACGTCGGGACATCCCTAGTCTCCATCATCATTTTCTTGAACTTATTAGCCGTCTGAACAACTGTCTGCACCTGTGCCTACTTTTCTACAGACCCGGCTAGTTTGTACACCCTCGTGATCCGCCCAGTTACCTTTGAGGTCATCATTATTTAGCTGCATAATGTAATGCTAGTATTCGCATTATTTTCATTAAGTATGAAAGCAGATTTGACCGCAGCGGTGGTAAATTGGTAAAGCTTTCGCATCTTATGTGGGAGGTTCTGGGTTCTAATCTCAGTGCCATCAGAAACCAACCGCGGTTTTTCTAATGGGTAGCAATATGTACCACGACCTGGCGCTCGGTTGTTTACATGGGTTCCCAAATCAAAATGGGGCCCAATAGAGATTTGCGAAGGCCTCTGGGCGCCCCTAGCCCCACCACAGATTTGAGAAATAATCGAGCATCCGCGGCTGCTGTATGCGGCAGACGAGAGATGTCGCCAGGTGCCTATCGGGGAAATAGACTCACGTTTTTTGTAACAAAATTTTGAACTCCGTTGCGCCTGTCCTGATAACGACGACGTGAGAAAGCCGGGTATTCAGAGTACGCATACGGCGTAGCAAGGCAGATAGATAAGAGCTCCACGGACAAAAAAGGCAGCCAGCGTTGGAGCTAGTGGTCGCTGCCGTAAAAACGTTGCCCGGGATCATCATCATTACCGTGTTGCTATTTTAACAAGCGAACTTAGTAGCAAATCAAAGTTCGAGCCCCTTGAGCCGTACCTAAGTGCTTGCAGTTCCGAAAGCGTGCTAAGGTGCGGGTCTTGTCAAGTGCTGTCAGAGCAATTAATTGTTTGCGTCTTTCCGCATATATGTATTTTCACAGCGAAGCTGTTAAGCGCTAGTTCCCCCAGGATCGTGTCCATGCATAGACACAAAACTATCATCATCAGGATTGGCTGCAGCATCGTCGTCTCCTTCCACAGCTGGCTCGTTGGCGCCCCTCGCCGCTAGCGAGAGAACGCGCTTGTACCCCTGTTCTCGCGTTCTTCGTTGGCATTAACTAACTAAGTAATTAATTCATCAATTAATTAATTAATCAAGCGACACAAAGACGTGACCAATTTTACAGCGAAGCTACAAAACGCCCCTACGTGGGCCGACCCTTGGCGGAGGTGTAGCAGGCGTTAAGCCCTCCCCATACGTGGGCCGATCCCGAAGATAGTGCAATGCCCGGCCGACCGACGGCGGAGGCGCAGTTCGCGATTAAGGGGCCCAAATACACAGTTTCTCTAATGTTCCTTTTTCACAGAGTTGAAGGGGACTGAGTTTTTAGAGCGCAGCTCTTTGGCGTCCGTTCCTGGGTTTCGCGTCGTCGTCGGCGTTGTCGTCGGCCTCGTAACCAGCTCCGCACCCCTTTCATCCCCCCAGCGCTAGCAGCGACCGACTGATACCGCTGGATGCCGCTGACGCCGCTAGAGAGTCAAGATAACGTGACTGCATAGAACACCGTCGCCGCCATGCAGAAAGAGGAGGAAAGGGTCCCCCCCCCCCCCTGTTCTTGTGTGGCGGATAGGGTGCTCTTCAATTGCCGACGCGCCGGTTATTTCACGTAGGCCCCGGCACGTCGACGAATACGTGACCACCTTCCCACGGCTAGACCTGGTTCTTAGCGCTGCGGAAGCGAGGGTATCATATTGTTTGTGTCGGCATCGGCGGCGTTGTCCCTGAAACCAACTCCGCAGCTGGGGTTGACTCACTATCGGCGTCAGCGGCATCAGTCAGTCGCTGCTATCTCTTCCCTCCTCCCTTTATCGTGTTGTCCGCTTGCTGCGCGCGCTTCTGCCCCCATCGTTTGCCGCTGGGTGTACACGCCGCCCCCCTCCCCCCTCTTCCTGCGAGTCTCCGGTTGTCAAAGCGCCGGCTCGAACTTAATTCCTTTCTTCGCTCCTCCTCCAATGCAACCCCTGTGCGGTGGCAATCAGAGAGCCAGATCGGTGGCGGCGGATCTGTATATGTGCACCGCCCGAGCCGAAATTGCCGCTGCCGTTCGCCCTGTGCGGTGGCAATCAGAGAGCCAGATCGGTGGCGGCGGATCTGTATATGTGCACCGCCCGAGCCGAAATTGCCGCTGCCGTTCGCCACTGCGAAATTATCTGCCAGTTCTTTCTGAGCCATGAGCGAGACGACCGATGGGACTTTAATGTTGACATAAAGACAAACAGCAATTTCCTAACACTTATGCGGGAGAACATCCCGTTCCTCTCGCTCGTAACGCGTCCCACGGCTGTGACAACCTCGCGAGGCACTTGTATAGATCTCGTCTTTGAGAATCAAGCATTGGTGTACCAAGTCGAACATATATCAGTCTATTTCTCCGACCACAAAGCTTCCTTCATGACTGTCAAGAACTGTTAGTGGAGTCTTTGTTAAAGGAATACGTGTGAAAAATAAAAAAAAAATTCTGTGATAGCGCATACATGTGTTGCTCGATTTCTAAGCCTCAATCTATCGAAAAGGTGAAACAGCTTATTTGCTGCGCTCAAATTTCGCATTAGGAAGTAACGTAATCGTCGGTAATTTTTTTGTTTTGTCATCACAAACGCGCTATGATCTTCGCGTGTGATTACTCAACATTACTGCAAGCCTCGAAAAAGGCGCTTTCTGCCAAGAATATTTTGGATTACAGCTGTCGTAAGTGCTGTTTAATTCGTTAAATTTATTTTATTATCTTATTTGTTGCCGTGCACAATGTTGCTTCACGATCCAATAGATGGAGCGTAAGCATATCAGAACACGCATAGAAATATCAAGGAAACTTAATGAAAAGTTGTAACGTTAACTTTGATCGACTTACAAGCCGTCGGGGGAACCGGGAAGGGCTTTAAAAATTATCTGTACGGGAAGAAAAAGAAAGAAACAGATTCGGGTGGTTTTTGCTTTTAGCGGCATAGATAAAGGGAAGACAAAATAGGACAACTCTATTTAAAGGTATAATTAGAGACAGTTCAAAATAGAAGTAATACGTCTGCACGTATTATCCAAGGGGCCAAGTTCCGCATTCAGAAATTACGAGCAGTGTCGAAGGAGGGGGGGGGGGGAGGCAGGGGTGTATGAAACAAGCGATCGATCGATCGATCGATCGAGTGAGTGAGTGAGTGAGTGAGTGAGTGAGTGAGTGAGTGAGTGAGTGAGTGAGTGAGTGAGTGAGTGAGTGAGTGAGTGAGTGAGTGAGTGAGTGAGTGAGTGAGTGAGTGAGTGAGTGAGTAGAGAAATAGATATAGAAATTTGACAATCAACATAAATTCATAGCTGAACTCATCTAAACTAGGTGAACACTACCCTCAGCCCCGCGTGCCATGACGAGCGAACAGTCCTCTACAATCAGGCGCGCACAGATCTACTCCCTGCTAAGGCCACTCACAATATGCAACTTTACTAAGCCACCAGTCCTACCCTTACTGCGGGGCCTTACTGACTTTCACAAAGACCAAGTGGGACTGCCACACCAGCTTAAGGGTCCCGCACCCGTCCCTTTAGCACAATGCAGCCTGCACTACACCCCGCCACATCGAATGATGGGCTCCCTCCCCAGACCTACAGCACTCCTCCAGGACCCTTTCAGAATGTCCACCGTGTGCTTGGCGAGACTTGGTAGGCCGCGAAAGCCTCAGAAAGAGCTCCGGACTAGGGAATTTGTCGCAATAAAATGTATGCTATCTGACTGTCTCTTTCTCTCCAAGCACGCATGCAGAAACTACCGCAGGGAACCGAAACGCTGAGAGCAGCGCCTCCATCTTTCTAGTACCGTGGTCCCGTAATCGCTGCGTTCAGTTTCTGATCAGTGTAACTGTTCTCGTTAATCGCGTAGCCAGTAGTTCTTTGTGCAGCTGTTGCTCAGCACGGTTGCGTGCGTGACCCTTGTTTCTAAAAATTTAACTTCATACACTAAGCTACGATTTAAAGTATAGCACATGAGAAGGTTTTGAATAGCTTCAATGATCTGCATGCAGTGTTACTGAGGTATCTAAAGGGGGAACGAGCGGCCACGGTTGGATTTTCCTCTGTTCAGGTTTCGCTTAACACTTTCCGGAGGCTGTTCTGTTTATGAAAATCTCCCAAAATGTGGTTAGCGCCGGAAAAAATAAAAAAAAATTTTGCGGCGTTGGATGTAACAATGTTGAGAGGTAAATATCATGAGCATCTGTCGAAGCTCTTCAAGTAACTTCTGGTTTGAAGTGTTGGCGTCACGTAAACCGAAATCGGCGTTCAGAACGCAGCATGTATGCTGCCAAGGTCTATGCCACTGGTTATCAATTGGTGCAGAACTAACAACAAAAAAACAACAAGTAGGGAAATGTTCATGTACTCGGCGCACAAGTCCTGATATTCTAGCGTTACAGAGATCGCTATGTTCGCAATACACACGCACACGTTTTCATTTAAGTTCAATTTCCAGCCGTCTATTATTGCCCGGGAGAGTACAAAAAACATCTCAAAACATCGCTCGATATGCCACTCAAAATGATACCTCATAAATGAGAAGCACATTCTCATTCTCCGAACTAACATTACTGCTGCTCTACGAAACCCGTTTTTAGATAAATGCCCGGCACAGCAGTAAAAAAAGGAAGAAACGAACCGAGTGGTATGTCCCTTGGCGACGAATCTCAATCGCTGCTGGGGAGCAAACAGTTTCATCAGAGTGTTCCACTGTTTGCTCAAGAAGGTCATATTTTATGTCCTTCAATTTGGAGTCGCTCGATCATGTAAAGATGAAATTGGTGGTAAAAGTCAACATTCATTTGCTGCACGTGTACGCACGTATTGCATGAATATCCTTCTATCCTTCTTGCCGAGGGACCCTGAAATAAGCAGCCTACTCAGGACAACCGCTTTTTCATCACTGATGAGCTTCCTCTATCATGTATGCACAAATGCAGCGAGAGCTTGAATGTCTGCCGTTATATCAAGTATGCCATCGCAACATGAGGCAGCGCCTCTTTTTTTCCATACCCGTTTACTGCACTAATTTACGAGAAAAATACCGTTTAGGCGTACTTCGATGGAACACGACAAGGTGTACTGCGATTCAGCAACAAAACAAGTAGGTGCCACTCCCCCCCCCCCTCGCGCTACTGCAAAGCGCTGCCGGCGACCGCCATCTTGAAGTCATTAGCCCTAAGGCGCCGTCTGAACATTAATGAGTAAAGAAGCGTTCTCGCATCTGCTCCATCCGCGCTTTACGCTGTCTGGTTGCGGACAGCACAGCACCCCAATTGATGAAAGCCCTGGAGAGCGAAGTCATCTATCCGACCACTTCAGTGATATTATTACGAGTACTCAAAGACGCAAGCATAGGCCACTGCAACCCCTACTTGTTAGATCGAGTGCGGTGACGAAACTATTCAACCATGAACGGTCGTTGTATACGTACAAGGCGTTCGTTTCCCGCCATTCGAATTGCTTACGGTGTAACCAACACAGAGTTAAAATAAATGTGTGGGCCGCTCATTTACTTTTCTTTCCAATGAAGGCTTGCCATATATATTCTGTAAGGCTTGTAATTCAAGGAGCGTTTTGAGGTATCAGTTGGCAGGGGCGTAGCGAAAGGGCAGGGGGGGGGGGGGGGGGGGGGAGGGTATTGCACCGGGCACGTACTTCCATAACTTTTTTGACCTAGACGAACCTCAGCAGCTCAATGCGCTTCCGAAAGAAAAAGAATCATTCCTGGCTACGCTACTGGTTACCAGAAAAAAGTAAGTTTAACTGAATGTGGCACACCAGCGAAGGCCGGCTTGCCGAAGGGATCACTCCGGGAGGGCAGATTTTTGGGCTAGTTGGTCCATTGCATCCATTGAAGTAATAATGCTGCATACGCACGGAGAAGAAAGACGACAGGACATGCGCTACTTGTTGGTCTGTTGCATCATTTGAAGCCATAGCACTGGATGGGCAAGGACAAGAAAGACAACAGGACCTGCGCTACTAGTTGCACAGTTGCATCAATTAAAGTCGTAGCGCTGGATGGACACGGACAACAAAGACGACAGCACGGGCTCTATCTAATGTGCGCACGTCCGCACGTCCTGTCGTTGCTTAAAGTGGTTACTTAAGGGGTGACCATCGCCGGTAAATGAAGACGACGGGAGACGTGGAAGTACTGGAGTGCTATTTCCAGGGAGAAGCTGCACCTGCTGCCACGCGTTCTGGAGGCGCCGCCCCCAAGTTTGCAATAGGAAATGTGCAATTCAAAGCGTAAAATTGGCATGTTTGCTGACCATTCTTCTGACGTTTTCTGCCGGCTGGGCTTGCGCCGTCAGTCGCCCAACTGGATCTCGCTGTTGTGGCCTACAAATCCCTCCACACCGCTCTTGAATGAAATTCATTGACGCTGACTTGGAGCACTGGGTATGTGCCACTCGGTATGCGCTGGTCTTCAATTAACCTCCTTGATGCCAACTTGGGTCGCTGGGCATGCGAGAGCAGGTGTCCGCCGTTCTTCAATTAACGTCTTCGACACCACCTTGAGGTATGTGCCACGCTTCCCATCTCGGAGGCCAGGCGTCGACATCTCGGCACTGCCACCAGGTGGCGCAGCGTGTCCAGGAAGAAACGCGAAACATGTGCCAACTAGGCCAACATCTTATTCTTCGCTTTCCGTTCCTAACCAGGCAGAACAGTCCGCATAGAACTAATTGTGAAAGCCTACTTTGCGCAAATCCGGCAGTCCTGGAACATCCCTCCATTAACACCAGCGTCGCCCATTGATTAGAAGCAGCACTCTACTCAAGCCTAGCTACTCGTATGCGTGCAACATGGAAAAAGCGGAAGGCTGACTAAGAGAAAAAAGAAACAGCCAAAAAAAAAAGAAAACAGAAGAAGTGGGAGGAAGGCGGGCGCTTCGCGCCTGTGTACATCATTAATTAATTATAGGACTAGTAAGCCGCCCAGCTGCGTGCGCCAGCGCTCTGTAGGTGTTGTTTACAGGGCGGCGAATGGTCTAACCATTAAGCGCTCACAGCGGTAGCCCGAAAAACATAGCAGCCGCTCCAGAGTTTACATGGAGCGATTCTCTGCTTGCCTGCTAAGCTGTCCCATTTGCGACGGTGCATGCACATCCATTTTTTCTCGCCCCAGTTTGCGGGAAAATTACTGCACGCAGGAAATACATGGTTGTTTAATAATTGAAAGCCCGAATGAAGCATCCAGGGGAGCCCTCCCCACGCATTATTCTTGCGTCGTGTCGCCGTCTCGTTTTAATTATCTTTGTATGCTTGGACCACTTTCTACTTAACACTCTCCTCCTTACGCATTCACCTCCTCAGAGCCCCGCATCTACTCTTAAGCGCAAGCAGTCAGAATTATAGCATGTGGGGCACGAGCTGAGCACCGCCTTGTACATGCGTCGCGTTAATCATGCTGTTGTGTCCGTTGTTGTCCTGACATAATTGGGAGTGATCCATACTTTCGATTTCATCGATCGTCAGTAGAGTTCTTGTAAGCGGATACGCATTAATTACGCAGAATTAACGGCACGCAGTTCAAGAAGTGTCCTACTGAGTGGGGTACAAAATAAGAGCAGGCGGTCAAGGGAAATCCGATTTGCCCCTCTTTAGGGACGTTAACAGGCCCGATCGGTTGGAATTTTGGACAATGGTTTGCAAAAATATGAGCGTTCTCCTCCTTTTTTATTTTGATCGCCGTGATGTTACGCATAATGTCCTAGTGTGATAAGATACTAGAGAGTTTTAGATTCTTGCGTCCACTAATCTAAAACTTGCTACTGTCGCGCCCCCGCGCATTGTAGCCTGTGGGTGCGAGTGAAAGCCTGCGAGAGAGAGAGATAGAGAGAGAGAGAGAAAGGCAATGGAAAGACAGGGAGGTTAACGAGAGATTATCTCCGGTTGGCTACCATGTACTGGGGCAGGGGCAAGGGGATGCGAGAGGTGAGAGAGAGAAGGATCTAAATAAATTCAGAAAAAAAACTACATACACACGCACGTACACACAAACTGTTTCTGCGGGCACTGTCATGCAGCCCGCAAAGGCGTTCCTAGTGTTATGCAGTGTCACCGTACAATACTGCGTCACACAGTGAAGTCACAATCTCTTAGAAAGTCCAATGTCTTTTAATTACCACAGCAGTGCCTTCATAGCCGATCGCGCTGATGTTCGCGTATATATAGGCCAGTTTCCAAGGATCTTGTTTTCTGTCATCGGGCGCTTGTCCAGTTTGTCTAGGGTGGCTGAGAGGACTGCGCTTTGCGGGTTGAAACGAGAGCACTAACAGCATGAGCCTAAAAGTATGGTGCCTGAATGCGCACCCGGTGCTGGAGGTCACACGATCAAGCTCGCTCAAAGGGTGGGGAAGGGGAGTAGAGTCGAGCGCACGTTACCGCGGGCTCGCATCTCCTTCCTCTCTTGCGCGTGCGCGTAACGTGCAAGCGTGCCTTAGGGGGGTGAGGTGAGGGAGGAGGCTGGTGATTTCCCTAGCCTGCTAGGCATGGCGCGGCTAAGCGCTCACGCGGCCTGTGCAGCCTATCTCGCAGATAATCTGCGGCGAACTCAGACGGCTGGTGCCTTCACGTACGCTTTCTTACCGAGCGCCTAGTCTTGGAAGTCGCGTAATCTTAAATTTTGGAGACGCGTTGAAGCGAGAGGATGCACGAAGCAGTGCCCTCTGGCTGCATTCACCATCACGACGGCGTTGTGACAGCGAGTGTTAGCGGTCATCGAGTAAGGTCTATTCATGTTTGCCTCGGCGGGCGTTCTATCTTGGTAAGTAAGTAGATGTTTACTGCAATTTATGCGGTCGAGATGTACTACAAGCCTTACATTCTATATCTGTCTAATAAACTACAATCGCTGTCAATGCTCTCCTTTTGGGTGGAACTGCGACTTTCTTTTTTTAACACCAAAATTTTATGGATCTTTTATCGGTTCCATGAAGCCATCATGTTGGTAGTTCTTATGGCCGGTAAGCACAGTGGATACCCACTGAGTTAGTGAATGTATCCATAACCGCACCTGGTGTGTTTGGCGCAGCTGCGTGCCCGCGTGCCGCCACGCGAGCCCTATTTTGAAAGCGATTTCCGAAATAGGGACAGTGCGCCGAGTGCTCATAGTTTCGTGTGCACCGTGTTTTCGCCGATAAAGTCGCGTTGAAGCGTGAGGCAGGCAGCACGATGGTCAGTTCGCTCGCTGCTGCTGCCGCAGTTCCTCACACCAGCATTTCGACAGCGATTTCCCGCGGTCATCGAATCAGATATGGTCATGTTTGCTTGTAGGCCCTTGACACCAGGCTTGTTAGTTTAGTTAGTGGGCGAATGTTTACAAGTTCATACGGTCGATAAAACTTCTATCATTGCATCGTATAGTGGTTTACAATTTCCCTATTATAATCGATGCTTCGCCTCTCGGACGAAATCGCGAATTTTTTCCTCCGACGAATACCTACAGAATGGGTAAACTAAAAACAAAAAAATTTGCACATACGCCACAGGAGTTGCCTAAGCACGCGAAAGCACACCATCAAATTTTAGTTGGGCCACCCCCCAATTTAGGTTTCCCACCCCTAGATTTCGAGGTGGTCCAGACCAATTTTAGGTCGGCATACCCACAAATTTCCGTTGGCCCACCCACAAATTTCAAGTTGGCCCCCCACTATTGTAGACTCCTCGTGGATTTCTGTGGACCCCTAAGCATCCATATAAGTATACATAAACCTGATTGTGCTTATTCTGTCTTATCAATCTCATAATTGTTTATTTCAAATTTTTATTATCGCTTATAAAGGTACCAATCGTAACCGTTTATATTATTATAACGATTAAATGTCTTCGCAAATTATGCATTTTCGTGTGCATACAAAGTATTACGAATTTTGCATGATAGATTTTGCTGGAGTACTTGCCAAACAAGGCGTAGCCATGAAAAACAAACAAATAAGCACTTTACACACTTTATAGTCGCCTTATAGTCTGTTCTTCTGAGCTTTATGCGTCCTAACGCAATAATGAAAACGTAATAGTCTGACGGCGGTTGCCGGTAATGGATGGCTGACCTTTATTTGAGTTTATTTTGTGATAGCAATACACGACCCATGTTTCATTTCTAAACGTGAATTAGATAATAGCCTTCTGCTAGGTGTTTAACAGCGTTGCGCTGCACCAGCACTAGTGAAAAATATAGAGATTGAATAAAATATTGGTAAATATTCAACATTGGTAGCTTGAGAAAAAATGCAGGTTCTATAAAGTGGCATCTCGTGGCCCTGCTGAAAGCGCTGGCTCCATTGTCGGTAGGCCATAGCGTGCCATAGCGAGTCTACAGCGCTAGCTACATTTTGAGGTGCTTCCGTAACATCGCAGAACGATCTCGGCAGTCAAATAGAGCAATGTACCCCAGAATGCGGAAACTACGGGTGATAATATGGGGTCATCTTGAAGAACAGTTGTTCAAACTCGGTGAAGCTGAGTTTCTTCGCCGCTGGTCTACGCGGTACATAACCGTCTCCCGAGGCAAAGTCTTTCTACAGCCACAATAATGCTCAATTCGGTTGCCCGAGTTCAGACTGTATCTGTATGTGCCCCGGGTACCTTTCATAAATTCGAGGCTGACAATAATGCTTTTGCGTGGATGCGGTAATGAGTTTTGTTGTTGTTGTTGTTGTGTGTGGCAAAGCCAGTGTCAAGTAGACACCATTTATTATTTCATTTGTTAATCTGTTTTGTTTACATCAAGTATGATGGATAACATGTGATGTACTTAATATTGTACTTTTCGTTCATACCACAGTTGTAAGCGTGCCTACGGGTCAATAAATTTCCTTGTCAGCTCTACGCCGAACTGTCCACCTGCATTAATTTTTATTTTCATTGTCGCTGGACGGGAAACTGTCCGCCTGCATTAATTTTTAGGCCTTGATTACACCTGTGGGTAGCTCTCAATTCCTGAAGAAATCAGGCGAAATATTCCCGATGCTCAAGGGCATGACTTACTCCTATTAAAAAGAAGGTACTTCGCACAGACTGTGTTTTGTGGCCGAGTGTGATACGTTTCCCACGTCGTCCAGCCACCATTACAGGTTGCTAGGTTCTTATAGTCCCTTCTCGGTTCCTTCTTCTGGTCAGACAGTACAGAACTGGTTTGTCGAGCGGTGCTTGGGCAATCACGCTCTCGCGGTGAATTCACGTTCCCATCCGTGTCTCTCCGGTGCCGGCTGCTTCCTCTGCGATTTATGCTCCGCCTCTTGCAGCGTGATCAGTGTCATGCGCGTGAAGTCGCCTGCTATCTTGTTGGCACAAAATTCGTTGCATGTTACCAGGCATGCGCTTAAATCGCGGACCACAAGTTTTAAACGCATCTGCATTTTACTCTGCGGCCGCGGCATTTTATCGCCCCATATGCATGTCCTGATGTATGCGTTCTCGAAAAGCGTGTTGTAGATACAATGTCTGCCTTTCTGCTTCCTCTAGTTTTTCCAGCGCGCCGCGCACGTTCCAATAATGTGTCGTGGGGTGCGACAACGGCATCATTTCTGTCTGGCCACCTACGTGACTTCATGCGGCGTCTAGGGTGGCAAGTGCTTCCAACACGTGACAAGCTAGAGCTGTGGGGAATATTCCCTTCTTTGCTGTGTCCCAATAACCCCCTAAAAAGCCCAATAAACATGTGCTGCTCAATGCGCCGTTGCCGGGGTATTTTGGAGAGCTGCGCATGCTGGTTTCCGTAGCCTTGGAGTCAACCATCTGGTCGCTGCTCACGTGGCCGCTTTGCGCGAATTTAATTGCTGCAGGGACCTTTTCTCTACGGCGTAACCGGTTTGAGGGAGTTGCCGTGGGGCATCGTCGCCGCGCTCTGCTTCCGCTTCTGGAGAGACTCTGCTTTGAGCCACTGTCGTTTCTGTCACAGGAGCCATTCTTCCTAGGGAAAAAGGAGTTCCTTCGATAGTGGTTATGCAGTTTACTGTCGGTGGCTGATTGACGCGTATGGCTTAATTTTTGACCGGCATGGTTCTTGTAACCAGGCCATGAGAATTATTCATTGAATGTGCATAGAATGTAGGTGCCCGTTATTTCTTTATGCGCGTGCTCTCGTATACATGATAATTTCTGTATATACACATCTCTTAACATCACCACAAAATTATGTTCTCGTATACATTATAATTTCTGTATATACACATCTCTTAACATCACTACAAAATTATGTTGTTTCTGTCACATCATCATTCTACATAACCATTGTGTACACCGCAAATATTGGACATCATTTCATGTATCTAACAATTAGTTTATGTGTAACTGTGTGATTCCGTTGGTCTATGTGGTTATATGTTAGTGAGTCAGGACTCGAAAACTACTTTGAAAACGTGGCGGATTATACAGTGCTTCGTACTTTTTATGTTATCGTCTTGGAGAAATTGTGCCGTTATTGCGACACAGTGCTCGTATCGTTTCTTGATGAAAAAAAAGAAACTCTCTAAGCAAATCATTGTACATTTTATGTGTAACTGTGCGCTTCAATTGGTTACATGTTAGTGTCGGTGGCTGATCGGTGCGTATGGCTTAATTTGGTTATATATTAGTGAGTGAGGACTCGGACACTGCTTTGGAAACGTGCCGTGTATACAATGCTTCGTACTTTGTATATGTTATCATCCTGGTGGAACTGTGTCCTGATTCTGACACAGTTGTAGCGAAGTGACACAGCTGTTAAGAGATCTGACGCGTCAGCTCACCAGGGAGACGAAGATGAAGGGGGATTAGCTCTGACAGGGGCATGTGCAGAACCGCAGGTACGACGACGAGAAGTAGCATTCCAACAACTCGGTTCATTAACTCGGCATTTATTTTAAGTTTTCACTGTACAAATATTTACCTACAAAACGATGTCATACCCGTCGTCGACGGCTTGCCTGACCGGCCTGGTCTCCTATGGTGAACTGCGCGACGTGCCGATGTCTCCTTGCTCTCTAAAAACTATTTAAACCATTCCTTAAATCACTTCCTGCAGCATCCATGGGATCCGCGTAGCCGCGGGAGGCGCAGGCTTCTCCACTAACAGGTTATTTCGACCAATAAAGCAGGCCGGCAGCATCCAATGAGAGCCAGAGTTTAAGAGGCCAAAAATGGTCGCGTAAGCCCTCCATACACAAAATCAATTCGCCCATAACTTATCCGTTTTTTGACGCCCGATACACCCGAGCGTCGGAAGAGCGTCGCACGTAGTGACGTCTCGGGTGCGGCGGCGTCGGCCAGGTGGGAGCACATGCCCAAGGCGCCGTCGCTGTTATTTCTGCACAAAGCCTTCCCCAGCATCGAGGAACCCACAACATTTGCGGAAAGAAAAGAAAGGGACCCGCAGTATACTTTCTTCTCGACACAGTGTTCGTATCCGTCTCTTGTTAAATAAAACTTTTTCTAAACGAGCACATGTAGAATCATGTAGAGTAGTACCGTGCGCATTAATTTGTCTATAACAGTTATATGAAAAGTCACAGCTAATTTTACTCTGGAGACATTATATGTCCCTTCAATCGTTGGGCTAGCTTAAATATGTAGCAGAACGAAGGCCCCTGCATGCAATCGACAATTACCTCTGGCCTGCGCCAATCGGATGCGTCTTGCACCTGCGAATTTCCCAGTTTCATCACCCCACCTACTCTTCTGTCATTCTCGACTGCGCTTCACTTTTCTTGGCGCCTATTCTATGGTGGACCCTAACGGTCCACCAATTATCTAACCTACGTGTTATATGGCCTGCCCATCTCCATTTTTTTTCTTTAATGTCAATTAGAATATTGACTGTCCTCGTCTACTCTCTAAGCAACACCGGTCTCATCGTGTTTCTTAAAGCTACACCTAACATTCTTAGTTCCATCGCTCGTTGTGTGGTATTTACCATTTTCTATAGCTTCTTTGTTAATCTCCAAGTTTCTGCCCCATATATTAGCAGCGGTAGAATGCATGGATCGTACAGCTTTATTTTCAATTATGGTGGTGAACTACCAGTCAGGATCTGACAGTATCTACCGTATGCGCTCCAAAAAACTTTCATTCTTCTGCAATTTTCCTTCTCAGGATCAATGTGCCCTGTGAGTAATTGATTTATGTAAACGTACTCCTTCACAGACCCCAGAGGCTCACTGCTGATCCTGAACACTTGATCTCTTGCCAGGCTATTGATCCTTATCTTTGTCTTCTGCGTATTAATCTTGAAGTTTAGTTTTGCGCTATCTCTGTTAAGGTCCTCAATTATTTGTTGCAATTCGTCTCCAGTGACGCTAAACAGGACAATGTCACCTCCAACCGAAAGTTATATGATATGTTCCGTTGATCTTGACGGCTAAGCCTTCCAAGTTTAATAGCTTGAATACTTGTTCCAAGCATGTAGTGAATAGCATTGGAGGGATTGTCTCCTTACATAACCTATTTCTTTATATGTATCTTTCTACTCTTCTAGTGGAGAATCAAGATAGCTGCGGAATCTTTGTGGATATTTTCTAAGATATTTACGTAATCCTCCTGGACTCTTTGAATACGATATGCCTCAATGACAGCTGGTATTTCTACTGAATCAAAAGCCTTTTCCTAATCCATGATAGCTATACAGAAAGGCTGATTGTACTCTAAAGATCTCTCAATTAACTGATTGATGAAATGATGACCCATTAGGCTGAAAATCCGCTGTGATAAAGGGAATGGCCGACGAGGACGCCAAAAAAAATTCACCAAATGCCAAATTTGAGCACAGCTCAATACGTGTTCCCGCGTCACACCGTCGCGCCGGCATCACACCGATAACCCCATCGAGTGGTAGAGCCGCAAAACGTGGCGTTATGCATGCATACGTACAACGGCCACACGATGCGCGAAGGCGAGCTTTCTGGTTCCTTTTCTTTGGCGAGCTCCCCTGACCTGTCATGCGAAAAGTGTAGTGCCTTGAATCTGCACAAAAACTCGTAGTTTGCAAAGCATGATAGCATTTCCTGTCGGAAATGTTATCATGCTGATAACGCGCATGCCGTTCGTTACTCGAAAGTACCGGGCTCGCAGCGTTAAAGAAAGGAAACGCATCAAGGCAGATGACGATTATTGTTGTGTGGCAGAAGGGCCACTCCAAGGGGCGTAAACTGTTCTTAGAATGTAGGCTTCCCCGTGCATATTCTAAGGACCCCTACGTATCCCTACGGGTATTCAGAAAGCTGATTATGTATATTCTGTCTTATGAATTTCGATATTCTTGATTTCAATTGTTCCTTAACGCTTGTAAAAACATCTCCCCTTGCAATATTAAACCGATTAAATATCTTCGCAAATTACGCATTTTTGTGCGCATACAATACATTATACTTTTCGCATGATGGACAGATTTTGCTGCGGTATTCGCTAAACAGTGCGTACGCATTAACAAGAAACACAAATAAGCGTTTTATAAGCTTCATATTCGCTTTATAGTTTCTTTTGAGCTTTATAGGACCTAACGCAATAAATAAAACGTTACGGTCCGACGGTGGTTTCCGGTAGCGGCTGGCTGACCTTTATTTCATTTTATTTTGTATTAGCTACACACGGTGCATGTTTCATTGGCAAAGCTAAGTTAGATAATAGCATAATGCTTCGAGTTGAACAGCACTGCACCGCATCAGCGTTTTCTGAACATTTAAGATTTAACGAAATAGTGATAGATATTCAGCGCAAGTAGCTTGAGAAACTATGCAGGTTATACAAAGTTGTGTTTTGGGGCAGTGCTGTAGCGGTTGGCTCCGTAAGCGCGCCGAGAAGGTGGACTACGGGAATGTACTGTGTGTAGAAAAAGTTTCTTTCGACGAAATGGATACGAACACACGGTAACTGTCACGGCACAATTCCATGTGTGTAGTGACTTTTGAAGGAGAGGAAGAGAGAAGTGCAGTGCCGTAACTGTCTCTCAGAGGAGGACACCTCAACAGCACTGCACAGAGAACGGCACAATTCCACTAGGACGATAAGACATACAAAAAACGAAGAATGCGCGGCACCTTTTCAGAGTAGTATCCGAGTGCTGATGCGACAGGGACACTTTGTATACATAATTTTGAAGTGATGCTATGCGATGTGTATATACAAAAGTCATCATGTATACGATAGCACGCACACACAGGAGTCACGGGCATGTAGATTCTGTGCATACTCTATGAACACTTCTGATGGCTCGGTTACATGAACCAGACTAGTTGAAAATTAAGCCATACGCGTCCCTCAGCCACCGCAGTAAACGGCATTACCACTGTCGAAGGAACTCTTCTTCCCCAAGGAAGAACAACTCCTCCGACAGCAACGACAGTAGCTCAAACTGGAGTCTCCCCAGAAGTGGAAACAGAGCGCGGCGACGATGTCCCGCGGCAACTGCTTCGCACCGATTACGCCACAGACAAAAGGCCCCCGCAGCAATTAAAAGTGGCGCAAAGCGCCCACATAGAAGCGGCCACATGTTATAAAGCGGTCCAAAGTCCCGTAAACCAGTATGCACGACCCTCCAAAATACACGGCCACGACGCATTGCAGCAGCACATGTTCATTAGATTCTCGAGGAGGGTAACTGGGACACAGCGAAGATTGGACTATGCCCCAACGCTCTAGCCTGTCGCGAGTTGCAAGCACATGCCACGCTAGACACCACATAAAGTCGACTAGGGGGCCAGGCTGAAAACACGCCGTTGTCGCATCCCACGACAAAGTAATGGAATGTGTGCGGTGCGCTGGGGGTATTAGGGGAAAGCAGTAAGACTGACGTAGTATCTACAACACGGTTTTCGAGAACGTCTACATCAGGACACAGATGTTGCATGTGGCCATAAAATGCCAAGGCCGTAGAGTGAAATGCAGCTGCGTTTCACAGTTGTGGGCCGTGATTTAAGTGCACGCCCGGTAACATGTAACAAATTTCGTGCCAAGGAAATAGCAGGAGAGTTCACGCGCGGTATACTGATTACGCAGATAAATTGCAGAGCAAGCAGCCGGCAATGCACAGACACAGATGGGAACGCGAACCCACCGCGAAGGCGTGGTTGCAAAAGCGCCGCGCGACAGACCGGTTCTGAAGTGCCCGACCTGAAGAAGGAACTAAGAAATAGTTGCAAATACCTAGTAACGCCTAATGATTGCTGTATACAAAGTGACAAACGTACCGTATTCGGGCGCAAGATAGAGACTGTGCTAAGTACCTTCTTTCTAATATGGGCAAATTATACCTTCGAGCATTCTGAATCTTTCGCCTTACATATTCAAGAATTGAGAGACAAACATAGTCTGATATGGCATCATAGGTGTGATCAAGGCCTAAAATACGACTAGAATAGCTCTTTTGAAGACAGAAAAGGGGACTTAGGCGTGTCTGTGGGGAATCAATGAACAAATAACGATATTTCGAAAAATTTTGCGCAGCACATGAAATATTCCCGTACTCATGTGAAAATTCGAAGGCAACGGGATAAGCTATCTTCATTCTTGAGATACAATGTGATGTCATCGGCGAAGGCTGTCACCTTCAGAACACGCTTTTCTCGGGACGCAGACGCGTACGACGACGCCATAGGAGCGAGTTTCGATAACTACTGTTAGATACGGGACCTTTTCCTGAGCCTACTTCGAGTTCACCAGACCACATCGAATTGCGTCACAGCTAATTAAGGAGCGCAGAAGCTCATCTACCACATTCCCGAGGCGCCGCACGTCCAAACAAGTTGGCGTCTCCCACCTCGTCCGCCGCAGGTGGAGCTATTCACTGCTTGACTCTTCCCGAAAGTGTAGCGGGAGCCTGGCACGGTTCCAGGTAACGTGGGTCCCGAGGCAAGACGGCTGTAATGCCCCGTGAAGCCCTGGCAGCAATCCCCCCAGCCGCCTTTGTTAAGGCAGTTGCAAGCCAGGAAGACAACGCCGCAGAGAGAAGTAAGCCCTCGGACAATTGGAGCCCAAGGAGCGACCCTCTGCGCCGGGTGTGACACAATGGCACGGGCGCCTACCATAGACCGAAAATGACGTTACCTGAGCGGGCTCGCCGATTGGCCAAAAATGACGCCACCTGAGCGGGCTCGCCGATTGGCCGAACGTGACGTGACTTCGAGACACCGAAAGGGTTAAAACCCAGAGACCGGGAGCAGCAAGAGAGCATTCCTTCATTCCACTCTTTCGAGCTTCTTGCCACGGGCCGCAGCATCCGAGTTGCTGCCGGCCCGTAATGACTTTAAGACTGTTAATTTCTTTGTACTCTCACTGTAAATAACGTAAATAAACCTCCAGTTTTCATCTCAAAGTCCTCCTCAAACTCGGCCAACTCCCGCACCCAATGGCAAGATCCAACACTGCGCAGTGACAGCAGCAGCGGGACGCTGCCGCTGTTTGGATTTGTTTGTTCGCTTGGATTTTACGTGAGAAGCGAAGCCGAAACTCTTGAGAACTGGTTGAAAATACCAGCTCTACCTGTTGGACATGCGGCAGAGCTTCAGAAATACACTTTGACGAAATAAAACGATCGGACTGCAAGCGAAACTTCACTAGTGAACTGCTGGCGTCATTCTCGGTGAACTATCAACGCTCAGAATTGTCGGACGGGAAAGCCGGCAATGAAATTTAATTCTTTACTTGCTGCGACTCATTCGATTGAGAAATTTTGATGCTAATGCAGCGTAATCATGAGCGGCACGCTTTCGTCTCGAGCGCGGCAACAGGCGAGAGATCCGCTGTGGTTGCCTAGTGGCTATGGTGTTGGACTGCTACGCACGAGGTCGCGGGATCGAATCGCGGCCACGGCGGCCGCATTTCGATGGGAGCGAAATGCGAAAACACCCGTGTACTTAGATTTAGGTGCACGTCAATGAATCCCAGGTGGTCCAAATTTCCGGAGTCCCCCACTACGACTTGCCTCATAATGAGAAAGCTGTTCTCGCACGTAAAACCCCATAATTTAAGACGACAGCCACGCCTCTTATCGCTACAACATACGCGTATTAGTTCGGAAAAACGTCCGTCAAAAATCATAACTTAACCGGAGGACAACAATTTAAAGTGATTCCCATGCAGCATGAAAAACATGCAACATAGCGCACAGAAAGGGTTTCGTGGAATGCTCAAGAGGAGTGTACGGCGAGTGTACGGCATACCTCTTTCCTGCGGGCGGTGTTACATGGTACAAACGGGAAGGTGCCTAAACGTGAGACCACAGGAGCATAATCAGAAAGTTCAATAAGCGAAAGAGGGTTTTCTTGGGAACCAGTGCTCCCAATGCATATGTCATCCACGCTTTGAAAAAACAGAGGTAATAGTAAGCAATGCGCAAGAAAACACTAGACGCATCATTGAGGCAGCGGCTATCGCAGAAGGCAACTGCGTTAGAAAAGCATCCCTAGCATTGACTGCTAATGAATTTGCATTCCTGGGGTCTGTATGTGGGAGGCCGTTTTAGGCCTTGGCGCGGCCACCGTCCGTTCTTGTTTATTTGTGATGACCATGTTGACTTGCACGATTGTGACTGATTATGATCAAGTGCGCGAGAGTATATACCTTTTTGGAATAAACACCAGTTGGAAGTTTGCGCTTGTCCTTGTCGCCTTTTAGTGTCCCGTGTGAACTCTTGTGCTCGTCACATCAGCATGGAATACCAACCAGCCCGGTGTCACACCCATTAGGCACGCCCGTAGTGTAGGACTGAGAATTAATTTTGACGACCTGTATTTCCTTAACGTGAATCCGAATTTAACTTTGCACGAGTTCTCGCTCTTCATCTCCATTGAAATGACGCCCATGTCGAACAAGCGACCAGGAACTCGGCAGTGCTAAACACAGCCAAGAGTTAACTCATCCGCCGGTTGCATAAACGATGCATTAAATATACAGTAGGCTCCCTTTAGGACGAACTCGAACGGACCATGAAAATTAAACTTGTTTGTCTTATCAGAAGTTCGTCTTAACCGAATAATATTTGGCAACATGACCAGGTGCATCCAAATATCTTCGAAATGGTAAGTATAGCAGACCTAAACCGAGAGGAAAATGACATAGAAAGCATTTATTTAGTTACTGTTTTCAAGTGGTACTTTTGTTTGGTTTAATCCAGTCCGTGATAGACGTTTGGCTCTTCCGTGAAAATCGGCTAGCAGCCACAAACAATGTCATCACACCTAATGAACTGAAAATTCTGTGCCTTCGCGCTGCTGGAAAAAGTTCACCCGGGAGTTAAAGGAGGCGTCTGCCCCGTCGCACGTCTTCGATGCAGGCTCCGTACTAGTGAAAGTAGGAAGGAGCGCAATCAGCGCGCGTCATACCAACGCCTCCTAGATGAAAGTCTATGTGACCTTGAGCGGAGCGGGAAAGGAGAAACGAGGTGAAGGGTCGCGGAGGAGGAAGGTAGGTGGAGGCGCGCCGGGTTGACCTCCTCTGCCATTTGCTACAGGTTTCGATTGAGTTACGGACGTACCGCTTTCGTTACGTGATAGCATCTTCCTCGCGCGTCGTATGCTGCGTGTGCAAATGAAAGCGTGCGACGATGAGCCGACGATGGCGGCTCAATCTCGAGTGCTCAAAGGAGAAGCACGCGAGAAAGGAAGAGTGCGCGGACGGACAGCATGCCGTCTCCGGCCGCACGTGGTCACGCGGGCTTTAGTCTAGGTGCACCGATGGCTCGTAGCATTGCGTGCGCTGTGTTCTCGCCTCTAAGTTTGCGTTGAAGCGATAGAGAGCGCGAATGCCACTTCACTCACCGCTGCTGCTGCTACCGCGATTCCTCATGCCAGCGTTTCGACAGAGAGAGCCCGCAATCATCTAGTGTGATGTGTACATATTTGCCTGTGCGTGCTAACACTGTGCTTTAAGTTACTTAATAAACGAATGGTTACAAGAAGGTGTTCTACTCCGGTGGCTGCTGATTATTACGCGGCCGCGCGAACTCTGTCTTGAATACGGTCTTGGATGCGGAGAGTCTAGGCGCACTGACGACCGATAGTTCCACCTGCAGCACCCACACGGTTGCACGTCATAAGTTCACGAAGTGGGTGACGCGAAAGGACAACAACGTTTCACGAAAGTTGCTGTCTTTTTTGTTTCCTCCTTTTGTATTCGCTTCCGCCTGCGGCGATGTGTGCCGCAGGCCTCCGGCAGGGTGCCTTGATGCGCACGCCCTGAGGCACGGCCTATCGAGGCACCTTGGCCCCGCAATCGATAGCGGTGGCGGTCACTCTGAATGTCCGTTCGTAATCGAAAAGCACGTCTTAGGTGGTTCGCCTTAAGGAGATCTTTTTTTGCATTCAGTCTATGGAAAACCAAAAACTGTTCGCGTGTTTTGTTATATGCGAGAATTCGGCTTAACCGTTCTACTCGGCCGCCTTCTAGGTATGGCGCCGCCGCACGCCTCCACGCGAGCCCTATTTTGAAAGCGATTTGCGCTAGGGACAGTGCGCCGAGTGCCGATAGTTTCGTGTGCACTGTGTTTTCACCACTTAGTTCGCGTTGAAGCCAGAGGTAGCAAAACGGTCAGTTTGCTCGCTGCTACTGCCGCGGCAACTCGTTTTGACAGTGAGTTGCCGCGGTCATCGAGTAGATATGGTCATGTTTGCGTGTACGCACGTGACACCAGGCTTGTTAATTTAGATAGTAGGCGTATGTTTACAAGTTCACACGTTCGATAAAACTACTATCCTTACATCGTATAGCTGTCTAAATATTCCCTATTGGAATCGATGCTTCGTCTTTCGGACGAAACCGTGACTTTTTTCGTCCGTTGAATACCTGCAGAATGAGCAAATTAATAACAATTTTGCACGAACGCCACAGGAGTTGTCTAAGCATGCGAAAGCATACCGTCAAACTTTAGTTGGCCACCCTTAAATTTAGGTCGCCCACCCCTACATTACGGGGTGGTCCACACCCAATTTTAAGTTGGCACACCCCAAATATCTGTTGGCCCACCTGCAAATTTGGAGTTGGCCCACCCCTATTGTAGGCGTGCATGTTCTATGTACCCCTACGTATCCCTATAAGTATGCATAAATCTGATAATGCGTATTCTGTCTGTTCAATTTCATAATTATTTAATTTCGGTTGTTCCTTATCGCTTATAAAAGTAGCAATCTCCTCCATTTGCCCTATTATAACGATTCAACGTCGTCACAAATTACGCATTTTTGTGCCGATACAAGACAATAAACTTTTCGCATGATGGACAGACTTTGCTACGGTACTTGCGAAACAAGGAGTATGCATAAAAAAGGAACAAATAAGCACTTTATAGTCACTCTATACTCTGTTATTTGAGCTTTAAACGACATAACGCAATAACGAAAACATAATGGTCCGACGGTGGCTGCGGATATTGGCTGGGTGACCTTTATTTGAGTTTATTTTTTATTAGCTATACACGGGAAAGGTTTCATTTCCAAACGTGCATAATATAATAGCATTTACTAGGCGTTTAACAGCATTGCACCGCTTCAGCGTTTTTGAAAAATTTTCAGACGTAATAAAATATTGCAAAATATTCAACGTATACTTTCCACGACATCACTGCTCACTACCAGCTGGGACGCAGGCAGTTTCGGGCTCCTCACCCGAAGCTTGGCAGACCCCAGGCCTCGGTGGTGAGAATGCTGCAGACGGGCTCCTTTCCGTCTCGATCCAGGCTGACCCACTACACCCCGGGTGTGGATCCCCGCTGCCCCGCCTGGGGCAGGGAACGGTCCACCTTGAACCACATGATGTGGCAATGTTCTGCGTTGCACCGCTCTCCTTTCAACAGGCCAGAAGTCTGGGAAGAAGCCGTCAAGAGCGACGACCTTCAGGTCAAGCTTCGGGCTGTCCAAAGGGCCTCCGACTGGGCTGAAGATAAGGGTCTTCCGCCCCCGGCGCCAGTGCGGCCCGCGACTACGAAACCGTAGTCTTTTAGGGCCAAATAAAGATTCTGGTCGTCTGACTGTCTGTAGGTAACTTGAGAAACGATGGAGGTTATACAAAGTGGTATCTCGTGGCCCCTGTTGAAAGGGTTGGCTCCGTTTACCGCACTGCGCTGGGTGTACTCGTGCAGAAGGAATGAGTTTCTCACTCGCTACGTTTAGCGGTCTACTGCATGCTGTTTCCCCTGCCGTCCCTGATGTTTCAAGTGAGGGGTGTCCACCTCTCACGCCATGACACCTATAATGCCGCGGAGTCCTTTGAAGGCCCAGGTCTGCGATGTTGTCTCTGCGGGGAATCGTCCCGAGACCGTCGTTGACGCGACGGCCTCAATATTTGGCCTCTCTGAGGTCCATTGCCTTCAGCACATGGGAGGATTCAACTTCCAGGTCATCGTCAAGAGCATGGTTTCCATGGCTCTAATCGTCGACTGCATTGTCATCGCGACTGCCTAGTCATTGGTAGCGAGCGTTGTCCTGTCGTTCCCGTCAGCCCGTAGGTCACCAACGTAACCTGCCTCTTCTTGCCGTCCTTCGTTCCGTACGAAATCCTTGTTCAGGCACTCTCACCATAGGCCAAGGTTCTGTCAATCAAGGCTGGCGTTATAAGCGGACGCCGATGCGTGTTCACGGCCACCCACTTTGTTCGAATGGAAATGAGCACCACAACCCCTGTCCCCAATCATCTGCGAGTTTCTGGTCATCGTGTGACGTTTGACTACTGCGGCTTCCAACGCGTGTGTCTTCGGTGCGGCTCCAGCGATCACTACCGTGCACAGTGCATCGCAGCGTTCTGTGGCCGTTGTGGTATCCATGGCCACGAAAGCGACGGATGGGACGTTCTTTGTTGGCGCTGCGGGGATGGTCACAATACAGTCGGGGGCCCTGTGGGGTGTTCATATTCAGACACTATTGCTGGTGCCTTTCCCCCTTTACCGCCGGCGTCAGCTGCGGTCGCGACTGCGCGTAACGCTGTAACCAAAGAGATTGCCTTGACACTGATCAACGAGCGTCGGCAAATTACAAAGAAGTATGCTGCTCGATCAATCACAACACGCCATGTTCGCCGGCCTCATCAGCCGAAAAGGAGGACCGTGCTATTGATGACGTGGCCGATCGCAGCACGCCGTGTTCGCTGGCCTCCTAGAGCGAGGGACACGCGCGCTGAGGCCAGTTGCGCTTCCGCGGTGGAGGCTGCTACCATCCGTCCTGAGCGCATGGAAATTTGAGATACCGATGAAACATCTGGCCGTGCAATTTCTGATCTTGCTACACGCCCAAAGTCTGTGGCGGCTTCGTGCGTCTAAGTTGCGTCCCTTACAACGCCACATCTGATTTGTGGTTCTTCTACAAAAGCCACTGCGCCATTGCATCTGAATGAACCCCCGGCTGTCGAAATTGTCGGCGGCGATGACATCGATCCCGCAGCCCAACCGCTACCAGCATCATCATCATCATCTGAAAATAGCTTCAGGCTCGGAGTTGATAGTAGCATTGGACTCTCACCAAGCCTGGATGGACTCGACGTAGAAATGGCGGTCGCACGAGACGTAAAGCATGCCCACGCGCCAGTCTCTGGCTCGCGAACAGCGCCCCGGATCGCCGCGCCGAGTTACAACGGCCAACGGAACCTCGGCCTTTTTCGAGAGGGTCGAAGAAGTGACGTGTGTGCTGCATGTCCCCTGGACTTGTTCCCGGGGCGCCGACTTGAACAATACGACCAGGTCAGTTCAGGGACACATTTAACTAAATATGGCTGACACCCTGAATATTACTTCATTAAACGCACTGGGGTTTCGAAATACTATAAAACAAGCCGAAATTATCAGCGTAGCCCGCACTAAAACCTGTGACATTCTGTGTTTGCAAGAAACACATTTTTTCACCATTCGACATGTTCTTGCCTTCAAACGCACTTTCAACCAAGATTGTTTTTTGCCTTTCGCGTCATCACTCTCTAGTGGAATCGGTAGAATCGGTAGTGGAATCATAGCTCTCTTGCGAGATCATCAAGTTCTTTATGATGGGACAGCGCGGATATTGGGATTCGATTGTGTGCTATCCTCAGTTAGGTTACGTATATTGTGCATCTGTGGGCCCGCTCAAGCCACTAAGTGCAATCATTCTGTTCGTTACATTGACGTGTATTTCCTGGACGGTCGTCACGTGGTTCTTGTTGGGGATCTTTAGTGAGTTTTATACACGCGAGCAGATGTGCAAGGCGCGGGCTGCGGTCGCCCTGATTCGAACGCACGGGAGTTGCGTCGCCTCGTCCGGCACTTTTCGTTGCTGAATACATGGTTCATGGATACACAGATATATTTTCATCATTCTTTATGTGTCTGGAAGTTGCGACTTGGCGCACCGTCAAGCAGGTTAGACCGTGCCTATATGCCAAGCAATTTAGCTCAGTATGTCACCCGATCTGATGTGATAATTTTACCTTCATTTCCTGTCTATTTTCCGATCACATAACAGTTATGCTTGAAGTTTACTTTCCTGCTTCTTCATCAGCAAAACATTGGCGCCTCGACATCCGCGTTCTACATGACGCTCACTCGCGCTCTTGTTTGTCAAGAGTCTTGCGCGCTTCTGTTTCTAGATCTGACCCAGAAAGATGCCGTCGCGTCTACATTGTTCAGTTCAAGGTCGCGCACTCAGACGACGCACGTCAGAAGAACTGGCGGATACTGCCACGAAGCTCCATTTTTTTCCTTTGGCTCAATCAACTGACTCTGCTGATGCGGTCATAGCAACGTTAGCTACGCTAAGCGTTTCCAACGCCTTATTTGCAGCTTCGTCTTTGTTAGCTGCTGCTTGGCGATGCAGACGTAATCCATTTGCACACCGGGGAGTCCCACGCTTTGCAAGAAACTCTCTTTTTAGACAGCCGAATGTACTAGGTTCTGTGGCCCCAAGAGCACTTCCTGTTATCTCGCCTCCCTCGCGTGATTATTCGCTCTTTGTATCGCATTTTGAAAAATATGGCGCGTACGAATATGCAAATGAATCATGGTAATGTCGAAATGCTTAGTGAGCTGCCTCAGGTTCCACTTGAAGTCGCTGAAGGCCTTTATGCACGACCGTGAGCTGACGAAGCGAAAGCAGCATTCTATGAAGTCCCAATGCCGGACGGGTTACCTGTAGAGTTTTATCTAACATTATGGGAAGATATGGTGCAACTTTCGTGGCTGCTTTCAGCGGCTGCTTTGGGAACTTTGTATTCCAGTCTAGTTTTCGCGGTGGTCGTATTGTGCTGATACATAGACACGGTCCATCATCAGTTCGTCCAGAGGAATGGAGGCCAATCAAGCTTCTCAACGTTCACTTCAAAACTTTCACAGCTGTTCTTACCCGACGCTTGGGAAGCCTGATGCCTTCCTTAATACGACACCATCAGGCATGCTCAGTCCCTGGCATAGAGATACACAGACTCTCTCTCCTTCGTAACGCGTGACATAATGACATACACGCTGACCATGTCAGCACGTGATCTCCTAGTTTCACTAGATCAAGAAAAGGCATTCGATCTACTTGAACATAGCTACATATTTATTGTACTGACCTCGTTCGGCTTTTCGACAAATTTTATCACCCCCCCATCCCACTCCCATGTGTAGGGTAGCAAACCGGTTAAGCTAAACTGGCGAACCTTCCTACCTTTCCTCCTCCACTTTTTCCTTCCGTTCTTAAACTTACTAAGACTGCCTATTCAAATATCCGAAATAGATTGCTTCTTGATGGTCGGGAAAGTGCACCATTTCCCGTTACTCGTGGTGTTCGTCAGGGGTGGCCTCTGTCCCCAGTACTCTTCGTGCTCAGCCTTGAGCGATTTGTGCGCTAGGAAGTGAGAGACCTTTACATGTGCGGTCTCCCACTGCCTGGTAGAGGTGTTGTGAAGGTGACAGCCTTCGCCGATGATATCACATTGTATATCAGGAATGAAATAGCTTATCCCGTAGCCTTCGAATTTTCGCTGAGTACGGAAATATTTCAGATGCAGCGCTAATGTTTTTAAATGTCGTTATTAGTTCATTGGTCCACCACAGACAGGCCTAAGTCCCCTTTTCCATCTTCAAAAGAGCAACTCTATTCGTATTTGAGGCCTTGATTACCCCTATGATGGCTTATCAGACTCTGTGTGGCTCTCAATTCTTGAACATGTAAGGCGAAACATTCAAGACGTTCAAGGGTTTGATTTACCCCTATTAGAAAGAAGGTACTTAGCACAGTCTGTATATTGCGGCCGAGTGTGGTACGTTTGTGACATTGTACAGCCAGCATTACGGATTACTAGGTCTTTGCAGTTCCTTGTTGGTTCCTTCTTCTGGTCGCGCAGTACAGAACTGGTCTGTAGCGCGGCGCTTAGGCAACCGCTCTCGTGGTCTTTTCGCATTCCCATCCCGTATCTGTCCGATTCCTGCTGCTCGCTCTACGATTTGTGCTCCGCCTGTTACAGCGTGATCAGTGTCGCGCGCGTGAACTCGCCTGCTACTTCCTTATCACAAAAATTCGGTAGACTTAAATCGGGAGCTAAATGTGTTAAATGCACATGCATCTTATTCTACGGACGTGGCATTTTATCGCCACATACAACAGGTATTTCCTGATCCAGATGTTCTCGAAAACCGTGTTATAGATACTATGTCAGCCTTACCGCTTCCTTTAGTTCCCCCAGCGCGCCTCACATGTTCCAATTATGTGTCGTGGGAGGCGATAACGGCGTCGTTTCTGCCTGGCCACCTACGCGACTTCATGTGGCCTCTAGGGTGGCAAGTGCTCCCGACGCGTGACAAACTAGAGCTGTGGTGCATAGTCCCATCTTCGCTGCTTCGTAATTGCCCCCTTCAAGAATCCAACTAGCATGTGCTGCCGCAATGGACGTCGTTGCTAGGGTATTTTGGAGGGCCATGCTTGCTGGTTTCCGGGGCCTTGGAGTTATTACGTCTGGTGCGCGACCTTTAATTGCTGCGGGGCCTTTTGTCTGTGGCGTAACCGGTACGAAGCAATTGCCGCGTGAGATGGTCGCGGCGCTCTGTTTCCGCTTCTCAAGAGGCTCTATTTTGAGCTACTGTCGTTTCTGTCAGAGGAGTTGCTTCGAAAGTGATCATGCCGTTTCCTGTCAGTGGCTGATGGAGGTCTATGGCATAATTTTCAACCAGCCTGGTTCTTGTAGCCAGACCATCAAAATTATTAACTGAATATGCATGTATGTTGAATATTGCCCGTGGTTTCTATGTGCTTTCGTACGTATAATTACTTTATGTACCCCTCTCATAACATCACTACGAAATTATGTAAGGTGTCTCTGTCACATCATCATTGTACATGACCACTGTGTACATTGTAAATATACAACATCATTTCATATATGTGACAAATAGTTTATGTGTAACTGTGTGCTTCCGTCGGTGTATGTGGTTATATGTTAGTCAATGGGGACTTGGACTCTACTTTGAAAGCGTGCCGTGTATACAATGCTTCGTACTTTGTATTTGTTATAGTCCTAGGTGAATTGCGCCGTGATTGTGAATCAGTGTTCGTATCGTCTCTAGTTGAAATAAAGTTTTGTATTTTTGTAAACAAGTTCATGTACAATAGTGCCGTGCGCATTGTCTATATTACCTATATGAACAGACGGAGCGAATTACAATCTGGAAGCATTATATGTCCGTTAAATCTTCAGGCAAATAATATGCTTGCTGCAGGATGAAGGGTTCTCCGTGCAATTTACAAGTACCTCTGTCCTGCGCCTATCAAATCCAATTTGCACCTGCGAATTTCTTAATTTCATCATCCCATCGAGTCTTCTATCATCCTCGACTGCGCTTCCCTTCTCGTGGCGCCCATTGTGTAAGCTTAATGGCCCACCGGTTATCTAACCTAAGTATTATATGGCCTACTCAGCTCCATTTTTTCTCTTAATGTCAGTTAGAATATAGACTGTCCTCCTGTACTCTCAGATCCTCACCGCTCTCATCCTGTCTCTTAAAGTTGCGCCTAACATTCTTCGTTCCATCGCTCTTTGTGTGGTCCTTAACTTTGTCTCGAGCTTCTTTGCCAATCTCCACGCTTCTGCCACATATGTTCGCACCGGTAGAATGCACTGATTGTACAGCTTTATTTTCAATTATGGTGGTAAACTACCAGTCAGAATTTGACAGTGTCAGCCGTATGCGCTCCAACGCACTTTTATTCTTCTGTAAATTTCCTTCTCAAGATAAGGGTACCCTGTGAGTAATTGATTTTGGTAAACGTACTCTTTCACAGACTCTAGAGGATGACTGGCGATCCTGAACACTTTATCCCTTGCCAGGCTATTGATCCGTATTTTTGTCTTTTGCGTGTGAATCTTCAAACTTTCTCTTGCGCTCTCTCTGTTAACGACCTCAATGATTTGTTTTAACTCGTCTCCAGTGACGCTGAACAGGACATAGTAATCTGCAATCGATGGTTGTGAGATATTTGCCGATGAGCCTCACTCTTAGGCCTTCCCAGTTTAATAGCTTGAATACTTCTTCCAAGCATGAAATGGATAGCATTGGAGAGATTGTGTCTCCTTACCTAACCTCTTTCTTTATAGGTATCTTTCCACTCTTTTTTGTGGAGAATCAAGATAGCTGTGGAACCTTTGTACATATTTTCTAGGATATTTGCGTAAGCCTCCTGTACTCCTTGATTGCGTAATGCCTCATTGACAGCTGGCATTTCTATTGAATCAAAAGCCTTTTGCTAATCTACGAAAGCTATAGAGAGAGGCTGATTGTACCCTGCAGATTTCTCAATTACCTCATTGATGACATGATGTCCCGTGAGGTTGAAAATCCGCCGTGATAAAGCAGAATGACCGATGGCACAAAGACGCCAAAAATTTCACCAAATGCGATATTTGAGCACAGCTCTACACGTGTTCCCGCGTCGCACCGTCGCACCGGCATCACACCGATAACCCCATCGAGTGGTAGAGCCGCAAATCGTGGCGTTATGCATGCATACGTACAACGGCCACACGATGCGCGAAGGCGAGCTTTCTGGTTCCTTTTCTTTGGCGAGCTCCCTGACCTGTCATGCGAAAAGTGTAATGCCTTGTATCTGCATAAAAACGCACAATTTGCAAGGACATTTAGTCGTTATGAGGTTGTAAATCGTGATGACTGCGAGCTTTTATGTGATAACAAGCACCTTAATGCAAAAAAAAAAATAAGGAAGAGAATACACTGATTGATACATCGGGCTCTTTAGAAAATACGTATGGAAGCGTACAGTAGGGGTGGGCTAAGTGAAATTCGCGGATGGACTAGCTTGAAATATGGGGCAGGCCTAGTTAAATAAGGGGGTGGCCACGTTAAAGTTTGGGCGTCAGCCAACTTGAAATTTGAACCAGGGCAAGCTTAAATTTGGGAGCGGACTAAGTTGTAATCAGGAGACGGGCCAACTTAAATTAAGGAGTGAGCCACTTCGAAACTTGAGGATAGCCTAAGTTAAGTTGGGGAGCGGGCCAACCTAAGTTTGGGGATAGGCCAACTTGAAATTTCAGGCTGGGTAAACATAAACGTAATTACTTTCTGCGTCCTCATTCAGTCGCGATTAAACATTTGATGATGGAGTCAAACCAACTAGCCCGCAAACTTGTTTTAATTAACAAGCACGGTATCACGTGAGCAGAGGTAAACATACATACATCTCATTGGATGAGCGTGGTAACTCTATCAAAATGCTGGAGTCAGGCCAATGTTAACTTAGTAAGCGAATATTTACAACGTTATGCCGCCGATTAAACTACTATCCTCACTTCGTAAAGCTACAGACTAATTTGCTATCGCAATTGGGGCTTCGCCTTTCCGACGAAACTGTGACTGTTTTTTCACAGGCGCGCAAAGCGCGGACATTGGCGCAATGCCATCAGATGGCGCAGCGTGTCCAGAGGGAAGCGCCCAGAGGAACGCGGCTCATACATGACGCATTTTGACGGTGGTGTGTCTCTACATTTCCTTAATGCTAATCGTATGAACTTTGAAAGTCATCCTGCATTGGTTTCCGCTCCAATATTTCTCTACAGCTGTACATCCATTTTTGGCAGAATGGGTGAAACATAATGTCACTCGGACTCGTTATGCTTCTATCGAAAATACCACAAGCGAGACTAGACGGCAATTTAGCTACTGAAACGTGCCTGGTGAGAGGCAGAGAATGCTTTGCATTAAACGTCACATGTCCTAACGCTTCACTTGACGTACTGTAACGCGTTGACATTCGCGCCTCCCTGTTATTTCATACGTGAACAATCTCCTAGTAATAGAGGACTTTTTACTATTGTCCGCCGACCTGCGGCCGTTTCAGACTGCACAACGCCGTCGCATAAGAAACAGTGAGACGGCACAGATAGTGCCTTTATACTGCCTCCCGGATGGGCCTGCCCCATAACGCGGCGATGAATACAACTTCGGACTGTTTGCTATGGTGCACGTGGATTACTGCTCGAAAGACAATAAAGCAGCATCAGCGAGATGCGTCTAGTATGCACTCATAATGGTAGAGCGAAAATGCGTACTTAATGCTGTCGAACGAAAGATAACAGCCTAGCCTTGGAGTTCGTTGCTAGGAAGGGCGCATTGATTGGCCGCGGAAAAATGATAAAATGCGATAGCCACCGGGCTGAGCAAAACATGTCAAGCAAACAAAGAAAACGAAACATATAGAGAGGGGGGAGAAGGGAATCCACGTATGAGGGGAGTGAGGGGCGTATAAAAAGAACATCACGTGGAACACAATATGAGATGTAGAGAAAATAAGCGTTAAAAAGTTTGGCTCAGTTAATAAGAAATGATAAAGGCCGGAACAGAAATTGAGTGCTTGGTAACACAGAAGGACGGAAAGGGAAAAGTCACCCATGAGATGGATAAATAAGCCAGAAGGTTTGAATACCGAGATGTTAAATCAGAAGAGAGCGATGGAGATAAATAATTCTGAAGGGATAAAAGAAAGCCCATATTCAAGAAAACAAAAAGTGATGTAAATAATCAGAGAGGACAGAGCCAGTATGCCGCATGCACTATGTCGAAACACATGGACGAGCTTACGGAAGAAGCGGTATATACAGCTCAAAATGTGGGTGAGTGGAGAGGCATGAAGGGAACAGCAACTGTTCGCCGCGTGCCGGCTTGCTGAAGAGCTCTGCATTTGAAAACCAAATCATGTCGCTTTCCAGCGCGGAAATGTTGAAAATAGTCCTTTTCTGCTCCCTCACATATTTTTTATCTCTCAGGTGTCATTTACCTCTCAGTTCTGACCTTTATTTTTTTTATTGCCTTCAATAGACGCAAGTTGAAGGACAGCCTACAGCGGAGTTTAAGCCGAACAGTCGAGACAAAGAGGATTCAAAGCAGGCTTCAAGCATCGCGTCCAAACCAACCTCCGACGGGAGGAGCTTTTTCATGGCCCTTCGTTTATCTGCGTCGGTTCGCTGTGCCATCGTCTCCACCTGAAATTTCCGGGAGTTCGCGAGAGCGCGGGTGCATATAATCGGGCATAGTTCGTGGGGTTGCATATCATCTCGGTGTTTTAAGTCCCCACTTGCGCCAAGATGAGAAGCCATTCGACGCTGGTGCACATTGGCTGCGGCGCCATTCAATCCACTCTCATAATATTTGTTTCATGCTTCCACAGTGAGCGCTTGGTACTCCACGTTGTTGGTACATAAGTATAGCTATATATAATAAAGTCTAATTCCACGTCCCAAACTCGCCTGGAGTTTGTTTGGATGGTCATCTTTTCTCCTTTCTACACATTTTAAACAAAGTTGGAGTTCTCCCCAAAGAACACATCTGTGGAGAAGACCACTACAGTGCTCATGTGCTACCTCCAGACAAATTGACTACAGAACCGCCTTCAGGTGCATTTGTTACCTTTCTTAAGAATGTGCACCTGCGTTCATTCTTATTTTATTGTGATAGCAGATATACGCCATTACGGACGCATTGCTGCCGTCGCCGTCGCCATGATTGTCCGTATAAAGTCCAATGGCGGTAATAGAGTGTTTTAGTTGAGCGTGTTTACGCTCCGCTAAGCAGTTAAGCGGAGCGGAGGCGCGAATGCGCATGCGTCGTCCGCTTAGCCGTAAGCGGGATAGCGGAGCGAGGAACACGGTCCGCTTAGAAGCTGCCTGAGCGGAGCGTGCCGCGCAGCACTTTGGCTAGCGTTGGCGTCAGAACGGATTGGATTGGATGCAGAAAGCAAGCGCGCTGGCTAACACGTGGCGTTCCCCAAGACGGCGCTTTATTTTCCATTGGATAATATGCACCGGTAACGCATTACAAGCGCACGTCTAGATACTTCATGCAGAAACAAGTTATATATATACATATATACGTTTTACGGTATAAGAGTGATCATAAAGTGTTTGTGTTTTCTTTCATTACCCTGAATTTAGCCAGGGGGCGCTGCAACCACGAAAGGTCCGCTCCGCTACGCAAAACGTGCAACTAAAACGTGAAAATCGCCCGCCGCTCCGCTGTGGCTTAGCGGGGCCGCTCGGAGCGGAGCGTGCCGTAAAGACGCTCAACTAAAACACTCTAATATCGTCGCCACTCGCCGTATGCCGTATGTGCGAGTGAAAGTGTGGGAAGGAGAGCCGATGACGGCGGCTCAAACTCGCGCACGTAAGGCAGAAAAGCGGGGAGCAAGCGCGCCGTCGTCCATCGCGTGCAAGGCGCCGGGAGGAGACGAGGCGGCGGCGCCGTTCTGCTGCGTGTGGCACGGCCGCGCGAGGCCATCTTAAAAGAGATCTACGAGGGGCACAGAGTGCTGATAGCTTCGTGTGCGCTGTGTTTTCTTCGCTTAGTTCGCGTTGAAGCGAGAGGACGGACAAAATGCAATTCACTCGCTGCTGCTGCGCGCTCCCTCACTCCAGTGTTTTGCCAGCGTTTCCGCGTTCATCGAGTGAGATGTGTTCATGTTTGCTTGTGCGCGCGTGACACCATGACTGTTAATTTAGTTAGTAAGCGAATGTTTATAAGTTTATAGGGCCGATAAAGCTACTATCCTTACAATTCGTACAGCTGTTTACTAATTTGCTAACCGATGATCCGCCTTTCAGGCTAAACTACGACTTTTTCCTCTTATTTTTGCCGTCTTCTCTAAATTTCCTCCCAACGCAGAGCAATAAATAAAACCTATCTATCTATCTATCTATCTATCTATCTATCTATCTATCTATCTATCTATCTATCTATCTATCTATCTATCTATCTATCTATCTATCTATCTATCTATCTATCTATCTATCTATCTATCTATCTATCTCTGTAGATCAAGCAGCAACATCCAGAAACAGTTGGGCGGTAATCTAAGGGACTACTGGTGGCACATACTACAGACCGACTAAGATGTTTCAATAAAGCTTACTCCCTCAGTCCATACCGCCCATTCTGAAGGCAGTTCTCCCAAGGATCAGTGTATCAGAGAGAAAGAAAGAGGGATAGGTAGTGAGGTTAACCAAGGACGTTCCCGGTTGGCTACCCTACGCTTGGGGAGGGGGAAAGGGGAAGAATAGATACGTACGACAGAGAAGAAAATTTTGAGCGCAGCTCTATGCGTGTATTCATTTCGGGATATATATTGGCTGGAGCGGACAACCTGTCTCGTGCGGCACGTTGCAAACGGAGTGAAGTGCGGCACGACTACCTCGCTAATCGAGAGATCGCGAGAGGAAGCGCGTGGGTGACGCGTGGACGAGATGCACAGCAGCCACCGCAGACAGACCTCCACTCATGCAGCGCCTTATTTTCATATATGGTATTGGTGAACGCGCTCGCCGCATGCCTTGGATGGCGTCATCGGTGAACAGACGGCGGCGCGGTACTTTGGCGTCATCTGGTATCGGTCGCTGCAGAGTCCGTCTTGCGTGGCACTGCGCTTTTCTTCTCACACTTTCGTCATACCGACTGCGTCCGCCTTCGGCCTCATGGTCCAGCTGCACCAACACCCTCTAGAGAACTTAAGGCGTTCTGGCTGTACCCTCTCCCCTTTAGTTACGTCACACAAAGGAGGCCCACATAGAAGTTCCGTACAGCGTGCTACGAAGCTATGAGCGGCGCACCTGTGTTAAAAATGATACGCGGAAGACCGAGGGGGCGACGACGGCGTTAACAATGCGATTAGTTCGGGGAACCTTGCCACTCCTTGGATAGCTTCGGGGTTAGAAAAGTCCTGGCATGCTGCGACATGCTTCCGAGCGCACTTTTGTTCTGGACGTGAACCGTGCATGTATAGTCTCGGCGCTTGTGCTGCGATTGCGGTTGTGTATCCGGGAAGCCTTCATTGCCGCGGAATGTGGATTACGTTCATGCCAGGATATGAATAATAAGTGCTGCGTGCCCAATTGCTGGAGCAATTACAAATCGGAGCCGAAAAATTATGCGTTCATGTTTCCGCAAGATCAGTGACAGAATATTGAGTGCCAATGCCAAGGCAAAGAAGAGAAAAGCTGGAATTCTGCAGAATAATGCAGCTGTTTCTTTGTAAATAGTTGCACAAATGTTTTGTATCTCCATTACCAAATTCATTGGAGGTGTTGTAAATATGTGGACTGCGGTACTGTATGTAATAATGTCTCGAAAACAAGATTATTCGTTTAGAGCCTAATCTAGACTGGAATACATACATGTCTCCCGAATGTGAAGAAGGGCACACCAGTGAAGATGTCGTGAGATATGTGTTATGGTGCAGTGCTAACATTTTGTTGAAGAACTTTTGTGGTCGCATGAACGGAAAACTATTTGACGCCGACGATAAATCAAGGTAAAGAAGCTACTCACGAGAAGAGGGCAGCACTGTGACTTAAGCCATGCTTCCTGTCATCATTTACCCGAAATTCGTTCTCAATCCTAAAGTTGAACCATTTCATTTTTTTTATGCATGGGCTTTTTATTAATGGAGCGCGTACATAGGTTTGCATAAATAAAAGAAATTCGGAACACCTTCTGTTCTCTGCGGGCCATTTGCTCAACTATGCCTAAAAAAACAATAACCGTGCTCTGGCTAACGTTCCCCATGAGAGCGCGATCTCTTCATTCAACCCGTATGCCCGAGCACGCCGCCGTCCTTTTCTCCGTGACGTCACTGGCCGAGCGCTCAGGCCTTCTCTTGTCTAGGTGGTGTTGGCTGCACCCTCCTCCTACACCTTCGTCCTCGCGCTCTGTTCGCTATCACCGTCTTTCATCCACCGCTGCGCTCTGCGCTCGCTCTTTCATCCTTTGCAGAGCTCGTTCGCTCGATTACGCCGAGGACACGGGCTCTTAGCACAGGAACGGGTGGCTAAGAGCTGGGCTCTAATAATAAATAGTCAGCCGCAGAAGAATCTCCGCTGTCACAAGCGTTCGTACTGTCTAGTAGCCTTCAAGAAGTGCAGAAAGGCTTTTTTGCCTTTTGCATGCCAGAATGCATAGGCCGTGGTGCCAGGATCTTTTTCACTGAGGGCGCTCTATTATCTAACAGGCTGGGTTTAATTAGTAGAGCACGTCGTTGAGCGTCAAAGGATGGGAAATGACGCAGAAGGTGCTCTAGATACTCATCCCACCCGCACAAATTGCACGCCGCACTGTAGGCCACTCCTGCTAGGAATGAATAGGAATTTGTAGATGTGACGCCCAACCCCATCAATTTATGACTTCTAAACGTCGCTTCGTGCTAAGATATTCGCAACTAGACTAGCGTCTGAGTTCCTGATGTCTCAGGAAATGCAAGTGGTTTCGCTCACATTTCAAAATATACTTGGAAGCGACGTCACATTATGAATTTGGGGATGTACATCATTAACTATGGATATACGCACCTTTCTTTTTCATTGGTCGTCACTCCTAATTTCTTCCCTTATCCAGTGCAGAGCATGCAGACAATAGCACGATATAGGCCGTGACGGCTTCTCTGCCTTTCTGTAAACACACTCCTCTCTTTCTCTCTCTCTCTCTTTCTAGAGGCTTTCCTTTTCCGATCTTTTCCGCCTGTTCTCCTTGGGCCTTCTTCGCGTCATAAGCTACTGGTCGTTTAACTTTTCATCTCAACTCTCAAATTCGATTTGCTATCGGAAGTCCAATTTGGAGCCGCGCCTCATGCACGAAGGTCCGTCTAGGATGTCTGAAGTAAATCAATGTTGTTCGCTAATATCACTAAACCAAACTGATGCGCAAGTGCGCGCAGACAGAGTACACATGCGATTTTTCCTGTCTCACTCACATCGTGGCATTAGAGCACATCTCTATGTCGTCACGGAATATGCAAGACACGCGGAACGCTGCTAACTTCATCAGTAGCTGAACGCGCTGCTCCACTTGCTAGGGACGCGCGGACTTTGTGACGAACTTCATGCTTTCGAATGCTGCATTGGGTTGCGTGCACACCTCTGAATATTTAAAGCAAAGCGTTCTTTGCTTCCGTTATGCTACTATTCTGCATTGCGCTATTTATCCTCCTACTCAAGCCTAAACGAAAATCGTTTTATCAGGAGATAAAAGGAGCAGGGCCGATGAGCAGACAGGGAGAAAGACATGAATGTAGCACACCCAATAGTATCCGGAGGGCCCGAAACCGAAGTGGCAACGAATGAGGAAGGCAACTATATTTAGCGCCGTTTACAACAATTACGCTGATGAGAATTGTTCTAATGTGTGCACGAACAGAACACGCGATAGAAATGAAAGCATTTCGGTCTTGAGCGCAGTCTTCCACTTGAGCCGCACATCTGACAGCCTTGACGAAACTGTATCTGCGGTGAGTGTGGGCCTGTTTGTCATCGTGACGATCCTACCCGCATGTCGCATTGTCAGCTTCACGATAATTTCGTCGTAGTGAGATTACAGGCGAGACAGGCTGGGAACCTAGGTTAATGCTTTTGTCTGTCGACAGTAAGCTAACGACAGCCGCAGCTGTTATCGGCATTGGTAGCAAGAAAGCACTGATCCTGTTAGTGTGCAGAGTGCGCAGCTTCATTCGCCCTGTCATTGGCAATGATTCTGCAGTGGCGGATATAAAAGGGAGGAGTGACCCAAACACTGCTGTAATTTCTGCATCTTATTTTTCGTATAAGACGGAGCGCTAACAATTATGACACTGCTGCACGCGCAAAAAGAAAAACTGCGACACGACAGCCTCCCGTTCACACATCAACGCGACTTTGCGCAGGATTTAATGAACGTATGGATAGCTGTTTGAACTGACCCCTCAACTGGCGCACAGCTGATATGCACCAAACGACAACAGACTTGTGTGTCGATTATCATTTGTCGAAAATACGAGCGCCATCTTTGTATCCGACAACTGCTTACTTTTCACCTTTTTTGTTCGCTTCAGAGCTCGTAAGAAGCTACATGTACCATCTAGACACGTTTGTTAAACATTTCTTTGTTAAACGTACGACAGCTCCCTTCCACATCAAAAGAAACCTTCGCAGGACATTCATGGACCTCCGCCAAGTTTCACATTTAGACTTACACAATACACGTGCCTGAAATTGCTCTGGCTTGTCGCGCTCTGTGGGTAGCAAAAGAAGAACGCGAGTGCAGGTTACAAAGGCGTACGGCGCATTTACCTACAGGGGAAGGGGGGGGGGGAAGAAGACGCCTGGGAAGGCCGGTATTGAGATACCAAGTGCGCCTGTCGGCTGCGCCGCGAGAAATCGCATTGAGGCGGCCGTTCTCCCCTAGCCCCTCCAATCGAGCATCGGCGAACGGCTACATGCATAATAAATCACGGCGTGCGAACGACTGGCTGTCACCGCGCTGGGACGCCAGGAGAAGAGCGAGAAAATTGTGAACGTAGAGAGGGAAGTGCCGCGAGATCTGACGCGCGTAACGATCCGAATCTTCTTGCTTCGAGTGACGTCGCAATTTCAAACTATCGTAGAAGAGCGCAAGAAGAGAGGGTGTGGTTGACAAAAACCAGCGGAGGCCAGAGTATTAAGAGGAAGCTTTAGCTCGAGTGCTCCTATCTAAATACATGTAAAAGGAGAATTCGTTTTTCTCGGCAACCACTGCACGAAATTTGACGAGGTTTGTTGCATTTAAAAGACAAACTTAAAATCTAGTGACTGTTGGTTTCGAATTTTTGAGTTAGGTTGTGAATTTTTTATTAAAAATTCCCAAAAATCGAAAATTTTCAAAAAACGAAACTATCAAGTTTACAACTCTGTAACTCAACCACTAAACATGATAATACGATTCTGTGAATTGCGTCTAATAGTACATCTAAAGCGGACAAAATTGATGTGTTACACATGAATATAAAAAAAATTTAATCATAGGCAAATACAACTTTTGCGAAACCGTTGTAACCGACGTAACAAATTCACATAAGATGTAAAATGACATATTGAATTTGTCCGCTTTGAATGATCTAATGGATGCCGTTTACAGAACCGCGATATCAGTTCTTGATGCAGAGCTATGAATTTGTAAACTTCGTGCTTCCATTTTTTTCAAACGGTCAAATATTTCAAAATCGATTTAAGAAAATTCAAGCCCTAAATCGAAATTCCGCTTCCAACAGTCACTAGAATTTAACTTTCTCTTTGAAATGCAACAAATTTCATCAAAATCGGTCCAGGGGTTATCTCATAAAAACGTTTTTGCGTTTTACATGTATTTGAATAGGCCGCGTCGGAGTTGGGCCCGAGCTAAAGCTTCCTCTTAAATATGATAACATCTATTATCTGGGCCGCATAGTTGCGATGGGATCGTAATCTTGTATTTGCCATGTGCTACGCGCTGCGATGGTGTGTGTGGCACGTTCCTTTTATCTGTTACTTACTTGTTTTGTCCATATACTTGTTTTCCCGTTCGCATTCCCTGTGCAAGTGGTGCGATTGTGTGTATCAAGAGACCGTAACCGGTGTGGAGTAAAACTTTGTTGGAAGGAACAAAGGTTGCATATTTGGTTGCTGCTGTGAAGTACTGCGTTGTCGACGTATAGCAGGAAAAGACAATAAAAATGGCGGACGAAAAAAAAACGGGGACAGAGAAAAGTGAGAGACAGCGCATCCGACTAATAATGAAGGAGATTTCAGGGAAGAAGGCTGAGTGGTTGATAATGTACCTCGGTGAAACCGAGAAAACAAAAAGTATAAAACAGGAAAAAAAAGCACAAGGGGGTGTTCGCGAAGTTTTGTAGCTGTGCGCTGCGTGAAAACGTCCTCCTCGAAGGAATTCATGACTCGATGGTGCAGGCACCTGCACATGTCGTGCAGTTACGGCGAATTAAGAATAATGGATAGTACCGGATTTCCAGCTAAGACAGTCATCGCGCGAGATTCGACGGATGCTTTAAGTGCGGCTTCGTATATGGCACCCTTGTGTGTTACGTGGAATGTTGTAAGTCGAATGTTATTAGTTTATTTCGGAGGAGTACTAATAATCAGCGTCAAAAGATTCCAGCCGTGAACTGATATAATTATTTCAGACACATTCATGCCGAAGGCGCGCTTAATGTCGCAATTACAACGCCTCTCTACTTTAGCGTGTTGATCTGCGTATCTCCCCAACTACTGAAATGGAAGTCGACACAGAAGCATCGGATAAGCAATGTATCATACTGAGATATCCATTCTCAGTTTGAGTGCTTGGCCTTGTGACGCCCACATTTCGCAAGTGCGACAGAAACTTTTAATGGACAGTCGTACAAAACGCAGGGCACTCATCATGATATTAGGAATTATATTAGGAAATCTACGAAAGATCTCACGAATATAAATAAAAGGATAAGAAAATTGTGAAATGGTTGCTTACTTTCGAGATTAAAAGCGCTGTTAGAAATACTGTAGTGTCTGCACGCACAGCTCGTGGGGCGTATCAAGGTCTGCTATGCCATATTGTGAGGCTTGCGTGAAACCGGAGATAGCGTTTGCCGGCACATTTTCTGTTTTAGCTCACTCTTTGTCTGGTTATGTATCGCGCGTACGAATTCAGTGAATGAATGAATGAATGAATGAATGAGAATCATCCGCACCTTTGCGCTTTCGCGTTTTGTAGAAGACCCGGTAAATAAACGGACGCAGACAGCAAAATTGCAATATCTAATAGCGCTCATAAAATGTATAATATGGTGCATAACGCGAAAACCGAGGAGGTGGAGGCAGGCAGGGGTGGGGGGCGCTCGAAGCTCTGCCGCTATGCGTTGTACAGGAAGTCATTGCTCCGTTTAGGAACAGCAATTATAAGGAGGCGAGTGCGTTTCAGAACGCGCTTTCTTTGCTTTATTTTCACATTTTTTTTTCATGCTCTGCCTCTCTCTCCACCCTCGCAGCACCGCATCCATTTCCGAATAAACTAAATTTGAAACTTTATTTATTGTCCTCAGAATCGCTATCTCGAGGTCCCATGAAGCGTTTAAAGAAAGAATAAGAAAGAAAAGGTGAAAGAAAATAACCGGCCAGCTTTTGGGGATATGACAAAAGCAGGGAAAAACGATAAAATGCACTCACGCGCCTTTTTCCCCTTACGTTCGTTTCACTCACGGTTTCTCGGCTCTTTCGCAGCATCCTCTTCCGCTCCTTTCTTTGTTCTTTCACCTTCCAATCCACAAACTCGACTAACGAGATGAGCAAACAACGGGTCGCGTATTTGGTAAAACGGCCGACGAAACGACCAAGGCCGGTTTCACCCAGTAACTAGCCGAAAGCGGTGAAGACGAAGGAAAAGAGAAATTCGGTAGCAATCCCTGGTTCCTTCTTGTTTTGCCTGTTCCGCGGAATCTGCTCACAAAGCGTGGGTTTTAAATGGGAGAGCATAATGTTTTTTTCATTGTCATTTTTTTCTACTGGCAGTAAAAAACAAAAAAAAAAAAAGGTCCGACGCAGGCTGGCAACTTCCTGCGAAAGCTGCAATGTGCCCCCTTGCTTCACTGGGAGGCAGATGGGAAGAGCGCAGGAATAAAAAAATAAAGAAATAAACTACTTGTAATGAATAGGAAGAGAATTGAGCGAACGAACGAAGAAGCCAATGAGGGGGGCACCCTATGGGGTGCCGAATAAGCGGCAAGGCGGCTAACACGCGAATGTACGCTGAGAGAAGCCAAAGGCGAGAACGAAAGGAAGTATGTCTTATCGACAGGAAACAGTGAACCATGAGCTGTAGGCGCCTGAATGTGTTGTGTTCATGCGAGCGCATGCGTGTTCCAATGTGCGCAAGTAGAAGGGTTCATGCATTTCTGATGTCTTCTTGTATGTTCTTCTACCTTTTCATGATCTTGGGCAAGCCAGGCGAATAACTAAGCGTTATATATCTATGCTCCACTACATACACTTGCGTTAAAAAAAAGAAAAAGACGACAGCGTACTGTAGCTCTTGCGGGGATGATTCCAAGTTCTCAAGCTCCTGAGCTTAGCGCTTCCGCAAAAGCGGCGGCTAATCTGTGCGTAAAGAAACTCGAAGCTCGTTTGACACGCATTAATCTTCCTGCACGCTGCGTGTGACGCTAGTTTGCATCACATAACACAGTGATGTAATGATCCGTTCAATTAACATCATGTTCGCGCATAGTTGAGTGAATATGGTACACTGTTTTAACATCCACCTTTCGCTCCTGTTGTGTCTTCGATGCCCTCTCTTTTTCAGAAACACGCTCGCAGGATACCGTTCGAAGCTCGTGCCCTGTGACAGTGGGTATAGATGTACGAAAAGAGTGAACGTGCGCAAAATTACGCACGCCGGCGTGCCGAAGCAGTGCGGAAAAGCATAGCCTTCGAGACTAGCGGACATTAATATTTGGGGAGGGGGTGAGGCGATGCGAGCCCCAAGAAAGGCGTAGATGAAAGCAAATCTGCGTTTCCCTACCCCCCCCCCCCCCCCATAGCAAACCAAACAACATTGCCAAATATTCAATGATGCGCACTTTAACATGCGACCTTGACGGGAAAGTTGACGGGACCTTGATGGGAAACGATGCGATCGAGCCAGATCAAGAAAAGCGTAATTTCTTTTTCAGCGTCTTTTAAAACATACTACAGATGACGGTATAAATTGTTTGCACACGGATCATGATATGAAAATCGTCTATTGTATACTTCGTATTTAGTGCTTCTGCGCCTCTGGAGTGCTCTCGCTACCCTTTAGTACTAATCTTCGCTCTTAAACTCCACAGAGCAAGACTATAGCTCTCTAAGAGCACCCCCCGTGTCTGCCCGGAGCGTTTCCGGTTTCGTTCGCTGCACCCCAAGGGTGTCGTCGCTCGCAGCAGTTCCCGGTTTCATTTCCCGAAAACTCTTGCTTCTTTTATCGTCGCTATTTGGCGGGAGTCCTCGACACTTGAAGACTTCTAAGCGACCACGCTGTTGTCCACTGTCGCGCTTAGTTCTTCTCCGGGACTTTTCTGAAGCTCCGTGACTTTGAGTAATGGATGTCACGCTGTTTATGAGCCGTGAGCCGATAGCAAGCAAAGTACAAAGCTAAGGTGCCGGAGGAGCTGCTACACAGGGAAGAGAGAGAGAGAGAGAGACAGACAGATAGCCGAAAGTGAAGATCTATACGACCTCGTGGCGTTCGTTGTTTGATCTCGTTGGATCATTGGTGCCGATCGTCGGCGCCGGTGTAGCGGGCTTTTCGTTTCGGCTGCGATGATGTATGGTGGCACCAACCTTACCAGCGCGATGGTTGCGCTTTAATGACCTCTCAACTCTGTTTCATTGAACGAAGTAGGTGCAATGCTGAATACCTCGGCTCCAGCCGATCAGCGTTATTGTTCTGGCGTTTGTTATTTGGTTTAGGAGGACAGATAGAAATTGATTTCGCACAGCGGCGCGTATAGCAGACTCACTGTATTAGATGGCAGCGAAGCGCCTGTCGAATTTGCTCATTTCATTAAGTGCTCGGCTTTCCGAAAACGCACTAAATCTACGGAAACATGACCAAATCTTTCTTCAGCGTGGTGTAGAAACCAGTTTGAGCAGACTCCTTCTTAAATGTGTCTGGTCTAATTTTGGAAAGACGGAACTCGAATTTAACCTAGCTGAACTCAGTCTGGCTTTTCTTTTCTTCTCCTGTTTCTTCGTGAAGTGACAGGTAACTCCTATGCGGCGTCAGTGTGACCGTTAGAGACCGGAACTTCAGGCAAAATGCCCATTTTTTTTTTCCTTACGTGACTATCGCAGCATATTCGATATATTAGCACGAATCAAGCGGTTCAAAGAATTTTAAGAATGGTTTAATATGGGCTATAAGTTTCTATTTTAGTGTTTGCACCTATTTTTGTTTCTGAGGGCCTCAAAATGTAGTTTTCTGACTGAAGTGCTCAAAAAGTTGGCACACCTCGAAATTTCAAGTTGGGTGACCCCCATATTTCAGTTGGCCCACTGCTACTATAGGATGACCCATGCATTTTCTATGGAGCCCTATGCATCTCTATGGGAATGCATAAATGTGATTATGAGCATTTTCTCTGATCAATTTCTTTGGTTCCAGGTCTTCCTCCCTCTAATTTCTACTATTACAACGATTAAATGCCTTAACCTCGCAAATTACGCATTTTTGTGCAGATACAAGGCACTATTCGCGTGATGATCAGGTTTTGCTGGGGTACTCGCCAAACGATGCTTACGCATTAAACAGAATGCAAAATTTTTCAGTCATTCCACTCTGTGAAGGTTAGACCAACGAAGCACACGACAAAGAGGTGACACAGAATTTTGAACAAAGGTACGAACACATTTATTGTCTTCATCGGTGGTCATACTGACGAAAGGTACGCACACGCATTTATTTTCATAAATCCGCGTTCACTTGTGTTATACATTCGTTTATATATATTCGTGTTTTCACTTCACGATGTATTGAGGCAGAGAATTTTAGACCGAAATCGCCGCATCTACTGGCAGTGGGCCAGTGCCGTCAGCGCCTTCGATGAGGGAGGGGCAGGATGGGAACGCTGGCATGATGAGCGGCAACGGAGCCAGTTGTAGAAGACGAACGCGCGAGCAGGTGGCACAAGCCAATGCTGATGATGACAGTTCTTTGCTCGCATATATTTGTTGACGGACACGAAAAATGCGCGGAACCCTAGCCATAAACGGCTTCGCTGTAATAAGTTCTTTATAGGACCTAACGCAAAAAGTCGCAGTTTCGTCCGAAAGGCGAAGCATCGATTCCGATAGTAAATTAGTGCACAGCCATACGAAATAAGGATAATAGTTTTATCGGCCGTATCAACTTGTAAACATAGGCATACCATATACTTGATGACAACTGTCGGTGGCTATGAAGGAAAAGCTACGGGCGCGTGGCTTCTGCACACGTGTTAGCATGCCAAGTCGTCCGGCATCGTTTGGCAGTGCTTTTCGTTGCTCGAAACCGACGCTGAATCAGCGCAGCTTCCACGTGTAACGGTTTCGCGTTTTCCCAGACGCTGAAGGGAAAAGGCGCAAAATACGCAAACCTTAACATTCTGTGGTGTGTTCTGTCTTATTGAACTGTTGCTAATAAGGTGTCTATGTTTTGTCTTCCCCAGTTTAAAGTAACATGGACTAAAACGCGGGACTCTCTTCAGAAACGCTCTGACGTGTGCGCGCTTGGCCTCCGTAGCTTTCCCTTCATAACCACAGCAAGTTATCCGCGAGTTTAAGTAAATTAACAAGCATAATATCACGCGCACAGAAGCCAACATGAACACATATCACTAGATGACCGCGGAGACTCGCTGTCAAAACGTTGCAGTGAGGAAACGTGGAAGTAAAACACGTTGTTGGGCTAGTTGGTGCATGGTATTTAAGAAAACACAGCCAAAATTGCTATCATCACGAATGTTGCTAATATTTGCATTACTGGGCTTAGGCAAATATAGACGTGAGATGCCTTGAAAGATACAAGGTGGATGCGGCCTTTGGAATTTATTTGTATTTTCTTGACGGTCGGTTGCGATAAGCCGATTGTGCAATCGTCATGAGACAGAGTGCCCTTCAAAAATGAGAGCCCAGTTTCTGTCGAACAAAGAGCTGGCAGTCCAGCCTCCTTGCTGTCTTTTTGTATCTTTCCTGTGCGCGTTTTCTTGGCAGTTCTTTTTTTCTTAAAAAACATGGAAGCAGCAGCGAGCGAATCGACCTTCGTGTAGCCGCTGGCATCAACGCGAACTACGCCTTGAAAACACAGAGCAGCGCTGACTCTGCCCCTGTCGCAGGTGGCATTCAAGATACAGTGGCACAACCGGGAGCGCACGGCCGCCTAGGCCACCCGCAGTAGACCTACAACGGCATATCAGACTCTATGTGGCTCTCAATTCTTGAAGATGTAAGGCGACATATTCAGGATGTTTAAGGGTATGATTTACGCCTATTGGAAAGAAGGTACTTAGCACAGTCTGTAATTTGCAGCAGCGTGTGGTACGCTCGTCACGTTCTACAGCCACCATTACGGTTTACTAGCTAGGTCCTTGCAGTCCCTTCTCTGTTCCTTCTTCTGGTCGGGCAGTACAGAACTGGTCTGTCGCGCGGTGTTTGGGCAACCACGCTCTCGTGGTGGGTTCGCGTTCCCATCCGTGTCTGTCCGCTGCCGGCTGCTTGCTCTGCGATTCCTGCTCCGCCTGTTACAGCGTGATGAGCGTCCTGCACGTGAACTTCTCCTGCTATTTCCTTGGCACAAAAATATAGAGTGCGGAATCCAGTATGGTCAGTGCCTATGCAAATTTAAATGTGTGTGAACGAAATACAGCATTTAAAAAAAGATGACTTCAGCAGGTGGTTGAAAGCTTTCGACGAACGTCATCCGCTTTGTTTCCCAGTATAGCTAGAAGACTCTACATTAGATCACGTTTACATGTGGAAAAATTTGGAGGCACGTAAGGTGTTTTTGTGAGTAAATTTCATTGTTTCTGCATGGCTTATGATCTTCGAAAATAGTTACTGCACAAGTGTGTCTCGAGACACCTAGTAAGATTAATCAATTTCCTCGGTGAGCTAAACTATGGAGCTTGTTTATACTTGGGGAATATAAAAGCACGTGATGGTTTGTCCTGGGGCAAAGTTAGAAGCGCGTGGGCCAATCATGGCCTTTGCAGTAAATCACGTAATCAAGCGCTGCGGAGCGTTGCCTTTTATGAGAGGCGCATAATTTGGCCCGTCGTTCTGAAAGAACGATATCTGCCAGTGAGATTAAATTGAGACATATTAGGGCAACACAACAGCCGATATGCATGCGAAATAAAAAAAGCGAGTACAAATAACAGATCTTGTAGAATATTCGCGTTATCCGTAGGACGTTGATTCAGCTCCCACCAGCGGCAAGTTGTTTCCTCCACTTTCATCTCCGTTTACTTTATAATTTCTAGGTTTTAGCTAAAGCAAATAATTTCCCCTATGCCATGCTTTGCATTATTATCTTTAGGCTTCATGTGGTTATAACTAACATAAGTGCCGCCTCTCGGTTCGCATGAGTGACTCGCACCTCACACGCCTTGTAAGCGCATTGCATCGGGGCTTGTCCAGCTCGTCTCCCCACAGCGTTAGGAAAGTGCAATGACAAGAAAAGCTCGAGCGCGTCGGAGACGGTAAATGCGCCTACTCCACGACAGCCTGCTTCAGAAGTTTTGTAAACCAAAAGAAGAGCCAGAGGCGTAGCACTTCTGAGGCTTGGCAACATGGTATGCATAAATGGACGAAGGGAGCAGTGTGGTAGCGGACGTCGAGAAGGAAATATAAAAAAAGAGATGGAGAGAGAGAGGAGAAAGAATCACTATGTTTCACGAAACTTCGCGATCGCTGCCGGTAGCACCCCCGAGAGCCGGGCTTACACCGAAACTTTGAGATGGGTACTTGAGAACACGCCGCTCGCGCCAGCATATATAAACGGGGCGCCGGGTGATGACAACCCTTAGACGGCCGATCGACGCCAAAGAGCATGCGAGCGCATGATCCATTTGAAAACCAAATGACGTCACTTTACGGCAGTTCAGGAGAGATATATATGATCCAACTTTCACGTAGCGTACGTCCCTCGACCTTCCTTCCGCAGTCTTTCGCGCTCTCTTCTTCCATCTCTCCTGCGCTCTGTCGGTGAGTTCGCAACGGAAGCCAGGGGGCTCCGGGAGCTCTTAGCAGTTGCGACGAAAGGGCCGTTTTCGGCGCCGATATTTCCCTCGGGGGGTGCGGCGGGCATACGTGCGCGCGAAGCGTGTATCTGGAACGCGCAGTTTATCCACTAACCCCGCCGCCGTCGGGTGGGCGATGTCATGCTGAATGCGCCGGTTCTTGACAGATAACGGACGCTGAGAGGCAGTGGGATCGCTCCTCAATGTTTTTGGGGAAAGGGGAGCGAACCTCCTGGGAACGGCGAGAGCCGGTGGCCGCATTTCTGCCTGTGCGGAATGGTTCTCGTGTACGCCTTGAGGGAGAGTGTAACGGCGTCCGTTAGTACAGAGATTCCTCTTTCGCTCTCTCACTGCACGGTTGCTGACAGTTACCACACTTTTCATAAAGGCAGCGTACTATAGCTCGTTGAAAAAGTTGAGAACTCTTGTCGTTCCTGTTCCGACTGACACTTCCAGCTCCTCCTGCTTCTCTTTCTCTTCCTCTGCAATCGTGTACGTGGCGAAAACAAGACAAGACAGCCGATGGCTGTTTTGCTAAAAGCAAGCAACGCGTCGCTTACATCCGGGACAGTGAAGAACGTTAAGCGCGTAGTTGCTTCCAACTTGAAGCATGGCACTCTGGTACGCCTCTTACGAGTGTCGCATTGCTTCGCTAGTACCTGCCATCTTTTACCCGCATTATCTCATACCTCGCTTTCTTTTCGTTTTCCGACATTCGCTCTTGTCGTGAGAGAATACACCTTCGAAGCGATGGACGGGCATAGTTCCAAACATTCATTTCATTTCTGTATGGTATCTTGTATATTCTTTATTTTGTATATTTTGTGTATTCAGTCAACGAGAGCCACCTTTCCCTCCACCTCGACGGCGGAAAGCATCTTCTGGGCGCCGCTTCGAAGTTGCCTGCGGCGTCGCAAGTGCAATTTTCGTTATCTATAGTCAGGAAACTCTGCACGGCAAGGATTGGTTGGTATAGCTGAGACAGCGAATAACGACGGACATTTCTTGCGTCGCGGAAATGGCCTTCGCGGTTGGTGCCTTCGGGCGAATGTTACAGCCCGGAAGAGTTGCAAAACTGTTGGTTTTTTCAAAATTTTCCGTAGAACTGAGCGCGGTGCGCAGGCAATGCTCCTTACTCATTTCCTTCTTACCTTCCTCTATTCCCGCTCCTCCAGTCTTCGCCCTTACTCTTTATATTCCTTCATCATCTTTATCACAATTATCGTCATCATCATTATCAGCCTATTTTTATGTTCGCAGGAGGACGAATGACACAATGGAGAACGACAGGAGAAGGCGCTCTTTTCTATTACAGAGCTTCGACTTTTTTATATCATAATTGAGTATGAACCAACTAGTCCAGCAGCAAGTACCACTATCTATCTATCTATCTATCTATCTATCTATCTATCTATCTATCTATCTATCTATCTATCTATCTATCTATCTATCTATCTATCTATCTATCTATCTATCTATCTATCTATCTATCTATCTATCTATCTATCTATCTATCTATCTATCTATCTATCTATCTATCTATCTATCTATCTATCTATCTATCTATCTATCTATCTATCTATCTATCTATCTATCTATCTATCTATCTATCTATCTATCTATCTATCTATCTATCTATCTATCTATCTATCTATCTATCTATCTATCTATCTATCTATCTATCTATCTATCTATCTATCTATCTATCTATCTATCTATCTATCTATCTATCTTCCCCGCTGCTCTTTTCGATCCGGGTCGCCATAACACGTACAGCGATGATCTTCCCAAAAGCCAATCAACGGCAGCTCGTCTCTGCTTCGCCGAGGGAAACGCGGCCCTTCGTTCCGCTATTCCATCCGCGATCCGGCGAGACCACGCGATAATGCCCGGCCAGCACTTTGTCTCGTGCCGCGCTGCTGACCTCACATTAAATTAACGGCCAGCGATCGCTCTCGGCTGGACCTATACGAGAGGCAACGACCGTCTCGGTCAGAACAACCGAGTTCTTCTTCGCGTTGTTTGCCTCACCGAGAGTGTTGCATACAGCATTCTATTTTGCCTCCTTCGCGCCTGCGAGAAACGAGACAACGGGGAAACGAGTAAAGGGCAGTACCTTGTCTCGTGTTCTCCATGCGAATTCCTTTGGATGTTGAAGCATACAGGCTGCGCGAATGCTGCGAATGTGAAGACACAGCAAGAACCTAACCGCACCGGTGGGGGCGCGCAATAAGGCGCCAGTGGGTTTTCAGCGGAAGTGGCAGTGCTCTCTCGTACTTAGCTCGACCGCTAGCGGATGGTGAACAGTAAATGACATTCGGCGTAAACGTCTGAAAGTAAATAAATAAACAGGTTCGTTGCCCGGCAGTAAACTGTGTGGTAGTTGCGGCATTACAGCACTAGGCAGTCAGCAAAACGAAGAAATCCTTTGTATGAACTACAGAGATCATATGGGTTTAGTTTGCTATATGCCCGTTCATCTTACCTCTTAATTTCGTATTGCTTCCAAAGAGAAAGAGAGAAAGACAAATTTGTTACAGAAAGGCAAAGAGGTTGGTTATTGCAACCGTAGGAAAGTGGAGAAGTAGCCGTGTCATCGGGTTCACATTGTGTAATACCTACGATGTCGCACCCGGTGGATGAGCTAAAGGGTTGCTCGTAACGTGATAAGACATTGTCGCTTAGGGCCGTGAGTTCACATGTTCAGAAAAAAAGTTCACCGACTATCACGATATTCCCTAATGCAAAATTTGAGCGCAGCTCAATGCGTGTTTTCATTTCGCGATATATTTGCTGGCGCGGACAGTATGTCTCGTGCGGCACGTTGCAAACGGAGCGAAGTCAGGCGCGACTGCTTCGCTAACCTGGAGATCGCGAGAGCCAACGCGTGGGTGACGACTGGGCGCCATTCAGAGCACCAACCAGAGCACCAACGGACCTCCCAGGCGACGCGCGCTACTCTGGCGCCATCTCGTAGCCATCTTCGCCCCACTGCGCTTTTCTTCGCACCATTTCGTCATACCATCCTCCTTCGCTTTCCTCGTCGCGTCTTTCATCCCCCGCTGCGCTCCGCTTTCTCTTTTTCATCTTTCGATGCGCTCGTCCGCTCCGTTACGCCGCCACCGCCGCCGCCGCCGCCGCCACCGCCGCCGCTCGCCATTGGAACGGGCTCCTGAGAGCTGCGCTCTAAAATGCCGGTGGTCGACACTTCGGCAAAGAGTACTTTCGAATGAAAGGGCTTGCAAACTTAGCCCCAGAAGTCTTGTTGACAGCGGCGTCACATCGATTTTTCTTTTCAGCATGTTAAGCACATTTTTTTATAGCAACCACGGAGCAATGTTTTGGTATTTCTCGCACATTAAGGGCACCGTGTGCTAGAACGCGGAGACGAGTGGCGACCATTTAGATTATAAACGCGATTCCTCACAGATGGAACTGCGGACGCCTTATACAAGAATGCAGCACCTCCTTTATATTCGGGCTTTATAAGGCTCGAACGATAAGGAGTGACACTTAGATAACACAAACTTGATGCTTACAATGCGCCTGAGACAGTGCTTACATTGGATCTCGTAGAACAATTCGTGTTATGGTTGTGTTGTCATCGTCGCCGTCGGTTGTGATATCGTGGCAGTTCTTGTTGTTTGAGATTGGCCGTGAAGTGAACGGTTGCAGGAATCTGTAAAACACTAAAGGAATGAAGATTTTGCTGTTTCTTTCAAAAAAGCTTCCGTTATCCATGTGCCAAATTTTTTTATTTGTATGTGACAGTGTCCGTTTTTAACCTGCTCCCGTTCGTCGCCCTTTTTTTCTATGCAGGATATGTTTGCATGAAGACATTTTTTGACTATCCTCGAGTTGCAGTCTTACATGACACAGCTCAAGGGTAGTCACAGCATAATCAGCTGCTCTGACAAAGTGTGCGTACACAAGTATAAGCTCAGATTGTATGCTCCACTTGAATGCCATGCTGCGCTACCATTCTGTCTTAAAGAGCGTTTGTAATGTACTGGGCGGAGCTCAGCAATCATGTATCACGCCGGTGTGCACCGGTGTGAAGCGTCTCTTCTGTGTCGGTTATGGCTTGGAGTGGCCTTCACAAATGCCTACTCAGCACTAATTGGAATGGCTGATAGTCCTGCATGTGATCTTTGCGCATGCGAGGAGAACATTGACCACATATTGTGCCATTGTCCTCAATTTCATGCACAAAGACAGTATTTGTCCGACACATTGAGGAAACTAGACGATCGTCCTCTGAGTGAACAGACAATATTAGAGCACCGTCCCGACCGATCATCGGCTCAGAAGGCAGTGAAGGCACTTTTGTGTTTTCTCAGAACTTCTGGTTTGCTCGAGTGACTTTAACTGAAGTGCTATCCGTACACGTACCTACACCTTCTCTCTCCCTTCTTTCTCTTCCCCTTCTCCCTTCCCCCAGTGTAGGGTAGCCAACCAGACTATTGACTGGTTAACATCCCTGCCTACCTGTATTCTTATCTCTCTCTTTCTCCACTTCGACTCTTTTATTATTTCCAGACTCTATACCAAACCGCTGGTCTACATCATTTTCCTTCACTCATCATAATCCACGCTAGCAGTGGGCGGGACCTTTTTTCTGATAAAGGCAGTGATTTTCCTATCGAAAACGAAAAAAAATAGGAGGAGAAGAAAACAGACTTGGGAAGAGAAGCGAGACGTTTATGTCGCGCTGTTGCCGACCCTCATAAATTTTAAAGAGCAGCCATAGCAATATATACCGTTTCGCTCCTTTCACGGGCTGCGAAATTAATGGTCTACTCGCTGGCATAAATATACTTTCATTCGTTGCGCCATGGCACTATGCTGTCCATCACTGGCAAATTTCGCGCTGTCATGCGCAAGCTAAATCACGCTGCGTGAACACGGCCGGGTAGGTAAGCTCGTTGGAAAAAGCTGCACGAGTGGCTATTAAGATGCAGTGGTTGCGTGTCTTATCTGACACATATGAAACGACTACCGTGCTTCACTGCGCTCATTTACATATAGTTAGCGAAGATTAAAATAAATTTGCGTTGTTAGGCAACTCACCTTTAGGGACCAGTAACGTTTCTGCCAGGTAATAGCTTAGGCCGAGCCTTGTCGCTGCGAAGACTACTATCAGGTACTAGCTCCTGACTTGCTCAGTTACATAGGTGTACAATTACTGCGAGACACAGGCTCGCACTGGAATTTCTTTACGCCAGTATTGATAACATAACCACAAAACAATGCTGAAACTACTTTTCTTCTCACTTTTTTTCTTTCTTTCTCTTTTGTGCGTGTGAAGCGTGAAGCTTCTAATCTTGATTCAGGACAAGTTATGTGTTTTTCTGCTTTCTTGTTCCTTTTTTTGCCTTCTTTCTGCCTGCTTCGCCTATAACCTGTACTAATATTCAATGCTTCGTACAAAAAAATGCGAGGACACCTAAGCATTTCCTATGACTTTTGAATGCGAAAGCATTAATGTCCAATTAAACGCCGCTGAGTGGTCTTTCCAGCTATGAACTCCTCGCGGTCAAGCGAGTGCGTTGAGACGCTTGGATAACGTCTCCTTGATAGCACAACACCGGTACACTTCGATCTGTAACGTCATGTTACCCTGCCCAACTGCCATAGAATCTAATGGGGACGCTCCCGAGTAAGATGCAGTGAGTTTGACGTCACCACTTTTGTCATGCCGCGTTTGGCGAATGAAATTTTGGTCCAAGTACGAGGGTGAATAAGAAAGTCTTTGCCCTCAATTTATTTTAGCCATATTGCTGCTGTAAATGCAAAGTCAACGTATCCAATCCCAGCGGTGGACCTTTCCAGGACCACACGGGCCTTATCTGCCGGTAACTCCGCGGCACGGCGCTGTTGTCAGTCGTTGAAGATGGCAGTTCTTCACACCTCCATGGCGTACGAGCAACGAAGTGTCATTCGTTCTCTATGGAGCAAAGGACGAAAGCCCATTGAAATCCACACGGAAATGCAGCCCACGTGCGGGAAAAGGTGTCTCGCTTTGAGAAGTGTGAGGTGGCGGTGTTGTGAGTTCGTAAAAGGCAGTGAAAACTTGCTTGACAATGAGCGTTCGGCGAAGCCGCGTGCGTCGCTGACTGGCGACTGCGTTGGGACAAATTTAGTGCTGAGATAGGGCAAACGTCTGAATCGGTGTGGGGACTATGTGGAAAAGCAGTGTAAGGTACGTGGAATAGTACGTTATATTCGCAATTACCCATATGTGCCCTATTTTGGCTAAGAAAAAATAGGGGTGAAGAATTTCTGATTGGCCATCGTACATGACGTCATAAAGCAGATTGCAGAGACCCGCCTCTAGGCTCGGCGCGTTTCGATTTGTCCTTACCGAGGCGCATTTACAACGCAGGCGAGAGCTTGCGCGGGCAAGGAACGCGCGGATAGCACAGGCTTCCGAGAGCGAAAGCGTGTGTGACGTAACGTCGCGGCCATGCTATCTCCCTTCACGCAACAACTGGCGTACTACCGCAGCAGCAGGTGTTCCCTTTCGCTCGCTTTGCTGCGTCGACGCGCGCTCATGATTTGGGTGCCACGGTCAATGGGAATTTAGGTGCCGTTTTTTGCCTTTCCAGGCCACAGATGCCGGCTTTTTCTCGCAACGGGCGATTTGATGCTTTCCCATGAATAAACGTATTTAGGCGCTTCTCCCGTCTCCGCTCTGTCTGTAGTTGCGCTTCACTACCTATACATACTATCAAGCGTGTCCATTTTTTTCAACATTTTCTTGCAAGTCATCATTTTTAACAAGATTATCAGTGTCATCAAGGCGCCCTTATTCTGAATTTTTTTTTAAGCTCTGTCATCAGGTTTACAGCGAAAGAGTCTTCTAAATCAGATTTCGCATGCGAAGTGGAAGTTCCACTGCACATTCTCGAATGTACGCGAGCTCCAGCGATTACGTTGGAATCGGCGGTGATGCATATTTAAATAGCGGACGGCACTGACCCGTAAGTTGAGGTTCGATGAGGAAGAGAGATAAGAAGCAATGGCAGATAGGTTAACCAAGGTCGTGTCCGGAAAGGCGTTGGTGCCTGGTTCGACACCTGCAGTGGGACAGATTTTTCATCATCTACAAAACTTTGCCGAGAAACTCGCATGAGGTTTCTTTCCTTCCCACTTTCTCTTAAGCGTTGTACAACAGCCACCTGGATTACAACTTTCCTTTTCATTAACAGAGTGTTGTGGCCTCGCCCCAGTTCCACAACCGTGAAAGTGAAGTCGCCTTCGGAGTGGCCGGTGTCCATGCCATTTCTGTGTTCCGAGGCCCATGAGGCAAAGCTGCGCGCTCCTCCATACGGCGCTCCTAAGTCTTCGTTCGCGGCGTCCCCGCGGGTTTATCTTGGATCACTCCAACAAACACGTTTTTTTGCGAAAGCCCTTTTCTTTTCGGTTTCTCCACCCGTGTGTACAGACTTTGACGCTTGAAGCCACCGATACAAGCCTCGCTTCGGGTCTTCCACGCTGCCGTCCTTCGACTTCCTTTCAGTTCGTATATGCCCGCTTCTGCTTGTATAGAGACGCAGTCCCCGCGCACTTGCCGACTTGGCCGCTGCAAATCTCCGGGGCTCAGCGTAATGGATGTTGCTCCGTTTATGAGCCCCGAATGGCTCGCTGAAAGAAACAAATATGAGTACAGAAACAAAAGAAGGAGAGAGAGTGAAAGGGAAGATTGATAGGATGCCGTGGCGCTCTACGTCTCGAGGGATCATCCCGGTGGCCTTGCCGTTTGTGGGACGTTTTGCTGAAGATCCTGTACGCTGTTTTGGCACCAGTTTTCGTGGCGTTGCAGTTGCACATGGTTATCTGACGATTTCGCCCCGAGTTCAGCTGGTAACAGTAATATCTTTAATTAGAAATGGTTGTTTCGAATCGTCTCGGAGTCGAAATATATCTCCTGAAAGGGACACAATACCAACCATTTCATTCGAGGCGCCCACCTCAATTTGACGCAGTTTTTCTCTCGTTTTAATTGTAGATTTTTTACTAATACTTGCTTGCTGAATTCCTGTCCTTACTTGCCTATTGTTTCGATTGGACACACGTAGTAAACGCTGTAACAAAGAACTCCCTGCTGACTCAAGCCCAGCTAACAGTCTATTACGCAAGTTGGCAGCACGAGATGGCAGTATGTCATTTGGCAGTAAGGAATGAAAAACGCTCGTACACCTTGCTTTGGGGGAAGGTCATAGCGCCTCAAGTCCTCGCAATTGATCTTGCGCCCTTCACTACTGCACCCGTTTGTTGCCTTGGGACGTTCAGATGAATGACTGAATGAATGAACGAATTAGTCAGTGAATTTGTCTATCGATTAAAGAATGTGTCATTGCCTCATTCGGAGCTCTCCCAGGTGTGGGATGTTATGTGTGCGTTCTCTTTCACTTTGTGGTTTGTTTTGTCAGCCCTAATTTATTTTAAGCGAACTTCTGTGTCAGTGCTCTATGCGGGCGCCGATCCTTCTTCTAGCTGGGCCCTGATGGACACAGTATTCATGAGCTATTAGTGTATGTATGTGGTCTTTTGTGACATAGTATTTGCCGATGTTCGAGAAATTTCCTCCCATAATTCTCAGTCCCTTGCAACAGCGTGTTTTGTCACGCTGTTGCAAGGACGTCAGGGACTAACCTATCGACGATAAGGTTGTGATTGTAGTTTTTAGTCAGAATAGCTGTTTAGATACACAGAGAAAAAAGCCTAAGTGGAAGGAAAAGGGTCAGTTCACGCTAGTGGTCAAGAATGCAGACACGACGGTTCAGTGTAAGCCGGTTCTGTGGACAGAAAAGTTGTCGGTAGTATTTGACAGCAACGTTACTTCCGTCTTCACTTTTTGATGCCTGTGTCACTCTGTCACTTCTGGCATATCCAGTGCCGGCCATGATCTTGTTGCCAAACTGCTCTTCGTGGCGTATCATCCGCACCTGTGATCGTTGATACATACCGCAAGCGAATAAACACGGCTAAATTTTCGATGGTAGAACCTGTGTTCTTCCTTTTTCGTTGGGGGCGAAGCCGGGTCTAACGAACCGGATCTTGCGTGGACACATCTTTTCGCTACCGTATAAATTACCTCCGGAATAGCTGTGCCCTTGCTCTGCGGCGCTGATCCTGTTAGCCTAACGATCAGGGTGGCTGGCCCGATGGGGGGAAATTGGCAACAGCATACGATGGACAACAACAAATATGAAGTGCTGTGAAGAAAGAAAGAAAGAAAGAAAGAGGGAAAGAGAGAAAGAAGGAAATAAATAAAGAAAACATATGCAAGTAACCGATAGGAATTTTTGTCTAGAAAGAGTGCAATCATATATCTAAAAGAAAGGAAAACAGGTGCAACAGTACATTTCTGACCAATGCCTCTGTTCCGCATGCTTTTCTGAACGCGGATTAATCAGCTGAGCTCGAAAAAAAGAAAAGCAACCAGCGGCCTGCGTTTCGACAAAGGGGCGTGATCTACCCAAAGACATGATTGTCGCCCTGGCCGAGGGCGACGATCGGTTCCGTTGTCGAGCTTTAGAGGTATGTTTTTCATTCACCTCTGATAAATAGAAGGCCTTTTCCTCATGAGAACCTTTGTGTCGTGTAGATATAATGTTCCAACCATTTTCTGATGTTGTGCTTCACATTCCGGTCGTTGTACCGAAAATGATCAGCAGCGGCGCTTGCTTGATTTAGTATTAAATAGACAACAGATCAGGCTTTCTCGAACCTAACTTAGAAATTTCTTTCTTCTGGATGAAGCAGACGTAAAACGTTTCCGACGTGCAATATTTTTATAACACTTTCAGAAGTTTAGTCAACGCTAGAGAAAGCTCTGCAGCGCAGTATTTTTAAATTTGACTCTGCCACACTACCTCTCACATAGAGATGAAGCAATTCATGAAGGACAAGTCGAGATAGATAGAGTGAGTGAGTGAGTGAGTGAGTGAGTGAGTGAGTGAGTGAGTGAGTGAGTGAGTGAGTGAGTGAGTGAGTGAGTGAGTGAGTGAGTGAGTGAGTGAGTGAGTGAGTGAGTGAGTGGCGAGTGAGTGAGTGAGTGAGTGAGTACGCTTAACCACGTATGAGGTACCCTTGCCCACTTCCTCTCTAGGTACTCCGCCAGCTACACACCTTCCCTGCAAGGCTTAGAGTGCTACCTCGAAAATTTCCCTTGAATACACGTGTCCTACTTTGTTTCGTTCAGACATTTCGTCAATTTTGGGGTTTTACTTGCCAAAACCACTTTATGATTATGAGGCACGCCGTAGTGGGGGACTCCGGAAATTTGGACCACCTGGGGTTCTTTAACGTGCACCTAAATCTAAATACACGGGTGTTTTCGCATTTCGCCCCCATCGAAATGCGGCCGCCGTGGCCGGGATTCGATCCCGCGACCTCGTGCTCAGCAGCCCAACACCATAGCCACTGAGCAACCACGGCGGGTTCGTTGAGACATTTCATTTTTGTTTTTCAATTTTCTTGCAGCCTAAAAGGGACGAAAGCATTTGGGTAGGAACACGCAGGACAGGCACTGTGGAAGCCGCTACGTGGTACGTCACAAATGAATATCAGAGTGACCGCAGTGACCTGGTTCATGCTGCCGAAAGCGTCAAATTGAGAGCTCTCATTTCTAGGTTCACGGAAACAGCGGTGTGGGTAAAAATCATCCATTAGAGCTTGATTTTCATAGATGTCGATTTCAATGTCTTCAGATATGATGAAAGACGAGTACCCGTAGTTTCTACTGACAGTTTTTGTTCTCCTTTCTTTTTCTCAGTAGCTAGCTATTGTGCCAATGTCCTCAGTGTGAAGCACAAAGACAATCTATGTTCAACGCATTCAGCAAACTAGACAATCGTCTTCTGAGTGAACAGACAATACTACAACACCATCCCCACCGATCATCGGCTCAGAAAGCAATGAAGGCACTTTTGTGCTTTCTAAAAACGTCTGGCTTGTGCGAGCGCATTTGACTCTGTAGTGCTGTCAGTGTACGTCTCTTTACGCCGCATCTCTCCCTTTCTCTCCCTTCTTTCTATTCCCCTTCTCCCTTCCCCCAGCGCATCGTAACCAGCAAGACTCTTGGCTGTCTAACATCCCTGCCTTTCTTTTATCTCTCTCTCTCTCTCTCTCTCTCTCTCTCTCTCTCTCTAGTTTGACGTTGCTTTCATACAAGAAGCACTACAAGGGGCATGCGAACTCTTGAGTCCTCCGTGAGCTGTGCTATACGCGCTGATTTTCCTGGTCCGATGTTCTATTCTGTAACGTTTCTGTGCCCTAATACTTCTTTCATAACGTCGATTTCTCTGCGGTTTTGTTTTCTGTGCTGTCAATGCGCACGAATTCATGCGACGCGAAGGATATTAATGTCACCCCCTCCCCCCTCCAGAAGTGCACTTGCTCATAAATTCCCTTCGTGCGGTCCGGTTATGCCACTTAATCAGACAACACCCACATAAAAGTGACATCCCGAAGTTCACCGATGAATCGTCTACCTCACAAAACAGTTGCTGATATTTTCTACCGAGGCAAATTTATCCGTAATCAACCCAGTTGAACGCCTCAAGCTATAGGCTCGGGCTGTGTGAGGCAAGGGATAATATTAACGGCTAATTTTAACTTCCTGTTTCTTGCACCTCTACCTTAGTACCTGAGAATTTATTCATTTTGCCTCTTTGGAAAGCGGCCGCGGCAGATTAGAATCGAACCTCACAAGATCATGCTTTGCCGCAGTATGTGGCCCATAGAGTCCGTGTGCCATCGCTCGTAATGAAACAGACGAAGTTAAATCAAAATATTGAATATGACGTTTCGCACCCGCAACGCACCACATACTCTTTTCCCCGTTTTTTTTGATCACTTGTTTCTTATTGCACACTGGCAAACAGACACATCTTGAGAAATAAATGGAGTAGTTCGGTCCTATGCCGCAGCTGCATGGTTCTTGCTTAACATTCGTGAATTTTACGCAGTATGGAATCCTCTATAGCGGACAAGACTCTGTTACGTCTGTTTTAAAAGAAGTAATAAAGAATACAACAACGATAATGAAGAAAACAAAGGTAGTGCGGAAGTAGAGCTTTTGAGTTTTGGGAAATCTCATGCATGAGGCCATGGACAGAAAGAATGTCGGTGAAATTCGCGTCTCAGTATTGAAAGTCATTGACGCACGCGTGAGCACAGACACTATGAAAAGAATCTGTGTACACGAAAACAAAATGAATAATGCCTAAACGATAGCGTTGCCAGTAACGTGACGTCCTGAAAAAGAAAAAACAAGAAGACAGCTCGAAAAACGCAGTAATGCATGCAGGTTGACTCGCTACTGAGTTCAGGGAGCAATAAACAAAGGCGGAGAAATGCAAGAGCATTCGATTCCTTGTCGATGCCAAGCGGAATTTCAAGATATTGTCTCCATATGACGCGGACGTCTTCCCTTCTTTTTCTTCGTCCTTCCGCACGCACTCAATCTATGCTCAGTTCGGCTACGAGGGGGATGGGGTAGTCTCGCCACAGAATCTCCTGCCTTGTATATGAACCATGTAACCAACCCCCGCCATAAAGATCTCTTTCTTCGCGACAAGTCGAAACAAAACACCTGGAAACTGTAGAGACCGAAATGGCATTAAAATTTCCAGTCGCGTTGTCTCTGCGGCTGAATACGCAGCTAGGCGGTTTTATCTGAGAACCCTATGCGCGTGCTTTGCGAAACGAGACGTTCAAGGAAGTGAAGTTTTGGACGGAATAAAACGGATTCCATTGGCGGAAAGTTCGAATGAACTTCGAAACTTCAAGGTTTCCGATTCCTGTTCCTCATTCTCCGCCTGTCTCTAACTTTCTCTCTCTCTCTCTCTCTCTCTATCGTTTTAAGCATCTGTGCGTGATGCTGCTGTTCGATTTACCGACGTTCTTCAATCTCACTTGCCCATGTGCGTTCGACGCAAAGCAGGTCTGCAATTGAGCTCGAACGCGGCTTCCCGCGCCCTTTCAAGTCGCGTAATGTAGATCTAAAACAGTGGAAAAGAGAGCGCCAGGATTGCAGAGAAGGGTATGTCTGTAGCAAGCGGTTTTGAGTAACGTCCCGTCTCCAACAGCACATGGTCGTAGATAAAAATTGTAGAAGGATCGACATTTGGGAGAGTTGGTACTGGTTGAACATCTTCAAGGGGCAGCGCAATAAGACGAAGACAGGAACACACAGAACAGCGCTGTCCTGTGTGTTCCTGCCTTCTGTCTTCGTCTTATTGCGCTGCCCCTTGAAGCTAAAAATTGTCTAGCGCTTGCGCAAGCAAAACAGCGCAAGCACAAGATGGACGCATAGCTTTTAGAAAAAAGGCGATAAGTAAGAGATACACAATACATGTCACCTTACGCAGTAACACATAAGAGTACAAATATTCTTCCATTCGTCTGAACATATGGCAATTGGCACATCGGTTCCAATAATAGCAGCACCTTTAGAGGAAGCGCCGAGATGGTGCTGGTCGAAATGATTTATTTTCGAAGTGAAGCGCTTTCTTTAAGCTCTTTCGCCCGTTTTCGGGGACGGTGGCTCCACTTTCTCTGTCGATGCACGACCACTGATGCAAAGGCCGCGTGCTCCTTACGTAACGGTGCTGAGCGTTGTTCTTGCTTGACACAGCATAGTTGTAAGATTTCGCCCGAAGTAGGGGTGCTTAGACACGTCAGCAAGCTTCTAGAAAGATTAACTTTGCTTAAGTTGTACACACGTCTTGGCAGTCGCACGAAAAGGCATAAAGCATGTATATAACAAGAAATAACTTTCCAACGTGTCAGTTCAAAGGCCAAGCAGAGTCCTTGGCTTCAATGACGGAGTGAAAAAATAATGTCAGAAAAAAATAGAGAAGTACACTGCTACAAGAGATCGGAGCTGTAAGCTTAAGGAGATCTAAAGAGGCATCTCGCAGTACTAATCCGATACGCGGATTTCGTTCTGTGTTCGACAAAAAGTAAGTATAATGGAACAATTACAACACGCGGGTCTTTCCGTTTGGTTTATCTGTACCTTGTCCTTTTTAATGATAGAAAAACAAAGGAAGAGTTTGGAAGCTCCTTTTCCCTCACAATTTCGAGGATTCACAGCTATAGCTAAAAGTAAGCATAGTACTTTCACGGCTTTACTAATCCGACCAGGCGATCACCAAAAAACACTTCTCTTAATGAGGTAATTATCAAATAAATCATTACGCAGTCACTGGTGTGCATGAGGAAATATTTTTTCAAAAGGTCGATGTCAATGTTCAGCGTAACAAGAAATACTTGAACGTGTTCTGGGCGCTTAGCTTTCAAGTATACTGCTCCCCAATGCCCCAGTCCCGCAGACGCACCTTTACTGTCTGTTTAAAATGACGTGAGAAGCAAGAAAACTCTTATCGGGCCCCCGCTGAAACGATTTGTAGTAAACATGGCGCTCGTAAGCAATACCCACTCAAACAACTTTATTTTATCAACTGTTGGGGTGCATTGTCGATGTAAGTATTCGGTTCATCACTGCATTTGTCGTTCAGCACATCTAAACGTCTTTTGAGCTATTAATTCCTTTTTCAACAGTCTTATTCTTAAAATCTTCTGCGCTCCACAGCTTGACAATTGAAAAGCAAAAGAAAACCTCAAGTTTAGTTTGCGATTTCTTCTACAAAAAGTATTGGAACGTGTTCGTGCGCGTGTGCCGTACGACTAGAAAATTAAGGGGTTTTACGTGCCAAAAGCACGATCTGATAATGATGCATGCCGTAGTGGGGAACTCCGGAACATTGTGGACAACCAGAGACAATTTGGTTCTTTAACGTGCGCCTAAACCTTAGTACAAGGGTGCTTCTGTATTTTGCCCCCATCGAAATGCGGCAGCCGTGGCCGGAATTTGATGCCGCGACCTCCTTCCTGCTTAGCAGCCCAACACCATAGCCACTAAGCGACCACGGCGAGTGTGCCACAAGATTGCCAGTTTACGACAAAAAAGACAGAAGAAAAAGACCAAGCCTAATATAAGAGCCTCACTTCTTCGTCGAAGAAACGTTTCGATGAGAATACAGGATTATTTACCTCATTTTACAGCCCCGTATGGAAGCTTAGACTCCGTGCACTATCGCACGCAAACAGGAGGCAAACGCGACGATACGTAGGCCGTGGGAAAGGCACAGACGAGTTGCAGACGCTGTATGTGTCCTCTGCTCTCTGTACGTTTTCTTGCCCTAATTTCATCGCACAGGCCTGTTTCACCACAACCAAGAGAGGAGAACCCACAGAGCAGCCCAAGAATTGAACATTAAGTGAATACAACCAGGGGAAGCTCGCGTACCACCCAACAGAGAGGGCGAATAATAGAAACTACATTCAAACTGTCGAGAACGTACTACACATAGGTCTATCATGGCGAGACGAAAGAGATGAATTGCTCTGTTCGTACTCATCATGCATATAGCACGTTTTTATGAAGACGGCGTCGCCAACCTAAGCCACTCGTATGATCCCGTTTCACACGTAGAGCTCGGCGCGCGAGTGCACGCAGAAGTCGTAAATATTCCTTAATCCTGTTACACCTGAAACTCGCTGACGAGTTGCTTACTGTAGGAGTTAGCCCGCTTTTTTGCTGCGCCAAGTAATGTGAGCACCCTTTAATTAAGGGCCCCGAAAATAGGACCACGTTATATTTTGTTTCGTTCTTTTTTATTTGCTCTCCCTTGACATTTCTTATTGCCGTCGCATTTTCAGTGTATATTTGACTCGCACTTGGTGTGAGGAAAGAAATTTTTGTGAGGGGGATTATCTGTGGGGCTTTTCCTACATGGTGTCCTCGTCGAATCAAATTCCCCCTAAATGCAACGTCTCTCTTGAGACTAGCGTTACAGATCCATTGCCTTTATTTTCGAAAGTCTCGATGTCCCTCGCTGAGCGCACGTGGCGACGCGTAAGACACCGTAGCCCAGTCGGCAGAGTATTGTGGTCGGCTCTGCTCGAAGGTACGTCGTTCAAACCACACCGCCGGACGCCCACCGGCTTATAACACGAATAGAAGCAGCGCTCCGAAGAACATGTGAATGATATCTCCCTTGGTGTCACCATAAGGGCCTATATCGACTGTTGTGAGCAGCCGCTCAACTGCATTAAACAGTTCAGCAGTACGTGCGCTTGATGTGCCCTTACGCAACACTCTGAAGATTACGTGTTCTTAAACGCCAATTAACAAGTGGGTCTTCTAATAGCGTTGCCTGTTAAGAAACGTTTCGGCGCCACGTGTTCGGCGCACATCTATCACTGGGTTCACTTCAACTGTGGCACGTCTGCGCATGGCACGTGTGCAGTTAGCCACCTGAGCCGCTAAGAGTCCATCGGCTTTTTTGCGTAGAGAGCGGCTGTGGGTAATATTAAACGATCGTCAATGGCAGAAAGGGCGAGGCTTTGGAGTCAAACTGTGCAAGAGCAAAGTGCGCCCTGTCCACATACTTGTGAGAGCCGTAGAAAGTCTATGGTGGGATTATAAATAAATACCCAAGCTGCAATGAACTCGGGTGTAGCCAGTGCGTGCTGGTGAAGCCAGTCGGCGGAGAGCCTTCTGTTGGATCAGGAGGACAATCCCACCGCTGTCCACCAGTTATTAGATCTTGCCGTTGAGTGCGGGAGTTGGCTCACGTTGAGGAGGATATTGAGATGAAAACTGGAGGTTTATTTACATTATTTACAGTAAGCATAAAAATAAATAACAGTAATAAAGTCATTGATGGCCGGCAGCAAGTCGGACGCTGCGGCCCGTGGCAAGAAGCCCGAATGAGATGAATGAATGAAAGAGTGCTTCTCTCTGCTCCCTGTCTCTAGCTTTTTAACCCCTTCGGTGTCTCGGGGTCACCTGATTTTCGACCCATCGTCGAGCCCGCTAAGATGCCATCATTTTCGGCCAATGGTAGTCGCCCGTGCAACTGCAGTCACATACGGCTCAGAGGGTCGCTCCATGGGCTTCACTGTCCGAGGGATGACTTGCCACCGGTATTGCCTCCAGGTCTGCAACTGCCGTCACAATCGGCAGATGGTGTGGCTCCGAGGGCTTCACGGTGACTTACAGTCGGCGTTCCCTCCGGGTTTGCAAGCGCTCAGCGGGGGGAGACTGGTTATTTTCGAGCGACCTTTCAGAGCTGCAAAGCAGCTTTGCTCGGGACTCAGGTTACGTGGAACGGTGCCAGGCTCCCGTTGCACTTTCGGGAGGAATCAAGCAGTGGCACAATAGCTCCACTTGCGGCGCACGAGGTGGGTGGGGGTCGCCAACTTGTCTGGACGTGCTGCGCCTCGGGAACGTGGTAGATGCGCTTCTGCGCACTTTAATTAGGTGTGACGGTAATTCGATGTCGTCTGGTGAACTCGAAGGATGCCAGGAAAAGGCCCCGTATCTAACACTTCTCAATGTGTCCAGCGGTCTCTGAACATGCGTAGGTAGGAGTGTCAGCTCTGAAGGCCGAAGCATCGACAAAAAAAGTCCGTGTGCAAATCCTCGGGAGCATTAAAAAATGTTCCGCTCAGATAACACCGTGTTTTGATATATTGTAAGCATTTATGCGGACTTCATCTTCATCTGTACAAAGTCATCATCAATCATCGGCTCGTGTTCGTTTTGCATCGGCGCTATTTTTCCTTCTTGGAACAAAGCGTCGTCTCGACCGTGGTATTTCAAGATATGTATATATATATATATATATACTGCCATGTGCCGTCTACGCCAAGAAATCAAGCTTTTTCTTTGATAAAACTGCGAAAGGCATACTGACGCATACATTTCCTGCCCATGCTTTCTCGGTGGCTTCTACAAGTTCCCCAGTCAGGCTGTTGCGGTCAGGATACACAACACTCTGTTCGAAAAGAGGATGGCAAGATGACTTCGCTTCACATTTTGTAGAATGAACAGCCAATTGGCCATCTGTAGCAATGTTGCCGATTTTATGACTTTACTGTGCTCACGCAGACGCAGATTCGAGCACCTGCCGGTCTAACCTGTGTATTGTTTTCCACATTAGAGCGGAATTTTATCAAGAACGTCCCTTTTGCAGGGGACGTGGGCATCTCTGTGCTTGTTAGTGCAGTCTGGTTTCCGCTTTCTCGTGGGGCAGCTTCACTTGCACAACCTCGGAAGCTCTTAGCGCAGTGAACAGCGCTTTGAAGCCGGAACGTTGCCCTACCTCGTTAAGATCGTGACACACTTTATGCAGCTAGAGAATCGCCGTGACCTTCTCTTTGTCTGTATTTTTTTTTCTTTTTCTCTTGTCTTGCGCCTTTCTGTTCATCACACTTGCGTCATTCAGCCTTCTTTATGCGAAGCAGGCCTTGGGATAGCCCGCAGACTTCAAACGTGCCACTTGCATTTTTCTCGGTTATTTGCGCTGCAGCTTGCCAGCAACGCATTGTACAAAGTGTTCAGGCCGGCCCAGGCGCTCCGGATTTGTCGAGCTCTTCCTCGAAGTGCGTCAACGGCGGCAACTATTGTAATGGCCTCTTTAAGACCCTGTTAAGAACGGCCAGCTGCAGTGCAAGTTTTCCACCCAGTTACGACTATGGCAGCAACATTCCGGGAGCGTCGCCGCCAACCTCTAGCCACAGTGTGACTAAATCGACTTTGTGTCGGGGAACAATACGCGCATCCTCCACTCTCCGTCGCTTCAGCTAGGATGCGTTCGATGAAGCAGGCTTTGTGCTGAAACCGCCGCCAACCTCTAGCCTTATCGCCGTTGTGACGGAATGAGTTCAGCGGGCCAACTATTGGTACCAAACTCCCCAACGCCGACCTGATCTGCTACGGGTGCGTGAGTCGCCGCGGGAACGCCGTCTTGCGCTCATTCCCACGCACCGACCAAGACGCAAGATAACGCGCTACCCGGAACGGCTCCGAGTTCTATGAAATTCGCGTGGTGTCGGTTTCGGACCGTAAACACGTGTGTGTGTGCATGTGTGTGTGTGTAAACGGTCCTGCGGAGAGGCGGATAGTTTGCGATGACTAAACGAACGTTCGCATCACCTTGTATCGCGGGAGGACCAAGTGTTTAAAAACTGCTGTTGTGCGGATGCTCGACACACTTCTCTTAAGCAGTCATGTTGGACTGAGACTCTCTCTCAAGCAGTCATGTTAGACTGATGTACTTTCTCAAACAGTCATGTTAGACTGATATAACTACTGTAAATAAACCCATATTCCTCGTTCTCGATGAGAAGCAGTGATTCCCTTCATCAGCGTCCTCAGCGTGGATAAGTTGGACGACGGCATGGGCCAGCTACCTTCGAATTCATGCCGGACTCCAATCTTGACAACGGATGGGATTGAGCCCCCAATCCTGACAACCCACATCGCCGTTTAAGCACTAAGACTGCACGTAAGGCACCTTGCCAGGACTCCTTGTCACCATCTAGCCTATATACCTGCAGAGAGACCGCGTGCCTCATTCTGCCGAACGGTATCCGCAACACCGTGAGGCTGTACCATCTTGCTTGCCACCTACCCCGAGGCCTTCGACTCCTCCTTGGTGCCTCATTCAATCAAAGATCAACCAGATAATACCTGGCGTCCGGGAAAAAAGCAGATATCTCATCGCCGGCTCTTAAACAGTTTACCTTACTTTTATTCTATGAGAAGTACCGGAATTACACACACATATACACCGACGGATCGGTCCTGCCTAACAGCTCTTCCGTAGCTGTCGTTACCCCAGCAAAAGCCACCACTATCAAGTTGAAAATATCTCACTTGACAACATCGACGGAAGCAGAAGTCTAAGGGCTTCGAGCCGCAGTACACTTTATTAATGACGAACCAACAGATAAATGGTCCACTTTCTGCGACTAGAAGACGGCACTGCAGTGTTTACTGTTAGCCTTACGGCGCGGTCCTCATGAACAGTTGGCGTTCGCAATTGCAGAGGCCATGCACCACCTGACTCAGAAAGGACACGAAATAATTTTTCAGTGGCTAGCAAGTCACTGTGGTATTATCGGCAATGAATATAAGGTGCCGATCAAGCTGCTCGTTTAGCTCAGTTAGAACGCAACCGCCTATAAATCCTGCTGTCTAGAACAGATGCTGCAAGGATGCTCCGCATACTTGCACGCCAATTCACCACAGTGAAGTAGAATGGCGCACATTTTATGCATGCCCGTTTATGCGTTTACAAATCCCTACGCATTCTTCGTACGCATGGCCGACGCCGCAACTTGCGGAGATCGCGGGGACGAGGAAACATTTCGACATGTTCTATGCCAGTGCCCGCAGTACAGTGTGCAGAGACAATCGATTCCGTCGTGTTGAACCAGTTCGACGACCTGTCTCTGTCGGAAGAAAGAATTTCGCAGCATCGACGTCACTTGACACCGCATCAGAAGGCCGTGCAAGCGCTACTGCGCTTCTTGAGAGCAATCGGCCTGTGTGAATGCCTGTAATCGGAACGCTTTTTCTGTTACCTGTTCCTGCTCTCTTTTTTTCTCGCTCTCTCTTTGGCATCTTTCAAACACTTATATCCCCATCCCAGTGCAGGCTAGCAAACCGGAAATTCGCCTATGGTTAACCTTCCTGCCTCTCTCTCTCACTCTCTCTCTCTCTCTCTCTCTCAGACGATTTGCTTCTATGGAATGATCGCATGAGTTGCAGAGAGCACTCGACAAGAAATCACAATATTTCATTTTAAAAGCTTTGCCTCTGCAGAGCTGTACAGTAAACGCGGCTTGTTGTCTTGATTTCTTAGCGTAGACGGCCACGTGGCAGTTTACCTTCTTCTTCTCCGTCGTTTCATTTCATTTGCAGATTCATATATATGTATATATATATATATATATATATATATATATATATATATATATATATATATATATATATGCTCAGCTCCTGCAAAAAACCTTAGCTGAAAGTCAGCACTTGTACTGTCTCGACCTGTCCTTTGTTCTTCGTGTGCTTTGAATTCTGTATAACCTGCAACACGACGGCCTTGTTCGGTGTCCAGCTCGCACGTGCCATGCATCTAGCACCCGCGAGATGGTTCTTTGCTGCACGGTTCCAGAAATACAGCGCCGCTTTGTCCACGTCAGGCTAACTTTATTCATTCATTCATTCGTTCGTTTTGCTTTTCATTCCAGTTCCCTGAGGCAGTTACAAACCGTAGAGACGCCAAACCGCCGTGTCGCTAAAGTAACCTGGGCGCTGCAATACACGAGAAGTGGCATTATCTATATAAAGAAAGAGAGAGAGAAAAAAAGAAAAGAAAACTTTCCATTTTATTGGCAGTTGCACCTAAAACACCTCCGAACACTCGCCGATAAACTGCTCTCGACACGACAGCGACGCTATTACGCAAGCGACGCGTCTGCCGCTGTTCTCTCTTGTCGTCTTACTCTCGCGTAGAACTCTAGAATCAAGCAAAGGCAAAAAAATACAGAAAAAAACAAAATAACCTTGCATCTCTGAATCGCGCAATGTCGTTACGCAAGGGGGTCAACATGTGTTTTACCGTTGCCCGTTTCATTGCTCGCCTTAAGGCAGCGCGTTACAAAGTCAGAGAACTTCTGCTTGCTCAGTAAGAAACACGTGCATCGCCGCGGGCACACAGTTGCACAAACGCACAACCGTACACACGCACCGTGCTGTGTAGTATTCAGCGATGCCGTATTGCCTCAACAGTGGTGCTCGCTCGCGTCGAGGCCGACGCATCGGGGCCGGCGGCAACCCACGCAGCCGCCTTGCAAACCGCACGTTGCTGCAAGTTACGAGTCTAAACGAATCGAAACATACACAAGAACACCACAGACTCCTTTCATTAAAGCAAAACAATAATAAACGAGGAAATGGAAGCGCCGGAGGCGACAAGTCGTGTTCAGTTTCGCCCATTGTATTTTCTCCGCGGGCGACTCTGTTGTCGGGTTTGAATCGGCTTTCCTAAAAATCGCTCTATAAATCTCCTCAGCGCTCTTTCCGCTCTTTTCTTCAAATTTTTCTATTATGGATAGAAAAATCTTCGCATGGCTAGCATGCCCCGAAATTGTCACTACAATTCGTCTCCACTTTTACTGCATCTGCCGGCAAAGGCGCTATTCCTACAAATATATACTCCCCCCCCATTACGCCATTTCTTCTTTTGTTAAGCGTAGCTTTCTTTGTCTATATACCGGAGCTTGACGTTCATTGTCATTTCTTCTCGAAATATATTTATGCATATATAAAGATAACTTGGGTGGCTGAGTATGTGTTAGAATTGACAACTTTCTGTTGCTGCGACCGATTCTGTAGTAGACAACTTTGATAATTTATTATCTGCCACTGGGTTACACCTTGAACAAATATATTGTCACGTGGTGGTGACTTTGAAGAACACATTAGCGATACTGTGAAAGACAAAATTAACTTTATTGGGCGAACCTGTGCCCACAAAAACAGGCTACACTTATAGCACAACGATAGCGGCGAACATGGTCGGCGATCGTCGAAAATCTGATCAGCGGGTCAAGCGCGTCGGCTTTTATACAGCAGTCGTCGAATGTTCCAGACTAATCGTTCGGACCCGCGTGCCTTCCACAAAGTTCTACACCATTCGCGTCACGCGATGAAATCAGATAACACAAGATTCGGCGACAACAGACAGCCGGATAGAAGCATCGATAACTTTCCAGAAACTTCGGATACATGCAGGCGCGTCCCGCGCTGTGCGATTACATTTGTTAGGCGGCGAAACGTGGTCGCTCGATAAAGATAAGTACACGTGTCAATATTCAGCATGGGACGTGTGTGGGTATGTGGCACTGAGTATAAGCGCTTACTTTTGGCCAGTCCCCCTCAACGGATTCACCACTGTAACATGAGGAGCACGAAACGCCTCAAACGTATTTGGATATCCGTGCATACCATCTTTCATCAACATCCTTCCCTCTAGAAGCATGGACATCACCTCCTCCTGACGCAGACGGCCAACAGCCTGTGTTCATGTAATCCGCTAGTGTTGGAACTTCGCTAACTCAAACAAGCTTCAATACATTTAGATTCTAACATTGCGTTGCGTCTGCGTGTTCTTACAGCGTAAGCTGTTATGGGCTCATTCCAATAGCTGTTTCGTTTGACGATGGTGTCCGCCGTCGCCGGTGTCCGTAGCAGCTATCGCCGGGAATGAAAAGAATATCCCCAATTCGCGCCAAGATTGAGCTTTGGCCCGCTGTGGGGGTCAGCCATTCTACCACACTGAACCATGCCAGAGCTTGCTAGAATTCCGCGGGAAAATGTCCTATAAACGCGCCCTAGCCCGCGAGCAGACACGTAATCGCAACGTCAAATGATTCCTGCGTAGCGTCGATGCTACGCGGCCGTACAAGGTACATAGGAAGGCTAGAGGAAGAAGAAGGAAGAGTTTGGATATGCATAAATATTGGTGTAATGAAAAACATGTATGGCATACCTGATTAATTTAAGCAGGCTAGGTGACTGTTTCTCACCGTCCCGTTTTAAAGGGAATGCCATTAGATCATCATCAGCATCATTAGCACGGTATCGTGGCATTTGACACGCGATGTGACACGCGCGCCGTGTAGCGTCTATACGTACAAACTTTCCATTGCAGTTACCTTATAGTTTAGTGGCATCTAACAGTTGCATGCTGCGCGTGTCGGGACGTGGTTAACTCAAGCAGGCTAGGTGGCTATTTGTCACCATCCCGTTTCGAAGGGATGCCAACAAAACACCATTATCATCGTCATCAACACCAACGCACCCTGCGATGGGTCAAGGGATATGATATGCGCGCCACGTAGTCTGGATAACTTAACTGTGCTCGCTCTTCGCTAACAAACCGCTGCTGAAGAAGCGAATCTAGAGCTACGCGCACGGCTGCAACCAGGCAACATCGGGTTCGGCAGACCGCTGTGCAGAGAGCAGCCCAAGCCGCAGCTTGCCGTCGACGCCGGGCGGACAGTTCAGATCCTTCTCGCAAAAACGGAGCAACGAGACTTCGCCGCAAAGACAGGGCAGTGCGTGGTGCCGAAAATGGAGCTCCTATGGAACCACTCCTCCAGCTTACGCTGTGACTGCACTGCGTGTACATGCACAGTGCTGCGACTTCTTTTTATTATACTTATTTATCGTGCTTCCGTTTAGAACAATCCTTTTTCCGAAGTTCCGGAGTATGACACATTAAATTCTGCAGACGACACTCACGCTGCTTCATTATTAAGACTTTATTCATGTCCTTTGATGGTAATTTGTAATGCGTATTTTCTTTCTCAATGAATCTGTACAGCATGTTAGGAACAACAACCTCTGGTCGTTAAGTCGTTCCGCTGCTGGTACAGTCGAATTGAATTTGAGACACCTGCTGTGTACATAGTCAATAACGAAGGATGTATTTACCTCCACGCTGCACAATACGAAGTACTATAAATTACCTCCTTTCTTACAGTCCTAATTAGATCCACAGAATGACAAAATTCCTCTTATGCTTCTCCTGCGTCCATTGAAAGCACTCGCGAATTTTTAGTCTAACTAGTCCATCAAATATTTTACTTCGGACAATTGTCTTTATTTTTTTTTTCGCTTCGGTGTCCATTTTGTTAACTTTAATTGAATGACGATAACTACACTACTTCATCAGTTGCAATTGCCACGAAAGTTAAGCACAATCAGGTTAATAATTGCATCCTAAGCTATTATGCGCTATCAAAGAATAGTGTTTGTTGATGCAAGTGTAGAGCAAAAACAATAACAAGCAAGAAAATAAAAGCAAGCGATTGCCTTCCTTACTTTATTCGATTGCTTTATTGCTGGCGCAAAATTCGAACACAAGGGTGCCCTATAAACAAATAGATCTACGGCAGATTGGCTTTTACAGCGTAGCTGTTCATGGCTAGGTTCTGGATCTCGTTTCCGTGGACATAGACCAACAATTTTTCATATGTGGGCCCATCTCAAAGATAGTGCAATGCTGGGCCAACCCTCGGCGGAAGTGAAGCAGACGCTAATCACTTCCCATACGTGGGCCGATCCCAAAGATGGTGCAATGCCCACGCGCCGTGAAGGTGAAGTGCTAAGCACTCCTCGTACGTGGGTCGATCGCGAAGATAGCGCAATGCCGAGCCCACCCGCGGTGGAGGCGAGGCAGGCATTAAGCACTCCCCATACATGGGCAATGTATGGTAGTGCAATGTATGGTAGTGCAATGCGGGGTCGACCAGTGGCGGAGGTGCAGTTCGCCATTGAGGGGCACACATTCACAGCTTCGCTGGTCATCCTTCTTCACAGAGTGGAAGGGCACTGAATTTTCTCGGTAGAAAACTTCCTTCTGTCTCCGGTCGGTGAAACTCCGTTCGAGTGATGCAACGCGGCAAAAAAATTGTCCGTGAACCTTCTTTGTCCATTAATTATTTCTGACATTATTTTTCGGCTAGAGAAACACATCCAAGCGGTGGACTGATTGCGGTAGTTAGCCATCCCGATCGTCCGGTGTTAAGTAAAGGTCAAGACTTTGGTCTTCGCTATTTTCGCAGTTGAAGTGCTCGCATTATGTTATTTCTGGGGCTAACTGTTTGTTCCGAGATCTGACGGCTGCAGTCTCACGTAATGCAACTCTTCCTTCTTGGTGTGAATTATAGAAGTTGAGGTACTCTACTTTTTGTCAGCAACAACCAGGTAAGACAAAAGAGAACGGAACCATGGAAAGCATAAGTGGATGCAAGTTGTTTCTTGTTGATACGTAGAACTATTACGTCGAAGGGAAATGAAAGGCAAAAAAAAAAAAAAACAAGATCAGTCTACCCTCCGTGGGAGCCGATTGCCCAACCTCCACACGAAGTGTGCGATGCTTTATCCAATGAGATACGGAGGCAGGTGTATTCTAGTCGACTTTCTCGACATCTGTGTTACGTACAAACACTTTTTTTGGGAGTGTTAGCCAGCGACGTTCAGGAACACAGCGACAGATGCGGACAATGTTTCCAAGCCTCAGGTGTCTGGCGTTGCTGCAGTGGCTATGGCGTTGCGATGGTGAGCTCGAAGCCGCGAGTTCGATCCAGCCCCTGCAGTCACATTTCAATGGGGGCGCAATTCAAGAACAGTTGTGTACTTAGACTCAGGTGCAAGTTAAAGAACTCCAAGGTGTCAAAATTAATCTAAGAGACCCCCCCCCCCTACACTTCCACACACACACACACAACTATGGCGTGCCCCATAATGTCAGATCGTGATTTTGACAGGTGAAAAAAAAAATAATTTAAGCGCGGGCGTCTTGGCGGTAAGTGATCGTAGGTCCAGGTGACAAGCAAATTAAATTTCGTAGGCTGCCCAGAGGCATTCTTCCATTATTTACTTGGAGGGCTAATCGATCGTGCGTCGGACTAACAATGCACTCGCTTTAATTTTCCTGATGTTTCATATACCTTGAGGGAAAGCGGAAGCGCAAGCCCGTAATGTGAAAAAAGGACGTGACTCACCTCCGTGCTTTCGAGAATATCCTTCTATGCAAATGCAGCAAAGAAATTTCTACCTCTACACTCCTTCAATGAAAGTGGCATCCGACCACCGGCTTCGAACTACCACGTTATGTATACAAGCAGGCGTGGGCGAAAGCCTCTGAGAACTACACAACAGGAAAACCTGTTAGAAAACGCACGCGCCGAGGGGCGCACGGAATTAATTAATTATGCAGCTCGTTAGCCGCCTAATAGCTGGCGTCGTGCGAGCCGTAGGTGTTTACGGGGAGACGCGCACGCTATTTGCTAGGCCCGCGTGGCATTAACCTTAAAAGAAAACACATACACATTGCAGTCATGCAGCTTAAAAGTAATAACGCATCGCCGCGTTGGCGAATTTGCCATCACGACGATGGTTTATGCATCTTCATTTGCCTCCATTTCGAGCAAAGTTTGGCACGTGTGTGACAGCTATAGATCTTTAATAAGTGAAGCACCGAACACAAGTCGTCCTTTGAGAATTGCGCTCGCTCGAGTGACAACCTTTTCTGTCGTCATCTCCCCATAAACATTGGGCCACAGTTTTCTTTTTCTTTTCCACTCTGTCACTCTCTTACTCGCGCACGTGCAAGCTGTTAGCATAATGAACAAATTGTGTCGTACTCGGCATAAGTCCCAAGAATGTTCCTGTTTCGGTCACGCCGCTAGCGATGTGTGCCTGTCACCTTGTAATTAGGCGTTGAATAGCGCCGTATTTATACAGGTGTACCAAACAGACAGACAGACAGAGAGAGAGAGAGAGACTGATAGAAACAACCGCTGCTTTTATCACGTGACTATGGATGAGCATCTAGCTCAGCAAGCAGATCGAACTACTTCGATGTCCGGGATCATGTTGCATTAAAGGGGAATTGAAGAGAGAGAGAGAGAGAAAGAGAGAGAGAGAGGTGAGAAGAGAAATCGTTTATTTTCCGCGATTCTCGCTCAGTCATTCTATGCACACAGTAAATTACGAAGGTTTTTAAGCTTTTCTCTATAGCCAACTACTACTAGTTACGTAGGGCCATATCACGTTATGTTATGTGGCAGCGCAAGCAACTGAAAAAATAAAGCTATTAGAGAGCACGCGTCATCTGCCAAGTCTACGTCGTGAGCAGCGAATATAATCTGACATAATTCAGTACAAAAAAGGTAACATATTACATATATATAATTCTTTTATTTTGTGGCGAACAGTGCGAAATCCAGTTGCAGCGTTCATGTTTCATCCAGCATAGATGTAGTTAGCATGAAAGCACGGACAAAAAGATAAAAAAAGAGTTTTCGTATTCACAGTAAAAAAAAAAAGGCGGTGCTGTAAAAGGCTCACTAAAAGGCTAACGCAGCTAAGCGTGGTCAGGCCCCTTGTTATAGCTGCGATCAGATAATCAAGTGATCTTAGAAATAAGTGAGCGATGCATTCTTTTTACAGATCGCGCGACGAACAGTGATTACTTGACAAGCCAGAAGACAATAAAGGGAAAGAGCGAATACAAATCAAACAGACTGGTCGCGCTTCGATCTTGCACATAAAAAACTCGCAATTTTGCCCGAAAGGCGAAGCATCAATTCCTACAGCCAAATAGTAGACAACTATACGAAGTAACGATAGCAGTTTTAGTGGTCGTATGAACTTGCAAACATTCGTTTGTTGACTAAATGAACAACCATGGTGTAACGCACGCGCAAGCAAACATGCACACATCTCACTCGATGACCGCGCTCACTCGCTGTCACTACGCTGTTGTGAGAAAAGGGCGACAGCAGAAGCCCGCGAATTGGCCTCGCGCTGCCTCTCGCTTCAACGACCAAGTAAGCGGCGAGAACAAAGCGCGCACAACGATATGAGTGCTAGGTGCACACAGACTCCGCATTCATCGCAGATCGCTTTCAAGACAGGGCCCGCGGGGCCGTGCCACACGCAATCACCGCCGGCGTAAAGCACCCCTCCCCCTCCGCCCCTCCCTCCCTTTCCCACGGTGCCTTGCGCGCTACGGAAAACGACGCTCTCGAGATTGAGCCATCATCGTCGGCTCGCGCTTAGCTCGCACGCTTTCATTCGCACATACACCACACGGCACGCGGCAACGGTGTTATCGCCCTGGGACTTTCTACGAAACATCACGGCGACGGTAGAAGTGCGCCTGGAGTGTCCATATAATTGCTATGACAATAAAACAAGACACATCCGTGCCCAACTAACGAGCTCAGCAGTAAAGCTAGCAATACAGCGCGCTGGCTTTTCGTTTTCAAAAGTAAGTATTGCCGTGAAGACCACGTACCGCCGTCACGTCGTCAGTTGTCGATATGCTGCACTCGAAAGACGCGAGCAGTTTGACGGGTGCAGCTTGAAAAAAAAATGCACGCTCTGCAATCACACTCTTCTACAGACTAACAACCCCCGCCCCCGGCTCGCCCTTTGGTTCATAATTCATGCTCTTCGCCACATATTTCCTGTGTTTTCTTATCACCGTTTCTCCTTTACACAGTATCCACGCGCACCTATCCCACCTGATTTTCTTTTCTTCCTCATTTATCTTTCCGCTCCACACGAACAACTCATTCGCGTACGAATACCACGATCACTGGCATGAGATGTAGCTGAGTTCCGATAACTGGCACTCTTTTCGGCAGCGGTTTTCCCCGTCCCTCCATCCGAAATCTGCAATCATGGCGTAATTCTCGCCGGCTCAGTTCTTTTCCCCCCTTAACCATCCGCCCCACCCTGTCTCCGCTATCTCGCTTCACGAACCCAACCATAAACACACTGGCGACCGTACCTCCTCCTTTGATGCCTGCAGCGCCGCAGTTACGAAGGCTGTCTCATTTCCGGAAGCGGTCTTTGACCTCAGCACATTTTGACTGCATTTCTGTTTTTTTTTTTTATTCGTTCGTTTTTCACTCTTGGCGCATATTTCTCGGCGCTACGCCACGCGGCTGCCTATATTACGAATTCTCCGCGCTACATACACTTTTTTCTTGTGTTTTTTGCTTTCCTTTTTTTGTGATATCGCAATACATGCAGGTTACGTGCGTAACCATCATTCTCAGCGAGAACCCTACAACGATGTCGATGTCACCTTTTAGGCAAACATGCTTCTGTTAGTAAGATCTTGATGAGCGCTAGTTGGTTCATATTTAGAACTGAGGTTGAGCAGCGTGAATAAAACAAGGACACGAGGGTACAAATACCACAGACAAGCGCTGACTGACAATTGGAAGTTTTTGACTTCCGGTGGCAGTCAGCGCTTGTCTGTGCTATTCGTTTCCTGGTATCCTTGTTTTATTCGCGCTCTTCAACCTCATTTCTAAAGATGCTTCTGTTATACTTACGCATTCTTTCCCATTTTCCAGCTTCAGATATTTAGACCCACAAGGCGCTAATTAAATAAAATTGAGGTACCTCCTATACAACCCGCTGGCTTTCTTTCGCCCATCGACGGGGGTGCTGGAGTGAGCGAGTAATGGTCACGTGGTACAAATTCAATACGCTCGTCCAGTACGCTGAAAACGTGCAGCGGCCCGTGGGTGGACTAAGTTCCTCATAATGAACACAGATGCAGACAAAGAAACAACAGCGCTTCGGCCAAAATCCTGATGACTCACTCCAGAGGAACGCATGTATCCCACGTGATACCATCAGCTGGTGCGTTAAGAGGAAAGATGTTCAAAAGCAGGAGTTTAATGCACATGAACTTCACTCTTCGCATCGAAGCACGCTGCTGAAATCATAAGAGAAAGGAAAAGAAGCGGTTAACACTCTCATGCTGAAGAAAAGTGCAAATGACTGCCTCTTCACGAGAAAGAAAGACGCTGGAAATAAAACTGACGTAGGAGACACTGACGGTCAAATTTAACACCGGGTTTTCTTGATTTTACTTTTTATCCACCAGTGTTTCACTTAATCGCTTCCCTTATCTCTCCTAGCGTCCCAGGAAATTTACGCCGTTTAAAAGTAACGACCTACGTTCTCGATAAATTTGTCTATCACTATAGAGGCGATCCTTGCCAGAACAGCACCATTTTCTTTATATCTTCTTTTTTTTTTTGTTTTCTTTCAACACCTTTCTGCAGCTCCGACGTACAACGAGACCATTGATACAGTGCGTTGTCATAGCGGCAGAACCAGTCGCAAGCACGCGTTACTGCGGCGTTTCGGAAGCACGCGAGTTTCTTAAGCAGGTCTTTCATGATAATTTTGCGTGAAGTCTCACATACCCTTTCAGAACTTCGCATCCTTACTGTTAACAAAACAATATCAGAAAGGAGCAAGCAACTCTTAGCAGGCGTACATCAAGAACAGATTTTTCTTTTGTTGACATGAAAATAAATCGCTGCCATCAACAGTTCATCTGCATTCACGGAAGGAGTGTCAGCGATTCTCTCACCTTAACTACTATTGTTTCAACTATTGTTGTAATGCCACCTCTTACGTAATGCCCCCGTATGAGGGTTGTCACCGTTTGCTGGCGACGGCTACTCCGTTTGACTTGGTTATTAGAATCGGATAAAAAATAAAGCGATGGAATGCAGTGATAAATCTGCGGTGTATACATGGTGTTCTGGTGTCACCAAGGGTGAAGGCATTCCTCGAAGAGTTTCAGGGCAAGTGAAGTACGCGGGTGTCTCAGCCACATAAGCTTGCTTCACACGTGCGAGTTCGACACTACCGATTGCATACGGTGTTCTGGCGTCGATACACATAATATTACGTCTTCAAAGAAGCGTTGAAGTGGTTTCAAGGCTTTGTGATGCATTACGTTTTATGTCTCATGTGTCTAGCACTAGACACATGATAGAGTGACACATAGTGATAAGAGAGCCGCGCTATTAGGAAAAGCACCCTTGTATATTCTTCTTCAGAGTTTTCTTTTTGCATCACAAATCCCAAATTTCTTCATCCCAGCTAAAAAAAAGTATGCTGTAGTTTTTGCAATACTATAACAAAGCATTCTGTCCTAGACTTTGCCTATTGTAGGCAGCTAGGCACATTACAAAATTCCAAATTTGTTGTGCTAAGTGTGTGGATTACTATAACAAACTATCTGAAGGCCGTCTGCGTGTCTCCTAAGTCATGTAGCCTACCTTGGGTAGTTGAATCCAGCAGTGCATCACAGAAGCCTGATCGAAGCGGGCATCAAAGTGCGAACATTTACAATGTTTCAGGAAAATCCAAATTACGAGTCTGTTGCCCCAAGTCTAGATAAATTGAGCAATGAGAGTCGCTAGAACCGTAGTCTCAGTCACAAGCTGTAATGGCGAAAGAGTAATGAAAAATACATTATGCAAAAAAGAGGTGAGGTGTGCAGACAGGACACAAGAGTAGAGAAGTGGAAAACACGAACGCCGACTATCAACTGAAGGGAGCACTGAGGCGAAAAAAGAAAGAAGACACAAAACTCATCTGTGCAAGCTCAGGAATGGTATCACCACGCCTGAGTTTGCGCAGATGAGTTTTGTGTCTTCTTTCTTTTTTCACCTCAGTGCTTCCTTCAGTTGATAGTTGGCGTTCGTGTTGTCCCCTTCTCTACTCTTGCGTCCTGTCTGCACGCCTCACCCCTTTTTTGCATAATGAATCCTTACCAACTAGCTCAGCTTTCTGTCGTTCTATATAATGAAAAACCACAAACAAAGTATGACAAGAAATTATTGAGATACAAGGCTCAAGTTTTAATCAATGTGAAACGAAGCGTTCGTGAAGGGGTAAACTTCTGTACAACTAAATGCGGCGCGTACAATCGTATATATATTTATGCTATGCGACGTGTATACTCATGCAAAATGTATGTCTGCGTGCCACACAGGTCACAACTTTAATGCTACAGAATGCTTATGCATGTACAGAGCTTTCAAGCTATGTTGCATTGGAGACACCAGCTCATGCGGATGGACAGTGGTCAACGCATCGATGTCGTAGTTTGTCGAGGAAAGATTTGTGTACAGAGGTGTATGCAAGAAAACGTGTGACACATATGGGGTAAATATGTTTCAGACCCAGGTGCCCACGTATATTGTCACGTGGCAGTGACGTTAAAGTACACAGTAGCAATACCGTGAAAGACAAAACTAGCTTTTATTGGGCGAACCTGTGCCCACAAAACAGGCTACACGTAAAGCACAACGAAGGCGGCGAACACAGTCGGCGATCGTCGAAAAATCTGATCAGCGGGTCAAGCACGTCGGCTATTATACAGCAGTCGTCGAAAGTTCCAGACTAATTGCCGGGACCCGCGTGTCTTCCACAAAGTTCTATACCATTCGCGTCACGCGATGAAGTCAGATACCACAAGGTTGGGCGACGACAGACAGCGGATAGAAGCATCGATAACATTCCAGAAACTTCCTATACATGCAGGCGCGTCCTGCACTGTGCGATAACATTTGTTAAGCGGTGAAACGTGGTCACCCGAGAAAGATCAACATGTGCACGTGCAATATAGTGTCTGTATGTATACTACAGTGTGCGTATCTATACGTTGTAGTCTGCGAGATTCTGACGAACCGACAGACACGAAACAGCGGTGGGCTACGCAAGCGAAGTCTTCGCTTCGAATTCATTTTGCCGTGAGGTCGGGCCGCAGGACGCAACGACGCAAATATTCCAAGCGACGTTGTTTGCATCGCGAATAGAAAATGAGATAGGTGCGACGCGAGAATGCTGCTGGTGTTCACTGTACGCACCAGCACCACATCAGCAATAAAGTGCACGTGCGTGAGGGAGAGAGAGAAAGGACCGACTCATGTGCAGCATACAAACGCAGTGTAAATGAAGAATTAAAATAAAAAGAAGCCTGCATGGGTTGTGCGGCACGTGGCACTTTCTCGCGTTTTCCCAATGTGACAGCTTGTCCTGCGACGCGCCGTGTTAGGCTGCTGCGCCTACGAAGTTGGGCCACATTTTTCTATCCGATGAATAGCTACAAAGCGGGCAATAAGTCAATAAAGGAAACAAATAAGTGCTACGTACGACCTCACGCAAAAATGAAAGCGTAATGAATCGCCGGTAGCGTCTGGTTGACTTCTATATTATTTTGTATTAGCGATAGACGGTACATGTTTTCTTTTTTTTTAATTGTGAGCTACAGAAAAGGTTTACGCTCCGCGTGCAACTGCATAGTGCCCCATAAGCTCCTTTTGCAAAATATTACGATTGGAAAAGTATCGTAAAGTAATTTACTTGGGCACCTTGAGAAACTATGTAGGTTTTACAAAGGGGTATCTCGGAGCCAGGCCATAAGTACTGGCTCCAATGACGTGAATCTACGAGGTGTATAGTTCAGTGTACCACACTTCCTCTTCAAGATCGCTCTCTCTCTCCCAAACTTCGCAGACAGACTTATGAGTGCTTTACGTGTCGGCATGCGAAAGCGTTGTAATCCATTTGGTGAAATGTGTTTTCAAGCGAAAAGCTTCACTACGCTAGTCAACACCGCGCTTCGCGCGAGCCGGCGTATGTCGGAATTGGCTCCGTAAGCGTGTTCGGAGTCGGCGCAGGTGGCCACTGCCGCGCGCTATGCGTCATCGTTTGACGTTCGCCGCAAGCGCGTGTTTATCGCGGAGGCCGACTATATAACCGCTTGCCAGAGAATAGGCGGGCGCATTCAACATGGAAGGAGAAGAGAGTGATACTCCTGATACAGAGAGCTGTGTTTATGGCTGCACAGAAATCGCAAGACAATGCGCCCAACAATGATGAATAAAGCAGTTTAATAATCCTGTATAACTTATGGTATATATCATTGATAAGCAATTTGCATAACTACACAAGGCACATGTATAGCATAACCATAAGCTAACCAAAGCATATCCATAAGTTAAACCGTAAGCATAACCATAGGCTAAATCATAAAGCATAACCACAAGCTAAACCGTAAGCATACCCATAACTTAAACCATACGCACATCCATAAGTTAAACCGTAAGCATAACAATAGGCTAAATCATAAAGCATAACCTTGAGCTAAACCATAAGCATCACCGAACCTTTTGGCTTCCTGATATCCAGGCATAACCTTAGCTAAGCCCCAGCCAATTTTTTCTGACTGTTCCTTGCATGCGCAAGCTCTCGCCTAAACTGCGCCTTGGTAAGGCCAAATCAAAACGCGCTGAGCGTCTCAATGCGCTCGCTTGCCCGCGAGGAGTTCATAACGCGAAGGACCGCTCATCGCCGTTCTATTGGGCGCCAGTGCTTTTTATTTGACAGAACTATTTAATACACACATGACGTGGCGCCACCACCTCCCCATTGGCTGCGCCATTACGCGCCCAATGACGCACGCAGTAGGCCACACCTTCAGTCAGCTAAAAGCGTATAGTCGCCGTGGCGTCGGCGAAGCGTGCTCGTATCGCACCCGTGATGTCCGGGTTCGATTCGAACCCAGAACGAAATGTACGAAATTTCCTTTTCGAAGTCATTAATTAACTTTGTTTGCAGGAAGGAAACTCCCTGAGAAATTTGACGTCAATCTGAGTTGACTTTGTTTTTACTCTTTGCGCCGTCGACCATTTTTGGTACCATCGCATTTCGGTACCATTCCCGTAACATAATCATTTCACACTGATAAATGTTCATTTTGTTTTATGCTGATAACAGTATTATGGACATTCCAAGGAAATTTCTTGCCGTCGACGTCGCCGCCAGGTACCGTATCTAGGCATATGTATGCTATATGCCATGCCATGCTATATGACATGCGGTACATCCGAGTTATATTGTCCCACCGTTCTATCACTAAAGTTGCTCGTACTAGGTCTTGCATCCTTGGCAAAATTATCCCTCAGAATTTTGAGAATGGCAGCCCACAAACGAATGTCATCAAACAAAACTCCAACAGCGCATGCTATTTATCTTGAATCTTACACTTAAATATTGAATGTGCGAAGCAGTAACAGTGCTCAATCCTGAAAATGATATAATTTTATTCGTGCAGCTCTGCACTAGCTCCGTGACTGGCACAGGAAAGAGGTTTGGAGCATAGCCAATACGAAGAAGGGGCGGTAATATCGCTAAGAAACACGTTGGCTGCACTTAAAAAGCATAAATGAAACTGTCTGATGACAGGATTCAAAAAGAGTGCCCCTAGCACAACAGCTCGTTTTAATGCGTAAGCATTCCTTGGCGAGTACCCCAGCAAAATGTGTCTGTCACGCAAAAAGTCTAGCGCCTTGTACCTGCACAAAAATGCCTAATGGGCGAAGATATTTAAACGGTTAATCGTTATCGCTTTATAAGCGGTAAGAAATAAATGAAAAGAAAATCCGTACCTGTTCCATCCTGTGAAAGTGGCTGCACAGAGAAGCTGTTGCCGTCGTCAAGCGAGCACAATCGACGTTAGACGACGTTACACCAGCGCCTCCACCACTAGAGACGTACGTCACGCGCGCACGGACGCGTGCCAAAGTGCAGCATGCATCCTCATTCTCGTAGACCCTCCGCCAAGCGCAAGTGCCTTATTGAACTAAATGAATGTCTAAAAGTAAACTGCATCAGAAAATGACAAAATCGCCACTTGCACGTAACGTGCAGACATGATGGGTTCGAAATGTAATTCGAATATACGAGAAAACGTAAAATTACGCGGGAATTCAAAGACAAAGCCTTCCAGCTGCTGTTTGTTTTTTGGGTGAGCACGCCACGAGAAATCCCGGCCAGCCAGACGCTCACAGCCTCGCTGCGAAAGAACTTGCTTTTAGAGACGTCATCTTAACGTGAAATGAAGTCGTAAAATGTCTCAATTTGTAAACGTGTGTTTCAGGAATGTTTTCCTAACTTCTTCCATAAACAGCTTTTCGTAAGTCTCACGTACTTTATCCCCTGTTGAGTGTTTGTTTCACTTCATTGAGGTAGCACTTATACGGAGGCTCGAGGCGTGTTCGCGTCGTTGTGCTGTCCTGCTATCGACGGTGTAGGCACCGTTCACGCACTGATGTTTACCATATACGCGGAGTGCGCTTCTCTGCAAAGAGGACGAAGCGAAATGGACGCACAGTCACCGCGTCGCTCAGTCGGTTTGGTGGTGGAGCCAGGGCTGCGTTGTGCCTTCATCTGCTGGCATGAGCACTGTGGGAACCTTAAGCAAACCAGCGTTGTTGCTGAGCGTGCAGAGTGGACAGGTATACAGGTAGACATCGAGCAAAGTTTAACATTCATCTGGGTACTGACTAACGCCGATGGTTTTTCGTAGGTCTCAGCTTCGTGCGCCATCGAGGTACGACGTCTGCAACACCACTGGCGACCCTCCGCATCATCCCAACGTCGTGAGACGCCTGGTAGCTTTGACGGTGCTGTTCCTTCTTCCAAACAGCAGTTGTCATGCGTGCTGCGTCGCGGAAAGATGTCGCAACCGCGTGTAGGTTGAACACCCTCCGAGTAGTTCATGCGCGACTTTTCCATAAACCTTGCGGCCGCTGTAAATGTTTCGCCAGGCTTTTACCAGGCGTCGGAGCAGTGGAGCAGCTGGCACGTGCAAGAGGTGCCAGCACACACGTAACACAGACAAAAAAGCACGCATTCAAGGTAACGGTGAACAGGTCGCGACAGCAACAAAAGCATGAACGAACCAACAGCTTTTGTGTGTGCGTGTGTGTGTGTGTGTGTGTGCGTGTGTGTGTGTGTGTGTGTGTGTGCGTGTGCGTGTGCGTGTGCGTGTGTGTGTGTGTGTGTGTGTGTGTGTGTGTGTGTGTGTGTGCTCGCGCGCGCGTGCATGTGTCAGTAGGTTGAAAAGGCAGACGAAGCGTAGTCCGAGCGAATCTCGAATCGGAAGATAGCCACTAGCTCTAAGTAAAGCAAATGTCTCATTGCATGGCCGCCGCGTAAAATAAAACGAAACATAGAAATAATAAAGGCGTAAACGGAGTTTAAAATTGCTTGTACTTGTATTACTTGAAGGGAAAAGAAATGTACCATGGTAGAAGGAAAGAAAATAGCCAAAGAACTATTAAAAAGGGTAGTAGAAGCGACGAAAGACATCATTTATATTCAGTTAATACGCAAAGGCCTCTTGTAGTGGTGTCAATCAGCTTTCGTTCTTATCAGAAAATAAATAATGGTTTAGCTTCACTGAACGAGCGTATCGGTGAATGTGGAGCGGTGGAGGAGTGAGGCTAGACAGCAGCTTCCGAGGATGGGGAAAGAGAAAACGGAGACTCAAAGGAACGTTCTAAGAAATAACAAAGCTTAGGGGGATGTTAAAAAAGAAATATTAATACATGAAAGAGTAACTTGGGCTAGTTGACAATGCTAAAAGATCGTAATACGGCAGGAATGTAAGTCGGAGGAGCTGCTAACAGGAAACAACCAAAATCTTGAGCAGAGAGTAAGAACTCAATGGGCGAGGGACCGAAGGTGAGAAGAAAACAGTACCGGAAAACATCACTCGAGGAAAGGCGGATGAGTGCATGGTGACATGGAAGCAACAAATAGAAAAAGAAAGAGGATGGCGAAGTACAAGAAAAAAAAAATAAAACTGTGGGTGGGCAGTGGCCTAGGGCTTCTGGGCTCTACTTAACATACAGTTAGGTAGAGTCCAGCATAAGATAAAGTAGCAAGCCCCAAAATATTCTGAAAGAGGGCAGCTTAGGCAGGAGAAAAACCCAAAAACCCGAACGACGACGCATATGGTAAGAGGTTGAGAGGGCCACTATTTATCATTTGCTCTCTCTCTCTCTCTCTCCGACGAAGCTTCGACAAGTACAACGATTCCATCGCGACTCGCGGCTGCGGTGGAATGCTACGACCACGAAAGCCAAACCTCGGCCGTCCAGCAGGTCTTGGCGGCTTTTGAAAGACAAATGCTGAGCGAAACCGACGGAACGTTGCCCCTCAGTGCGACCGCGGGAGTAACACGCGCTGGAGTTGAGTAGAGACCACTCGCTGAGAAGACGTCAGGGCCCCAGTCACGGCGCCATTTAGTCATGGTTTGGTTCTGCAGGCGACTAAATTAAGTTGTTTCTCTCTCTCTCTCTCTCTCTCTCTCTCTTACAGCCGGCGCAATCTCGAGGCTCTGGCACAAGCCTGTGGGGCCCGGTGTTTGGCGTAACTGGGTGTCTGTGCATTATGGGAGAGAAAGAGACGTTGAACCCTTTGACGCATATATAGGGCATGCTGAGACACTTTACATTTGAAAACCAAATCAAGTCACATTTTGACAGGAAAAGGTTTAACAGCAAAGCTCTACCCCCCTATCTCGTCCTTTCACTTGTCTTTTTTGTCGATGCATTTCTTTATCTTGTTCTGTGGTTGTCTGTTCTTGCGTCATTATTTAACTTCTTCCTCCTTCCAGAGATACGCAAGCGTAAAAGAAGCCAACAACTCTATAAACAGGCCATTCACGAAAAAAGATAGAAAAACGAAAGAAATCATAGAAGCTGTGAAGTGACCGTCGGGTTCTGAGGAAATTTAGTTGCGCAAGCTGCAAGCTTACCATTGCTTCAATCTCCTTAAAAAAATCTTGCGGTGATCCCCAAAATCTCTAAAGCTAAGATTGTTCGAAAGAGAAACTACCCAGCCAATCCTGATGCTAGACATATAGCGAAGGTGGTTGACCAATAGCGAAAATCACTTACGAACTCTGCTAAGCACGAAGTTCCCGCGAACTCTGCTACGCACGAGGTCGCGGGATCGAATCGCGGCCGCGGTGGCCGCATGTCGATGGGGGCGAAGTGCGAAAACACCCGTGTACTTAGATTTGGTGCACGTCAAGGAACGCCAGGTGGTCCAAATTTTTGGAGTCCCCCACTATGACGTGCCTCATAATCAGATCGTGGTGTCTGCAGGTAAAACCCCATAGTTTATTTTTTTTTAACTTACGAACTAATCACTTCGTGAATTCAGCCTCTGTATATTCGCCCAATTAATATTTACTGAAGTACTTCCGGGGGTGTGCATCCTAAAATGAATAGTTGCAAGTTTCACCCGTGAAGTCGTCAATGCATCTTCCTTTTTGTTCGCGTCTTCTCAGCGGCAAATATGTCTTCTACCTCTTTCGCCTTGTCACATGTATCCGATGCCGCTACGAAAAGTCTGACTGCCGTCTTGAAGAATGACACCTTCCATAGTTCGCACGCGTGAACCTGCCTCCGAACATAGGGCGTTCTCGACTGCGTCTAGGCCCGGGTCGTTTGCCGCGAGAACAGCAGCGCACGCTCGTCCTGATCTCAACCGACGACCGATGTGAGGCGCCACCTGTCACGCTTACACGCACTGCATGCACGCGCTGTCCTTCATTCACGTATGCCTTTGCGTCAGTTTGACCCAACGTCCATTTGGACTATCCCACACTGTCGCATTTGGGTCTTTCCGGGGTGAACGGGTTAACGCTATGGTTCGGGATATGAGCGACATTCTTTTACCGTTGACTGCCTAATCAGGGTTCCACATGAAGAAAAAATTAGAACGATTTGTACGCCTTTATTTCTGAACATGGAGAGTACATCAGTCGAAAAGGAAAAAAAGAAATCGGATCGCGTGTATAGAAGTGGAAATACCTAATTACTGCGCCACAAACCACCAGAAAGGCAGCATACGAGAGTGAATGATACAGAAACTGGTGTCCGTCGCTTTTCCCGCGAAATGTCGAATCGATGCGGGCCACTTCTGCGGCGTCTATCGAGCAAATGCATAATAAACTGCCCGGTCCAAAACGACTGGTTGCCAATTATGGCACCGCCACCGGAAGAGACGCAAAATGAGGGCGAAGTAACTTGGAAGAAGAAGGTAAGTGCAAAGGAAAAAGAAGCTGAAAGAGTGTAGATGAGTGGCGAGTTGCCGGTGGTACGCACTTCGAAAAACACCACCGCACCAACGTCTCCCGTGCACATACATAAAAGGAGTTACAGCAAACACAAAAATATGAATAAAAAAACACATTTTACGCACGACGAAATTCATTTTCCCGCCCGCATAGCTCAAACGAGATGCTCGTTACGGGTAGAACACCCGTGTCCTTACTGCGCTGTGGCGAGCCCCCATTTCATGGCCTTTCTTGTTACGGCGTACCAAGAAAGAGTAGTAAACTTATCTGTGGGTATGTCTTTAAATCTTTAGAGGTGAACGCTTTCTATAAATCGGCGTTGCAGTTTTGATGTTAACTTGTTCCTGTCAATGTACAAAGAAACAAAAAGGAAAGGCCGATCACTAAACGCAAGAAAAAGGAGAGGACATTATGGGACAGCGTGAAATTGCCCTATTCTGCCGACAGGTTCTTGGCTCTGTCCTACGTAGCGGGTCACAGGGCTGATTTTCGGGAGCAAGCGTAGCAGCGACAAGCACTGAGATGCGAAAATATGTGGTCGGAAAAACATAAAAGTGTTTTTGCACCGGACCCACAAGTCCTTCTTCAGGGAGTCCCGATACCGAAGGTCGACTCACTTCGAGTCCTCGGGGTCCATATACACAAGGACGGATCCGGCTCCGCCACACTCCCCAGGCTACACAACACCGTGGCACAGCTTACTCATCTGATACGAGGGGTGGCCAATCGCCGCAATGACCTCAAAGAGCACGACACCTTGCGAATGATGCAAGCCCTCCTTTACAGCCGCATTACATACGGAACACCTTACCTCAACCTGAAGACAGCCGAGGAACAAAAGCTAAACCTCCTAATACGAAAGGCCACGAAGCTCGCCATAGGACTGCCGACAACCGCCTCCACTGACCGATTGCTTCGCATGGGAGTTCACAACTCCTGGGAAGAACTCGCGGAAGCGCACCTCATCAACCAGATCGAGAGACTCAAGCTCACAACCACAGGCCGAGCCATTCTCCGACGCACAGGATCCGCAACCAATCTAGAACACGACGGAGAACGCAAGGAAATGATCACATCGAAGGGGCGAGATTGTCTACAAGTTCTTCAGATCCCTCGGAACATGCATCCAGAACCCCATCGAGGCAGACGGCTCGCCAGGGTAAACGCCATCAGACACAAGCACCGTAACGAGCCGCAGGCGCGCTACGTGGACGCAGCCAAGTTTCCGGGCCGAAACGCCTTCGCCATCAGCGTCACAGACTACAGGGGGACGACACTGGCGTTGGCGACAATTCTCGCCAAACGCGCGGAGACAGCTGAGGAGGCCGCTATAGCACTCGCCACCCATACAAGCGAGGATGCCATAGTGGTCTTCACCGACTCTCAAACAGCGGCACGAAACTACATGAAGGGCAGGATCTCCATCAAAGCGATCAACTTACTTAAACGTGGCGATATTCCTCCCCCTTACACCTGCATCATGTGGGTTCCGGGACACGAGGGACTCGAGGGGAATGAAGCGGCACACACCGCGGCCCGCGCAAGCATCAACCGGGCTTCCCCGCACGACATTCTAGACAGGTCCCACCCACCCAAATCAGAGGAGGAAACGGAAACAATACCGTTAACTTACCAAGCACTGCTACAACAATATCGGCTTGGACGCAGGGTCTACCCTCCACCACATCCAAAACTAACAAGAAACGAAGGCACCGACTACAGGCGACTCCAGAGCAATACCTTTACCCACGAAAGGTTACTGCATCATTTCCACCCGACGCTATACAGCTACATCTGTCCACGCTGCAACGTGGCAGACACCCTGGCGCACCTCCTCATGCAATGCACGAACGCCCGAGCAAGCATCACAGCGCCACAACTAGTAGCAGCAGACGCAGACCCAAACCTCCTCGCTGAAACGTGGGAGGCTGCGATCTCCAAGCCGGACCTGGTCGACCAGCTCGAATTCGGCGCCCGGGCCCGGAGGGCGATCCAAGCCAGAGGGTTCCTGGAATAAGGGACCCTCCCACCTCGACTGACAAATCACTACTTCAAATAAAGGTTTCTCTTCTTCTTCTTCTTCTTCTTCTTCTTCTTCTTCTTCTTCTTCTTCTTCTTCTTCTGCCTAGCGTGAATGAAGCCGGCGAACACAAGCAAAGTGCCCCGAGCGCCCAATCGCGCGGCAACTTTCACTTCGTAAGTATCGAGCAACATAAATTTGTATCGGGAATTTTTTCAGGTCGCTCTACAATTTTCTCACTGGCACTTTTAATCTAATTATAATATTTGAGAAGTTGGTTAATTAACGCTAATTATCTAATTACGTGAAATGAAAACAAAGATAGATTGAGTATCTCCAAGCTATCGCAAACAACATTACATTTGCGCTGTCCATCTCTACGTGGCATCTGCATATTTTTCAACTCTGGCTTAAGCTAGCTGGGGCACCCTGTATAATGTCCCTTGATTCAGGCACCCGTACACGTTTCCTGCATGAGTCGTCGTTGCAACAGCGTAATCTCTACTATAGTGCGAGGGCTTTGCCTACTAACGCCACAGTTAGAACTCCAGAAAGCTGAAGAATCTGGTGGAGATTCATGGTTTTAAAATGATTGTGTCCCAACCCCACGAATAGGAGGAACGAAAACGAAAGGTGTTTGTGTTATCCTCACTTTTATTATTTTCTCCATGTTTTGTATGCCCCTATGCCTCTTTCAAACCAGGCAACGCTATAGTAACATCTGCGCAGATTTTCTTTTTGTTTTGTTCTTGCTGCAATGGCTTTGTGTTCCAATGCGTTCGAATATATGCGATCTGCTTCCCTAGTCAAAGCGGTGCACCGTGGGACATCCCTAAATATGGTGGTGTCACAATATAGCAGTGTCACATTATTATTATTTCTGCCTTGATTTTGTTTGGCAATTCTTCCGCATGCCATTTATATTGTTCTCCATTTCTTTCGTTGTTCCAAGATATAATTATTTATTTAAAAACACCTGACATACCTCAAATTAAGGCATTGAGTAAAGGGGGCAGTACATAGAAAATACATAGAAATTACATAGAATATATTAAATGCATAAAACCGTAGCAGTTTGCGTAGTACAACGATAACCACAAACAAGTTAAAAAAGAATAACTTAGTTCACGATTCACTAGTAAAAAAGCAATATAATAACAAGGAATGAATCACACAGAGTATTTTCAATGCAGCCGTGTGATTAACAATACCTGGGTGCTTAAGAGTATTAAAGATTGAAAAAAAAATAAAAAATAATAAAAAGTTACTAACGGGACATTCCGACAGAAGGGTAAACATAGTGGCATAACCTTACTAACGCCACAAAAAGGTGTAAAACATGGTGGAACTACAAGAAAGCATGATGCGAGAATCGTAAAACCTCGCATCTTTTTAGTCATGTATTCAGTCATGGCGTCAGGGTAGGAGTCGTAGTTGGACAGGCATGCCATGCTATCCGGGAGAGAAGTCCAAAATCTGACAGCACGAGGAAGAGCAGAGTAATGGAATGCATGTGTAGAACCGCAAATGCGGGCATAGCTGGAATGATTATGAAGCCTATGTGACGTGGAGTAGGGTCGTTTCAAGCATGCGGGTGCTCGAGTGGAGTGAATGAATTTGTGAAGCAGTGTTAAAAGCGCAATGTCTCGGCGAGGGTTCAAGGAGGGTAATGGAAGTTTAAGTTTTATTTGTGTTACACTGGACTGGTAGCCCTAATTGTTTAAGATGAAGCGGCTTGCGCTGTTCTGGATCCGTTCTGCCCTTTCAATAATTTCTGGTGAGGGGACGAAATGGGTGATGTGTACTCGAGCTTGGGACGAACGATAGTTAGGTAAGCTAGTTTGCGAACATTAGAAGGTAGATTTCTTAAGTTGTGTCCCATGTACCACAACGATTGGGAGACGTTAGCCGAAATGAACGCGATGTGTTCTGACCATGTAGGATTTACAGTGTAATTATCAATACGGTAAGGATACGGAGGTTGTCGACTTCCGGGTAAATGACAGTCCCTTGCATCTTGAGGTATTTAAGTTTATTAGCCATTTATTGCACCAGCTAATAATTTGTTCGAGATGTTGCTGAAGAACGATATGATCATCTGAACTTTTATTTGGGCGATAAATTATGCAGTCGTCGGAGAATATTTTGATAATGGAGGACACAACGAGTGGTAGGTCGTTAATAAGGATGAGGGAAAGTAAGGGACCGAGGACGCCACCCTGAGGTACACCAAAGAAACGTCTGTTACGGGGGAACAGTAGTTATTTGCAATAGTAAACTGCTGACGATTGGACAGGGAATTACGGATCCATGACAAGGTAAGACAGTACAATTTGTGTGCGGAGGGTTTTGATATTAGGCGACAATGTGCGGCACGGTCGAATATCTTGGAGCAGCAAAATAATTTAATGGTTGTTTTGCGCAGAACACTCTTTCGGGATCCAAACATAGAGTGTTTTGCATTTTAATGATAACTGCAGCGTCTGTGTGTAACCATGAAGTGTTTTATTTGACTTTGAATTCAAGTTCAAATTGTATTGCAGAGGATCGCGGCCACATTATGTTGTCATTTGAAATTAAATTAAATTATGGGGTTTTACGTGCCAAAACCACTTTCTGATTATGAGGCACGCCGTGGTGGAGGACTCCGGAAATTTCGACCACCTGGGGTTCTTTAGCGTGCACCTAAACCTAAGTACACGGGTGTTTTCTCATTTCGCCCCCATCGAAATGCGGCCGCCGTGGCCGGGATTCGATCCCGCGACCTCGTGCTCAGCAGCCCAACACCATAGCCACTTGTAGAATAATTAAAGGCTACGACCAACGCTCTGTGGAGGTCACTTCGCGAGTGCGACTACAACAAAACTGCTGCTGCGTGAGACTCTTTCGGGCGGCGGCGTATATACAGCGGCCGCGCACGCAGGAGCCTCGAAGGAACGATTCTCACTCGTCGGGGTTCGCTTCAAGACTGAACGTTTATTTTACAAAAGACATCGCAGTGACTAGAAAGGGAAGAGAAAAGAAAATACAAAATAAGAGTTGTCCGTTGACCGCACCGACGCCTTCGTCCTTCTCGGAAGCGCCGGCCATTCGCGCCCAGCAGGCGGTCCGCCGAAAACACGGGGCACGGATCAGGTTGCGGGTCGAGGCGCCGGTCGGGACACCAGCCCAGCGGGGCGCCCCCTCGTCCGTTCACCGGCTCCCTCTTGGTGCGTCGCCGGGCCCCCAACCACGGTTGCAGGAAACGCGCGACGGTCGCTACCAATTCTCAACAACCTCCCCCGCAATGAGCGTCGGCTCATTCCTCCCCTAGTTCAAGCGGGTAGAGGGCTCGGACCGGTCGTCTCAGCAGCTTTCGGTCCGGCAGAGAAATCTTGCATGCTCTAACTCGGCCGTCCCTTCCAGGAAACGTCTCGACAACCCGGCACAGCTTCCACATCTGCCGCGGGACCTTCTCTTCCCCGAGTAGGACAATGTCCCCTTCCCTTATGCTTCTCTCTTTGCGCTGAGCGGTAACATAAGCAGAGCGAAGCTCTAGTAGGTACTCCTGCCTCCATCGTCTGCAGAATGAATCGACAAGTGTCATACGGTGTTGCCAACGTTTTGTGAGCGCAGGCTTCGTAGATTCGCTGGGGACCGTTTCTCCAGTGCTAGGCAAACTTGTCATTCGGCGCCCTATTAAGAAATGCGATGGCGTTAGGGGCAGAAGCTCCCCCGCGTCCGAGTGAAGGAACGTGAGCGGGCGGGAGTTCACAACCGCCTCGATATGAGTGAGGACGGTGGTCAAGCTGTCATAATGTAAGGCACTTCTTCCGAGGACCTTTCGCAGCCCTGCGAAGTCCACTCCAGCAATTTCAAATGGCTCTGGTTCGCGGATACTGTCGTATGGGAGCGGTGCAAACGGCTCATCCGCGGGGCGGCTGCTTTGTCTTTGACACGGAACACAACGACGAATGATTTTCTTCACGGCCTGTCTTGCTCGCAGGATCCAATATCTTTCGCGAAGTTGAGTCAGAGTGTCCCTTACTCCAGCGTGTAAAAGCCGCCTATGCTCCCAGGCCACCAATAAGCATGTAAACGGATGCACAGCGGACAAAATAACTGGGTGCCGCGTCTCTTCTTTATGCGCGCTATTCTGTAGCCTGCCTCCAACTCTCAATAGGCCGTCGCTGTCAAAGAATGGAGCAGACCCGCGATGGTGGACTTACGATTAAGTGTGCCGGTAGAGATTAGAGAATGGATGTCCTTCCCAAAGGTTTCTCTTTGTGATACTTTCAGCCAGTAACTCTCGGCCTGTGCTAACTCTTCCGCTGACAGGCTTCCCCTTCGCTTCTCTGACGCGTTCCGTGCGTTATGAAGAAAGCGCATAACCCATGCGGTGACACGGAGTACCCGTGTCATTGAGCTCTTGTGCTCAAGATCCATGAGAGGCATTTTGTCTACCAGCGTCACGGTGTTCAGCACGTGAACTTTACGGAGCTCTTCGGTGCTACATTCAGCTTCAGGGACGTGTGAAGGCATCGCGTCGTACGTTTGAACACCTTTTAGCCATTTCGGTCCCGTCCACCAGCTCTGGCTGATAACCCAAGGGGAGGGCAGCATGCCCCGTGTCAACAGATCTGCTGGATTTTCTCTCCCCGGGCAATGTTTCCAAACAGCGGGATCAGTTAGTGCTTGTATCTCCTGTACTCTGTTGCTCACAAATTTTGTCGTCAACGACCGGAGCTTACTGAAAGCCGTGGCTTTGTTGTCTGCCGAATCGCCAGCATTCTCTTTCCAGGGAAGGGAAACTTGATATCGGCAGTTGTTCCTGGAGACGTTCTCCCTAAATTCCCGCAAAACTTGGTTGTCTTCCACGTCCGCCTCTCCTTCGTCGACAATGCCAATGTGCTCGAGCTGCCAAAACGATTTCAGTTGAGCAGCAGTGTCGTCTTGGTCTTCCTCGCCGATGACAGCCACGCGCAACACTCCCACAGTGGACACGTACGTTGCTGTTGATTCTGTGGTGTGCGTTGTCCCCTGCAGGGTCCAGCCAAAAATGGTCTCCACGGCTACGAGACCGCTGTCCAGGCGCCTGACACCACCGGTTGTGACCTCCCAGTAGAAATCGGATCCCAGCAGCAGCCCTATCTCTGCTCCATCTTGCGTACTGTCGGCGAGTTCGAGGCCTTGCTCTTCGAGGTAGTTGACGGTGGAAGCTTCAGGTGCTGGCACGATGTCGCAGCAGATTTGTGGGATCTCGAGCGCTTCAACGCGGATCTTTCTTTCGTTGTGTCGACTGCACAGCCATAACTCCATTCGGCGGCACTTCATTCCTGAAGACGGCTTGTCGTTTCCAAATGTCATTATTTTCAGGGTCTCCTCTCCCATCACACGCAGTCCCATCTTCTGTGAAACCTCTTTCTTGACAAAGGTACGCTGACTTCCGCCGTCAATCATCAGCCTGACCATCGCTCGCTTCTCCCTGCCCTGAACCCACGCTTGAGCCGTCTGCAGAAGGACACGGGTTCTCTTCTTGGTGCCTTCGACTTGCAGCGAAGACTGTACGATTGTCTCAGTGAGTACAGTCTTCTCTTCCGACTTTCCTGTCGCTGGTCGTCGATTCAGGTTACACAGGGCTGCAACGTGCCGGCCGTAACATCTCTTACATTTCAGCCATCTTGAGTTGCGGCATTCGTATGCTCGATGACCTGCCTTGGCGCACCTAAAGCAGAGTCTTTCCCGCTGCACAATTGTCCTCTTCTGATCCGCAGTCAAATCAACATCACAGTCGGCGGTTAAGTGGCTGCTCGCTTCGCAAAATTTGCACAGTGTTTCAGCTTTCATGACGGCAGTTAAAACCGACGCGGACGCCTTCTTTTCCGGAATATCCTTGCGGATCGGGCGGCTCAGCCTGTCGGTGCTCAGCTGTTGACGGGTTCCACATTCGGCCCTCTCTCGACTTTCTACTTCGGTCTTGAGGAAACTGAGGAAATTTTGAAGATCATCTCCTGGCATGGCTGCAGCCGCTGTCTTTTGTCTGAAGTAACCGAGGCAAAGCTCATTCGGGATGTTCTTCCGTAGGACTGTCAATAACAGCACTCCATAAGGTACAAACGTCGTCATTGGGCGTCGAGCCACACCCAATGCCTCAAGACTCCGAACCCCCGTTTGTACCTCATCATAAAGGGTCCGCAGCCTCTCGGTGTCGAGGATGTTATGGACAGGTCGGATGTTGAGCAACCTCGACATATGTTCTTCAATGATAACGTCGTCCTTTCCGAATCTTTCGACCAATGTCTTCACTGCAATTTCATAATTCCGGTCACTGAGTGGTAGCCCGTCGATAGCGGCTGCTGCTTTGCCGGTGAGATAGCTCGTCAAGTACTGAAACTTGTCAATTGGATGTAGAGCTGGATTCTTGTGGATGGTAGACTCGAACTGATTCCAGAATCTGTGCCATGAGCGCAGGTTTCCGTGGAATTTGGCGATCTCTAGCTTCGGAAGTCTTGTCGTTGTCGACGGTAGCTGAAGAGTCGTCGTAACTGCATGCTGGACGGAACCTGACTGTGCGACGTGGTCAGAGTTATTTCCTGTTTCTGATGGGGTACTTGAACTCGTTTTGCTCGCAGCTCCATTTCTCAGTGCCCTTTTTATCCTTGTTTTCAAGGTGCAAATTCTCAAGCTGTAGGCAGCGCACTCTGTTAATACGGTGTCGAGCTCCTGTAGGTCCACTTTCTTTTCTATAGCGTCGTTGACTGCTTTAAGCTCTTCAGCTTGTTCAAGAAGGATGTCGAAATGTTCTTCAAGCTCACCGGTTGATGCTTCTGTCGCTTGAAGTAAGGTGCTGGCCGCTGCGATGGTAGTGTCGATGGCTTGTCGCAGGGCCGCTTGCTTCCTTTGTAGTCGCTCCATGATGCAGGCGAAGTTATTCCAGATGTAGCACTCCCGGGTTTCGGCACCAGAAAAATTGTAGAATAATTAAAGGCTACGACCAACGCTCTGTGGAGGTCACTTCGCGAGTGCGACTACAACAAAACTGCTGCTGCGTGAGACTCTTTCGGGCGGCGGCGTATATACAGCGGCCGCGCACGCAGGAGCCTCGAAGGAACGATTCTCACTCGTCGGGGTTCGCTTCAAGACTGAACGTTTATTTTACAAAAGACATCGCAGTGACTAGAAAGGGAAGAGAAAAGAAAATACAAAATAAGAGTTGTCCGTTGACCGCACCGACGCCTTCGTCCTTCTCGGAAGCGCCGGCCATTCGCGCCCAGCAGGCGGTCCGCCGAAAACACGGGGCACGGATCAGGTTGCGGGTCGAGGCGCCGGTCGGGACACCAGCCCAGCGGGGCGCCCCCTCGTCCGTTCACCGGCTCCCTCTTGGTGCGTCGCCGGGCCCCCAACCACGGTTGCAGGAAACGCGCGACGGTCGCTACCAATTCTCAACACCACTAGCAACCACGGCGGGTTGTCATCTGAAATAAAGGTCCGGTAAAATGAGTTTTAGAGTGATTCATTGTATATTCATAACCCCTGAAACTACATGACTGCCACGGTAATTATGCAGCTGACTGTGTCAATATAGAAACCCATTAAAATATGACGCAGAAGATAGGCTCCATATTTAGAAAAATGCTCCTTACGCTGTAGCTGTTCTGAAGGGCTAATGCAAGGGAACCGTGATGTCGGGCGCATCACTAGAAAATGTAGCCGGCCAACAGCAAACGACACTCTTTAAAGAAAAGCTACGGCCATATTAGCTAGCTAACATTGTTACGTGTCTATGCCCAACCAAGTGGTATTTACGTTTCGGGCACGTTGTATGCGCGTGTAAACTTTTTCTCTCTTTCTCTCTTCTGTAACAAAGAAGCCGCTTTTAGCCTATGCGGGCTAGGTCTTCTTTAATTTTTTTCTCAATTTGATAAAAGAAGGAAGTTTCGAAGCTATCAGTCGTGTGTTGGCCGGAAAGAGGTCAGCTCTAGGACAGAAGGGGGCTGTATAAAGGCGCTCCCGGAAATAGGGGGGAAAACAAACGAACCAGTGGGTTGGGCCCTGTGGCCGAAAGCGTTGTGTCCACAACGCAAGGTCAATCGCGCCTGCGGCTGGCTGCAAGGCGCATTCGACTCGATCTCTCCCGGTTTCGAGAACGTGCTCGGAATCAACGTTTCGGTTGGGGGGAGAGGGATGAGGCCAAATACCGATGATGCGTGATCCAGCCTAAGGGGGCTGGGACACGCTGCTCGTCCATATGAATTTTTTTTCACAGCTCAAAGTGTTTTGTGTTTCTTCGTGTGCGTGTGCGTTTTAGTGTGTGTGTGTTCGTTCATTCATACGTTTGTCCTGTTCGCGAAGGGCGTCGATATGACGTGTGCGCTTCTATATATGCACTAGCGCTCGTATCCGCCAGAGTCACTTACTGTGGCTCGGGTCAGCTATACGACAAATGAAGTGAATTAAACAACGAAAAAGAAGGATTGAGACAAAGGTTAGGCAGACAGAATCACAGGGACGTTTCCTTTTCGGAAGTAGGAGCCAAACGCATCATAAGAACGACAGGTGACGTGACAATGCCTGGCATCGTGACTTTTTTTCTCTGTCATTTTGTTTCTTCTCACAGAAAACGCAGATAAAGAAAGCGAAATTTATCAAGATAAAACAAAGATATGTGAATGGTAGGATGCATAGATATAGTACTTTCCCGTTTGCAGCTCTCCGAGGGTACTTCCAGCAGCTTCTGCGCAGTTTCTACAACGAGGTCATCTGTGGTTGGAAAATCATCGTTCCAAGGCTCCACCAAAAAAAAATAAAAAAATAAAGGTATTCCACAAGGCTACTTCCCGCGAGCTGGAAGCTCCCGTAAGTAGGCCTCATATACTGGGTCTTACTTTCTGTCACACTTTCATGTTTGCGACACGTAGAGCCTAGTGTGGCGCCTTGCTCGGTCGACGAGCAACATGCAAATAAATATTGTAGGCACTAAACGAGCTCTGAGTGAGATAGAAAGGAAGACCACTTTATTTTGGTCAAAGGTTTGGAGGGTAACGTGCCTAGTTCAGGACTACAATGGCCGTGTCGATGTCGCGGGCCTGCCGGAACCAGCGCCAGCCCGATTTGGTGGTTTCCTTTTTGTGTTGCGCGGCCTCGAACTTACCTATGCAGTGCTAGCTGGGAGGCCGTCCTGGATTGGGATGGTAGCGCTGTAAAGTTTTTTGTCCACGAGGTGAGCGTCGATATTCCACTGTTACGCGACATAACATCGGTGTGCTCCCGCAGCCCGGGCATCGCATTTTAAATGGGACATGAAGAAAGTGGAGATACGGGATGGGGTGCGACTGCAATTGCCGTATAGAGCCAGCACGTCCTCTCGGTATAGAAACCGTAGTGGCGGCGGATGTGCGATACGGCACTGCTTATAGTGGTCCCAGGTCTCTCTCTACTTTGTGGCCACGTATGTCCGTTTCATCTGGTTCAGGTAGCTCTTCCCCCTACGCCTGACGAGTCAGCGAATGAAAGCGTCAATTGAAGTGGTCCGCAGTAAATGCGGCCCACTCAGATCCCTCCGAACAGAGCCGGTGCCGAAGATATTGGCATTCGTACTCATTTGTCTTTCACGGTGACTGTTTTTCAGCGGCTATGTTATGTTTCAGCGGCTAAGTTATCGCGCAGCGTAAGACGCACTTCTCTGGATCTGAAGTTTCTTACTTGTTATCGCTGGTTGTATTAGTTGTCCGTTGTCACTGAACCCTGCGTAATCAGATTGTATGCGAGGCACGAATTATGTAGAAAGTTTTGGAAGAACACGGGCGCCAGCCATTACGGTGGAACCTTTGACGAGTCACGTATAAACAGCCCACACGCTTGACTCGCAGATCAAGTTTTGACGATGGAAGAGCGTGCTCGCCGCTGTCATTGTGCTCAGTGTTACCTTTATTATACTGGGCATAGGTTCGCCCAGTAAACATTTAGTTTTGTAACTAGTATTGTCCCACTGTGGTTGCCCCTCGTCACTACAGCTTGGAAATATCTCTAGGTGCTCAAGTGAACAACAGGTGGCTTTCTGGCGCCACATATACGCGGACCGAGTACTGTCAGGCGGACATTCGTGCACTTTAGGGCACCGCTATTCTGCTACACTTGTTTATTCGGGCATCCACGCGTTGCTCACGGTGTGCAACATTTAGGGCACTCGCACATACGAATGCGCTGTGAGAGCCTATGAGAAGAAAATGAAAGTGCCTCGTGTTGAAGCAACGCCCGTATTCGGAAAATAGTCCGTACGCTTGAACAAGTCGTTGGAACAGGCGCCGGCCCGCTGTCGTGGCGAACATATCTTTACAGCGAAGACCGCCGGCTTACGACGATTAGTCCTTACGAAAAATAAAGGCATTGCAATACTCAGCTTCTGTCTCGCAGCTGTTTTAAACCACCAGTTAGAATCGAAGCAAATGACACAGTTTTCTTGTCTCCGATGTGGCACGGTGCGACATGGTGGCATTCGAAGAAAACAGAGTGCACGAAGAATATAAAGGACTCTGAAAACGAAAGCGTATTTTTTTCTTTCAATATTGCCAGAACCCCGAGAACAAAGGCTTTTCAGATCCACTCTTATGTCTCGAAATTTCACGAACAGCACCAAAGTACCCGGCTGCTCTCAACGGTGACAGTCTCAGAACGGTAGCATACAGGCAATGACAGACCGCGTGCTACGTATCTGCTCGCAAAAGCGCTCTGGCGCTGTCTTCATTTGAAAAGCAAATCATGTCACTTTCTGACAGGCGATGAAAAGTTCGTTCTCCGTGGATTGGAGCTGTCACATACAGTCTCACTGTTGTTGACGCTTTTGTTTTCGCTCTCTGCGGCTTCCGAAAATACTAAGCGGAAGCCAGCGAGGAACTTTCGGCTTTTGAAACCAAGAGCCCACTCTCGAGGGATATTTTTCATATTGAGGCGGGTGAATATTTGTGGAAGCCGCCCTGTTTTGACGTGAGACGTCTTTAAAACCGGTCGGGAATGGTCGCTTGCTAAATCCGCATGTAGGAAAACATGTTATATCATTATCACTTATACAGCTAAATCTGTGCTATAGTTTTAAAAAAAACCACGTGTGAGTTATGAAAATGCAACCAACTTAGTATTGTTCACTGCACTCTTGATCAACTCATTGTATTTTTAGTACGAGGTTAGGTAATTAACAATAACTAATCAACGATATTCTATATTACTGATTTAGGCGTGAAATGTTTAATGTAGACGTTGTAGAGCACATAGAGAAACATCAAGATAATTTTGTCTGCGATTATGGCGTTTATTTGCCCTAGTGTCCATACGTCACCTGCAGCCCACGCAAGATGACTCACTTAGCCCCACAGCGGCCGTGTCCGTGGTACAGCCTACCATGCATCTATGATCACGTGTCCAGCACGCTGTGACTGTTCTGCGTGTGCCGCGCAGGCCTATGGCCTTTTATTAAAGCTATAGTTGTTAAGTTTCACTACATAATTGTTCTTCGTGCGCACAGGACAGTACAAATTAACATGCATACACAACGGTGACTGCAATACGTCCTACGGTTGCTATGAGCGCCATTTCACGAGGCTCCTGAGGCTGAGGAGCTCACATACTGATGTGCGTTCTTTCGCGCTTTCTCTCCTACACGTGGTCTTGCAAACCTGCTGTCTCATCACATGTGTTTCTTTATTGTTCCAGTATTCGCACCTTTCTCCTACGAATGCTCCTGCCAAACGGAAGCGCTAAAGTTTTCTATCGCTTGGCCGTCGAAAAGGACTCCGCGTGTGTATTTGTCCGGAGGCTGCGCGGGAACTTTGATTCTATAAACGTCAGTTGTGTTCTCAAAACAGAGCTACGCCTGGAAACTGACAGCGGAGTGGCTTTCACATTGGGACTGCGCTTTCCTGTAAAAACGCTGGACGCTCGTCCGCGCAGAAGCTGTACACATTACGGCCGGAGAAGTGTTCGGTGCGACATTATTGCCGACCATTCGGCGCACTCCCAAAGATAAGCCCGCAGGAAACTGTCCACGCCCGCAAGTCGGAAGCTTGCATGTCGTCGAATCCAAAACGAGCCTGAACGCTGTTACGTTTCGCCTACAACGCGCGGTAATGCCGGCGCGGATGCAACGGACGCCGGGGCTTCGTTCAACGCGGCGGACATTTTGGCCCGTTCGACCCCGCCGCAACGCCTCCCCGCCAAGCGTGTCCAGGCGTGTTTCAGTGCCACGTGTCTTCGTATGTGCGTGTGTGTGTGTGTGCCCACGCTTGTCAAAGCGCGGCAGCCGGGGAGCGGAGCTCCCCAAGTGAGGTGCCAGGAGGTCTGTCCGTCGGCGGGTTGGCGATGCGTCACTACACTCGGTTCAGCATGTCTCTCGGCTCGACCGTGCGCGCCGTCGTGGGCTCATGCTCCGCCGTCGCGTGGGCTCATCCCGTGACCTTCCTTCTGGCCCGCGACGCCGAGAGTATAAGAGCAGCTGCCCCCGGACGCCAGGAGAGAGGCTCCGATTTGTACTGTTGAGTTACGTGCTCTCCCGTCTCTCCACTTCGGTCGACCTGACCGGCCGCTCTTTTGCTATGTTAGAATAAACAAGTTGTTCTGTTACCAGTCTACTCTTGCTTTGCCGGGACCTTCGGATGCTTCCAGTGCCCCAGGCCGCCAGGCCAACGCTACCCTTGGGGCTTGCGACCCATTGGCAATAACGGGCGTCAGCACCGAGACCCCAACATCTGGTTGCCAGCGGTGAGATCGCGACAACGGAGGCCAGCAGCGAAGAGATGCGGTTGACTGTATGCTGAGCAGCACAACGACCATCCGGGAGCAGTGCAACGAGCCCTGTGTGATGACTGGTTGCCTGCAGCGGAACGACTGCGCTGAATTCTTGGCTGCGAGGTTTGGTGAGTGCGGGACTTTCTTCTTCTGAGTTTTGCCAGGCTTTTGTTAGTGTCAGAAACAGAGCTGGTAATTGTGGTTGTCGTTGCTGCCGGGTTAGTTTGCGGCAAGACAATAGTAGGCAGTAGAGAAAGCAGCATTCAGAGCAGCCATGGATTTGAAGTCGTTGCGCAAACCGAAATTGCTAGAGCTTGCAAGAGAGTTGGGTCTGGATGTCTCAGACAAACTCAGAAAACCAGAACTGCTAAGGGCTATTCTTGAGTTAGAAGCTGAGGATGACGAGCTGTCGGAATGCCTTGAGACCATTGAGGAGAGGGAGACGGCAAAAAGACAGGAGCGCGAACTTAAAGAGCAAAAAGAGAAACAGGAGCGCGAACGAAAAGAGCAGAAAGAAAAAGAAGAGCGCGACCACGCTTTGGAAATGAAGCGTCTCGAGATAGAGATGGAACGCGCTCGTAATGGAAGTCAGGCACACGGTGCAGGAGAACGAGTATTGTTCAAAATGACTGACCTGATGCGGCCGTTTAAGCTTGGAGAGGACATTGGTTTGTTCCTGGTTAACTTTGAGCGAACGTGCGAGAAGCAGGGGTTCTCTCGGGAAACGTGGCCACAGCGCTTGCTCACTTTGCTACCCGGCGAGGCGGCCGACGTAGTCGCTCGCTTGGAGAGAGAGGAGGCAGAGGATTTCGACAAAGTGAAATCGAGTCTGCTAAAAAAGTACCGGCTGTCAGCGGAGGCGTTCCGTCGGAAGTTTCGGGAAAACGAGAAAGGCAGAAGTGAGTCATATACAGAGTTTGCGTACAGGCTTATGTCAAACATGCAGGAGTGGCTCAAAGAAGAGAAAGCGTTTGGTGACCACGAGAAAGTTCTGCAGTGTTTCGGGCTAGAACAGTTTTATAGTCGGTTACCTGAGAACGTGCGGTACTGGGTCTTGGATAGGCCAGACGTTAGTACGGTGGCTCGAGCCGCTGAGCTAGCCGAGGAGTTTGTGACGCGTCGGGCTCGTGGAGCTAAGGACGGTCAAAAGGGTGAATTTGGCTCCAAGTTTGAGAGGCCAAAGTTCACGCCCATGAGAGCAAAGGGGGACACACGTAGTTCGGATGCGAGTGAAAGCAGTCCGACCGAACGTACGGAGACGGCGGCAACCGAAGCCGAACGCAGAAAGCGGTTCGAGACGAGGCAAGCACGCGTTTGTTATACGTGCCAGAAGCCGGGTCACTTTTCGGCGCAGTGTCCAGAAACAAAAACAAAAGTCGTGTTTTTGTCTTTATGCAGCACTGACGAGAACATGAAGCTTCTCGAGCCTTACATGCGAGACCTCCTCGTGAACGGGAAAGAGTGCCGAGTGCTTCGCGATTCCGCAGCTACAATGGATGTAGTTCACCCCTCTTACGTAGAACCCGATATGTTCACGGGCGAGTGCGCATGGATCAAGCAAGCAGTGGAAGCTCATAGCGTGTGTCTGCCGGTAGCAAAAGTGCTTATTGAAGGACCTTTCGGAGCACTTGAGACGGAGGCCGCAGTGTCATCTATGCTGCCCCCCCAGTACCCGTACTTATTTTCGAACAGGTCCGATCACCTCCTGCGCGAGAAAGGGCTTTTGTTTGGTGAGGCTAGCGTTCAGGCCTTAACCAGATCGAAGGTTCGGGAGCTCGCTGCAAAGGCGGTAGTTGCGGGGCCGACGTTGTTGAACGATGAGAAAGGGTCAGAGGCGCAGCAAGCTTGTATTCAGAGCACGCCCGAACTGAATAAAATTGAGCCTGTAGCGTTAAAGGCAGCAGATACTGGAGAGGAAATTCCCGACACGGGAAAGTTAGAAGAGCTGTCTCCAGATTTGCTCATCGCGCCTACGTCAGACGGACTAAACAGGTTGCTAAAAGTCAGCCGGTCGGCTTTGATAGCCGAGCAAAAGAAGGATGGCAGCCTAGAAAACATACGCTGCATTGTCAAGGAAGGTATCGCCAAGAAAAATGCTCGCTTTGTGGAAAGAGGTGGGGTCCTGTACCGGAAGTATCTAGACCGCAGGGGAGTGGAGTTCGATCAGCTGATCGTGCCTCAATGCTATCGTCAGGATCTGTTGCGCTTGTCGCATGGGGGTTCGTGGTCCGGACACCTAGGAGTTAAGAAAACTAAGGACCGTCTCTTGCAAGAGTACTATTGGCCAGGGTGTTTTCGGGACGCAGACCACTTTGTGAAGACATGCGACACCTGTCAGCGGGTGGGCAAGCCAGGGGACAAATCGAGGGCGCCGTTGAAGTTGGTACCTATCATTACGGAGCCTTTTAGACGGCTCGTTATTGATACAGTGGGACCTCTGCCGGTAACAGCCACGGGGTACCGACACATTTTGACTGTGATCTGCCCAGCGACAAAGTTCCCTGAAGCAGTGCCGCTTAAAGAACTCAGCTCAGTTGAGATAGTCAATGCACTACTGTCCATATTTGCGCGAGTTGGTTTTCCTGCAGAAATCCAGTCAGATCAGGGTACAGTGTTTACTAGCGCTTTGACGACAGCCTTTCTCGAAAGGTGCGGGGTAAGGCTGTTACACAGCTCAGTGCACCACCCCCAGTCGAATTCCGTTGAGAAGCTCCACTCCGTCATGAAGCGCGTGTTGAGAGCATTGTGTTTTGAACATCAAACTGACTGGGAGCTGTGTCTGCCTGGAGTGATGTTTGCATTAAGGACCGCGCCGCATGCGGCTACGGGGTTTTCGCCAGCTGAGCTGGTGTACGGTCGCTCGCTGCGATCTCCGCTTCGCATGCTTCGAGAATCATGGGAAGGCAGGGGCGACGACCCAGTCGTGGTAGAGTACGTGCTTAAGCTCCTCGAACGCTTAAGAAAGGCACAGGAGTTGGCAGGTGAAGCAATGGCAGAGGCCCAGCAGAGGGCCAAGGTTTATTATGATCGGACAGCCAGGGCCCGTCGTTTTGAGGTGGGCGATGAGGTCATGATATTGCGCACATCGCTAAAGAACAAACTCGACGTGCAGTGGGAGGGCCCAGCACGGATTGTTCAAAAACTGTCGGACGTTAACTACGTGGTGAGTCTGCCAGGAAAGCGGAAAGCACAGCAAGTTTACCACTGTAATCTGCTCAAACCCTATAAGCAACGGGAAGCAGTGGTGTGCATGATGGTAAACGTTCCCGAAGAGCTTCCGGTCGAGCTTCCGGGACTAGGCTCAGTGACGAACAGGAAAGACACCGATCAAGTCATTAGTGACTTAATAAGTAAAGCATCGCTGTCGCCTGAGCAGAAAACCGAACTACACCAGCTCTTACAAGAGTTTCAAGGTCTGTTCTCTGAGAGGCCTGGTAGGACTTCTGTCCTTACTCATGACATAGAACTTACCTCCCCAGAGCCAGTACGATCCAAGGCGTACCGGGTGTCACCCCGCCAGAGCGATATTATGGAGGCTGAGGTAAAGAAAATGCTACAGCTCGGTGTTATTGAAGCAGGTGAGAGTGATTATACCTCCCCTTTGATTTTAGTTGAGGTACCGGGCAAGGAACCTCGTCCTTGCGTCGACTACCGCAGGCTTAATTCCATCACTAAGGATCAAATTTATCCGATCCCTAACATCGAGGAGCGCCTTGAGAGAGTGAGTAGCGCTCAGTTTATTTCCACCCTAGATCTTGTCAGGGGTTATTGGCAGGTTCCACTTACAGAAGAGGCTAGTAGGTATGCGGCGTTCATTTCACCAATGGGGACATTCCGTCCTAAAGTTTTGAGTTTTGGTTTGAAGAACGCGCCATACTGCTTTTCAAGCCTCATGGATAAAGTGTTGCGGGGACAGCAAGAATTCGCTTTACCGTATCTAGACGACGTAGCGATATTCTCCGCATCCTGACCTGAGCATATGGCGCACTTGCGGGCAGTGCTAACCCGCCTGCGCGATGCGGGCTTGACAGTCAAGGCTCCCAAGTGCCAGTTAGCACAGGCCGAGGTTGTCTACCTCGGACACGTGATTGGTCGGGGTCGTCGCCGCCCCTCTGAAATAAAGGTGGCCGCTGTGCGAGACTTCCCGCAACCGCGCACGAAGACCGATATTCGGTCGTTCTTAGGTGTCGCCGGCTACTATCAGAGGTACATCCCCAGGTACTCTGATATCGCGGCTCCCCTAACGGATGCTCTAAGAAAGACAGAGCCGCAAACAGTCGTCTGGGACGAGGCAAAGGAAAGAGCTTTTAGCGCCCTAAAGAGCGCCCTAACAAGCCAGCCTGTGCTACGATCGCCCGACTACACAAAAAGGTTCGTTGTTCAGTGTGATGCTAGTGAGCGAGGCATGGGCGTTGTACTGTGCCAACGGGAAAATGGAGAAGTAGAACACCCCGTCCTGTATGCTAGTCGTAAGCTGACGAGTCGTGAGCAGGCGTATAGCGCCACCGAGAAAGAGTGTGCGTGTATCGTGTGGGCCGTTCAGAAATTGTCATGTTACCTAGCTGGCTCGAGGTTTATCATTGAGACGGATCACTGCCCTCTCCAATGGCTGCAGACCATCTCTCCCAAAAATGGCCGCCTCCTGCGCTGGAGCCTCGCTTTGCAACAATATTCCTTTGAGGTGCGTTACAAAAAGGGGAGTCTCAACGGTAACGCCGATGGCTTAAGTCGAAGCCCCTAACGTGGGAATCAGCCTCAAAATTGCTTGTTACTGATGTTTTTCTTCCTGAGGCAGGATTTTTAACCTATTGCTTTCGTGTAGTGTTTCAAAGTGATGATGTGCTTTCTAGTGCAATTTTCCGATTTGTGGACGCGTTCTGAGTGCTGCTAAACTACTGTAAGGAACTAGGCAGCAGTATAAAAGGGGAAAGAGCCTGGCAGGGCTTAGTGAGGGTTGTGCCGTGCTTGCTGACTGAGCGGTTGACTTTCGGCGTAGTTCTAACGCTTGCCGGAAACGAGAACAAAAATGTCAACTCTCCCGAAGTCACTTTGCAGTGTCCTGTGTGAACGTGAACGTGAGAACGAGGCCTTCTCTGTGCGCTGCGCTCAAGAAATGCCAAAGGACGCCCGACTTCGGTTATGAGCATCATCGAGCGACATCCCTCCGGACAGCGGATGCAGTCCCCTGACCATCGGGATCTCCTTCCCCCGGCGGGGCGGTCTGTTACGTTTCGCCTACAACGCGCGGTAATGCCGGCGCGGATGCAACGGACGCCGGGGCTTCGTTCAACGCGGCGGACATTTTGTCCCGTTCGACCCCGCCGCAACGCCTCCCCGCCAAGCGTGTCCAGGCGTGTTTCAGTGCCACGTGTCTTCGTATGTGCGTGTGTGTGTGTGTGCCCACGCTTGTCAAAGCGCGGCAGCCGGGGAGCGGAGCTCCCCAAGTGAGGTGCCAGGAGGTCTGTCCGTCGGCGGGTTGGCGATGCGTCACTACACTCGGTTCAGCATGTCTCTCGGCTCGACCGTGCGCGCCGTCGTGGGCTCATGCTCCGCCGTCGCGTGGGCTCATCCCGTGACCTTCCTTCTGGCCCGCGACGCCGAGAGTATAAGAGCAGCTGCCCCCGGACGCCAGGAGAGAGGCTCCGATTTGTACTGTTGAGTTACGTGCTCTCCCGTCTCTCCACTTCGGTCGACCTGACCGGCCGCTCTTTTGCTATGTTAGAATAAACAAGTTGTTCTGTTACCAGTCTACTCTTGCTTTGCCGGGACCTTCGGATGCTTCCAGTGCCCCAGGCCGCCAGGCCAACGCTACCCTTGGGGCTTGCGACCCATTGGCAATAACGGGCGTCAGCACCGAGACCCCAACAACGCTGATTGTGCGAGCGTTTCTCAGTAATCATGTTTCGTTTCAAGTACTTTGTGTTGCTAGGAAGACTCTTAAATGACGATTCAAATCTGCGACAAAGTTTTCTGTGACCACCGCCACGAGCGGAAATGATCCGAGTTTTTTTTTCTTTTTTTTTTCACGCCGCAACGCAAGACGAAAGAAGGAACGCGCAGACGTTTGTTTCTCCGCAAGTTTTCCACGTCTTCAACAACTAAAGAAAGATGACTCCAGCTGTCCGAGGAAGTCCGTACACGGGATGCCTCCCACTGAAGCTCATTCGCTCAGTTGGATTTATTACCCTATCTCGAAGGAGTAAAGATGTGAGCAGCAGCGTAGTTGGGCATCGCTTCTGTGCCGGTCGACAGCTTCTCGCATTTGAGGGTAGTAACACGCGTCTTGTGACGCAGGGAAAGGGGCGATCAGATACAAAGTAGGCTCGACTCCGCTCATAAACTTTCCGCCATGTAGGCCGGAGAATTTAGTTACCTGCGTACCAGATGCCGTGTGGCCTATAGAGCATTGACCTGAGGCACGCTAAGCTCTGCCCCTGTGATTCTCACCTTCAGCACTGTCTGTAGGTAAACTTCAACCAGCACTTTCCCGCTCAGTAAGACTCCAGCATTTAACCCGGAGTGAACGGTGAGTTCTGAATGTGATATTCTCTCTAATTTCTCTTTATTTACCCGCCGTAGTTGCTCAGTGGCTATGGTGTTGGGCTGCTGAGTACGAGGTCGCGGGATCGAATCCCGGCCACGGCGGCCGCACTTCGATGGGGATGAAATGCGAAAACACCCGTGTACTTAGATTTAGGTGCACGTTAAGGAACCCCAGGTGGTCAAAATTTCTGGAGTCCCCCACTACGGCGTGCCTTATAATCAGAAAGTAGTTTTGGCACGTAAAACCCCATAATTTGATTTTTTGAAAAAAATCTCTTTATTTTGTTATTCTCGATGTGGTAAAAGAGAGCGAAAAAAGGATAGGAAAGGCACGGAGGTCAGCCAGAAGAGCATCTGGTTTGCTACCCTACACTGGGGGTGCGGGAAAGGGGAATAGAAAGAGGAAAAAGGGAGAGAGTAAGCACTGAGTGCGGTGTGGGAGGGACACTATACACAGGGACACTATAAACGGTCTCTTAAGCCGGTGCACTTCAAGTATTGCACTAGTGCATGAATCGCTTTTCGAGCCAGTGACGGGTGTGGCCATGGTTCGAGTATCTTTGACTCGGTGAACGGTCTCGAGTCCAGTCGGTGGAAAGTTGCCCACAGAGAGAGGCGTTGGACATCGTAGCGAGGGCAGGTACACAATAGGCGCTCGAAGGTTTCCTCGCACCCACAGGAGTCGCACACTCAATGTGGTAAAGCTAACGGTTGTTAAGCTGCGGTTTTTACATACCGCTATTGTTGAGTAGGACAATTGATCCGCGAGCACCATGCAGTTGCATGATTCGATCATCTACCGCGGCACATGCGCGTTTACGTACCACTGCGTCGGCTTTCCTCGTAAGGAGCCCGCTGAAACGCGCATATAGATAGCACTCTTTTGCAGATCTCGCTGTCTGGGGTGCATAGCCTCTCTTTTATACGTCATTAACTGTGTTTCTGCCCTGGTCTAGTTGAAGAATTAATTAGCCATATAGTTCGCTGACGCAAAGTTTAACTTTCCCAACCGCAGGGAGTTACGGTATGGCTCTATATTGCCGTAGGCGGCGTTTCTGCCTTCAGCGTCGACCAATGGTAACCGACCATTGCATCTTTGTTTGTCAGACGCCACGCGGCTGCTTCGGACAATCTCTTTGAACTACATTACTTTCTACAATTTCTTCAGTTGTTGTGGTCATTACGTATGCAGAGCAGCATGGGGCCTGGAGTTCGGCTCCGACGCATGTGACGCTTTCATTATCCGCACACAATAGAGATGCTTCCGGAGGTACGCACAGTGTTCATCGCGTTTGCGGTGAACAGCGGGTCGGTTGGTTTAAACGCGACGGCTGTACACAAGGGAAGTCCATCCCCCCCTCCCCCCCCCCGGTTCTTCCCCCCTTTGTTCGTAATTCTTGATCGCCGATTTTGCTTCATGAATATGCTGATTACATGAATACATTTCCTTTTCGGTAACGCGAAATAAAGGAGATGTTCATGCTGTTCTAGCTACTCCTTGATTTCCTTTTTCTCTTTTTACAGAAATTAAAATCAAAGCAATGATTTAGTCATCTATAATGGTGACGGCTGCTTCCCTTTTTGCGTGATCGTAATAATAATAATAATAATAATATTTAGAAGAAGATATTGTAAGATAAGAAGTATCATCAAAGGTACAGAAAAGTGAGAATGAAAACAGCTTGTTCCAGTCCGTCGACGGAGTATCGGCACACGCCCGTATAATGACTGCGACGCGGTTCAAGGTGAGCATGCGTACACATTTAGGAAATACACAAAGGTGACAAAATATAATACGTACAGATACATGGCAGTTAAAGATACGCTTTATGAAAAAAGGCGCACAGACATGAGCATGATACGTATAACAGACCACAAGTAGACATATATTACAATCACGCAAGTGGGTTGCTTTCACGCAACTTTAATCCAGGCGGCACCTAATACACGTTTGATATTCCTGTTTGTTTAAAGGGACATTCAATTGCATTCAGTTTTCGATGGCCGACCGACCAATTTTACTCATCTAAAGGGTACGTGGGCACCAGTTGCGTGTAGTTCTTTTTCTTGTTGACTTCTATGTGCGTAGCCTGTCTTGGGCAATCTAGGAACAGATGATGAACGCCCTCATCGTCCTTGCCACAAAAGCAAGCGGCATTTGACGTCTCCTTTATATGTTATAGGAAATAATTTGTGCATTCTCTTCCAAGGTAAGCTCGAAGAGTTAGTGCCTCGGTACTTCTTGAAAAGTCTACATGCTTACACTGGAAGCATAGCGCGCAAAGGACGATCCACAAAGACTAGACAGAACAAGCGCAAACTTTCAACACAGCGTTTATTGCGGAACAGGATCATATACAGGCAACTGATTCTGCTCATGGAAAGAAGGACATACAAGCTTAACAAAAACGCCACATGCCGTCATGTCATGAATTCAAGCTCTGTATATATGATAATGCCACCGACGGCCTGCTGACGCATAGATCACCTGCCCGTTGTTACGTTTCGCCTTCAACGCGCGGTAATGCCGGCGCGGATGCAACGGACGCCGGGGCTTTGTTCAAAACGGCGGACATTTTGGCCTGTTCGACGCCGCCGCAACGCCTACCCGCCAAGCGTGTCCAGGCGTGTTTCAGTGCCACGTGTCTTCGTGTGTGCGTGTGTGTGTGTGTGCCCTCGCTTGTCAAAGCGCGGCAGCCGGGGAGCGGAGTTCCCCGAATGAGGAGCCTGGACGTCTCTCGGCTCAACTGTTCGCGCCGTCGTGCGGGTGAGGGTTGGCGATGCGTCACTACACTCGGTTCAGCAGGTCTCTCGGCCCGACAGTTCGCGCCGTCGTGGGCTCCTGCTGCGCCGTCCCGTGACCTTCATCCCGTGACCTTCCCTCCTTCCCTTTTGGACCGCGACGCCGGGAGTATAAGAGCAGCTGCCCCCGGACGCCAAGAGAGAGGCTCCGATTTGTACTATTGAGTTACGTGCTCTCCCGTCTCTCCACTCCGGTCGACCTGACCGGCCGCTCTTTTGCTATGTTAGAATAAACAAGTTGTTTTGTTACCAGTCTTCTCTTGCTTTGCCGGGACCTTCGGATGCTTCCAGTGCCCCAGGCCGCCAGGCCAACGCTACCCTTGGGGCTTGCGACCCATTGGCAATAACGGGCGTCAGCACCGAGACCCCAACAACTCGTGTCTGCGGTGAGATTCCAACATCTGGTTGCCAGCGGTGAGATCGCGAGAACGGAGGCCAGCAGCGAAGAGATGCGGTTGACTGTATGCTGAGCAGCACAACGACCATCCGGGAGCAGTGCAACGAGCCCTGTGTGACGACTGGTTGCCTGCAGCGGAACGACTGCGCTGAAGTCTTGGCGGCGAGGTTTGGTGAGTGCGGGACTTTCTTCTTCTGAGTTTTGCCAGGCTTTTGTTAGTGTTAGAAACAGAGCTGGTAATTGGGGTTGTTGTTGCTGCCGGGTTAGTTGCGGCAAGACAATAGTAGGCAGTAGAGAAAGCAGCATTCAGAGCAGCCATGGATTTGAAGTCGTTGCGCAAACCGAAATTGCTGGAGCTTGCGAGAGAGTTGGGTCTGGATGTCTCAGACAAACTCAGAAAACCAGAACTGCTAAGGGCTATTCTTGAGTTAGAAGCTGAGGATGACGAGCTGTCGGAATGCCTTGAGACCATTGAGGAGAGGGAGGAGCAAAAAGAGAAACAGGAGCGCGAACGTAAAGAACAAAAAGAGAAACAGGAGCGCGAACTTAAAGAACAGAAAGAGAAAGATGAGCGCGAACGTAAAGAACAGAAAGAGAAAGATGAGCGTGAACTTAAAGAACAAAAAGAGAAAGAAAAAGAAGAGCGCGACCGTCAACACGCGTTGGAAATGAAGCGTCTCGAGTTAGAGATGGAACGCGCTCGTAATGGAAGTCAGGCACACGGTGCAGGAGAACGAGTATTGTTCAAAATGACTGACCTGATGCGGCCGTTTAAGCTTGGAGAGGACATTGGTTTGTTCCTGGTTAACTTTGAGCGAACGTGCGAGAAGCAGGGGTTCTCTCGGGAAACGTGGCCACAGCGCTTGCTCACTTTGCTACCCGGCGAGGCGGCCGACGTAGTCGCTCGCTTGGAGAGAGAGGAGGCAGAGGATTTCGACAAAGTGAAATCGAGTCTGCTAAAAAAGTACCGGCTGTCAGCGGAGGCGTTCCGTCGGAAGTTTCGGGAAAATGAGAAAGGCAGAAGTGAGTCATATACAGAGTTTGCGTACAGGCTTATGTCAAACATGCAGGAGTGGCTCAAAGAAGAGAAAGCGTTTGGTGACCACGAGAAAGTTCTGCAGTGTTTCGGGCTAGAACAGTTTTATAGTCGGTTACCTGAGAACGTGCGGTACTGGGTCTTGGATAGGCCAGACGTAGTACGGTGGCTAGAGCCGCTGAGTTAGCCGAGGAGTTTGTGACGCGTCGGGCTCGCGGAGCTAAGGACGGTCAAAAGGGTGAATTTGGCTCCAAGTTTGAGAGGCCGAAGTTCACAACCATGAGGGCAAAGGGGGATACACGTAGTGCGGATGCGAGTGAAAGCAGTCCGACCGAACGTAAGGAAACGGCGGCAACCGAAGCCGAACGCAGAATGCGGTTCGAGACGAGGCAAGCGCGCGTTTGTTATACGTGCCAGAAGCCGGGTCACTTTTCGGCGCAGTGTCCAGAAACAAAAACACAAGTCGTGTTTTTGTCTATATGCAGCACTGACGAGAACATGAAGCTTCTCGAGCCTTACATGCGAGACCTCCTCGTGAACGGGAAAGAGTGCCGAGTGCTTCGCGATTCCGCAGCTACAATGGATGTAGTTCACCCCTCTTACGTAGAACCCGATATGTTCACGGGCGAGTGCGCATGGATCAAGCAAGCAGTGGAAGCTCATAGCGTGTGTCTGCCGGTAGCAAAAGTGCTTATTGAAGGACCTTTCGGAGCACTTGAGACGGAGGCCGCAGTGTCATCTATGCTGCCCCCCCAGTACCCGTACTTATTTTCGAACAGGTCCGATCACCTCCTGCGCGAGAAGGGGCTTTTGTTTGGTGAGGCTAGCGTTCAGGCCTTAACCAGATCGAAGGTTCGGGAGCTCGCTGCAAAGGCGGTAGTTGCGGGGCCGACGTTGTTGAACGATGAAAAAGGGTCAGAGGCGCAGCAAGCTAGTATTCAGAGCACGCCCGAACGGGATAAAATTGAGCCTGTAGCGTTAAAGGCACCAGATACTGGAGAGGAAATTCCCGATGCGGGAAAGTTAGAAGAGCTTCCGGTCGAGCTTCCGGGACTAGGCTCAGTGACGAACAGGAAAGACACCGATCAAGTCATTAGTGACTTAATAAGTAAAGCATCGCTGTCGCCTGAGCAGAAAACCGAACTACACCAGCTCTTAAAAGAGTTTCAAGGTCTGTTCTCTGAGAGGCCTGGTAGGACTTCTGTCCTTACTCATGACATAGAACTTACCTCCCCAGAGCCAGTACGATCCAAGGCGTACCGGGTGTCACCCCGCCAGAGCGATATTATGGAGGCTGAGGTAAAGAAAATGCTACAGCTCGGTGTTATTGAAGCGGGTGAGAGTGATTATACCTCCCCTTTGATTTTAGTTGAGGTACCGGGCAAGGAACCTCGTCCTTGCGTCGACTACCGCAGGCTTAATTCCATCACTAAGGATCAAATTTATCCGATCCCTAACATCGAGGAGCGCCTTGAGAGAGTGAGTAGCGCTCAGTTTATTTCCACCCTAGATCTTGTCAGGGGTTATTGGCAGGTTCCACTTACAGAAGAGGCTAGTAGGTATGCGGCGTTCATTTCACCACTGGGGACATTCCGTCCTAAAGTTTTGAGTTTTGGTTTGAAGAACGCGCCATACTGCTTTTCAAGCCTCATGGATAAAGTGTTGCGGGGACAGCAAGAATTCGCTTTACCGTATCTAGACGACGTAGCGATATTCTCCGCATCCTGGCCGGAACATATGGCGCACTTGCGGGCAGTGCTAACCCGCCTGCGCGATGCGGGCTTGACAGTCAAGGCTCCCAAGTGCCAGTTAGCACAGGCAGAGGTTGTCTACCTCGGACACGTGATTGGTCGGGGTCGACGCCGCCCCTCTGAAATAAAGGTGGCCGCTGTGCGAGACTTCCCGCAACCGCGCACGAAGACCGATATTCGGTCGTTCTTAGGTGTCGCCGGCTACTATCAGAGGTACATCCCCAGGTACTCTGATATCGCGGCTCCCTTGACGGATGCTCTAAGAAAGACAGAGCCGCAAACAGTCGTCTGGGATGAGACGAAGGAAAGAGCTTTTAGCGCCCTAAAGAGCGCCCTAACAAGCCAGCCTGTGCTACGATCGCCCGACTACACAAAAGGGTTCGTTGTTCAGTGTGATGCTAGTGAGCGAGGCATGGGCGTTGTACTGTGCCAACGGGAAAATGGAGAAGTAGAACACCCCGTCCTGTATGCTAGTCGTAAGCTGACCAGTCGTGAGCAGGCGTATAGCGCCACCGAGAAAGAGTGTGCGTGTATCGTGTGGGCCGTTCAGAAATTGTCATGTTACCTAGCTGGCTCGAGGTTTATCATTGAAACGGATCACTGCCCTCTCCAATGGCTGCAGACCATCTCTCCCAAAAATGGCCGCCTCCTGCGCTGGAGCCTCGCTTTGCAACAATATTCCTTCGAGGTGCGTTACAAAAAGGGGAGTCTCAACGGTAACGCCGATGGCTTAAGTCGAAGCCCCTAACGTGGGAATCAGCCTCAAAATTGCTTGTTACTGATGTTTTTCTTCCTGAGGCAGGATTTTTAACTTATTGCTTTTGTGTAGTGTTTCAAAGTGATGATGTGCTTTTTAGTGCAAATTTTCCGATTTGTGGACGCGTTCTGAGTGCTGCTAAACTACTGTAAGGAACTAGGCAGCAGTATAAAAGGGGGAAGAGCCTGGCAGGGCTTAGTGAGGGTTGTGCCGTGCTTGCTGACTGAGCGGTTGACTTTTGGCGTGGTTCTAACGCTTGCCGGAAACGAGAACAAAAATGTCAACTCTCCCGAAGTCACTTTGCAGTGTCCTGTGTGCACCTGAACGTGAGAACGAGGCCTTCTCTGTGCGCTGCGCTCAAGAAACGCCCAAGGACGCCCAACTTCGGTTATGAGCATCATCGAGCGACATCCCTCCGGACAGCGGATGCAGTCCCCTGACCATCGGGATCTCCTTCCCCCGGCGGGGCGGTCTGTTACGTTTCGCCTTCAACGCGCGGTAATGCCGGCGCGGATGCAACGGACGCCGGGGCTTTGTTCAAAACGGCGGACATTTTGGCCTGTTCGACGCCGCCGCAACGCCTACCCGCCAAGCGTGTCCAGGCGTGTTTCAGTGCCACGTGTCTTCGTGTGTGCGTGTGTGTGTGTGTGCCCTCGCTTGTCAAAGCGCGGCAGCCGGGGAGCGGAGTTCCCCGAATGAGGAGCCTGGACGTCTCTCGGCTCAACTGTTCGCGCCGTCGTGCGGGTGAGGGTTGGCGATGCGTCACTACACTCGGTTCAGCAGGTCTCTCGGCCCGACAGTTCGCGCCGTCGTGGGCTCCTGCTGCGCCGTCCCGTGACCTTCATCCCGTGACCTTCCCTCCTTCCCTTTTGGACCGCGACGCCGGGAGTATAAGAGCAGCTGCCCCCGGACGCCAAGAGAGAGGCTCCGATTTGTACTATTGAGTTACGTGCTCTCCCGTCTCTCCACTCCGGTCGACCTGACCGGCCGCTCTTTTGCTATGTTAGAATAAACAAGTTGTTTTGTTACCAGTCTTCTCTTGCTTTGCCGGGACCTTCGGATGCTTCCAGTGCCCCAGGCCGCCAGGCCAACGCTACCCTTGGGGCTTGCGACCCATTGGCAATAACGGGCGTCAGCACCGAGACCCCAACAACTCGTGTCTGCGGTGAGATTCCAACACCGTGCAATCTGGGATGCTCCCTTGATTTCCCTTGTCAGGTCATTGCGGTGCCGATGTAAAATGACCGTCTTATCTAGCGAAGGATGGCAAGGTGCTTGTGCAACACACTTTTTACAATGGGCCGCCAGATGACCGTCTGTGGAAATATTGCCCACTTTATTGCTGTGCTCTTAGAGACGCACATTCAAACATCTACCCGTTTGGTAATTGTAGTACCTTCCACACGAGAGTGGAATGTTGCACACAACCCCCTCCTGCAAGGCACGTAGGCATCTCTGTGTTTTATTGTGCATTCAGGCTTCCGCGTTCGAGTAGGGCAGCTCATTCTGAATGTTCGTCTCTAAGAGCACAGCAATAAAGTGGGCAATATTTCCACATACGGTCACCTGGCGGCCCATTGTAAAAAGTGTGTTGCACAAACACCTTGCCATCCTTCGCTAGATAAGACGGTCATTTTGCATCGGCACCACAATGACCTGACAAGGGAAATCAAGGAAACATTCGAGATTGAACGGGCAGGTGATCTATGCGTCAGCAGGCCGTCGGTGGCATTATCATCTATACAGAGCTTGAATTCATGGCATGACGGCATGTGGCGTTTTTGTCAAGCTTTTGTCCTTCTTTCCCTGAGCAGAATCAGTTGCGTATATATGCTCCTGTTCCGCAATAACCGCTGTGTTGAAAGTTAGCGCTTGTCCTGTCTAGTCCTTGTGGATCGTCCTTTGCGCGCTATGCTTCCAGTGTAACTATGTTTTACCAACCAGCCCAAGCCTATACTCTTCTGACGCCTACATGCAACTGATCCAACTGGTATTTTCGATCAGAGCTCGCGTCCTAAAAGATTCAGTCCTTACTATTACCTGCAAAGCCGGAGGACATACACAATTCGTATTTTTAATACTTTTAATGGGCATCGCATCTCAATTGATGATTAAGGAATCAGGTGAAATTCCGCATCTGGATGGGCCGATCATGTGAGCGAGTGCGCTCATTCACTGACTGCTATGTCAGCGTGTCCCGGATGCCACCGCAAGTGCATTTTTGTTTTCATTGAGCAACCCGTTATAAACCTTTTAAAATGGCACACGTTATTCATGCATGTCTTTGGCTTTCATGAACGAATCTTAAGATATTTCAGGACTCCTCATCTCAGGACGAGCAAATGGTATGCATTTCTTAGAAATATTACACTAATGTGCATTTACATATTTTACACGCGCAGCGTGTGCAGAAAGTGAAGTGTGTAAAAGGAAAACTACACGCGAGACTTCGACGACCCATTCAAATAAAGACAGTTAGTTGGTAAAACGCTTATAACAATCTATACAACTCATGTTTACAACGACATTACCATGCAGAGGGCAAAGCAAGAGTGCAAATCTGAGCTTGCAGTGCGAAGACGCCAATTGATTGATGAGATCTGTTGTTTAGCGTTCTGAAGCGACGCAAGGGAGATAAAAGATTACGAAGTGGAAGGCACAGGATTAATTTTTTAACCAAAGGGATATTTACCGAGCAATCAACACATGGCACACGCGAGCAATTTCGCCTTCAATTTTTGTCGTAATGCGATCGTCCGCTGCCAGAAAATCCAATCTACAACTCCATATAAATATCCATAGGATTATGGGACTCTAGAATCAATGGAGGTGTACGCGGGAAGTGGCAGACTGCACGTCTGCGTTTTATTTGCAAGCCACTTCGAGGAAGGTCGTGGGCGCCGAGATGAAGAGAGCGCATTCATTCAAGCGTTTACTGTTGTTCACATCAGTAACGTCACACGCTTAAGTCGGGAAGCTGACGGAAGATACAGCCATAGAAGAATTCTGCACCTTCCTACAGACAGGCGCTAAGCCATGGTGAACACATTGGGTTATTGCGAAGGAGAGATAATCTTAGAAACATGAAACAAGGAGCAAATACAAATGCAGAATTGTCAGTAGAGTATTTCTCAGACACACCGCGGCACTTGCGAATAGATAACGCAGTGCTATAGTGCTATAGAGATTAAGTGACTGACGTAGTAGTTCTGTGGAAACCCGCAAGGTGGAGAGAAGAAATTGATAAAGGAAAAATCAGACATCCACCCGTTCGTAGCAATTGCTACAAAGGAAACACCCGTTGTAGCAATTGCTATACGAACGGGTGGATGTCTAATTTTCCTTTTATCAGATTAAGTGACTGAATGAGGGGTTGGATAACTAACTAACTAACTAACTAACTAACTAACTAACTAACTAACTAACTAACTAACTAACTAACTAAGAAATAACGCATTGCGACCTGACCATGGCAAATAGAGATAAAGAGAAATAAAAGAATTTATAAAGCAAGATTCAAAGAAGAAAGGAGTGAGGGATACGTAAAGAAAAAGGGCACCTGTCTTTGTAACGAAAGCCCATCTACTAGGTGTTTGCTCTCGAACGACAGCAGTCATCGTCCGGGTACTCGCTTACTGTTTTATTTTTATTTTTCTGACGTTAAGTCATGCTGTTCCTATCCTTCGTCCCCCATGCTCGGCTCGAATCCTTTAATTAGCAGAAACCTAATTCAAACAAGCCGAGGCCAGGTCGGCAGAATAGAAAATCAAGCGCGAACGAGCTGTGGCAATTAAGAAGAAACTCCGAGGTGAGCGGGGCCAGCCTAATGAAATCTCGTAACCCGAGTGCACCCCCACACGCCTTTAACACACTACACTGTCTCTCTAGTTTCGTGATGAATCTTGCGAAAGTTTCGGTCTCGTTTGCCCAAAGCTTGTGTTCAGGTTAGCGCACGTGTCAGTCGTGCACTTGCGTTCGTTTGTTCACGTGTATGCGTGTGAGCACGGTAGAGAAGGTGTGTCTCTGCGTGTCGGCGTGCGTTCTTTGCTCCTATGAAACACAGCGCTCCTATAGTTACACAGGGACCAGATTTTGTGGCTCCTATACCTTGACGCCCTCTCGTACGTGACTTGCATATGCGATGACGCCGCATCGCCGCTGGTACTGCCTGGGTCGTGCACCTTTGGCTTCGTGCTCTCGTAGCGCCCTATTTCTTTTCTTTTTCACACTTCCCCAGACAACATAAAGAATATTGTTTAATAAAGGGAAAATGAGACATCCACCCAATCGTGGCAATTGCTGCAAAGCCTTTACTTCGAGTTGTAGATGAATTCGACTTTGGCCTGCCAATTGCTAGTCGCCTGGTTAGCCCAGATGGTAGAGCGGCTGCCCCGGAAAGGCGGTTGCCTCGGGTTCGAATCCCGGACCAGGGCAAATTTTTCTTCAACTTCGAGGTTTTTTTTTTTTCCGAGAAACCCGCACGGGTTTCCTTTTTATAGCAATTGCTACGATTGGGTGGTTGTCTAATTTTCCTTTTATTAATTACTTCTCTTCACCTTGCGCGTTTCTGCAGAACTATTAAGCCAAAGAATATTGATATTCATATGTGTTAATAGAGAAAACAGCAAGAAATGAACCCCGAATCAAACCCAGTTTTTTAAACAGGGTCGATACCGTGGCGTAAGTGGTCCGATATGTGCTCCGCCCACGTGATAACAAGGATCGGTTAGTCGTGAGCGGTGAACGATAAAGAGGCAATAGAATAAGTTAGGCGTAAAACACGCAGTCAAGGACATTTTTTTTCACTCTGAAAATGCTTCCGACGTGCGCAATCAGCAAGCGTAGTGCTTTAGAGATTTGTTTCTGTTACCCAGAGAAGTCCCGTCGCCGGGGCGTGGATTTGGACGCCACGTACGATGCGAAAGAAATCGTGACATTACACCCGGCTCGACACACGCCCTTTCTGCCATTTCCACTGCCATGAATCGATGGATCGAGCCTGAATCCTCAACGCGTCTCGTTCATAACGGCTTTCATGCCATTTGGTGAGCCACCTTCGCTTCAAAAGTATGTGCAGCATAACAAGTTGCTGGCACCTGCTCTTAGGAAGAGCTATGGCCTAGAACTTTCTCGTGAATAAAGGCGCTGAACAACAACAAACATATTTTGTTGCAGGTATATCGGCTGTAATTCAAATCGCGCAATTCAAATCGTTGGCCCGCGGAAGTAGGTATTGTCACGGTCGGAATTAGGCGTCGCGAAAAATAGCCAGTGCCAGTTTTGAGCCGCTTTTCGGAAACGGAGCGCGGGAACACATTAACTCTCCCGCGAAGTGAGCGTAAGAGCGAGCATTCAATTGCCAAACAGTTGGTTTGTCAACTCTAATCGATGTGTGCACATGTGCGACACATGCGCACATAGAGAAAGTGGGGTTGGGTTTTCTGGTCATAAAGGGCCCATTGTATAGGGTCAGACACGCGCTCGCGTTAGCCAGAAACTTGGTGAAAGCGTCTTTAATCAAATCGGAGTGTGGGAACTGCATACTGCTCCACTAGCTTACACGGGACCTAGCCTGGGAGAACGCCCTGGTAGTCAGGGCCACCTGACTTATCGGTCTGCGCGCTCGTAGGGTTTGACACGGTCAATGGCTTCGATTGCCACGAATGGAGGAATGTGACGAATACGCCTTGTACCGTGGCATATCTTTTCAATCGACGTTCTTCCTAATGACTGAGCCAACTCAGCAAGAGCAGGATTGTCACTAGTTTAGACATCTTGCTTAATAGGAGGAGGGGGGGGGGGGGGAAGAAAACAGCACGAAGATGGGCTGCAGAAGGCAAGCAAGTGACTCAACGAAGCACCGAACAACCAAAACACAACGGTGACGTGAATGTATGTTTGGTCACGTAATAATGTCGGCTATTATTAGGCACGAAATGCAACCCATCACCATCATACGGTAAAAAGTATTCAACTGCAAATAAATAAATAAGTAAATAAGCAAATACATAAATAAATAAATTTACCGAAAAGTTTTTGGTTTTACATTTTAATGGGGCAAATGAGATAGTGCAGCTGGCTTTCAGAAATAGTTTAAATATAAGGCAAGATATTTTTCAAGGGTAGCTGAGAGAAAAAGAAAAGCTAATAAATTTTGCCTCATGATTCTGCAAATGCGGTACATAAAAAAAGCTTACTCGTGGATTTCTCAAGCTCTTCCGCTACGTGTCGAATTGATGGCGGCCCCAGCGCACCCCTGAATCTGAAGATTGTTTTACTAGTGTCGCCAACGCTGGGTTATCGATCACCCACATGTGCGGTATCGTCGCTGCTTCCGCTCTCATCGGGACAATGATTGATGGCCAGCGAACCAGTGCGTGGCGTGGCTTGTCCGTTCGCTGTTATCTACGTGACTCTGTTCAAACGCTCGACCGCCGTTCACACTCTGACGTCTGAGTGGCATCCAAAGAGAAATCGTTGATTTGCCCTGTCCGCCCGTCCTACTCTTTGCTGGCCCTGCTCCCGAAATATTGCTGCTGTCGCGCTCGCCGCGTTGATTGCAGTGATTTACCAAGGTGGGTTGTAATCTAGCGCGATCGCTGATCGGATGAAAAGAGAAAACCTGGCAAAAATCGGCGCCTCCGAATTTAGCACTGTCTGCAATCGTGCCCTATAAGGAAGGAAGGAAGGAAAAAGTGGAGAAGGAAGGCAGGGAGGTTAACCAGTTTTGCCTAACCGGTTTGCTACCCTACACATGGGAGCGGAATGGGGGGGATGAAAGATGGGGAGAAGAGATAGAGGGCACATAACACGGCACACACATCGTTGGTTACAGTCTGTCACTCTTGTGCGGTACGTGACATCACTGTCACAGCCGCTTGTCCAAGCCCGTATCCTTCATAAACCGAAGTAGTCCCTTCGTCGCCTTCAGCTGCGATGTCTTCAGTCGGCGATATGTGAAAATGGTTGCAACTGACAATGGTCTATTGTCAAGGTGCGCTAGAACGGACGCCATGGGCTGTCTCTGAACATTATATTCAGGACAGTCGCACAGAATGTGTTCCAGCGTCTCCTCGCAAAGACAGGCATTGCAGAGAGCGTTGTCGGCCATTCCAATGCGAAACGAGTAAGATTTCGTGAAGGCCACCCCTAGCCATAAGCGATAAAGCAGGGTGGCCTCACTTCGGCGGAGTCCGGTTGGCATACAGAGATGCATCAAGGAGGGCAGGTCGTGTTGATGATTGCTGTGGTTGGTCTGGCTGCTTGGTGTGCACCATAGAGAGAGCGTGATCTCCCGTGCAAGCACTTGAAGTCTGCTGGCTGCGTCGGACCGTGAAAGTGGTATGGCCTCTTCCTGTGTGTCTTCAAGAGCTGTCCGAGCGGCTTTATCGGCGTCTTCATTTCCGATGACGCCGCAGTGACTTGGCAGCCACTGAAACGTCACGTGATGTCCTTTCTCATGTGATGTATGGAGTAGGCATCTAATATCGAATACGAGCTGTTCGAATGGCCCGCGACGCAGAGCTGATAGTACAGATTGTAGGGCTGCTTTTGAGTCGCTGAAAATTGACCATTGTCGAGGTGGTTCCCGCAATCGTGCCCTATAGCAGGGGACTGCACTTCCAGTGATGGATAAAAGAGCAGACCATTCTGGCAAGGGCAATGCGAAGGTCGTACTTTCTGCGGAACATTGAATGCTGCTTGGAAACGAAAAACGCAGGTGTGCAGCGTATGCGAAAGCAAAAGTTGACTTTTTATTTTTTTTTTCTGGACCTCGCTTCCGTGCTGTTATGTGAAGGCATTGAAGATGGTGAACCAGACGTGGTCCTAGGAACTTACGTCCCGGCACTCCGGACTAATGTCAGAATTTCCGGAGCTGCATTAACAAAGCTTTTCTTTAGTAGGTGCCCTAGACCGAAATTTGCCGAAAACTGTACCAGGCGTGTCCACTAATAGTATGTGCAATATCAGGATTGGCTGAAATTTTCTCTTACCGACTATTCCAGGGTAAGAGCTTCTTACCTTTTTTTTAAAAAAAAATTCTGGGCCCTATTCTTCAGTGCCTTTACCGTAAGGAATCGCGCTCCAGATAAGATCTAGAGCAGCATTTTAGGTTCGCAGCCAAGCAACCCCAGCCAGTATTAAAAAAAAAAAGGACGCCTCTTTGAGCAGTAGTTTCTGCCTCGCTAACCAGGCTTTGAGAGTTACGCTCCTTATTCGCAAAAAAATAAAGTAGGAATAAATTCATTCGTAAGATGAATCATTACTCAGCTGTAGTAGCAACCGCAACATTGGCAAAAGCGACCAGCCAGTGACAAATTGTATTTTACGCATCTATATATACCTATATATATTCCTGGAACTGGCCAGGGCACCAGCGCACTCATATGCGATCGTACAGAAGTAGGTGGCTTTTGTTAACCGACCGATCGACCAGCCAAGTGAATGAATGAATTTATGAAAGTTCCAGAGCAATGTTTTGCTTATGAACGACTCTGTGGTGCAGGGCGCCCGGTCGATGTTGGGTCCGTGAGGCTCGTTAAGGAGCATCCAAGTGCACTAAAGCTTTTGCATGTCTAACCAAGCAGAATGCGGTGACTAAAGTGGTAATCCAACGCACGTCTTCTGTTTTCAGTGTTGACTTGGGGGAAATGAAAACAGGAGCTGGATGCGGGCAGCAAACCTCCAGAAAACACGGCTTGGAGCACAAAAGTAGCCTTACAGGGTCTTCATTACGTGTGCATTTTGGGCATCATTCCGTAAGAAATCTTTGCTTCAGATACTATTCATTTCTAATTACGCATTCCGCCGAATGGTTTTTCCCAACGATAATTGGGGCCACGTTTGGTGCGAGCCAATGACGAAGGCAAGTAAAATAAAAGAAAACTGAAAGGAATCTATGAAGAATACTGCCTCAGTTCTCATTCACAATGAATAACACTTATGATACCCGTGTTGGCCTGCTAAGCACGAGGTCGCGGGATCGAATCCCGGCCACGGCAGCTACATTTCGATCAGGGTGAAATGCGAAAATGCCCGTCTACTTTGATTTAGGCGAACGTTAGAGAACCCCAGGTGGTCCAAATCACTTCCGAACCCACAACTATGGAGGGCCTCATAATCAGATCGTGGTTTTGGCACGTAAAAGCCCACAATTTTTTTTTATCATACTTGCTTTAAGAGACTAGTGTGGTTGTTTCCTTTGCTCTGTGTATGTTCCATCAAGTTCTCAAGCTCGTGAAAAGAAATTTGTCTTCTTCGCACAGAAAGGGGCACATTGCATGGTCAGGTGCAGCTGCGTTCACGAACCGCTGAGCTCGTGTAGGAAACAAACAAAATGGCCTGCTTTGCGAAATAGCCCAGCTGAACGCGCCAGCTGACCTTTTTTTATATATGAGGCGCATGTATAACTGTCCTGTAGAAAATATATTTTGAACAGTGCGCAGTGGACGTTTTACCTTTAGTCTTTCCACATTTCGGGCGTTCCGGCGGTTTCGGTTTGTGCGGGAACGCAGGTGGCAATCCTGCTTCAGAAACGAGAAGGGTGTGCCTAGCGCGTTTTCTCAAACGATATGTGCATGTATGATAAGTAAATATGGAAATTTAAGACTTAGGACCTCACGGAAGAAATGCCACGTGCGCCTCCAATACAACTATCCCAAAACAGCAACAACAACAACAGGAACCACCCCAAAGTTAAAGAAAACACAATGTAGAAAAATCTTATCGTAAAGGCAGCGCCAGCCAATCCTGAATCTGGACACATTATTGAGGACGTAAGAATTAACGCAATGAGCAGTCATGTATGAAAAGCTTTGTGAATTATGCCAGCAGAAGAAGTAGCGCTGTATAGCCTATGCATTTTATGTAGGTGGGCGGGAAAATATTGAATATCTGACAAAAATCTCTTCAGCGAAAAGAAAGAAATTCATGATCCCATTCAAGAACACATTCACCAATTATTCTGGATTGCATACAATACCCAATTCGGACCAAAGCGGGACATTCCCACAGCGTTAAGAAAACCCACAATTGTCCCGCTATAAAGTAAGAACACCCACCCCCTGCACAACCAAGAGCGCAGGCAAGGAAGAGCCAAATCCTTACAAAAACGTTTTGCAAACTCTAAGGACGTGGCCTATGTAGACGCGGCCGAGTATAGTGATCGAGACGCTATGACAGCGGCTGTACTAGATCAACTAATTCAAACCATTCCTGCAAGTTCAGTTATTCCAACCTCGCCGGAGGACAGGAAGGAAATCTCAATCGCCTTGGCGTACACCTCCTCCGCAGCCAAATTCATAGTCAGCGATTCAAAGACAGCCATAGGAAATTCACCATTTTTCGCGAATACTGGACCTGGACAATGAACATCTGACCGCGCGACCAAATCACTATCACCACATCGCACGGCGGACAAGAGCGCTGGCTTCAGGGAGGGAACACTTCGTAGTACCTCTCGCTTCAACGCGTCTCCAAAACTTGACATTACACGACATTTTTCGCGAATACTGGACCTGGACAATGAACATCTGACCGCGCGACCAACTCACTATCACCACACCGCACGGCGGACAAGAGCGCTGGCTTCAGGGAGGGAACACTTCGTAGTACCTCTCGCTTCAACGCGTCTCCAAAACTTGACATTACACGACATTTTTCGCGAATACTGGACCTGGACAATGAACATCTGACCGCGCAACCAACTCACTATCACCACACCGCACGGCGGACAAGAGCGCTGGCTTCAGGGAGGGAACACTTCGTAGTACCTCTCGCTTCAACGCGTCTCCAAAACTTGACATTACACGACATTTTTCGCGAATACTGGACCTGGACAATGAACATCTGACCGCGCGACCAACTCACTATCACCACACCGCACGGCGGACAAGAGCGCTGGCTTCAGGGAGGGAACACTTCGTAGTACCTCTCGCTTCAACGCGTCTCCAAAACTTGACATTACACGACATTTTTCGCGAATACTGGACCTGGACAATGAACATCTGACCGCGCGACCAACTCACTATCACCACATCGCACGGCGGACAAGAGCGCTGGCTTCAGGGAGGGAACACTTCGTAGTACCTCTCGCTTCAACGCGTCTCCAAAACTTGACATTACACGACATTTTTCGCGAATACTGGACCTGGACAATGAACATCTGACCGCGCGACCAACTCACTATCACCACATCGCACGGCGGACAAGAGCGCTGGCTTCAGGGAGGGAACACTTCGTAGTACCTCTCGCTTCAACGCGTCTCCAAAACTTGACATTACACGACATTTTTCGCGAATACTGGACCTGGACAATGAACATCTGACCGCGCGACCAACTCACTATCACCACACCGCACGGCGGACAAGAGCGCTGGCTTCAGGGAGGGAACACTTCGTAGTACCTCTCGCTTCAACGCGTCTCCAAAACTTGACATTACACGACATTTTTCGCGAATACTGGACCTGGACAATGAACATCTGACCGCGCGACCAACTCACTATCACCACATCGCACGGCGGACAAGAGCGCTGGCTTCAGGGAGGGAACACTTCGTAGTACCTCTCGCTTCAACGCGTCTCCAAAACTTGACATTACACGACATTTTTCGCGAATACTGGACCTGGACAATGAACATCTGACCGCGCGACCAACTCACTATCACCACATCGCACGGCGGACAAGAGCGCTGGCTTCAGGGAGGGAACACTTCGTAGTACCTCTCGCTTCAACGCGTCTCCAAAACTTGAGATTACACGACCTCCAACATTAGGCGCGCGACAAGACCCAACAATCTTTGTACCAGCCATAGACTATAATCTATGGCTGGTACAAAGATTGGGGGTATACCCCCAAGATAGAGCGCGTATGGGCCGCGTGTACGGGCAGCAGCGCGGATAGCCATGCGCAGCCACGGCCAGGCTAGCCGCCGAGATGCACGCTCAACTCCCCCTCCCCTTACTTGACTCCTTGCGGATGCTTATTGAGCTCGCGGGAGGACGGCACGCATCAAGCCACCATCTTTTTCGGCTCACACTCGCACGCTTTTGCTCGCACCGAAGGCATTCAGTGAGCGGGTTGAAATAGGATCTCAACGCACTTTAACTTTAAACGGAACTTCACGGCAACAGTGACAATTCGCTTGGAGTGTCCATATAAATGCTACCGCAGTAAATGAAGGAGACGCTTAGTACAATATGCCGTCTAAACTACCAGTAGAAAATGGTCTTTTTTAAATTTTGGATAAGGTGAATTTCATCGATATTGATGCAACGATTGCCATAATGCGAACATTTCACGCTTCATGTATGTTTTAACGGAAAGAACCGAGGTAACTCTTCCGCTTAAAACACTCCAGGTTAGAGTGAAGAACAGACTCATCTGTGTTTTGATCTTGTAGTCACACAAAAGTCACCGTGCTCCGTAAGAATCCATAGTATTCGATCAGCAAGTTTCGCTGAGCAATTCCCTTTATTTTGGGGTAGCGGCTAGCTGCAATGCCAAGCTTTGACAGCCCAAGCGGTATTCTTGCTTCAAGTTTACAGAGTGCGAATTCCGCAGATGAAAATGTTCCATCACAATCTCTTTTTTTGTTTGTTTGTTTGTTTTCTGCGCTACATCACGTAGACATTTCAAGAAGAGCTAGCGCCCGACATGAATGTTTAAACATTGGACAAATTAGGTTTACAGAGCGTCGCATCTCGCGACAGTTTGTGTCAGAACTAATACATGGTTTATGGCTGCCACTGACAAGGGAACGAGGATAATGACGAACATCGTTAGGAGCTAAATGCGGTGTCAGCTTATACCGTAAGCTGATTTGCTTCGGGCACGGCAGAAACAGCGCGCGAGCTTGCAGTCCCTTTTAGGAGCTTGTCGTAAAGCCGATGCATATTGGTGATGGCGGGCAGCGAAAACATAAACATGGAAAGCATTTATCGGTAAGAAAAGGACACAATCGTGATTACCTCGATGTTATTTATTCAGAGGGTCGGCGAAGCAACCGCAGCTACACTACGTCTCAATAAAACGGTGCAGCGTTGGCAAAGCTACAATTTGCGTTATCCAGCCCGCGGTCGGAATTAAGAGTCGACAAAAAGAGAGAGAATCGTTAGGGGCACACTAGAGAGCAACAACTAATTAGTCTAGATTGATAAAGTATTCTTCAATAACTTTATTTCGTTGCTTGTTCGGTAATATGTTGAATGTTAGAAAAAACAACGACGGTCGAAATTCCATTTTTGAATTTTGCGCTGAACGGCCGCTACGTCAGGATGATGTCACGGATAGCACATTATTTTTTCGCATTCCAGCCACTGATGGTTCAGTGAAAGTTCTTGAAAATTCCCAATTTCAGTCGGTGACACTTTTTGAATGCGGTATCTGAATGAATGGATTCATGCTTGGCGATAAGAAGTTTAACTATACTTTATCTCACAAGTAGTTTGCAGCACTGTGGAAGCTGCAAGACTCCTTAGCGAATGGGAAAGAATGCCGGATGCCCCTTTAAATGTGTTCATCTACGCCACGTCATGTGCTCATAGGCTGATGGAAATCACGGTATACGGCGTTCATGCGCAAAGGTCCTAGCATGTCACGTATCGCTGTAATGTCTCACGTACCAAGCAAAAACGAAACTCTCTATTCCCGCCATTAATCAGATAGCTACGCGCGGAACTGTATTCTTCTGCGCAAGGTTATTTCCTGTGTACTCCTCATACCTTCGGCAGTGCTGCAAACAACTTGTGAAATGGAGTATGGAGGTGTCATAATCCGTGACGCCATGTTGGATTGACTTCTGGAGTTTTACGTGCAAAAACCATGATTTAAATATGAGTCAAATTTGAATGCTCGAATTCAAATATTTATGTATCCTACTAACACGCTTTTTCATTGTCGAAACACATTGATGTCACCTGTAACAAGGCCCTTAAAATACTAGGTTGCTTACATCGTACTCTCTCCTCTTGCTCCTCAAGAAACTAAACTTCTAACATATAAAACCCTAATTCGCCCCATCCTCAAATATGGCTACGTTGCGGGGAATCCATGCACACACTGTGACATTAACGAACTAGAATTAGTGCAAAAAAGGCAGTGTGTTTTGTTCGTAGGAGATATGACAAGGACTTTTTTCGCAATATAACTCTCTTCGCCTACTTGGTCTCGCTCTTGCAGAGCGTCACAAGCTTCAATACCTAAAATGTCTTCACACGTAACTCAACTCTCGTCTTTCCTCTCTGGAAAACTATTTGACTTTTTCCAAACCCTCATCTCTGCGGAGTCACCGCGCTCTAAATATGTAAAGCTTTTTTTCCCACACTGATTCCTTTAAATGCAGCTTTTTTTCCATCAACAATTGAAGTCTGGAATTCATTACCAGCGACATCCGTTCACTACCACTAGCACAATTCACGCAAGCTTGGTTATAAATGTTTGTATGTTTGCTGTTAGTCTCACTCCTGCAATGGCCTCATTCAGGCTGCAGTATGTATAAATAAATAAAATAAAAATAAAGTATTTATACATGCCCTGAAAAACTACTTTGTTTCGGCGAATTCGCTCATGCCTTTGTATTGTAAGGAAATGGTCTTGTAAAGGAAAGCATATATGACTGCAGTAGACAAATCATTTGAGATTGTATATCCATAATCATTGAACAAATTGACCTCCAAGCCTATGTGAGTGCATGGCAAGTTTACTTTCCTGCAGCCGCGTAATGTATCACGGCAGCTTAACAATCAAATTCGATGCGGTTAAAGCAAACGGCATGACGAAGGTGACCGGTCAGCCCTTTGCGTATGGTTAGGCTGTGGCATTGACAAAGGCAAATTAAACTTCCCGCGGAAGTGTAATGATTGCAAGAACAAACTGGGCAGACATTCAACTGCCCAGTTTGTTCTTACAATCGTTACGCTTCCGCAAGAACAAACTAGGCAGTTCAATATCTGCCCAGTTTCTTCTTATAATAATCACGCTTCCGCGGGAAGATTAATTTGCCTTTGTTAATGCCACAGCCTAATCATACGCAAAGGGCTGACCGGTCACCTTCGTCATGCCGTTTGCTTTAATCGCATCGAGTTTGATTGTTAAACTGCCGTGATACATTACGCGGCTGCAGGAAAGTAAACTTGCCATGGCACTGGCATAGGCTCGGAGGCCAATTTGTTCAGTGATTATGGATATCATCGAGGGAATGGCGTGAAATCTTCCCCGAGCCATCTGCAGTGGTCCGGAGAATAGCCCTTTTTTATTCCTGCCAAAGTGTCGAGGTACCCTACAAATAATTGCCCGGTCGGCAGCGCAGAAACCGGCCGTCTACGTCGAAGTGAAATGGCAAAAGTAACGCCGACTGCTAGGCAGCCGCCGTGTCCCGGAGCTACGGAGTGAAGCTTCAGGGGGAACCTCTTGCCGGGGCACCTCTCGGCGGCAACATGCAACACATCAGGCCACGCCCTCCTCTGAGTTCACTACAAATCTTCTAGCACACCGTACCTTCGATGTGCGACGCTCGCCGAACTGCGAGGACTGCCGCGCGGCTTGGCGCTGGAAGCGTGTGATGCGCATAGAGTTTCTCATTACATTACCTAGAGGGAAATCTAGCGCTGCTGCGCTGTGGTATGCATGGGAATGCCTGCATATTGTGACTTCGGATTGGCATCGTTCTCAGACAGACAGGACACCTTGAAGACGCGCTTCGCAAGTACCGTTCTGTCTGTCACAATGATTCATTTTGCACTAAAACAGCACGTGAAAAGCTGTTTTAGCTTAATTATTACGCGAAAAGATGTTTTGTTTAACTATGAGAACTTGTTATTGCGTGTACGACTATATGTTACGTAAAAAGTGTCAGTGGGCCGCTAAAGTTGGAGGACGGATGACAAGGTTCGCGCTTGCTTTGAAACAGTTGGTCGTCTGTTCTTGCCTTTCTTCGCTTGGTCATGCATTGTAGGTGAGTAAAGATGTAATATGCGTGAATGGAAACATTTCATGAAGATTTTACTTTGAGAACGCGTTATTTATGTAGCCATATTCACGTTTTAGACGAAGCCTCTTACAACACCAGCCAACACGAGCCTCGCAGACACATATACCGTCATTCCCATGACGGCACGGTGCCCCCTTAAGAAACTCCCATAGACGGTGGCGCCACATTTCCCTCTAGGTGTTATAGTGAGAAACTCTATGGTGATGCACTGCTTTGCCTTCATGGCGCTAGGAAAAAGTTAGGGAAGAGCATTACGTCACGCAGCCAGCCTTGGCAAGCGAACGCTCCGTGAAGCCACCCCTTTGCTCAGTGGCGGCCGAACACGTGACCTCTTGCGTCGAGATCACGGAGCAAGAATCGAGATTTGCTGAGACGTTTGGTCGCGTCTCCTTCAGACGCTCCTCTTCAAGCTGGGCAGTGCACTCGGTCTCCCTGGCGTCTTTCGCCGCCTGTCGTGCGGCCTTCAGCCGGTTTTCTTCTTCTAGCTGGGTAAAATTGTCGTTATGTACAAAGGAAATGCATTGGAAGTCTGTGGGCTTAGATTTTAACGCGCTTCTGCAAATTGATAACCCCGCAAATGCCTTTTTTGGTCACGACATTTGGCCGTCTACGCGTCAGTGGGCAAAACCGGAAGCCGTCCAGGGCCTATGTTTGTAAAGAGGAAATGGAAGTTGCGTTTGACTGTGCAAACAAAGGAGCGAAATAGACGCACCGCCACGCTTCACTCAATGAGCTCGCTGGTGAAGCCAAGGCAGCGTTCTGCCTTCCCTTACTGGCATGAGCACCCGCCGTGGTTGCTCAGTGGCTATGGTGTTAGGCTGCTGAGCACGAGGTCGCGGGATCGAATCCCGGCCATGGCGGCCACATTTCGATGGAGGCGAAATGCGAAAACACCAGTGTACTTAGATTTAGGTGCACGTTAAAGATCCCCAGGTGGTCGAAATTTCCGGAGTCCTCCACTACGGCGTGCCTCATAATCAGAAAGTGGTTTTGGCACGTTAAACCCCATAATTTAATTTTTACTGGCATGAGCATTGTGAGCACGTACACTAAACACTACAGTAAAAACTATAATCAACCGTACACGGTTGATTATAGGGTAATAGTGAAGGGTACGTATGCTGTGCAACTCAAACACAATTTACATGGATGCACCAGCCAAATGGGTTTGCTTTTTTTTTTTCATGACGTCAAGCGGTTTTTCGTGCTTAAATCGCTGATGCTGTGTTTCTCAGGAGCAACAGTTGATTATATTTCTCCCTGTCGGCTACTAAGAATTCACACACCTAGCGCCATTTGATGATGCGCCGGTGCATTCTCTACTCCACGAATGGAAAGCAGGCACTGCTAGCTCATCATCGCTGTAATAGTTATTAAAATAATTTCGGGCCAGCTACAGCACGTGCGGGGTGTAGGCGAGTAAGCTTTTGCTGTCAAGACAGAAATATAATTTTTAAATAAAATGTCAATATTTCCCAGCCTCAGGTAACGTTAGCGGGTACACATGTAGTGGTCATGCATGCTAACTGTGTTGCGTTTATGCGTAACTGACCTACGAAAGAAATTGAGAAACAATTCATTAACTCTTTACAAATATTTTTTTTTCTCATGCCGGAGATTTATTTGTATGTGCCCATTGCAGAAATGGGAAGTTTATTCAACCAATAGAGGGTGTGATAACAGGCGCTATGTCAAGGAGCCAGCTACGAGGAACTCTCCATGTTGATTTCCCTTGGACATTATGCGGAACACCGCGACGACACCAACGGCGACCGCAGAAATCCACCTGGAGGGTCCACATAATTCCTGTCGCAATAAAAGTAGCTTTTTGTTGGGCGTGTCTGCTACAAAACAAGTGACACGTTAAGCACAACGATAGCAACGGCGAGCACATTTGACGACGTCGAAATCTGATCTGCGAGTCGGATGCGTCGGATATTAATACATGGCTCATTTAAGCTTCCTGAGTAATCGTTGGTGCTCGCGTACGTTCTAAAATGTGCACCAACATTCCCGTCGGTGAGAGAATTTGATTACACGAGGCTCGGCGACAACATGGACAACAGATAGAACCATCGACAACATTTCAGAAACTTACGGTACAGAAAGTTGCGTCTTGCGCTGAGAGATTAACATTTGTTAGCCGTTTAAACGCGGTCATCGAATAAAAGTAAAAACGTATCCCCGTCAGTAATATTACTACGAAGCCACGACGTACATGTATATAGACTCCACAAGTATTACGTTTTCGTTACATGCGGTTTTAGCAAGTGGCCCCTATACGCTGACCACCATGACAGATGTCTGCGTCGAAACATAGCTTCAGGCATATTTGCTTTGCCTGTGGAGTTGTTATTATAAAGGATATAAAGTAATCCTAAAAGAATACATTACATAAATTCCTACTATATCTTTGTTTAATACGCTAATTCGATATGAAGATGAAATTTGGAGACTAGCCAGAGCAAGTCCGGGGGTTGTACAAGATATCACACGTTAGTAGTCGATTTACATTTGGCTTCATTGGCGGTCCCATTCTCGCTCCCGCGTGTGACTGAGTGAGTGTTCGTATCGTCCCTCGTTTCACTAAACTACTTCTAAATGCGGGTACTACAATATAAGGCTCATGGAGAAAGAAAAACATAGGAGGGAGCATTATGCCAGGCAGCCAGGCTTAGCAAACGAACGCGCTGTGAAGCCACAGTGGCGGCCCAACATGTCACCTCTCGCGTCGAGATCACGGAGGAAATTCGAGGTTTGCCGAGACGTTTGGTTATCGGTAGTTTTTATTCAGTGTGCGCTCGGCCGGCAGCTTCTAGCTGCTCTGCCTGTATCTCTGGTCGCATTCTTCTCTGGATGCTTGTTTCGCTTCGGTCGTTTCCTGCAAGGCATGTGTTCCGCACTTTGGGCGAGTTGTGGGAGGCTCACAATCCAACGTCAGAACATTTAGGCTACAGGTATACTTCGGCCGAAGTAAACAGACCGTTGTGAGCCATAATAAGCGATATGTATTTGCAACATTTTTGGCCAAGGCCTTGCCCGCGTGTACCTTGCCTTGTTATGCTAGCTTTATTGATTTGCATTGTCGCTGGACCAGTGACATCTTACGCGTGAGGGCTTGCATGCATGCGATTGATCACAGTGCGGAGGCGTAGTCATCCTTGCAGGCCAAACGCGGTGGAGCCTATTGCCTCAGATGACGCTGACTACCGCGAGAAACGGTGAGTTGCATTTGCAACGTACGTGCTATATGCTGTTCTCTCGTGAAACGTGGTGCGTTGTCAATTTATCTGCTCCCATGAAAAGTAGCAACTACTGCAAACAGCGCTTGTTCCAGCTTTTGGCGTTTGAGACCAATATACGGCCAGGTCACGCGATCTCCGCTATGCTCCCAAAAAGCACTGGCCCTGCTTCGAACACTGCGTACTGCAACACGAACCGCAACGAACTCTTACCTCAAAAGGAGTCAGCAGTGTAGCGACGCCGCGCACATTTCGGCGAGGCCTACTACATTTGCTTTCTTCAACTTCCGACACGCTTGAGAGGCATTCTCTCTGATGCGGCTCGCCGAACGGACACGCATAGCGCTACACTGCGATTCGACGCCACAATCCAACAACTTGAGCGCGGCATAAAGCGAAAGTACCGTGGAGTTAGCCATGTTTTTGTTTATTTGAAGAGTTTCGAATGGTTTCAAATGTGTTTCAAAGAAAGAAAAAAAAAAAAACAACCGGGAGTGCTAAAACCTACCACGCGCTCTGACGTATCTCTCACGTGTTGGGCCGCCACAACGGATTCAATCGCGTTGCGGCATGCTCCCTCCTATTATTTCCTTCCTCCATGATAAGGGTATTGGGCTTGGCAGGCGCTGTGCACGGAAAGCCACCGATGTCATCTTGGAAACGGAACTATACATTTGAATCGACGGTGCGACGCCTGGTGTCTATACACGCATAGAAGAGCGGCGTCGTGATGTCGAGTCGAGATCAATGTAGCGACCGCATTCGCGACCTTTCCGTTTGCCCTTTGACACCACGGTGCTCGCCGTGAATGTTCACGGCTTCTCTTGCTTGCATGTGTAGCAATATGCGCTTTCCCTATGGCACACCAGACGTCGTACTGTGGATTTCAATGTACAGCCCCGTTTTCAAGTTGACATCCGCGGCTTCACCCCTTCCCTTTGCCGCTGGTGCGCAGTGAGCAGCGCACTGCCCTTATATTCTAGTACACTGCACCTCCGTGCCGGCAACGTTCTAGCTGCAATGCCGAATTTTGTGGATACATAATATTTCGAAATAAGCATTCGTTCCCGTGTGTGGTATGTAATTTTTTACCTACTTGTATATATGCTAAAAGGCACGAGTTCCGCACGTACTCGCATTCACCCGTGTTTGCGCTACCGTAGTTGCTGAACCAGGATAGTGCGGAGCCCCCCAACGCAGAAATAATTAAACAAATATCTTTCGCAGATGTATGTCAATGAGAATAACTGATACACCAAAGCGAAGCTGTATAGGCGACTTTTCGCACTCTTCACAAGTACTTAGCATCTATTAGTCGTTCTTCCGACGATTCAACACCCGACACCGCCTGTGCGTTACCACCGTCTCCTTGGTCGTACGGTCGCTTTGGGGCTCCCACGCAGGCTGCGTTCCTGAATAACGCCACCAGTTTTCGCTGCCGCAGCCGTACAATCTCCTAGATGACCTCCACCGTGGAGGCGGTAAAAATGCCACAGGAGAAGCAGCAATTATGGATGACTGAAAAAGAGACTTGCGAAGAAGTAAGGAAGGAAGCAAGAAAAATGTGGAGAAGGAAAGGCAGGGAGCTTACCAGTTTAGCGCGACCAGTTTGCTGCCCTACACATGGGAGCGGGATGGGGGGATGAAAGATGGGGAAGGGAGAGAGAGAGAGAGCACATAACACAGCACACACATCGTCAGTTAGAGTCCATCACTTTTGCATGGTACGTGACATCACTGTCACAACCGTTTGTCCAATCCCGTCTCTCAAAAACCGAAGTAGTCCCTTCGTCGCCTTCAGCTGTGATATCTTCTGTCGGCGACATGTGAAAATAATTTCAAGTGAGAATGGTCTATTGTCAAGGTGCGCTAGAACGGACGCCAGGAACTGACGCTGAACATTATATTTAGAACAGTCGCACAGAACGTGTTCTAGCGTCTCCTCGCAAAGACAGGCATTGCAAAGAGTGTTGTCGGCCATTCCAATGCGAAATGAGTAAGATTTCGTGAATTGCACCCCTAGCCATAAAGGATAAAGCAGAGTGGCCTCTCTTCGGCGGAGTCCAGTTGGCATACAGAAATGCATCAAAGAGCTAGGTCAGGTGGTATTGACGATTGCTCCGGTTGGTCTGGCTGTTTGGTGTGCTCCATAGAGAGAGCGTGATCTCGTGTGCAAGCCCTCGAAGTCTGATAGTTGGGTCAGACCGTGAAAGTGGTATGGCCTCTTCCTGTGTGTCTTCAAGAGGTGCCCGAGCGGCATTGTCGGGGTCTTCGTTTGCTATGACGCCGCAGTGACTTGGCAGCCACTGAAATGTCACGTGGTGTCCTTTCTCCTGTGATGTATGGAGTAGGCATTTAATATCGAATACGAGCTGTTCGTATGGCCCGCGACGCAGAGCTGATAGCATAGATTGTAGCGCTGCCTTTGAGTCACAGAAGACTGACCATTGTGGAGGTGGTTCCCGATTGACGAAACAGAGTGCAGAACGAAGAGCAGCTAGTTCCGCAAAAGTCGATGTTGCTGGGTGGTCAGTCCTAAAGATGATGGTAATAGCTCTTGCTGGGACAATCACAGCACCGGACGAACACTGGATGTTTGTGGAACCATCAGTATAAGTATGTACACTGTCCGCATACCTCTCGTGCACAAGAAGCAGAGACAGTTGTTTCAGCGCAGGCGACGACAGCTCAAACGTTTTCCCGATTCCTGGTACACTGAGATGTACTGTGAGGCTGATAAGACACCAGGGGGGTATCGATGGTTTAGATGCAGCGGTGAAGCCCGAAGGAAGTTTGTCGTTGTACTTGACGATATTTTTAGAGAATGATGCTTGGTGCCTGTCTGAAGGTAGTGTTGCAAGGTGGTGATAGGGGGCACGAGCAGAATGTCTGATGTGCGTTCTCAGGGCTTCCACCGTGATGTGAGTTTGCATTGGATGGTCCCGAGCAATCGCAATAGTTGCCTCAGTTGACGTGCATCTGGGCAAACCAAGACAAACTCTTAGTGCTTGAGCTTGCGCTGCCTGCAGAACACGAATATTTGTCTTGCAGGTGTTGTTCAGTACAGGTAGAGTATATATTAAAGAACCGGGAAAGAGGGCTCTGTAGAGTTTCACCATTACGTGTACTGGCATTCCCCACGTCTTTCCTGTGAAGTATTTAAACAACTGGGAAGTTTTTGTCAGGCGCCGTTTCATGTAGGCCACGTGCGGGCTCCAACAGAGGTCTCGGTCAATAATTACGCCAAGAAATCTGTGGGTCCTTACACAGGGAATGGTCAGCCCATTTATTGAGCTGACATAAGGCGTCATTAGTTTGCGAGTAAATGCCACTAGTGCGCATTTTTCTGGGGATATGCTGAGACCTTGCCTACACAAGTAGCTCGCTGTCAAAGTTGCCGCACTGTGAAGCCGCGCACGTATCTGAGGACGTGAAACTGCCGAAGTTCGGACACAGATGTTGTCTGCGTATATTGAAATCTTGATGGTAGTTGGCAGGTATTCAGCAAGTCCAACAAGAGCGAGGTTGAATAGCGTCGTGCTGAGAGCAGCGCCTTGAGGAACGCCCCTGCTGGTATAGCGTCGTGTAGTTGGGTCATCGTCAGTTAATATAATGACCTTGCAGATAGGTAACTTGCAATCCACAAAAAGACTCGACCACCTGGGCCAACCGTCGCAAGAGCGTCGAGAATGGCCTCATGGAATGCGTTATCGCATGCGCCTTTCACGTCTAAGAATAAAGCTGCAGATAAACGCTTACGGGACTTTTCGCGCTGGACATATGAAACGAGATCAACTACATTGTCGATGGAGGAGCGGTCACGTCGGAAACCAGCTATGAACTTCGGATAAATCTTGTAGTGTTCAAGGTACCATTCCAGGCGGCCAAGGATCATCCGTTCCATTATCTTTCCTACACAGCTGGCCAGCGCTATTGGGCGGTAAGAAGTGAGCTCTAGCGGGGATTTGCCCTGCTTCAAGAGTGGCACCAGGCGGCTTACTTTCCATTCGTCAGGAACATTTCCCTCCTGCCATGAGGAGTTGTAAAGACTCAACAATTCTATACGGGCGGATTCTCCAAGGTAGCACAAGGGTCGGTATGATATACCATCTGGACCCGGAGATGAAGAGCGCCTGCAGAGATCTAGTGCCACCTCGAGCTACTCCATTGTAAAAGGAAGGTCCATGCGGCAATCACGGGAACGGGGGACATCGCCTCGGGCTGCAGGATCTGGAGGAGTCGCTTGGTCTGCGATCCATGCACAAAAGTCTTCTGCGACATTGATGTCTTGCCACCCTTGGAAAAGCGCGAGCGCCTTGAATGGAAAACGCTGTCCTGGAAGGCAACGGAGACCTTGCACTATTTTCCAAATGTGAGACAGTGGCTTGCGGGGGTCTAGTGTCTGGCAAAACGTTGTGCAACGTTCCGACGCTAACCTATCCATACGACGCTGAATCTTCTTTTGCGTCCTCCTGGCTGCCCTAAGGTCATGGATCACTCCAGCCCCTTCTCAGCTGTTTCGTTTGCGAAGAAGTGATTGTATATAACAGTGAGGTATATACGCAAGATAAGTGTTATTTTATAAGAATTATTAATTACGTTTTAATGCCAACTCTTAGAGGGAGCTCCCAGACTTGCTGCCTGGAAGCGCCACGGCGCCAACTTTCACCGCTGTCACACCGTCATCCTCATGATATCGTCGTGCTCAATTGTGCGCGTGCGATGATGACGATGATGGCCTCTCGACGAAGGCATGACGACAGTTGCGTCACTGCGACAAAATGATGGGCACGGCGCAACCACAAAATAATGACGGCAACTCCGTGACGACGGTACAATGACAACGGCTGAAAGAGGGCGGCGTAATGGTGAGGCTATGACAAGGAAGTAGCGAGGACATCGAGAAGACGGCGGAAGAATGATGACTGCATGACAACGAAGGAATGATGACAGCGTTATGAAGGCGATGAAATGAAGACCACGCAGTGAGAATATGGCGGCATGACAAGGATGGCGTGTTGGCGTTGGAGCCATGCGCGCATCCAGTGGGGGATGTCCGGATATTCTGACCCCTCCCCTCCCCACGCCCTTAAGATCTTTTGCTCTGGACAAACAAGAAACGCCGCAGTATAGCCCGAAAGGCGAAGCATCGATTTCGATAGCAAATCAGTAGACAGGTATACGAAGTAAGTATAATAGTTTTATCGATAATATGAACTTCTAAACATTCGCTTATTGAATAAATTAACAAACATGGTGGCACGCGCGCACAAGCAAACATGAACACTTCCAACTCGATGGCCGCACACGCTCGTTCTCTAAACGCTGGAGGGAGAAAGCGCGGCGAAGGAGAGAGCGAATTGACCCTCATGTCGCCTCTCGTTTCAACGTGAACTAAGCGGCGAGAACCTAACGCACACTAAGCTATCAGCAGATCGGCACACTGTGTCTGGATCAAAGATCGCGTGCGTGATATGGCCCGCGCAGGTGCGCCATACGCACCCTCCGCCATCCCCCGGTGCATTGAGCGTGATGGAAGATGGCGTGCTACCGTTCCGCTTGCCTCTCTTGCGCGCGCGAGATCGAGCCACAATCATCAGCTCACCTTCGCTCGCTTTCATTCGGACATACAACTTACGACGCGCGGCGACGATGTTATCGCCACGCTACCCAATAGTAACGCTGGTCGAGGTTGAAGAACCAGACGGACTGTGGACTGTGGACTCTAAATATTTGCTTTCCCAATTATTGTTTAGAAATGTAGTTTGAATTGATGTTAATTGTTCTCTTTGCGATTGTACATCGTAATTGCTCAACGCTGTTACACCTGTTCTTTGTAATTGTCACTTTGTTGTTTCCGTCTAACTTATATATTCACATCCATCCACATGTTAGGGAGAACATAGGGAGGAAGGTGGCTAGATTGAGCTGAGCCATCATTTCCGGGTTCACGGAACAGCGGCGTGAGCGCGATGCGTCGATTATTGCTGCTCTTCTCATGAGTCGTACATTTATGCAAACCAATCGAAACGAAGGTTTGCATAAACCTTCGTTTGTGCAACCCCCCCCCCCTCCCCCGTTTTCAGTAAGCTGAAAAACACTAATATTTATTAGATAGAAGGATAAACTGTTTACTCGGACGTTTTGCAAACCGCCCTGCAACTTTATAATTGGCATTTTTTTCCTAGCTTCGTTGCTTCAGAAGATGGTTAACTAGTCTTGACTAATCATCTAATTAAGCTAAATAAAAAATATAGCGTGACACAATACATGTCAAAGTGAGCAACGTGCATTTGGTCCCGTCGTCTTAGAATGCACCGGCATATTTTTTTAACTCTGGCAAAGGTTAGCTGAAATACACTGTATACAGTATAATGGAGCAGGTGATACCTAACGCAGGCTTGAAAAGAAGAGAGTGCTCAATAAAACTAGCGGACAGCTTCCCTGTCTTGCGAATAGGGCTCCACATCGAAAACATCCGCCATTTTGTACCACTTCTGCGCTGTGCCTCGCTTTTCACCCATGATGAACTCCGAACGAGCTCGTATAGCAACGCTCGCTACTTCAACCAGCCGTCGGTCCTTTGTGTTCTTTCTGTTCGTGACCTTCGGAACGACCATGCGCGGAACGACTTTTCACTCTGTCCTCGTTCACCGCTTATATTTTTGGCTCCATTACAGCGCGTAGGGCTATAAGGACCAAATGACACGAAAATTGCATGCTTTGAACGTCCATCGACGACTGAAATAGAAATAGGAGAAGCTTGAAGAGAAACAACGAGATGGAGAAGATAGAGGGAAGTGAAAGAGGATGACTAGACTTAATTCAAAACATAGGAGGGGAGAGAGAATGGGAGACCTTGAGAGTAAAGCGAGAGGTGGTTCCAGTGAGGGAGAAAAAAATAAGAAACAGAGAGAGAGAGAGAGATTGATAGAAACAAAGAAAGAAAAAAGTTCCAGAAGAGAGAGAGAGAGAGGGGTGGGAGAACGACTAAACATGAAATTCGAAGCATATGCTTAAGCTTAAGCATAAGCATATGCAGCATATGCGAAGCATATCCATGCCACATAATGTTCGCGGCGTTTAAACCGGGCAGTACACGCATAGATTACATAATAAAAACACACCCACTGTCTCTGTCTCTCTCTCTCTCTCTCTCTCTCTCTATATATATATATATATATATATATATATATATATATAGAAGTGCCTTCGTGCATTACCGCGGCCTGCTTTTGTGGCAGCCGCATATAGGGCGGAGAAAGTCAACGACGCGAAGAAAATTCATGAAACAAAAGCTGAAAAGAATGGAAAGAAAATAAGCGTCGCAGCTTTGGGGAGCAGGGTAACACTGGAGGAGGCAATAAAACGCACGCACGCTCCCCCCTGTTCTATTTCTTTTTTTCTTCCCATAATTAACCATCTTGCGCGTTGTCGTGACTTTCGCTTTCCATGTGTGCCACGGTCTCAGCTAAATCGAGTTCGGCAAACAGCGGTGGCGCACACTGTGTGGTAACGCAAGGAAAACAACGCAGCCGTCGTGACCCAGTAACTCATCGACAGGGGAGCACGAACAACACAGCGGGAGAGAGTGGGAGAGAGAGAGAGAGATTTGGGGAGAAATCCCTGATAACGCTCTCTTTCTTCGTCACTTCCTTCCGAACCTCCTTACTAGGCAGCAAGAGAAAACACGCGAGTGTTGAAATAACTGCGCAGAAAGACAGAGAGAGCCAGCGAGGTCGAGTAAACAGAGGGGAGCGCCTTTGTTGCTCCCTTTCCTCAGGTTAAGCAATAAAAAGAAAAAGGAAAGCGAAGGGAAAAGAAAGAAAGCTTCAACAAAGCGGTGATGAAATATAGAAATGATGGATAGAGACGCATATAGTATATGACGGTTCGCCGTCGCGACGCATGGCACTGATCCTGTGCGCCATTGCTGAGGTAACGAACCGCGTGGGGCTGTTGTCAGCCGAATCAGTGGAAAGCGATATACGCCTGTGCTAACCGTGGCGCATGTCGTGTGGAACTACGATAAAAAGTGTATTACAAGAAAAAAGATTAGGAAGCACAAGAAACAGAAGTTGATTTATTTATTCAAGTACTCTCAATGCCATTGCGGCGTTACAGGGAGGAGTGGTTACACATGTTAAAAATGGCAGTCTTTAATGATGCATACTCACCGTTGCTGGCGATGGAGGCAGGGAGGTGATTCCATTCGGATGATGTCTTCGGCACGTAGGAATGGAAGTACATGTCGGTCTGGCAGAACGTCAATTGAACTTTGAAGTTGTGGTCGACGCGGGATGAAAGGTAACAAGGTGGTGAGAACAATGTGCGTTTCAGTTCAGGATTCGTAAAGAATATTTTATGAAAGAGACATAGACGGGCCTGCTTTCTTCTGATAGAAAGGTTACCGAGGTCTAGACAAATCTTTATTGAAGTAATACTGGCGATGCGAGAATAATTAGAAAATAATTAACAACAATGAACCAAGCTGAACGATTTTGGATGGCTTGTAGTGCGTTTACAAGTGTAGAGGAGTGAGAAGCCCAGATTTTTGATACCGGATATATATACATCTAATAAAAGTTTTACGCTGGAGTCACTCGCAGTGCTCTTAGACGTACAACTTGCATACGTATAAACTTGGAAACATTCGGTTACAAATAAATTAACAAGCACATAGTGTCAGCGCGCACGAGCAAACGTGAACACATCACACTCGAAGAGCGCGGACACTCGCTGTAAAAACGTTAGTGTAACCAAAGCGGCGGCGGCGGCAGCGAGCTAAGTGACCTTCGTGCGGTCTACCGCTTCAACACAAGAGCAGCGAGCACACAGCCTCAAAGTTATGAAGCGTCTGCAGATAATTTGCAAGATACGGAGAGCGCAGCGGTACAGAGTACACACTTGGCGCAATCGAAGCCGCCCCCGTTCAATCCCGCGCTGCCTCCGCGCTTGCCTCCATTTATGGCACGCGAGATTGAGCCGCGAACATTAGTTCCCCTTGCGTCCGGTCGCGAAATGCGCAGTTGCTGTCGGAGAACAACGCCGCGCTCCCCACAGCCTTTCATGCGACGGAAAACGGCGCGTTTGCTCTCCGCTTTCTTCGTTCGTGCGCGCCAGATTGAGCCGCCGATCGTCGCCTTTCCTCGCGAGCTTTTACTCGCACATACAGCGTGTGACGTGTGGCGACGGTGTTATCGCCCCTGGATTTTATACAGAACATCACGGCGACGACGACGACGACAAGAATGCGCTCTGAGTGAACATATAATGGCTTTCACAGTAGAAAGGAAAGCTCGTTTGCAGGAATGAAACGGCGAAACGGCGGCTTGCGTCAAGAGTGAAAAAGGGTGGCAGATATCAATGCATTGAGAGTGAGAGCACAAGACAACGAAAAATAATGTTGCTAGAACAGACACAAGAGAACAGTGGTACACATAAGAGCGCAAGCATCTTGCTTTGAACTAAGTAGACAATAACAATAAAGCAGAAAGAAAAGCCGGACAAAGAAGGTTACAAGATGCGGGCTAAAGGACAAGCTAGAAAGTGCACGCCAACACATTGTCGTAATGAAACGAAAAGAAAAAGAAAAGGAAAGACAGGTGTTTCCTGCGAACTCATCTGCAATTCCATCATCGCGCATGAACCAAAATGACAAGTGAGACAGAGAACAGCGCGAGGAGAAGGGCTCCGCAAAAGAAAGCAGCAAGCGGTGGAAACAGAGCAAAAGTAAACAAGAACAAAAAAAAATAAACACCAATGAAGAAAAAAAAAAACGAGAAATGAAGACAGGCCAGTCACTGTGGCAGAAGACGGTAAGAGGAAGCGTGCTTTCGGAAATAAACGAGGCTCTTTGAGCGGCGGCGGCACTGGGTGCCAGATCTTGACAAAGAACGGGAGCGCCACCACGAACGGAACTGGGCTCTTCCTCCGCCCTCAAGTATTCTCCAACAGCGAGTTGCTGGCACGGCCGAGGCGACGAGGCAAACACGAATCTGTATTCTTCGTTATGCTGCGCAGGGAAATGCCTGTTGAAGGCGTACTTTTGTGTACGTGTGTATGGTTGTGATAGGAATGCAAAAGGAATAATGGTGCCTTGGCGGGCTTATTTTCCGTGTTTGCAGCGTGCGACGGTTGGCTTCTAAATCGACAACAGCTCCGAGCAGGTGAAAGAGGCTGCAAAATTACGATGTGAATGGACCTATTACCCAGTGTAACGGACAGCTCAGTTGTATATTACGCATGCTGCCTGCGTTTCACGATGTGTTGAATTTGAGTGACGATGACCCTCTGTCGTTATAGATGTCCTGTCCGTGTAGCACAGCAGGGCCGTCAGTTTGAAAGGAAGTAGTTTGCCGAAATACACATCTCAATTTGAAGGGACTGCGCTTAGCTCGTTCCTAATATCTTAGCGCTCGATGTACGTTGACAATGTAGAGCATGGTACATTCAACTTTGACATGAGGGCAAATAGACATTTTTCTGTTTTTGTCTCTCTTTATTTTTTAATCATAGACGCCAACGTTCCGAAATACAAAGGCAAAGTCTACCTGCGCTTTTTAAAGATGTCTTTCGCTGGGTTTTAAACCCGTGTGATAATGGGCGAGAAGACGTTGCCTTGCGCCTTAGGGTGGCGTTAGGGCAACGACTCCACCAAGACCATCGAGGAATACGTCAAGTAGGAGGCATGAAGGAAATAAGGGTTTGCTGACTTAGTTAAACAGCTCCAGTTACGGAAGGTCACTCCACGCAGGAGCAAGTTAACCGTCCTAGTTCACATCACGACCAACTGTGTCCTACTGCACGAAAACTCTCTGCTTTTAATACGGTCCTCTTCCCTAGGCAAGTCGACTTGGGAATCTGAAGTCTTGCTAGCAGCAAATGACAATCCTCGAATCCGTTGCAATACAACGCCCATGCTACCGTAACGCCACGCAGTAACCCGCCTCCGAAACCCGATGGTATGGCATATGCGGCAGGATAGCAACCTGCGAATGCAAGGTCACCGTCGTTATTCGGTAGCATTAGATGGGAACCACCCTTCATCATTAGGTCAGGCTATCAAGCCGAGAGGGGGGGTGGGGGGGGGGGGGGGGTGTGCTGAGTGCATTGCATTTGTAGACCCGTCAACAGTCGGTGTCCACGCTGCGCTGACGTCTGGATAGGCGGTGATGGATGGGTGGGGGTTTGCCTCGTGACAAACGTCTAATTAACACCTTTGTATTGTTGAGACGTAACAATAGCTATAATGGGTCCAAATCATACTATTGGCTCCATAAAAGCAAAGAGCTATAACAGCTATTTTTCTTTTCTTTTTGTATGTGTTCGAAGTTAACGATTCGGCGCACAGAAAGAGTTTCTGGCTGCGTCAGGAAGGCGTTCGGAATGATTAAGCAATAACGGGAAATATAAAGCGTGCTTTATATTCACCCGAAGTAACGAAGCCACTTTGATGATCATTCGGAATACGAGATTTTTCCCCAATGTGCCCTTTTCTCTATTCTTACAGCCCCGTCATTCTTTTTCTTCTGTTTTACATGAAAGGCCACGAGAAGTTCGTGGAACGCAAGAACATAGAAAATGAATTAAAATTAAGGTACACGCCGCGGATATCCCACCTACAGGCACCTTGTTGCGACCAGCCCTTTTTTTTAGATTTATGTTGAGACTAAGGTGTGCCTACGGAATGTTTATTTTTTTTTTCCGGAAATCATGCGCTCGCAGACTCCAGCGTAAGATAACGAAAACGAATGCTGGAGTCGAGCCATTACGCGAGTGCACGCGCTTACTTTCTTGTGTTCTTAAATACTCATGCCATTTCTCTCTGTTCATTTGACAAACAATTGCGTGGGGGGGGGGGGGGGGGGGGAATTCTGGCGACGAAATTTGGCAATTATTTTCGATATCATCCAATAAATCAGGCAATCGACCAACCTTAGCTACGTTGTTTCCACAGCTTCGTATGCGTGTCATACTGACAAGGCCTCCCGCCCCCCCACCCCCGCGTTCCCCCTTTTTGCCCCTGTGATTACTCCAGTGAAATTAAAGTGATGGACGTAGCTGCGAAATCAAAGTCAACGTGAGTCGCATTTGACATCACTTTGCACGAACAACAGTCCTCCATGTCCCGGATAACTCGCTCGTCTCGTTGCTACGGGAGGACACGCGTAGAAGGCAAACGTCGACTCGTAAGAAGGCAGCATTTGACCAGAGCTATGCGCTGTGCTTTGCGAAAATGCGTGCGGCGTCGTGAAATGCAAGCGAATCCCAGCATTGAAACTAAGGACACGCACGGAGACACACGACGCGCTATACGTGTACAACTGCCTCTCCTTCGTCCTTTGTTTTTCGGGCGAAACCACGGCAGCAGCCGCGGTAGAAGGTTTGCCATTGGCCGGCGCGAGAACGCCAAGCGGCTGATCAATCTTTGCAGCTTTGAATAAGCGAGCACTATGAACGAAAAGGCGGTAAGGAAATTAATGTTATATTCCTGCGGCTGGTCCTGTAGTGCCTGACTGGTTTTGTTTTGTTTGGTTTACTTCTATATATGGTACACATACCCAGGAAGTGAGACTGGGCAATAATCGTATGGAATAGAAGACATTTGTTGGTATGTAGAAGTAAAATTTCTCTTTTTCTTGGGGGGGGGGGGGGGTGGGAGGGCATGAAACAAATGGAATTTTCTTCCCGACGGAGTAAACAACTATATCATAACGTCAAAGTTAGCATGACCTGTGTCTCTTTGTTCGTCCTTATTCCAAGACCGCGCTTAAACCACCTATAATGGTTCCAAGTGCAAACATGAACCATCTATAGCCCAGCGAAACGTTCTGTTTCAGCTGACGAATCGAGCCCACGGCATCATATGCAAGCAACTGGTGATTCGCGAGCCGTTGTTGCGCGATAAAAGGCAACGCGAGTCCGGTTCCTGACTGGCTTCAGCTGTCTGGAGCGTTCGCAACGCTGCGCAATATTTCGCGAACTAGAGTAGAGAGTACGAGGACCACTTTCAAATGGCATGGCAGCCGCTTTCTCCATCCTCCCATGCCTTCTTGCACTCCGACTCCGCAAAGTAAGGCAGCCGTGCGCACAACCACGCTGTCATAGCGCGGGGGGCCTCGAAGGTGAAAGCAGCCGACCGACTGTTTGGTGGGGCCGAACGACCGACATACTGTAGCTCGGAGTCGTTTTTCCTCCGGCGAGCAAGAGGACAGGACAGCGCCCGCGGATCTTAATCCGAACCGAGCCACGAAAGGACAGCCTTTCGCTCCAAGATCACTTTGCACGAGGCGAAGCCGGAAGCGATGGAGGAGCATCGTGGCTGCGCTTACAGAGACCTTTTTTCGCTCTATGGTGACTATACTGTGAGGAGGTGACCGCGCAGGGCGTCCACTACCGTGCAAGGAGGAATCGTGTTGACTTACCTCTCTCGCTTTAATAGGGATACGAAGCACGCCTTTGTTTTCCTTCTGTTAAAAAAGGGAACACTCGAGAGAATTTCAGGGTGACGTTCAATTATCGTTCTTGGGCTGTATAGAGAGACAAGTGTGAAAGAAAAAGAAAATATAGTGGACTTCAGAGATAGCACTACTTATCAATTTATTTACTGCGACAATAGCAAGGGCGCTCTCACAGAAAGCAGCACCATCTTCTGAGAAACAACTTGTTTGCAACGCGCACAATGTCGTCCTCGAACACTTTTGAGTCGATTGTGGCATATGAAGGGGTGTGATTTGGTGTGCGGGCGATCGTTTAAAAGAAGCACCGCGCCCGCCCGCCTGAGTAGGGATAAACAAAGCAGAGAAAGAGAGAAGTGAGTGGCTGAGACAGTGCGTATGCGCTATTAAAGAAAGCACAGCACCACACATCGCATCACACACAAACAGCGTGCAAACATTGCAGGTAAGACGAGAGCAGAGTCCCGTAGCTTAAAAAAATTCCAGGGCAACTTTGGAGGCCTAGTACCGTGTCGAAGCTCGAGTTTTTTTTTTTTCGAACTAAGGAAGTAGTCGGTGAAGTTCGGGAAAGCCTAACCCGATGGAACTTGCTCGGCAGCACACAGCGACGACTGCTCAAAGTTAGGCGCTGTACAAACACAAGCGCTCAGGCATTTCTCTTCAGCATCCATAAAACGGTCACGCTAAACGTAATAATAAGATGCAAATGGCGACAGAGTTCTGTGGAAGCATATAGAATCACCGTCTATGGCAAAGTCCTCATCCACGGCAGCTACAGAAAGAAAGAAAGAAAGAAAACAGAAGCATGCTCTATTCCAAGCACACAAAGAAAGAGATAGATGTCTAACAAATATATATATATATATATATATATATATATATATATATATATATATATATATATATATATATATATATATATATATATATATATATATATATATATATTTGTAACAAGAATAAATAAATAAAGTAAGAATAACTGGAAAACGCGCGAAATCGTTAGCAATGCCTTGCGGTCGTCATTTTGAGTGAAGCGTTTGTCCTGCCTATATAGGCAGGTCTATAGGATATATAGGCAACACTGTAGGATATGGCAAGCGCCAGGAGACAGACGAGTCAACACTGCAGAAGCCAGCGTTGTCGAGGCAAAGTCAATGTTATTCCACCGTGACGTGCTCAGGGACAGCGAGGCTCACGCACCTCCGAGTTCCTTTCTATATTTTGTCAGCGTTTTCCGATTTTGTTCCACCGACCTCAACGAAAAACAAAAGAAAAGGAAAGAAAAAAACGGAGAGAGAGAAAATCGCGACCATCTGGAAGTATTTGCGTCGGGTGATCTGACACGTCGGATATGTTTGGCGCCATAAGCAAGCCGAGCACTGTTGCGACTACGTGCAAATTAAGAGAATGTGTAGAAAACTGCACGGCTCTCTCCTGAAAGCTACTGGCAAAGTGTGCGCGCCTCTCCTTGTGTAGACTAAACAAAACAGCAAAAAGGTTCGGTAGACGATGACGTGTTGTCGTGTAAGTGTCGCTTCATTTCCCGACATACATATTCAAGAAAAGCGCCTCCAGTTTTCGTCGAACGTATGACCCCTATCTTTCAAAACTGAAATGAAAAAGGGAAATAAAGCAACAAAGCGGAAATATACGGGAAGCCAACCAGAAGAGCGCCCTGTTGGCCACCCTACAAAAAAGTAAAGGGCAAGAGAATGTAACGAGAGAAACAAAAAGGGCGAGAGTGAGTATTACGCTCACAAGCGACGACGCACAGAAACCTACAGCTGCGTGTATGTTCATAAGACTTACTGATGCTCGACCGCGCGCCTAGTGGAGCATAAATTCGCTTAGTAATTTTTATTAAGATGGAACGAGTGGATTCATGGGCAACCTATGATGTGTCCATGATTTCAGTCTGTTTTTCTTTAAATTCTTGTGCGAATTAGGTGCGCATTATCTCAAAAAAATAAGAAAAAAGAAAGGATGTCAGGATATTCTAGGAGGTCTGTCTCACGACAATGCAATATTTTCCATTCTGTGCGAGCCACAGATCAACTGAGTACTGCCTAGGTGTGAGGAAAATTAAACACAATATACTGCCGATCAGTCACACATGAAGCCCCAGCATTCAATAGAAACACTTCGTTGTCACCTCAGTCTGACTTGCAGACGCCTAAGCGTGAAAGAAAAGAAAGAAAGTAAACAAAAAGTAAAGAAGGAAGAAAAAAAGAACTCAGCACCGTAGCGACACGGTAGCCTTCAACTTATAATGGATATCCCTTCTAATGTTGCCTTGGCAACCCATGGGGTCGGAAATCACCACTTCGGCGTGGAAGTAAGTCCCCGCAAAAAAATCAACCTGTTAGCACTGTAGTCCAATAAAAATGGATTTAGCTTGTGACCTCTTAAGACCGCGAATATGCTAATGCAGTCCCAAGCGCGCCAAAAGTAGCGTCAGTTTATTTTGCTGTTCCTTTCTTGTAGTGGGGGTAAGCGATTAATCGGCGACTTTGCTGGCTTTCTTCCACATCTTTTTTCTTTTTTCTTGTTCAGGAAGCCAAATTTGCTCAGAACAAATGTTCCCGGTCGGCTTAAACTGACAAGCAAGAAGAATCAAAGACAGGGAAACTAATGGGATGACGCTAGCTTAAGGCCTTGAGAGTTGAAACAGCGCGGAAAATAAATAGAATCCCTTGAAATGAAAACAATAAAGAAAGCGTTCCCGGATTATGCGAAGGTCCGACCCAAGTATGCATACGAGGGCGGCCAGTGAAACTGCCGTGTGCTGGTATTTTATTCGCTGTCCTTTAATTAACATTCCCGAGGAACACCTCGCAAAGTGCTAGCCGGAACATAATGCGAAAAGATGTCTGCGCGAGCGAAATGAATTATTAAGCGGCTGGAACCGCTGACCCAGCGAATTCACAAACCGGCGTCAACGTCCCGTGTAACTTAAAGGTCTCCTGCCTTCACGGGGTGCACTGTGTAGGGCAGCAGTGAAGGTACGCAACGGGCAGCATCGAACTAGTAGTTATTGCGTACATAAATGCGCGTGCCTGCATGCGATTGCGTGTGCTTGCGTGCGTGTGTGCGTGGCTCTGTTCTTCAACATTCCCCGAATTTGGAATTTGGCCCCAACTGCAGGAATTGCGAGGGCTACTTAGGGAAGAACTCCGTCCACTTCACTCGTGCTTATCGGCAGTGTCAAGTGTCAAAAAGGCGGCTTGAGAAACTCTCTCCGACGACTGTCATCCCTTGAGCTATGACACGCCTAGGCCTATGGACTAAGGCTGCTTGTGCACCTCGCGCGACGAAGGCACTTTTCTAACTTGCTCAAAGTCACTGGCCCCAGCGAGATACTTTGATTTGTTGAGTGTTCGGGTGTGCTTTGGTGAGGTGGTGTATCTGTCGTGCACGGTGCATATCAGTTCCTTTTTCATCACACCCGCCTAGTGTCGCGTGCTATAGGCGTGTCGCCAGGAAAACCTCTCCAAGATTCATAAAAGAGCCTGTCTCTGTCTCTTCCGGGAGAGCACCTCATCGATGAGTGTGCAGCGTGACAGCTTCTTTTCTGCTTGTTTTATCAGCAAATACGGTTAAACCTATTTTTTTATATTATTCCCTAGTTTGCGGTTCTAAACTTAACACTCGAATCGTAATCGGATATATGTTATTTGAGAAATTTTACGGTATTTTATTTGGGTACAGAGGAGCGCGACCGCGCCTCATTTAGCTTCTTTAGCGTCACTACAGCCATTCGTCTTGACAGCCCAACCCGGTGAACAACCAGCTATAGGTCATAATTATAACTCCACTCTGTATGCTTAACCTGCCTAAGTTCCCTCGCTTTTCATCTATTTTCTTTCTCCTGGCGAACTGTCCTCGCTACATGGTGCTCTAAAACGATAGGTGCATTTAGCAGCAAAAAAATGTGCCATGAAATAATTTTTTTATACACTTCAGGCACAGAAACAAAACAAGTAAAGGAACAAAGTCACCGAACCCGGACACGTGCACACACACAACGAAAAAACGATACCCCCCCCAGTGAGTGCAAGCCATGTTTTGAAGCAACAACACGTATAACCTTATAAGAAGAAAGCACATAAAGAAACAGCCCCGCCAGAGGTGCATTGGGGCGTAAACCAACGCACGTAAGGAAGTCGACTCGGCTGCACAAAGCAAATGCGTCTCGACAATAATAGATTCCTCGGAAATAGGACAAGAACGGAAATCGAAGCTAGCTATAACTGACTGACGACCCGCGCGCTTTTCCAGGCGAGTCAGGTTCTCTTAAATTCGTAATCGTGGCACGAAATACTTATTGCACACTAAGCAAATTAAGTGCAGTGTCATGAGAGGATGGGATCAAAATTTAAAATTAAATTATGGGGTTTTACGTGCCAAAACCACTTTCTGATTATGCGGCACGCTGTAGTCGGGGGCTCCGGCAATTTGAACCACAGTGGGTTCTTTAACGTGAACCTAAATCTAAGCACACCGGTGTTTTCACATTTCGCCCCCATCAAAATGCGGCCGCCGCGGCCGGGATTTGATCCCTCGACCTCGTGCTCAGCAGCCCAACACCATAGCTACTAAGCAACCATGGCGGGTGAGGATAGGATCACAGGACCGGTCCTACTCTACACAATTATTTCGGGACACTTTATTGCTGCTGTTCTCTTGAATCTCCATTAAATGCTTAGCCTATATTTATGTCCGCTGCAGAATGAAGACCCCTCCCAGCGATCTACAATTACCCCTGTCTTGCGCTAGCTGATTCCAAGTTGCCCCTGCAGAATTCCTGATTTCATTACCACACCTATCTTCTTGCCGTCCTTGACGGCACTTCCTTTCTCTTGGCACTCATTCTGTTACTCTGATGACCCACCATTTATCTTGAACTACGCATTACCTGGCCAGCACAGATCCATTTTTCCCTCTTAATGTCAACTAGAATATCGGCTATTCCTGTTTGCTCTCTGATCAACACCGCTCTCTTCCCGTCTTTTAATGTTACGCCTAACATTTTTCCATCCATCGCTCCTTGCGCGGTCCTTCACATGCTATCGAGCTTCTTTGTTAAGCTCCCGGTTTCTGCCTCACATGCTAGCACCGGAAGAATGCAATGATTTGTAAACTTATTTTCAATGACAGTGGTAAGGTCCCAGTCAGTATTTGGTAATGCCTGCTGTATGCACACCAACCAATCTTTATTCCTCTGTAAGTTTCCTTCCCATGATCAGGGTCCCCTGTGAGTAATTGACTAAGATAAACGTATTTCTGCGCAGACTCTAGAAGCCGGCTGGTGTTCATGAATCCTTGTTTCCTTGTCAGGCTGTTGAACGTTACATTTGTATTTTGAATCCCAATCTTCAACCCTACTCTTACACTTTCTCGGTTAAGGCCCTCAATCATGCGCTGCAATTCATCCCCAGTGTTTCTGAACAGAACAAATTCATCTGCAAACTGGAGTTCTAGATAATCTTTTTTAATGGCGTAACTGCATGTTCCATCCTTAACTTAGTTCGCGAATGTTCTCGCTCTCTCCGCTGTATATCCTTCGCCTGCTACCGCCTAAGCAGAGCTTAGCGTACTCTATTTGGAGGTGTATGGGAACTGTTTTAGAAGGGATTAGGTACGCGTCAACATTTACTTCAGCATAACATAGTCGCCAGGACTCCCTTTATCTTGCGCACTTACAAGAGTTTCCGCTTTCTTGGGTTTAATCTTCTTCCACATCAATAATCGTAATCTGCCCAGCTTGCGTTTCCTTTCTTGAAAGCTCGGCAATCGCAAATTTCCTCTCAAGAATGCTATGTCACGCTAACAGAGCGCATGGTGTTCGTGACCTGGAAGTGCGGGGCGCGCAGCGTTAAAGAAAGGAAACGCAAGCAAAGCAGATTACGATTATTGTTGACAGGCAACACAAGTTCTAAAGGGGGGGGGGGGGAGGCAAACTTTTTTAAGAGCGTTAGAAAAACAGCCACGTGTGGTTTGTGCTCGTATTTATTTTACCCTTTCTCCGCTTAATTTCAGTCTATTCATTCGACAATCTAATGTCGCGGAAAAGCAGGCAATGGACGTTTCCAGCATTTGCCAATTTCATCAAATATTATAAATCAATAAACCAACAGTCAATGTACCTTTGCTGATTGCTGCGCCGCTCGTCCTCAAGTAGTATTGCTGTCTGCGTACCCATCAAGACAGCGAAAGTCGCACGAAGGAAACCTACAACAATCCACGTCAGACTGTGCATTAATTAAAACCTATTGTTACTTGGTTTCTCAAAATAAAAAAAAATTAATATAGAATTTTTCGTGCACTCGGCGAATTGTCAACTACAACTAGAGTTGAAGAGGAGGAGAGGAGACAAAGGAGAGGAAAGACAGGGAGGTTAGCCAGTGTAGGTACCGGCTGGCTACCCTGTGCTTCAACTAGAGTTGAAAGTAGCTGAAACTGCATAGGCGTCTTATTCACACCGTAAAATACAAACCTTTATTCGTCAAAAGGAAACAATAAATTTTTATGCATGCTGTTGTAGAGAACGATTGTTGAACTCATCTATGACGGCGCACGCGCAATGCTTTATGACTACTGGCGGCAGCCCCGTCAACACCTCCACCTGCACCTTTCTCATTCGATGTCACCTCTCCCTAAGACCCATGCGACAACGGTGGAGTAATACGCATCAACAGGCGCAGACAGTCGTTACAGCGCAGTCACGAAATAGCAACAAGCGATGTTCCCAACAACGCGGTGTAACCCGCCGTGGTTGCTCAGTGGCTATGGTGTTGGGCTGCTGAGCACGAGGTCGCGGGATGGAATCCCGGCCACGGCGGCCGCATCTCGATGGGGGCGAAATGCGAAAAACACCCGTGTACTTAGATTTAGGTGCACGTTAAAGAACCCCAGGTGGCCGAAATTTCCGGAGTCCTCCACTACGGCGTGCCTCATAATCAGAAAGTGGTTTTGGCACGTAAAACCCCATTATTAAAAAAAAAAAAAAGAACGCGATGTATTTCTCAGGACCTGAGACGCGGATTCCTCAAAAAAAAAAGTAGATCGCGTCACCTGAAACTGGACTTTCCGGTGAGTTTCAAGCTAGATAACACCACCACTAAGGAAAAAGTCAATATTGGGCAGCGAGTCATTATTGACTTCTCTATGAGTCATGAGCCCATGTTTGCACCACTCTCTTGGGATATATTGCGCTCTGGGCCCTTCTTGCGCATATATAATCTTTATGATTGTTTCTATTTGCCTTTGTGATGTTCCATTACTTGCGAAATATTTACGCCCTTCTCATGCGAAAATGAACAGCCATCAGCGCTTCTTGGTACCCGCATCTCTCTATTATATCACGTAAATAATTGGAAAAGAAGATAGCTTGAAAAGAGTGCGAACTAGTCAGAGGAAATTTCCGTTCAGAAAACTCCCGCCGATGTCCTACACTGGCGATGTAGGCAAACCTGAACGAAGCCGATTAATATTCTATGAAAAAACCACGTCGTGCCTTCTGTGCAAAGGATTGCGAGCGAGAAATCAGAATCCACAAGCGAATATGTGAGAGGTGAAGAAAATGGCGCTGAGACAGAACGTTGCACCAGAACTCAGTATCCCTGCACTAGGAAACGACTGTTTATTACCGAGCTATGTTATTATACAGAGAATATGCTCGGAAACAGACACACAGCAGCAGTAGGCGTGCGCGGGTTTTTTTTTGTCAGGTTCATGGCGAATGATAGCCTTTAAATTAGTACGGATAAATCTCAGTAAATCACATTGGTAGCTTGTTTTAAGGAAAAGGAAAAGTCGAGAACTACGTATGTTGTTCTGTTTGGCGTATACCACTGCAGCATTGCCTTCTTTTATATATATGATTCAGACGTAGAAAAAAGAACTGGTAAGAAATGAGGGGATGCGATAGAGAGGCTAGGAGAGTAGATTTAATGAAAAGAAAGGAGGAGAGGTTGGCCTGGAAAGCACGTCTCTAGCCTGCTACTCCTCCCTGGAAAAAGGGTATGTGGAAATATAGGGAAAGGTAGGTGGCAGGTGATTATGCTATGGTACAATTAGCTACTATATAAACGCTGTCCAATACGCGGATGCGCACTGTAGACACAATACACGCAAGAGTAATCCTGTCCAAACAAAAAGTTATCGCGAAAAGACATTTCGCACTGCCTGCCCGTCTCACAGGTTCTAGAGGCGATCGTGTAAACCAGTCTCACGTAGAAAGCACAAGAGTGACTTAATGGCACGTTTGGCATAGTCAACTCTTCTCCAAGCACCTAACATCTTTTCTTTCCGAAAGGGGCGGGAGTCTAAGCAGTCAACACTAGACTTTTAGTGTTCTTCGTTCGGCCCCATATTGAGGGCACATGCAAAGTGCGTGAGCTATTGTCTCGGGAGTGTGACAGACGCTACAGTCAGGGTCCCGTGCTTGTCCAGTGGAATGCGATAAATATTTTATGTCAAGCCAAGCAGAAAAGAACACTGTGTTTGTTTCTGAGTATGCTTCATGTATTGCGATAACTAGCTGCATCTGCGTCGGTCAAAGAAAAAAAAAATCCGCAAGTTACGCTTTGAAGCGCATGGCCCCCCAATTCATGTTAGCTTCCGACAGCAAAGCTTTCTTAGTAGTTGCCTCTAAAGATGCCTGTTCGAAAATAAATTCCCGTTTCCTCGCACAACGGCTGCGAATTTGAGGTCCGGGATGATTCACGCCATATTGCTCCGATGGCAAGGCGACTGTGATGGCGAGTTTGTGAATCATTGATATCAGGTTTGTGGAGCACGATTATACCAGAGCCCTGTTACCTAACTGAACGACGAAAGTTACTTATACAACTCTATAAATGAATAACCGCGGAGAGGCCGTGTAACTAAACAAGTTACATTTGGTAAAGCAATAAACGGGGCTCGTTGGTGGACGTTCATAATTATATTGCGCTTAGTGTTACACCGACAAACATAAGGGACGAGACGCGGACGTGCGTAGCTCCTATTTGCATGCGCCGACGCCATATAGTCCCACATTCAACGCGTGCGGTTAGTTAGTAACGGTGACGACGTTTATGTAAATGAGATGCGTGGGGTACGTGAGTGGTGCGAGAATAGCAATCACGTCACGGCTGGAAAGTTACATGCCCGCCATATAATTATTCAGTTGCGTACGATTCGCATATCTGCTTCATTAAAGCTCATAAAAGTTAGGATCAATTTGATCTGTAAGTATACAGCTGACGGATACACGATTCAATTCACATTCAAATAAACTTTTCAGACCTCGTAACGGTAGTGTTCCTTATATAGTGTTCATTATTCGGCGAGTTATGAGTTATTGGCGGAAAGATAACATAAAGGAGAAAGCATCAAAGCAAGTCTGCAGCTGGAATAATCCTTCGACTACGGACCATGACATCATCTCACCTACGCGCTCGCACACGCGTGTTCTTCTACGTGGAAAGGCTACAATAACGTAGGCACGCCTAATTACCGTTTGCAAACAAAACAAGTCTATCAATCAGACGCTGCATTTGAGCCCCAGTATATAGCCACGTAGTAGGCGGCAACCAACACACTGAGTTCGTTCCCAAGGCGACTGACTAACACCCGGGGTAATTAAGAAGTCCGCAGTGTAATTAACATTTCCTCGATGGTCCGACACATATGTCTTAGTCAACTCAGCGAGCGTGGGCTCCTATTTGCATGCGCCGGTGCCATATAGTTGTACACTCAACGCGTGCGGTTAGTTAGCAACGGTGATGACGTTTATGTAAATGCGATGCGTGGGGTACGCTAGTGGTGCGAAAAAAGCACTCACGGCACGGCTGGAAAGGGAAAGGGGGTAATACCACCGGGGGTAAAGGCAAACACATTTTAGCCCGTGCTCAAGAACATCGCGTGAAACATTTGCTAAACGAGGCACGCTAAGTATAAGCTAACAGATAAAAGTAAAAAGAAATCGACAGCTGACCGCCGATGGACAGGTCGCGTCGTTTAGACTTCGTTGCGATACTACGTCCAATCAGAATCCTGCAACGCTGCAGTCCGCGACATATTCAGTGTACATATATGTATGTGTGCGTGAATAAAAATAATAGTAACAGTAGTCAGGTGTAAATATATCGAACACGAAATAACTTGTCACTGCCTAGGTCACTTTGAGAGCACGCTGAATTTGATTCATTAAAAATTAATCAGGTCCATGGCAAAAATATATTTCCGTTAAGATTTCAGTTTCTGCTTATGCGCGATGCGAGTGGTGATAGCACACGCAATAACAGCGCCCTCTTTCAAATCTTTTCGTCGTAGAGCTTTTGGTGAATTTGGGAACTGCGATTAAGTAGTAGGTGCACATACGCAACGAAACAATTTTATTTAAGATTCCCTTTTTGTTTTTTGAGTAGCATAAATTAGTTTCGTTTAACTGTAATATTTTGCGATTCTATTTGCTACAGACCACTTTAGTGTATAACGAAGGCCGCTCACGTGCGTAAAATGCCGGCTCTACAAGTGGAAATTTGCGAACTGGTGCGCACCTAGATTATGCCAACCCGCAGAGAAGCCCAAAGCTAATCCCGACGACTGTCTTTCTCTCTCCCTGAAGTCTTGCCTCAACAAAAAAAATAAAAAATAAAGAAAGACAGGAACGGTGCCTGGTACCAGGAACATTAATACATTTAACCAGTCTAGACTGTCATCGTACTCGTTAAAGTCTGCAATGGTTCCTTAACGCAGTATCGCGGCGGAAGATGGTAAGGCTGTCAGCACAACAACAAGCGCCGACTTCCTTTTTAACATTTACGAGTGTTCGAATCGCGGCGCTGATGACACCAGTGTGACGCCGTGAATTCCATGGGAGTTTTTCACGTAGTTCAACCTTTCTTTCTCGAGAGACGTTTACAAATGTTCAGGACAAAGCTTTCTGTCATATTGGAATTTAATGTAATCGCTTATTTGTAGATCAATGATCACTTAGCGCCGAAAAGAGACAGTTTCCAAGTTTATGATGTCCCTGGGTGCTATTCCGGCGTGACGAACCGTTATGAAAATCTTGCTACATCTTGGCTTACCGAGTCTCCACTCACAACGACGCTAATCTAGTTGGTGCTCGAAATGTGAACGTAATAACGCAGCTGTGCTCACTATTTCCGTGCTTTAGACTTCGCTCAGTACACGGCGTTATACCCCACACTTGGAGAGTTCCGCTATTGGACGACTGACAATGCATAATCTAAGAACATTAATTAACATTACTGCATCCGTCGATGGTAGCATACGTGTGTCGCGGAGGGACCCTGTGTAATGATGCGTCGCGTTCAGTACTAAATCGTTCGAGTGTGGCTTTATTGTATGCACAACTCTGCACTGCACGGTACTAGCAGCACTGAGCCCCCTCACAACGCCGCAGGCCGCAGTATTGATCTACGCAAATGTGCGGCCCCGGAGACACGTTTCCCGACGAAAAGCAGCCATCCACGGCTGGCCCGTCCCTGGTCACGGAAACGACAACGTCGGCAGGCATGAGTCGAGGAGGTAATATGCGTTCACTCTCGACGTGCGGGTACGTGACGTCCTATACGAGGGCGCAATTATTGACTCTCGCATGTGTGTGGTCGCGACGAACGCTGCTTCCGCAGTTTCCGCAAGGTAAACGTACGCGTAGGCACGCTGCACGACTTCCCATAATATATACGTAAATTTACGTAGTCTTTCTAGCACTCGGCGTTTGTTGACTATAGAGAAGTCAGTTTTCTATGTTCATTTTTATTTCTTCTCTTCGATGGGCGGTTTAACTGAGGGTTGATGCTCGGAAGGGAGCGGCCACTTGCTTCGTATGGCCGCGTCAGCAATTGCTTCGGTGTAAAGGTGTTTACAGCTCCGTATGAAAAGGGGGGCGACGGAAGAAAACTACTAGAAAAGAAGACGCTTGCAGAGTAATAGCACAGAAAAATCAATAAATGCGAAAACTATAAATACAGATGGTAAGGAAGTCGGGGCGGGGGGGGGGGGGGGGGAGTAACCTGGTGGTGGAGGCATCGGGTTCGAGGACGACGAATATGAGAGACGGAGTGGAACGCATAATGTTAAGAGAAAAAAAGTTACGAAACCAAGCAACTCACGCCCTCCTGCCTCATCACAGCACGTGATCTGGTTTTTAGGACATCATTTTTCGCACACTCTGATGCTCTGATATCTTTTTTAAAACTTAGGCCGGCACATCATTCTATACGGCGACGTCAGCGAGCAGATACTAAAAGATATTATTATTATTCGATATGAAAACACATGTACACATAAAGAGGGGGAAATGGGGAACGAGCAGGCTGGTAACTGCCCCCGAGAGATGGGTTGTAGAGAAGAGAGGGATGTAGCGGGGGATAGAAAAAAGAGTTGAAGATAAGGAGAAGAAATGCAAAGAAGAAAAAGGAAACAGGTAGACTACAGGCCAGAAAAACGAAAGTAAAGAAACAACATGCAGTGAGCAAGTGGTAACAAAACATACACGCAGGAACCGAAAAAGAAAACTCTATACACACAGCTCGCACTAACTACAGAAGGATTTAAAAATACAAAAACAAGCTTTGCGAAGGAAAAACTATTTCGTCCCTTGAAAAGTCTCTCTCGATGCTGACATAAAAAGAAACAAGCTTTGGGGAAAAAATCAGGAACGAGATAACAGCCAAAATAACAAATATGTAAGAATCAAGATGACCCTGGTGACCACAACGCTAACCTTTGGCCGCCTCGAATAAGCAGGTCAGTAAATTGAGACATTGTCTGATTGGAGCCACTCTTAGGCCTCTCAACGCACTTCAAACAAAATTATATCCCTAAATGGGCAATACCCAACATGACAGACCAAATAAACATGCAGGTGGCTTAGCTGAGTTGCATCCGATACAAAGTTTCTATCCTTTCTTTTAATTACCTTTTGGTAAGCAAACCACCTTTTGCAAGAAAGAACACCTGTTGTGTGCCCAGCCCGATAGTCATGCCAATCAAAGTGAAATCATATCTTTCTTTCAGCACTACTTTAGTCAAAATAGGCCTAACTTTAGCCCTTACGAGTAAATAATCTCTCTTCAGTAATCGATGCTTGTCTTTTCTCTTTCATAATTTTTTTTTCCTTTTCCTAAACAACTTCCCTCTACGCAGCATAAGAAACCGTCCCCGCATCTGGTTGGCATCCCCACTTTTTCTTTCAATCTCTCTTTATTTTTCTCTCTCCTTGATCCCTTTGTCACCTTTCGTAACACTGAAGCCCAGTGTTGTTCGATGAATGACCTGACCCAAGAAAAAAATAGAACAAGGTGAAAGCAGGAGCCAATGTTTCGACAAGTGGACTTGTCTCCTTCAAGGCAAGTTGACTTGTCGAAACGTTGGCCCCTGCTTTCGCCTTGTTCCCGTCTTGCTCATCGTCTTGAATTTCCATCTCCCGGCTTCCTCTATTTTCCCTGGCCTAAGAAAGACTTATAACATGGAGAAAGCTTAAATAGACGTTAAAGGCGAGTTGCATAAGAAGCATGCACTTTGAGAAACTGTTAGAATTCGTTCTCATACTTTTTCATTTTTTTTTTTTTGCTATGGAGAAGGAATAGACAAAGAAAATAGCGAACGCCCAGCAACTCCAAAACAACGCAGATATGTTGCGCTGTTCGCATGTAACGTCACGCAAGTGCAGGCAGAGATACCTAGAAAAGACTATACGCAGTTTTCTGCGTCTTCTTTTGCCAAAGTGTGCTTCTATGTAAAGGAAAAAAATTCAGCCTTCGGATCACCGCTCATCGTGGGCAAAGGCGAAGCTAGCAGAATATGAAGAAACGACAACAACAAAGTCGTAAAAGAACAACGCGAGACTTCTTACGATGATTTACTCGCAGCCGGTTCCTTCTTACACTTGCAACCATATTTCATATGTATTGAAAAAAAGATGGTAAAGAAAGAAGCGACACTCGTTGTAGAAAGAGAACGAGAGACAAACAGCAACAGCAAAGGAACACAGCGCGCGCCATCTTTCTCTTACTGCTGGCGCCTCTAACGTCCGTTGTTCTCAGGCGTGCATGCTTAAGGAAGCCGCCCACACACCGAGTGGGCGGCTGTTTGTTTTCAGTCGCTGCTCGGCTTCCTTAAGCACTTTCGATACATAACACGCGCGTGCGAGCCACAGGGCCCTTGTATACCGTAAGTGCTCGAGACGTCGTGTTCAACTGGCGGGCCGTAAAGAAATGCAGACACCCTCCATCCCGGACAGCGCTGCCAGAGATCGTCCTTGACCACTGCCACCGGCACTTCCGCTGGAACGGGAATACGCCGTTGTGCTTATGCCGTTTGAGCTGGCATACGGCGCAGTCATGCCAGATATTTGTAGCCAAGATGTTATTGTTGATGATATTGCTTTCCTAACGCACGACACGTACCCACGAGGAGAATGGGTCACACGTTGAAGTATAGCCAAATCGCCTGCTTTTTCTTGTTCTGCTTGTAAACATCTCCAATAAGGGCTTTAGTGCATATACCGCACATACATCTTGAACGTAAGCTCTCTAATCACACCAATCTAGGCCGAAATTTTAGACTCAATTTGACTGCACCTTCCTACTTGTAGCACAAATGATAATTCAGTAGACTACATATCATCTGCTGTTTATAGATACAGGGTAATCATTTTCTTTAAGTTTTCAGGAATTTTCAAAAATCACCTGTTGAACATAACGTAGTGCATGATAGTTCTTGAGCGGGATTATTCAGAGAAGTGAACATTACTTTCACGAGTAATCGAAACACATATTCAACTAACTAAAATATTACTAATTAACTTCTTGCTAAGCACGAGGTCCCGTGATTGAATCCCGGCCACCACAGCCGCATTTCGATGGGGGCGAAATGGGAAAACCCCCGTGTACTTAGATTTATACGCACGTTAAAGAACCCCAGGTGCTCCAAAGTTCCGGAGTACCCTACTACGACGTGCCTCAACATCAGAAAGTGATTTTGCCACGTAAAACCCAATAATGTTTTAATTAACTTATTAATTATTTACATCACACCACATATTCCTATTTACGAATTGTAGCCGGTGAGTTTGCAAGGAATATCCACTTGGAATGAATTTCCAGAATAACGCCAGTTTCGACATGTGCGCCATCAAAGTCGCCATTCAAATACAGTGTTGTTTCGCTTACTTTTTTAACAAGCGCTCTTTTATGCATTGAAACATAAAAAAGGTAACTGGAACGCCCATGTATTTTGCCACACACTTCGAGAAATAATATATCGAAACTGGTGTCATCTTGAAAATTCATTTGACCTAGAAAAGTCCTGCAAGCGCTACGGTTACAATTCGTAAATTGCAACATGTGGCATAACGTAATTAATTAAAAAGATAATTAGCTGAATTGCATTAATTATTTAAATATGCGTTTAGATTTCTCGTGCTAGTATTGTCCGCCTCTTCAAAAGATGGAGCTCATTGAGAAGAATTATACTTTCCGACATAGGCGACATTTAAAAATTCCGTGAAACATAAATGATGAACCAGGAGACTGAGCACACGCAATCTATAAATGCTTTACGCTACACGTATGCAGCAAACATCATCCAATACATACACTACGCGATTTCTACGCATAGCCAGAACAAAACACGGACTGCGGGAATCTATTTTTGCAAACGCAACCCGGGCTCATGGCTCACGGTACGACCTCGCGAGTTCTGTGCGCACTTCATCATCGTCACATTTGTGAACGACGAGGCTGGCTCGACACACACAGGCCCTAGTTGCACCCCTCGCCCGTTCCGCGAGCGGTGTCTTTGCAGTCTCCGCCCGTGTAATGGGTGCAACAAAATAAGCTTCACGTGACGAAGCTTGGCCCCGAAGACGGAGGGAAACAGAGCGTCCCCAGCTTGCAGTGGCTGGCGGCCAACGGTGTCGCATGGCTCGCACACGGCCAACAGCGAAGACTTGTTAGCCATGCCGCTTCACACACCGTGTCTCATGTCGGCAGTGTTATATATTCCCGTGTCCACACGCTGTTCCGTGCGGAAGCCTAGCCACCTGTAACGCGACACGTACACCGCATTGTTTAAAACCAAGAGTGAGAACACGTGAGGAAACATAGAGAGAGATAAAGGCAGCAAAGTTAACCGGAAGGGTACATCCGGTTTGCTATCCTACACTGGGGGAGGGTAGCATCCTCAAAGAGAGAGATAGGCTACAGTCACTGCTTTGCACTGTAGCAAATCTATGATGGTAATTAAGAAAGAACCTTGAGATGAAGCTAAGGAGGCCTACAGCTAAGAGGAAGCTAAAGCCTGTGAAATGAGAGATGAAACGAAATATATAAGGCAGAACGTTTAGAGACAGCGAGACATGGGTGTGAGCTAGCAAGCAAACAAGTATAGTCGATATTCTAGTTGTCATTAGGAGGAGGAAATTGAGGATGACAACTATGAGATGGTAAAGGGGAGACAAAGACACGGGAAGAAAGGCGTAGAAAGAATTCTTGTGCGCCATCGCAAGAACGGGCGTGTTGAAGTCCGGTAGGGAAAAAAAAGAACGCGCTGCTGAAAGGGCGGTGCACCTATAAGACGCGAGGTCGCAGTTTTATGCGCAAATGTACACTCGCGCGTCCCACGGGCGTTGGAAGCTCAGTAGCGCCTTGATCGCCTGCTGTGTACCTATATAGGTGGGCCGAAAACATAACGGACCAATCGTGGCTCACATACTACGTGTTTACATTAGGACGAATCAAGGATTATTGGGTTTTTAATTTTCACCATTGCAACTGCAATATACGTCTCCTGGTTTCACTCGTCCTCTTCCTTTTGCCCGTCGCAGCCACACTGAATTTCTACGACCTTGCCTCGAGGAGCTTCAATGGCGCCCACTCGATCAGTTGTCATGCTATTGCGCACACAAGGCCGGCGCCTCTACTCCCACTAAAGTGTCCCGTCACTCGCGCTGTTTCGTCCTCCGCGGTGCACAAATAGGCACAGCTCGACGATTCTAGCCGCTCAGCGAGGTTGCCCGCAAAGCACAGCAATATGTATAGACAAAAGAAAAATCTGGAGCCATGCATGTTCATGACTGGCTTCCCAAAGTGTAAAGGATGCATCTTCACGAACTTGATACATATTTATTCTGCACGTCTCATGAATTCGCAGGATATGACACGGTATAATGTCATTTTTCTTCAATAGACCGTATTAATACACTTGTCAAGCTGCCCTGGTGTAGCTTTCTTCTGCAACCACTCCATCTTTATTGAGAGGTGGGAAAATGAAATTGAAATTGTAATTGAAATGCGTGCTTTCCTCGAACTCTGCTTTTCTATTACTTGCTAAACTGGGACCACGTTATGTCTCTATCGAGCAAGCATCGGCCTCACATAGGGCTAACCGTGTTCCCGCTTCTAGTTCCACTTTTGGAGCTCCTCGACATATTTTATCAAGGTCTTTCGCAGAATATGTTGTAGCAATGTTTGCTCTAATGGTCTGTTTTTCTTTCGCCGATGCTACCGATCATTACTCGAAATAAACATCATAGCATAGTGGGTCAACCGTCTTGCCACCACACTAACCTTTAACACGATTCCTTCGTTGAAAGCACGTGTGCAATGGTACCACCCTCCCGCCTCCGTCGATGTCGTCATACGCACCAGACGTTTCAAGATATCCTTGGAAGCTGCATAGTGACTTTTTTCATTAAGGGGAGGGGAGAGGCAAGGATCACCATTCGTTCATATTAACTGAAACCGTGTACTTGTTACGCTGCTTTACTAGATGCTAGCAGGTACTAGATGAGCACTAGATGGAAAACTGCAAAGCAGTTTGAAGCAACACTTTCTCGCATTTCAATATTTTGGAAGAAAACGGCGTGATCGAACACCGATACAAACATATATAAACGCTGCAAAAGTAAATGAATGTCATAAAGAAACAAGTTAACTAAATGGAGCTTATAGTGAAACGAAGGAAAATGGTGCACAGCTCGAGCCGAGATTTAAACTGTGTGAAATGCTTCGCCTCCGAGAAAGACTAGATATTTTGTTGTCGCGACGCGGGAAAGGCTGCCATGACAGCCTCCAGGCAAAGAAACAACACCAGGTTTAACTGCGCTCTAATATATAAACAGCCTCGCTAATCTAATTAAGAATCTAATTGTAGTCGAGATAGCTCCCTTGATTACACGTCTTTCATTCCCTTGCGGTTCCCGCAACATCTCGCTAGTCTAAATAAATATAAAATGTTGCTTCTGTCTGCAACGAGCAACAACACTGCCAACAGCCTTCAATTTCGACACCGAGTACCCAGCCTCCGCGCGAGGATCAGATTAAGCTTAAGCAGATCCCCCTCTTTATGCATTATCTGTCCTTTTTTCCTCCATCCGGGTCCCCAACGAGATGTCCTACTTGTGTCACTGTATCAACAACCACGAATGTTTCTTTCTGATCCAGTCATAGGAAAGAAGCTTGACATTGCACTCGCTTACTGTCTGTTCCCGAGGGGTACGCGACACGCATTAGCTCGCCACGCGACGACGTCCTGATCAAAGCGGAAAGTTGTGTCAGCGACGACCATTACCCATGAGACAGCACTTTCGTTTCCTACTTACACATGCATCGCTGTTACGGAGAAGGAAGCGCGTTCCGCAACCGGCGTGTGCGCCACCGAGATGTTTGGAGCCTGTATGATCGCATCAGAAGGAGGGATTGAGAAACTCTCGAACATGCGAGCGTGAGCGCTGTTCATTGTTCTTCTCTCCTTCACCTCTTTCTTTTCCACTTCCCTACTCTTCTATACTTCAGGTGAGTGAACGGGGCTCGGTGGTATAGGGCAAACAGAGTTAGGTCGTACGAGTTCACATTAGGAAATTCAGCGCCGCTTACACACTAAGAGGAAAAACAAGGACACGTCCACATGAACACTTAATTACAACTCTGTTCCCGTGTCAACGTGTCAATCAATCAAATAAGGAATCAATTAGTAGGTCAATTTATTTGTTAGTTATTAAAAATTCGTACGTTATGATAGCGCGCTGACTTCAGTAGGCTGCGCTAAATTTTCAATCTGAACCTGGCCTAATCCAAGTGGTATAGGGCCCGAAATGAGTCCGAAAAACATGGCTGTGGCACTACATCGGTAAATATTCGATGACATTTTGTTTGATTTAGCACTAACGTATCCGACGTTGCTTCAAATGGACTGAACAGGTATCCTTTTCTCTAACGAAGCAAGTAAAAGCTGCTACAAACTCGCCATAATCGCGTCATCAATTGATCGAAAGCTCGGCACAGCGGTAGCTCCCGAATTCGGCCTTTCCTCTCTTCTTTTTCGCCTTGTACTTTGCTGCACAAACATAGCAACACCATCATTACGCCTGTTATCCTTGACCACGTTAGGCATCTTCACTAACGAGCACGGAGTGCGCATATACACATGCACGTCCGCCCGCAAATGTACGCTTCGCGGCTAGAGTGAACGAAGGAGCAAACCGGCCTGTGCAGTAAGGCCTCGTATGGCCGCTGCACCCGGCGCCTATCCTCGGGTCGTGCCGGCGCCAGTCGCAATGTGGTTACCTAGGTGGTGTGTGTACTGCACACACTCGACGCTGGCGTTCGCTTGCGCTAGGCAGTGTCTACGCGCGACCACATTGTGCGCCCTCTCTCCGCGACCGGCGTGGGCACGGCGTGACCCCGCTGTTTGTCTCGCATCGAGAACGCTCAGGACTAACCGCTGTGCTGTGTGCGTATACTCCGTCTTACGGATACCGTGCATTGCAGCGAAGGTTGTACGGACCTGCTCCAGACCATGACGTCACGCAGATAGCTGCCTACGATTGCCTACCACGAATGGCAGACGTGCGTGATGCTATTAGTCCTGACGGTTTTTTGGTTTGTTTTTTATCATCATACAGGAAAACTGCCAGAGCCGCAGATAATTGCGGCCGTGAATTGAAGTGGCTCGACAATAAATAGAAAAAAAGAAAGTTTCTCTTATTCTGAACATGCGCACCTGCATATTTTCGACGCCACAGGTTTCTGAAAACAAATTCTGGGGTTTTGCATGACGTACCCAGGATATTATTTTGACGCACGTCATAGTGGCGGACTCAGGAATATTTTTTACAACCTGGGATTCTTTAATTCGATGCACGATAAACGGCCGTTTAAAAATGATTTTCGCCCCAATCGAAATTCAGCCCCCGCGGCCGGGATTTCATCCCGCGCTTCACAGTTGTGTGTGTGTGTGTGTATGTGCTTTTTTGTTTTGTTTTGTTCTCAAACATGAACCTTACCCGTAAACCTGGCGAAAGCCAATCAGGAAAGAGAACCCGCTGCGTGTCCCAAAAAGTATAGAAGGGTTCGCCTGCTCTGCTGTGTACTAAAGTTACGCGAAGCTATAGAGAACTTTAACATTTCCGTAGAGGCACCAGTGTTTCCGCAATACCGGGTGACCGGTGAGGTTATCGTAGCGACACCTTGTAACGCATTTTAACGCAGGCTTTCTTTATCAGCGGGAAAACATAAACCGGCAAAAAGTACCTCGCTGAAAACATACCACTTTTAGGTTTCTTACAACATTCTAGAAATCCGTTACAGATAGCACCTCATCCTATTTATTTAGCTAATAAAAATTAGATAATTGCAATTAATTAATAAGTTGGCTGGCATCAACAGATTACTCGCGGCCGCTCTACTCGACTGTGAACAATAACCACTTGGCTATGTTGGCGTACAATGGTCCGTCTTTTATTAAAGAACGCGATGCATGATAGCTTGATAGCTCGGACACCATATATATATATATATATATTGGCCATGTCGCCATGACCTCGCCGTTGTTCTTTCCGTAACGTATGTTTCCTTAACGCGGCCTTATTTCTCCCTTTTTTTCTCCGTTTCTAATCTGTTATTTCCCCCACTGAACGAAAAAGTCCCTAATATGCTACTGCACAAGCTACCTCTCAGTAGAAAAAAAAGTAATGAGATCTATATACGCGATTATATGGCAACCAGAATAGCACAAATGTGGAGCCAGGAAGAGAGAGAGAGAGAGATAAATAAATGAAGGGGGAGGGTAAGAGGCACGGTACGAATACGTAGCGCCGAGGAAACCTGCGAGTGCTTCCAGGAGAACGCACGGGAATTCCAATTTAACGAGAGCTGCCGCGGCACCTTCTAGCGGTCCGCTGGAGCGTAAGTGGGGTGACGGAGAGAGAGAGAGAGAGAGAGAGAGCTTGGCGTGCGCGACGGCGTCAGCGCGAAAAAGGCAGAACGCCAGGGAGTCGCGTAATGCGGTGCGCGGATCTAAAGAACGCCAAATGCATTACGTGCGCGCTGGACTCATTCGGAGCGTCGCCCACCGCGGGGCTCATTTACCGCCGCTCCCGGCGACGCATACGCGTTGGCTCCGGTGCTCTAACCTGTCCTACACGCGTGTGAGCGGGGACGATGGCCGAAAAGCATGTGGGCGGTTCTGAGCTGCAGGAATTCATCACCTGCCTGTTCTCACCTCCCGCTTCCTCCTACTACCTTTGTTTTTCTTTCCTTTCCTTCCTTCCTTCGCGTCTTTCTCTTTTTTTTGTTTCTTTCTTTTCTTCCCTTCCTTCATTGCTTTCTTTTCTTTCTTTCTTTCTTTCCTTCCTTCCTTTCTTTATTTCCTTGCTTTCTTTTTTTCATTCTTTTATTCCCTTCCTTCCTTCCTTTGTTTCTTCCTTTCGCTCATTTCTTTCTTTCCTTCCTTCTTTCTTCGCTTTCTTTCTTTCCTTTATTCTTTTTCTTTCTTCCCTTCTTTTCTTCCCTTCCTTTCTCTCTTTCTTTACTGTCTTCGTTCCTTCCTTCTTTCCTTCCTTCCTTTCTTTTCTTTCGTTCGTTCTTTCTTCAAAACTAAGCTTTCTTTGCTGCTACTGCTACTTCTGCTGCAGCTGACTGATATCTTGCGAAATGGAAGACTCGGATCACTCGGTATGTGTCCGAGTAGACAATTTTCTGCTTGCTGCTATCTGGCCTAGAAGAGACAACTTCGGCACTGGTTATGTGCCACTGGATATATGTCGCACCGTGTATGTGCCCGTTCTCGGCCTATCCCCCCGCATGAATGTGCCACCGTGACAAGCGCGGAATGAAGCCTTGAATGCATACTGGTATGTGTGGCACTTCTGTGTGCATAAAAAGAGAGAGAGAGAATGAAGAGGAAACGCAGGGAGGTTAACCAGATATGAGTCTCCGGTTTGCTACCCTACACTGGGGATAGGGGTTAGAAAGATGACAGAGAGGAAAGCGAAAAAAAAATTAAAAATATAAATAAATAAATAAATAAATAAATAAAGGAACGCGCACACATGGAGACACACACACAAAAGGCGTTCCAGTTAAACTCGTTCACACAGGCCGGTAGATCACAAGAAGCGCAAAAGCGCTTGCACGGCCTTCTTCTGTGAAGGTAGGTCCTTTCGATGTTGTAGAATTCTTTTTTCGGATAGCGGTTGGTCGTCCAGTTGGTCAAGTTCGTGGCTAAGGCATGCATGTGTGCATAAACTTCACGTCAACGTTTTCCCCGAGACAGGCATAAAACATCGCCTATGTGCTCGTTACCTATAACGCTAACAGCCACATGCTACAAAGCTGTGCTCTGCCACCCACTACTGCTGCTACCTCGGTAACTCTGACGAGATTTGGGTAATTTCTATTCCAAAACTGCATTGCACCTGAGTGCTTTCTCGTGCTCCTTTCAACGTGGTTGCTCAGGCAGTTCTTTTTTACCGAGACCTAATGTGAACTTGGCAATTTAGAGAACGTGTTGAAGCAGGCCGGTTGATTCAAAATATAACAGTTAGCATTGTCAATCAATTTGCTAGCTAACAGCCTAGTCGGTGCTAGGAGTGGCCGATAGGTTGCGAGAATTCAACACGATAAATATTTATTAATGCAAAAATATGCTTTATGCTTCGACCGATTACCGATTCATTCACTGATTGATTCCTTCACAGCGCTTGAACAAAATGTGATAAATTCGCTCACCCAATTTGACATGGTGCGCCATCGTAGTCACGTCCTTTTGATGTTGTGGCTGCCACTGCTGTGTACATCTTTATCGAGAATGTATATAACGACATTGTCTTTTTTTTCTACGTCTCAGACATGTCGAAGTGTGATCTTATATACCACCGTCACACGGGCACTTTCGATGTTCACCGATCTGGATCTGAATTTTAACTTTTCGAGTCCGATTGAAGCACAAGAAGTGAGCATGTCAGGATTGAAATCGAGCATGCTATAAAATTACGGGGAGGTATAAGCCCTGTGTGCATTGAGTTCATTGCGCATTGAACTGAACTTGCTCGAAAATGTCCGTGTGACAGGGTTGTAAGTAATTGTAAAGAAATAGAACAGAGAGAGCAAGAAATGGGACTGCAAAAAGGTTAACCAGTCCGCACCTGGCTAACTGCCCTGCACTCGGGGAGGGCAAAATGGGGATAAGAGTGCAGCAGTGCTCCTGTAGGCCTCTGCGTGGATGACGTCCGAGTCCATGGCCGAAATATATTCTTTTTATTCAGTGAACGCTTTGAGGTCCAGTCGGCTTAAAGCGGCAAGAAATATTCGTTTTTCATGGGTAGAATTAGGAAGGCAGTAAATGAGGCTATCTTATAAAACCTCGTCGTAATCATAAAACGCAGCCCGAAGCACTGTTCATCATGTCACTACGGAAGCATTATAGCGTAGTGTATGCATGCGTCGTCTAGTTCGTAGACGCCGCTTGCATGTACAAGGTCCTCTCGATTTGTCGACCTGGGTGCCCAGGACGGCCCGCAGCCTGCTTTCAACCAGAAACGCGTCAGTGTTACGCGTGTGTTTTAAGGTTACTTTAGGTTACACATAAATGCGTTCAGCATGTACAAAAGTGCTTGTGCGGCTTCCCTTGTAAAATGTTAAGCTTTACTCCGACGCAACTCTACTTCCGCGTTAATAACGTGCCTCCTTGTAGTTCACCTTTACGTATTAAAGGAAAAGAGAAAGAAGAAAATAAAACACGGGCCAACTCGCAGATGCCATCGCGAGCTGTTCAATATCGACCTCGCGGTGCACTGAAAAAGGCAAAGCGGGCACAAACACAAAGCGATGCCTGTCCCAGAAATTCCCGCCGCACCTTGACCTCCATTCCCCTTCCCCCAAACACAGACGTATAGGCACCACTCTAGCTCTATAACCGGCGAGAAAAGTGGCGCAGGGAGAGGGTCTTCGCAGGGATTCTCGTTATTAAGAAGAACAGGAACCGATCAGAAGAAAGTATAAAGGGGAGAGTGGCGGGCGAGGAAGTATTAAGGGCACAGGCTTGAGCGCACATGTCGGAAGTAGACGAAAAAGATGGAGGGACAACGGGTGGGGGAAGGGGAACGTAATGTATGGCGAGAAAAAACAAAGGATACAGGGTAACGGGAAACGAAGTGAAATAGAATTAAAACGAATGGAGAGAGAGAAATAGAAAGGGTAAATGGGAAGAGTGACAGAACAGGAAGAAGATCGTCAGAGGAAAAATAATACGGTGCCCAAACAAGAAGAGAAGAGCGAGAGAGGGGGTAAAAAGTGGCGGACGCTAGTAGTAGTTGTAGTAGTAGTAGTAGTAGTAGTAGTAGTAGTAGTAGTAGTAGTAGTAGTAGTAGTAGTAGTAGTAGTAGTAGTAGTAGTAGTAGTAGTAGTTGTAGTTGTAGTAATAGTAGTTCTTGTCGTTGTTGCTGAAGAAGCCGTAGAACAGTAGAAGGACGAGTATGATGATTACGCTGATATCATATGGAGGTTCTGAATTCACCTGATTATTTCAGGCTATAATGCTAGCTTATATCATTTATCTTAGCCCCCTCCGGGGCGGAGGGGGGAGGCGGGGGCTTGTTTTACGGAAGTCGTAGCGTTAGCGCCTATCTTCTATGATTTATCTTGTCTGATTGCAACATGAAGAAATAAAGAAGCAGCAGTATCCTTGCGAAGTCCATAAATCTCTCTTATTCAGCGTCATTTCGAGAAGTTAAAAGATAAAATAAATGAGTCGCGTGAAGCCTCTACAGCATTCATCCAGCTACAGAGAATTCAACATGGCCTTATCGGTCATTCTTTCGTTTTCCTCCCTCTAACTTCTGAACATGAACATGTATCTGTTATTTAAGTATAGTGTTCTTAGTCTGGTAACTTGAGGTCAATGGTTCCATTGCACTGTCGATTGATTATCATTTACGGCCTATACGACAACATCAGAAGGAATAACCAGCTTCGGCGTGCTCCGCGACTTCATTAATTCTCCTTAGTGACGATAGCAGTTCTCTTGACAGGACAGTAGGCGTACTTTTAAGACTACAGCCCAGGTCACTTGGACCCATTCGAGTGATTTTATAAACCTTCATCTAACCTTGTAAACATAGGATAGGGCCGTTTGTTTATTGAAGCTTTCGTCCCAACATGGTTCTGGGACTCGGTAGCAACACGCCTCCGTCTGGTTAGCGTTAACTGTCTGCACGAGAACACGAAAAAGGCATCTCGTGTGTTGCATGAGCACGTTAATTTTGCTCCAGTATACTGCAGCAGTCGCGTAAATTTGTATTTTGACAGATCAATGTTCGAAACGAGGTCACCCTTGAACTAAATCTGGATACAGCCCTATAAACCAAGGAAAAAGCTTCCCCAACTTCCTTTACGTTGAAGTTAGGAAACAAAGCCAGAATTCTCCCAAGTACACTGATAATTCTTACCACTTTCGGGGCATTACGCAAGAAGCAATAGAGTACGTTCTTTGTTTATTCGTATGGATTGCCAAACACACAATAAATTCGAGACGCTAAATGTAAGCGTTCTTACTCGCCACCTGCGGACGCTTCAGCCTAGACATATGAGAGTTACACTCGATGAACCATCGCGCATAGTCCTCAGGTTGGCCAATACGTACAGTTTCACAGCTCTAAGTGTTTCTTTATCCTATTGTTGTCGTACTAGTACAACATTCGTCGAAGAGTACCATCTCATTTGCTTGAAACCGTTAACGAGGCGTCAAAGAGCAAGCTTTAACGTGAGACGCAGACGAAAATTGGCGCGTACGAAAATTATTGACGCTGACGAAAACGTAGCCCAAATGGCGACAACGTACGTAGAAGCCGTTCATTCCTTAAATAGTAGGTTCGAAGCTACAAACCGCGGCTCTCTCTCAAGTGCAGCGAATGAATCTAAAAGTGTGCGACAAAGTTGCCACGAGTCCGATACCGCGTTCTATAGTATCTTTCGGCACCATCTATCGGCAAAGGATATTTAGGGACGAAAATTAAGAACACGTGTCTTTCGCAGCCGTTAGATTGGCTGCTTTTTCTCTCTTCGACCCGTTTTTTTTATTTCATATATGCGCTTCCAAATTGACTTTCAGCTCTAATGGCAAACGACTCCCTCTTTCAGCTTGGCTTAATTGATTTCCTTTGGCAGAGCATAATACATGTCCTGAAGGTCATTCTAGGACGCCGGATCACCAAACACTGCCGATCGGCTTGCATATTTTGTCCCCTTCTTGATCACGCAAGGCCGCAAGAAGGATACCCTTTTGTTCTCGTTAAGCATGTCTGCGAAAACTGGTTCATTGCCGGAACGTTCGCTTGTTTGTTTTTTCATATTACTGCCGGTCATTTGCTCATTGGACAATGTATTGTTTGCGGAGAAGCCTGCCAACCTTTTCAAATTTCGTCGGAATAAATCAATCACGCATGCAACAAAATGCGTTTGAAACAGCGTTTATAATGCTAGCTTTGTTTTTTCGGCATGCAAAATACGTTTTAGATAAACTACCTAGAGTGCTTACGATGCAGGCCCACGCGGCCACGCCGCTTTAGGTTTGCACAATGTGGCAGCGTAGACACAAGCAAAGCTGTGCTCGCGTTGTCTGATGTTGTCCCGTTTTATTTATTTTTTTTCAATTTTTACGTTGTCTTCGAGTATTGTAGTAGACACGCACACCAACAAGATCAGTTTCCAGCCCTTCGGCAAGCATATGCGCTGAAGGCTATTGCATATGTACATGTAATCGTACTTCCGTTAGAGAAATGACCGTAGAGTCCGACAGGAGGAGTGCCCTTTGTGCGATAGGAAATATAATGGCAAGAACAAAGGGCAAAAAGTTGAGGAGGAGACGATAAACACAGAGAAAAACGCATGCAAAATGAGGAAGCATGGAAAACTCGGCAAGTTTCCCTGCTACATATATAATTTGAAGCGCAAACAGATCACAAACACCTAAACACCTGTCGTGGCCTTCTTCCTGTGTTTAGTCCGCGCTTTAAACCTCGAGTGTCCAGATAATGGCAGCGGGGCCGTCACAGTCTGCAGTAGAGTCGTTTCATCTTAGAAGGAAAACCAGCCGCACGTCCACAGTAGACGCACTTAACCGTGAATATTCTTGGCAAATACATCGCGTGCTCGCACGGTGGCCCACTTCAGCGAGTGCGCAAAAAGCGATGGAACTGGCATAACTTTTGAAACGGGAGATTTGCCAGTGCAATCACCCAGGGCAATTATTCAGAAGATATCTCACACGTGAGAGCATTTTCCAATTCACATCTAATTACCATGTAAACAAAACCTCGTTAAGCCCGACAGCGGAGAGCAATCGCTTAACTGAACCCGTTTCCACTAAGCATTTCTTATATTAGTTAGTACTGCTCGCACGAACAGATGATAACCAATTGTGACGTCGAACATGCCGCGACGGCCAACGGCAGCTTACGAACAAATTATACGTAAAATTGGCCCTACAAGTTTCGCGACGGTTCTTGCAAGGACGTAGTGTGATAATCTCCAGAGGTGGTTGGAAGATTACGCATTCCAAGCTTACTGAACACCTGCGACTTTAATACGAGACATAGCGTGTGCTTTAACACATGCTATTGCAATGCCAATTATTGTGGTCCGATGTTGAACGCCAATAGGTTGTATGCACGCTGAAATGTATTGCAATGTATGTGCTAAAGTAATTACTTGAAAACTTATTTGTCGAACTTTTGTTAATTAGTCGTTTATGCTCATTGATTTCCACTGCAAGTAACATATACCTTTTCGAGTATTACGGCTCAATAAGTAAATTTTATCTATATGTCACAGGTGATTTTTAAAATATCGATAAAATAATACACACGGTATAGTGTTCTTCATTTCCCTTTCCTTCCTTTCCTTTTATCATTCATTTAAATGAGATTGTCGCCTCCTTCCTGAAAAGTATTCCTGTGGCAGTTGCCAGCCTGCTCCTCGCTTGCCCTATCCTCTCAACTATGTATATGTTTTCCAACCAAATGACAATAGCTATATAGAGAGAGCAGGCACAATCGCTTGCGACTATTACATGCTTGAATTGATTAGCCAGCACTTTCCGAAAGGATCGCTCCGTATTTGCGACCTCACGTTCCTTCGGCTGGAAGATGCGGAAAATATTTGTGGACATCTTAAGACCGATAGACTTGTAAAGGCAGTTGGGAGCATGCGTGCTGCTGAGATGAAACGTCTCTCTCTCTCCTTCGTATTCCAATGTTGCTACGTCTACCTCCCTGGTCCTCCAGAGTAAGGAAGAACCGGGTATTGCAGGGCAGATTTCACGAAGCTTTTCGCTCGTCAGCGTTCGTTGCCACTCGTAAGGCCGCCTTCCCCAATAGTATGTCCAGCATCAGGACTGACCGTAATTTATTCTTGGAAAAACTCTAGTGCATGTGTGTACAAAAGGCCACAAAAGCGCTGCTGCGATATTTGAAAGCGACCGGATTGAGTCAGCGTCTGTGATCCGGACTGAGTGACCGACTGATATCTCCAGCGGACTTTCTCTCTCTCTTTTTTTTTAAATCTTTCCGTCCCCCTTTCCCTTTCCCCAGTGTAGGGTAGCCAACCGGGCTCAGTCCTGGTTAACCTCCCTACCTTTCATTTATCATTTTCTCTCTCTCTCTCTCTCTCTCTCTCTCTCTCTCTAGTGCATGTGCTTTTATTAGTTTTAGCGTAAGGGGCCAGTACCGGTTGACGTCTCTGCCTTTCCTTTTTCTTTCCAACACACACACACATATATATATATATATATATATATATATATTGTTGGCCATCGCGGTTCTCGCCTTTGTGCTTGTTTACAGGCTTTACGGTGCAGCGCTACACTTAAGAAAAGCTCAGCGATATTCTGGATTGTAGAGCACGCATAGCATGTCAACTGCTGTGATTGGTCCATTTGAAAAGTTTCGCATGCATACGTGCATGGAAGCGTAAGGCGATCGTCAAAGCTGTGAAAATGTAAGAATGAACACATTCACGGAACGTTCTTTCCCCTTCAGACTGTAAGAAACCTTTAATACTACTATTCACAAAAGCGTTCTCTCGCTAGAACTGTTCGTAATAGCTAACGCTGACTAGAGGTGATGTCGGAAGTAATAGCGAAGGTAAACAGCCAATGACAAATAGCGGTTACGAACCAAAATACTTTGCGAATTCTGCCCCATAACTGACAGAAGTTTCGTTGTTGTTTTAGGCGCCGTACACCTTGAAAGCTACTCACGAAACAATCAAGCTGCCCAGGAACATTCATACTTTGTGAACTGCCAAAGCATTAGCTCTGAACGCAACATACAAAATAACGTCCCTCTGTTTTCACCAAGGGTAAATACAGACAATGCTCCGGCCATTCCCAAAAACGTTCGTGCTGTGCTCACTGCTTTGTGAACTCGATCAGCATACAGCCAACACGAACCTTGACATCCGCAGCACTGCAGGGTTTTAAAGAGGCCGCATATCTACTATTCTCGCAGACGTCCATTGTTTAGCCTGTGCAAAGCACTCCCTCGCGGGTCATTCCGGATGGCTCCCCCGGAGCTGGAAGAGATGGAGAATTACTCCGGCACCATCCACCAGAAGGAGAAAAAATGTGCCCCATCCCATATCTTCCGCCACCGGTGCGCAAATAAGTGGGTCGCACCAAGAATTGCGCTCATAGGCCGCTTTCCCGAACCGCCGGAATAAATTGGTGGCAGCACATCAAGACTTATGGTTATGACGGCTTCTTTTACACGACTCGACGAGAATGTTCGGTGTATCATTCATAGTCTACTTCAATGTGTTTGTAATTTTCCGTGCTCAATTTTTACGCTTTCATGGAAACTGTTGTGCATGTTTGTGGATCGGCGATATATAAATTCTGAGCCACTAGCTCCTATGCCGGATAAAGTCATTTTAGGGACGAGCATACCGTGCGTAGCGTCCCTGACGATGTGGTACGCTTTATGACGCAAGGGTCACGTGTGGTCACAGAGCACTAAGAACATGAACGGTGTTATTGAAAGTATACAGCTGTAAGGAAGTACGTTATACGGCTGTCGAAAACGTTGACTTCAGAGGTGCCTTAAAAACTTCACAGAGTGGAGTGCCCTTCCACTCTGTGAAGAAGGATGACCAGCGAAGCTGTGTATGTGGGCCCCTGAATGGCGAACTGCACCTCCGCTGCGAGTCGGCCGGGTATTGCACTATCTCCGGAATCGGCCCACGTACGGGGAGTGCTTACCGACTTTATCTCCACCGCGGGTCGGCCCGGCGTTGGACTATCTTCAGAATTTTGTGTCTACACACGGACACGATACTGGGGGAACTATCTCTTAAAAGCTTCGTTGTAAAATTCTACCTATTAAAATAGAAAGTTGGAGGACGCTTAAGCTTTGCCTTTAAGAGTGGAACGCGATAGCGTTCGGCGATCTCTGAATACTTCTCACGCTTCCTGGCAACTACAGCTTATGTAACCATAATGTTCACCGGGAAACGCTGGCCGCGAACGCTATACGCGATGGCGAGCTTCGTACTTATTTATTTTATTTTAATGGTGTGCAAGGAACCGAGGCGCCCGTGCCACTCCTACTAAGACAGACCTCAAACGGCAGCTGAAAAACGCTATCGCGCAAAAGGTGTTTGTGTTTCAGTTTCGCGTAAGAGAATTATGTTTTCTCCTATATTCAGCGAGCGGCTTTAACTCAAGTACTGTCCGTACGCGTCTCTACACCTTCTCTCTCCCTTCTCTCTCTTCCCCTGCTCCCTTACCCCAGCTTAGCGCAGTCAAACAGACTCTTGACTGGTTAACATCCCTGCCTTCCTATATTCCTCTATCTCTCTCTCTCTCTCTCTTTCCTATATTCAAATTACAGTCCGACGCAATCATGTCTGTAGATTGTTTGTAAGTCGTACTTTACAATTTTCGAACGTATTTTACCTTGAGGAATTCAATTACTTCAGCGTATTCATTGCGTCACGTGGAGGGCCTGCGTAGTTGGGTATGGATTGCTCGAAATTTTTTTCCCAGAGCGACGTCCTACACTGCACGCCGGATGCGGACGCTGGTGCCGGACTTTCTGTGACACAGGGCCCGTAACGCTATCGCATTATTATCAACACGCATATTGTTAAGCGAGTTCCACGAATGAAATTATAATGATGCATGCTACGGCAAAGCCCTACTACTGATGATGATGATGATGAAAAACTTTATTTATCCCTCTTTAAAGGGAAGGGGGCAATGGAATAGAGGGTGGGGGGAGGAACTACTTGAAGTAGGCCTCCTTTATCCTCTCAGCCCACTCCAGGATGGCCTCCTGAAGTTCGGGCCTGGAGCTGCGCAAGGCAGCCTCCCACTGCTCCTCACTAGATATTAATTGCTTGAGGAAAGGGGGAAGGGGGTGCTTAGGGCATCCCCACATGATGTGGTTTAAGTCTGCTCTGGGAGAGACACAGAATTTACAAGAGGGAGAAAGGTAAATGGCGGGATGAATGCGGTGGAGGAGGTAAGGGGACGGAAAGGTGCGAGTCTGCAGCTGTCGCCACAGAACTTCACACCTACGCGGGGATTTGCCCATGAGTGGCGGAAAGGTTAAGCGGTCTAATCGGTAGTGTGTGCAGATTTCGTGGTAAGTAATAAGTCGATCCCGCGCTGTAAACGGCGCCTCCCCCGTGGCGAGGTCCGACGCATCTGATGCCTGAGCCCGGACTGTAAATCCTCGGGCACTGGCATGAGCCGCCTCGTTTCCGGCAAGGCCCGCATGCGCGGGAGTCCAGATTAATGCCACAGTTTGATTGAAAGGATGAGCCAAGAGAAGAGAGAAAGCTGGCTTAGAGACCCTACCCGCTCCGAAGTTATGTATGGCTGCTTTGGAGTCACTAACGATAACTGATGAATTTGGAATTGTGAGGGCCAGGGCTATGGCCGCTTCCTCCGCCTCCTCCGAGGAAGAGCCAGGAATGGAGGCGGCCGCAGCGACCTGCCCGTTAGAGTTAATGACTGATATTGCGTAATGATTTCTGTTCGCATATTCGGCGGCATCAACATAGAGCACGTCTTTAGAGGTGGAGAATTGTTTTTGGAGAGCCTTTGCTCGCTGCCTCCTGCGCTGTTTGTGATGCACAGGGTGCATGTTTTTAGGAAGTGGGGGGATGCAGAGGTTCTCGTGTATGTGATGTGGAATGGTGTATTTAGTCTTGATGATGGGTGCCGGAGTGATAGAAAGAGTTTGTAGAATGTGTCGACCTGTTGCGGTGTTAGACAGTCTGCTATATTGGGATGTGAGGTGGGCTTCTGTGAGTTCAGAAAGTGTGTTGAAAGTTCCAGTAAGTATTAGCCTTTCAGTGGAGGTACGTATGGGGACCCCGAGAGCGAATTTATATATTTTGCGTAACAGAGTGTCGATCTTATCTGATTCTGATTTAAGGAAATGTAGATATGGTGTTGCGAATGTAATTTTACTGATAACGAAGGCCTGAATCAAGCGGAGAAGTTCGGCCTCCTTTAGTCCGCCATGTTTATTGGAGACTCGCCCTAGAAGACGCAGGGTGTGATCGACTGTGGTCTGGAGTGTATGTAGGGTATATGTGTTGAGCAGGTTGCTTTGAATGTGTAAACCGAGCACCCGGAGCCTGTCCATTCTAGTAACGGGGATGTGGTTTAGGATTACTTCTATGCTAGACATGTGTTTTCCGGCCCCCCGGTGGGATGGCAGAAGTAGCAGCTCGGATTTTTGAGGGGAGCATGTGAGATTCATAGCCCCGGCATGAGCCACGACGGCGTCTGCTGCGGCCTGTAGAGTGTCTTGAATCTCTCCGTCGGAGCCGCCAGTCGTCCAAAGAGTGATGTCATCGGCGTAGAGTGAAAACTTGAGATCGGGAATAGACCGCAATGCTTGCGCCATCGGCATCATAGAAAGATTAAAAAGAAAAGGGGACAGCACTGAGCCTTGGGGCGTGCCGTAGCTACCTAAAGCGTATGAAAGGGATTGCTCTGTGCCTATGTGTATCGTTGCGGTACGGTTGGATAAAAAGGTACATATGCAGTCATATGTATTTCCGCCAACCCCAATGAGATTAAGCTCTCGGAGGATGGCGGAATGTGAAACGTTATTGAAGGCTCCGTGGAGGTCCAGACTGAGAATTGCTTGCGTATCTAGACTGCTATTTGGTGTAATGATGTCATGCTTCATTCGAAGCATGATATCTTGGCATGAAAGAGATTTTCGAAAACCTACCATTTCAGATGGATAAAGATTGTTGTCCTCCATGTATTTACTGAGTCGGTTGAGGATTACGTGTTCGAATGTTTTACCTAGACAAGAGGTTAGTGATATAGGCCTGAGATTAGAAGTGTTGAGGGGTTTGTTTGGCTTAGGGATAAAAATTACCCTGGCATCTTTCCACGAACTAGGGAGGGTGCCAGTGTCAAAGCAGTGATTGAAGTACGCCGTGATGGCTGTGACAGAGTTGTCGTCTAGATTGCGGAGTATTTTATTGTTAATAAGGTCGGGGCCTGGTGCTGACATTGTGCGCAGGGTGGCGAGGGCATGGCGAACCTCTGCTTCCGTGATAGCGGCGCTAAGTAGGTCGTTGGGTTCGCCAGTATATTTTGGCATGTCATACTTCTGAGCGGGAGGCAGATGTTTATGGCGGAGGTCGTCGAAGAATCCGTTGAGATTGTTTTTGTGTGCATGTAGCAGTTTATGCTATGGTTGTGGTGTGTGCGCGATGTGGTAGGATCTAATAAGTGTCGCAAGAGTTGCCATTTGCGCTTGTTATCGAGGTTGTCATGCATGCTTTCACATACCTGGCCCCACTGCTGGCAGGCCAGTTGTGTGGCGTACTCCTGGATCTGGAGGTCTAATTTGGCAATTCTGAGTCTTAGTTTTCGGTTGAACCGTTGCCTCTTCCACCGTTTGAGAAGAGACTGTTTGGCTTCCCACATGTGTAGAAGCTTGGAATCAACCGTAGTGAGAGCGGTTTCGGGGGGCAGAGTGGTAGTGTGCGTCTGGGCATCTGCGTGTAGTTGCTGAACCCATTCTGAAATGTCTTGAATGTTTGTGGGAGCTGATATCCGGCGGGCCTCTCGAAAATTGTCCCAATTGGTAAGGCTGAGGCGTTTGGGTGCAAAGGGTTTGTGTTTGAATTGTAGTGTGATGGTAATGATGTAATGGTCGCTGCCGAGGTTAACTTGTGAGTTGTGCCATGTGACGTGTTGGTTTCTGTGCGTAAGCGTAAGATCGGGGGAGGTGTCCTTAGCTACGCTATTGCCTAGCCTGGTTGGTGCATCGATGTCGTTATGTAATGTGAGTCTGTGGTCTTGTATGTGGATCCATAGGGCTCTGCCCTTAGGAGTAGAAACAGAGTGACCCCACAAATGGTTGGGTGCGTTGACATCTCCAAGGATTAGGAGGGGGTGGTGGGTGGCAGCGGCAATAGCTTGAGCGAAAAGGGAGTCAAAGCGGTGATGTTTGTCTTGTGGACGACTATAGATATTGAGAATGTAAAGGCCAGGTGCATTATTTTTGCGAGGAATAATTTCTAGAAAATCGTGCTCTATATCGACGCTGTCGAATTGGGAGTGATTGGCAGTGAGGTGCGTTTGTATAAGAATTGCCGTATCGGGCCGGGAGACCTTATTGTTCTGATAGACATTATAACCTGGGAAGCTGATTAGTCCGTGAGTTTCCTGAAGCGCAATGACAGCTGGGAGATTAGAAGAGGAGGCTAGAAACTGCTGGAGGTGTGCTTTCTTTTTTCGAAACCCCCTACAGTTCCACTGCCACACTTCAAACTCGGAGCGGGTCGGACTATTGGCCATTGTTAAGCGGAGCTGGTGGGGAGGCGGATCGAGCAGGTGCAACTATGTTAGGATGATTCGCGGTGACTCCAGCTATCCAACTTGTAGTTTGTTGGATGTGTGCTTGTACGAATTCAATGAAATTGTCGAGCTTTTCATTCCTGGCTGTGTTCTCTGTATTGATTTTTTCAATTGCAGTGAGTATATTATGAAATTTAGTCTCCAAAGCGGTTAATCTGTCGTTATAATTTAAGATTGTCTCGTCTAGGGTGTCCTCTGATCGCGGAGTGCTCGGAGTTTTACGTTTGCTGGGGGAGGGTGAGGCGGTTCCCGTTCAGTGGAGGGGCTAGTGTCCATGGGGCGGTGTGAAGAGGTTTCAGGTAGGGCTGATGGATGATGAGTCGAAAGGGTCGTGTTAGAGAGAGGGGCTTCAGAGGTTGAAGTAGAGGGGTGACGAGATTGGAGTTCTAATTTAAGTCTTTGAATTTCGGCTTTTAGAATTGTATTTTCTTCAAGGAGGGATTCATTATTAGCACTCTGGTTTGAGGAGCAGCTGGAAGAGGCTACCTTAGCCCAGCTTACCTGGGGTGGGTTGCGCGAGGACTTGGCGAGAGTAGGGCTTGATGATAGAGCTGGCCAGGCGACGTCTTGGGTTGCATAGCCAGGCCCGCGGTCCTTGCTTTTGCTCCGACTTCTTCGCCGGCTTGAGTCGCGAGTGCGGTCGAGACTGGGAGTTCGGTTGGTGGGTGAAGTGTCTTGTTTGTGCCTGGGACGTGTAGGACGTGGTTTGAACCTTTGTTTGCACAGTGAGGAGCCGGTTTGATGGTTTCCGTTGCACACAACACATATCGGGTCACATTCGTGATCCATGGGTGCGTCTTTCATTCCACACTTGGGGCAGAGTGTGTCGGTGGCATTAGTGCAGACGTCCTGGCGATGACCAATCCCGCGGCATCGGGTGCAGGCTTCTACCTTCTGCCTGAAGGGGCGGCATCGAAGTGAACAGCCGTCGTAGTTGACCTAGAAAGGGATGATTTCGCCTTGGAATATGACCATGATGGTTTCAGTATTGCCCAGGCGTCGTGCACCCCCAATAATCAATGTTGGGTTGCATCTGCGGAGGGTTGAGGCGATGTCATCTTCTGAGTAATCTGGGGGCAAGTGAATGCATCCTCTGCAGGTATCGATGGGATCGGCCACATGGGTGGCGACTTCGTAAGGGTTACCATTGAATTGCAGACTCTGGATGTTGTGGTAGATGGTGCTGATTAGAACGGTATTGTTGATGGGGTTGACACGAATTTGGTCAGAACTGGTGCGGTCGGTGATGGGGAGCCCCGCAGCTTTGAGGATGACTTGTCTGAGGATGCATGCATGGATTCCAGCGCAGTTGAGGCCCCCACGAACTCTTAGGATGATTTTATAATCGCTGCGCGGCAGCGGCGGGGGCTTCGGTTCTGCTCTTGATTGAGTCCTATGAGCCACTGTGGGGTATGCTGGTGGCGAAGGATGCTGACGCTGTTTCGACAGGTTATTGTGGATCTCGCGCCAGGTGCGCGCGCCATCGCGCTCCGTTCCTGCGCCCATGCTAGGCTGAGCTAGGCCCAGCAGCGAGACGGTCAGCCGAGAGCCCTAAAAAGGGCTGCGGCTCGCGTAAGGGACGTCGGAGTTGCTAAAGGAACTGTCAAGAAGTTCCGATAACACTCACATAGATCCAGGCAGGAAATCAGGCTCTTGAAGCGATTGGGTAGGCACAAAAAGGAAAAATGCAGGAGCCGAGGCAACATGCGACCGCTCGCACCGTCGTCGTCTCCCCTACTACTGATAGTTCCTTGCATGTATGCAGCTCAATTACCTCAGAGACCTTCGCCGGAAGGGTGGCTGCCCGCTGAATGTTTGTGCGCGCTTGAAGACGAGTCACCTTTCGTGGAGCTTCCACTGCATCTACCTGAAGCGGAGACTAATTTCGATTGTTCACATAATGAAGTTGGTGTGCGTAAAATCCAGGGGCACGTTAGTGCTGTCCATGCTGCAGCTGTACAGAGCCCTGTTTCTGGGCTTGCAAACATGCAAACCCAGAAAACACATGCAAAACAAATGTTCGCACCCTCGAAAATTTGCAGTGCCGAGCTCTACGCACGCGTCTTGGATTACCGCGATGCGCGTCGACACATCTAAAAATCCCGATTGGTGGAGACTACTTGATTCCAACATACATCACAGTTGACAACTCAGAGCACACATTCACCATCTCTGTCGCGTCCCCAGTCCCCAGTTGCGTGTGTCGCGCCCCAGTCACTATATTGCTGCATTGCCAGCGCAAGGACCACGAGCCACATTTTCAAAACTTGTTGCGACACGTCAACGCTGCCTTCAGTCAGGCTTTTACACGAGCAGCAAGACCACTGTTACCTCTGTAGTACCTACTACAGCCACTAGACGCCTCACAATTCCGGGAATAAAGAAGACCCCTCATTCGATAGTGTCGATACGTCAATTGACGTAACAGCTGCTAGCTCCCGCTGTTGTCACCCCGACCTTACAAGGCGCAATCAAGCCCAAAGTGTCCCACATAAAAACTTCCACGGCAACAGAGCTTGCCGCCCTACATGCCGCTGTTAACTACATTGCGCAAGTAAAACCTCAAAAGTGGGTCGCTTTTTTTTTTAGATTCCAAGGCAGCCCTTCAGAGTCTACAGCCAGCCTTACGGCGCAAGGCCCATGAAGAACTGATGTTTGAGACCGGACAGGTTCTCCATTAAGCCCTCATAAACGTACGTGACATCATCTTCTAATAGCTGCCAGGGCACTGCGGCATCATCGGTAACGACCTTGCTGATGATGTCGCCCGATCAGCCCATAAGGAAACCCAAACATTTCGCGTACCCTTGTCAAAGACTGACGCCAGCGAGGGGTCTTCTTCGTTTACTTGCTCAAACCAAGACTCAAGCTTCGTGGAACACCTTGATTACCTCGGAGTGTCTCTCCACCGGCTTGATCCTACATTGAAGCTACAGATTCCATGGCACTTCTCCCACCATGATGCAACTTTACCACCTCTGACTTTTACGAACGCCTACTCTTTCCTTGTCGGAATGTCAGACAAACCCACCTGTGACTGATGCAACTGTGAAGAGACGATCGAACAAGCGCTGTATTTTTTTTTTGTGAACGTTATGGCATCAAACGCGACGTTTTACGGAATGTGTTAAAGCGATTAGACAGCAGTCTATTTTCAGAGAAAGATTCTAGGGCTATGGCCCCACGCGTCGCAAGCTTACGAAACGACGTGGGTATTGCTACGGTTCATGAAAAAGACTGGCCTCAGTAACCGATTGCAGACGTAAATTGATGGATAGCCACACATGTTCTCATAGACAGCGTATTGCTCCCTCCCTCTCCTTTCTTTTCATCCCGTTATCCCCTTTATCCCTTTATCCCCCATCCCCCGCTTACAATAGCAAATCTTTCACGCGTCTGATTGACCTCCATACCTTTCCTTCCTTCTTTTCCTTCTCCTCTTGGCCAGAAGAGGCTGTAGGGAAGTGCGTCGTCACTACACGAGCATCGTACAAGCACTTAGTGAAGCCATTTATTATAGTTAGTATGGTATCCATTAGCTCACCGTATGCTGCTCCACTTCTTCAGGTTCACAGGCTTACACGACAGTGATTGAGAACACAGCGTGTTATTCCTGGAAAGCACCCGTTCTTCCTTTCTTCGCAGTGCTTATGTATTTCCTTTTTTCCACTCTTTCCCGTTACGTACACGTGCAGCGCAGGCCAAAAATACTTCTAGCTAAAGTATTTTTTTCCATAAATCCTTTTCTCCTTCATTTTTATCACTTCCTCTATCTACCCCCTGCTCACCGTCGGGTCCGAACTCAGTCCTGGGTAACCTGCCTGCCTTTTCTTAATCTATATATATCTTTCACAACAGCGTAAGGTAAGACATCCACACCTGCCACTTTGTCAGCGGCACTTCTGCGGTGTTTTTTAGCACGAAGCTAAAAGGTGGTACGGACACACAAAGCGAAGAGAATGGCGGAAGTCGCCAAACGCAACGCACCTGTTGGGGAAGACGTCGATGTGGAGCTCATTCTTGATGTTCGTCAGGTACCCGACAGCCGCGACGGTCATAGCCACAGTTTGGATCGAACCGCGACCAGTGAGCAGCACCGTGGACTCTGCGCAGCAATATCATGTAAAAAGAAATTGATGTATAGATTTCATTAAATTTTATCCCGTGCGTTTCGTTCACCGACTGTTCCCTACCGCTATTCGGGCACTAATTTATCGGCGCTTAATTTCAAGGCATGAGAACCAAAAAAACATTTAATCTTTTTACTTATCCTTATTTACTTACTCCAAACATACTGGTACCATGCACATAGATAAATGGCAGGAATACATAACATACTTCAAAGAAATAAAACAGAGTTGAAGAATAAGATTCACAGGACGTCAACCCAAACAGGTACTCACAGAATACACTACACCGGATCAGAGTATCGAGATCTAGGAGGACTAAGAGTAATCACAGTCAAATATCAATATCTTAACACATCAAGGCAATTTTTGATGAATACCTCACTGGGCCCGTTTGCGAAAGGACACTTCAATGCTATTCGAACACTTAATGGTAAAGGGTAAAATAATATAAATTAGACGTCGAGTGAGCGGCAACCTTAAATTTTCGCAATCGGTAATACCGAAAATTTGCAAAAAAAAAAGAAAAAGAAACAGTCGCTCCACAGCAACCAATTGCACCCGCACGACCCTGAATCGGTTCCCTCTTTATCAAGAAATAGTGCTTGCAGAAGAAAAAATAAAATAAAAACTAAGTACACGCAAACAGCATGAAGTAACGGATTGCGTAAGGAACACCTCGGTCAGATTGCAATGTCATGCATATTTCTACAGTTATGCTTCTTTCTTTCTAATGTTGCCTACTATCTTTAGTCAGGGCTCCGACATGACCGACACGGCTTTCTCGGAGACCGGAGCTCAATAAGGCGCTGCGAGCACCATTAGCAGAGCTCCTGTGAACGAAGCGAGGAGAATCCTTTTTTACAGGTGGCGAAAGACCGGGCGGGAAGCATTGGATTTGCAGCACTCAGACTGGACGGGGTGCCTAATTTAGATAAGAGCATCTGAAACCTAATTTACATTTTCCCCTTTGCCTAGCTTTCCTTTTTGCTTCTGCAGCGCTGATCTCATCAAAAATGAAGAAAAAAAAAGAAAGCAGCGGCAACAACTTCTATATTCTGCGTCACTGAAGAATCGTAAAGCCTTGCGGAATGCAAAGCGAGCGTGAAGAAGCTAACATGAGCTAGGCGGGGAAGCTCAATTCGTCGATTTGTCTGCATTATGGAAACATTATACCCGCCGCGTTGGCTGAGTGATTACAGACCTTTTTTCGCATAATGACGACAGCCCAGTTCAGGCAATGGCTTCCCGGCACCATTGTGTAGGATAGACGTGCGGTCGAGCGTGGGACGTGTGTAGGAATTAAACTTTTGGGGGAGCTCTTGGACAAGTCTCTCCGAGTTTGCTGCCGTGTTCTGATATGCACCCAGCATGTTCGCGCATGACATGGCCCTGCGGACGTAAGCTTGGTTTCCCGTATAAATAGTTGGCACAGACGTCCATTGCGGCCACCATATTTAGGTACTAGCAAGTCGAGAAGGAGTGCAATGAAGAAACGTGACAGCATAACAGCACGATGGGTCCATCTGACGTCGAACGACAAAGCGATAACAGTGATAAACCGGTGAAAAACAGTCACCGTCAATAAGCAAAACAATGTGCGCGTGATAATGCAATGCACTGACGTCATCGTGGCCGCCATCTTTGGGTACTAGCGCACTGAGAGGTGCGTCCATGGCGTCACGGGAAAACTATCTACGGGTAAAATATTTCGGCACGCGCTCCCACGCTTGCGCCACGATGACGCCGTTGACTATACTACAAAGCTGAAGCAGCTGAACCGGCATCGAGACATGACCTTCACTGCAGACGCTACAACTTTGTTCAGTCCTACGCAATTCTCGAATCCATCAGAGCAATTTACACGAAAAAGAGGAAAGCAAAGAAAGAAGTCCGGCATTCATGCTGCGACATCTTATTTACTGATGTTGCAGTTAATCCAAAGCCGTAATTTACAGCGCTGCCGAAGTGGCCGCGCAAGCGTTAGAGTATTCGGCCATACGATCGTGTCAGCTTATCGCCTGCCCCGAGTATCGTATTCCGCTCAAGAAACGTGAGTGTTGTCGCCTGCACGACTTTAGGCGAGTTACGCACGGCTCCCGCAGGCGCCGTTGCTCAGGAGTGCGAAAAAACAAAAATCATCGATGGTTACCCTATTCCCTAATGCGAAATTTGCGCCCACCTCTATACACGTCTTCATGTCGCGATGTACTGAGGCAAAGAATTTGAGAGATACATGTAGCAGAGTCGGTGACCATCGGAGATCTGATCTGTGGGTCAAGCATGTCGGCTTTTAATGCATAACTCGTCGAAAATTCCAGCGTGATCGCTGGTGCCGCGTCACTTCCACAAAGCACTACACATTCGCGTCGCGCATACAATAAGATTACAAAACCATCGCAAACCATTACAATCGAATCAACCGCGATAGAGACAATACAAAGCGAACCAAACAAGCGCGAGCGACAGCTGACGCAAGCGGACTATAGTGCGAAACGAACGGTCCAGCTAAGACCACATACGAGTACGTATGCAGCATACAGGCGAGCCCGAATGACACCAGTTACCTGCGTGCACGTCACTGAAGGGGCCGCTGTCATTGGTGCTCGCCGTTCGCGGCTCGCGTCTTTCATCTCCTATTCGTCGTTCGCTCTTTCATGTTTCATTGTTGTGCGAGTTCGCTCGGTTACTCCGCCAACGCTCGCCTCAGGAGCCTATGAGCAGCGCTCTAACACGGATAACTATCCCTGTGTGCGCTGTACACGTTCCTTTTACACCTGCTTAACTATCCCCATTAGTGGGAAATACGGACGAACTGTCGGCACGGCAAACGAAGCGGTTGCATTCACAGTTGAAGCTGAGCCACTGAACGCCGTACTCAATGTTCCGCACTCATGCGCGTATACCCTACGGCAGTAACTGATCACGCAGGCACACTGCTTCTATAGCGACGAGCAATGGTAGATCGGAAAAGTGAACTTCACTGAAAAAAAAAAAAAAAGCTGTATTATACGGACAAGACATCCAAGCACGCGCTGGTACATGCGGCGCATCGGCTGCTAGAGCTTACGTTGTAAGATTACTCATAGCCTTAAAAGTGAATGAGAACATGAGCAGCTTTATCGGTGTAGCCGACAACAATGCACCGGCCCAACGCGGAATATTCACGAGCACGAGGAACATTAAATTTGTTGTTTCTTATCCGGGCCGGCAACAGTCCAGTCTTCGAAAACACTGCGCCTATGTACCGAGACAAAGTAGAAAGGCCGCCTCTCAATAACGTTCGCTCCTTGCGAACCATCGGCACTGTCGGCCCATGCCGACACATGCAGGCACATCTCACGTGCCCTCCCTTCACACGCGGGGGAGCGAGACATATCCGCTCGCCGTAGACATGCAAAGTTGTCTAGACCGACGGCGGACGCGCATATTGACATCCACTACTTCTACAGACCCGTCACGAAGTTGGCCCGAGGCCGGTTTTTAATTATTAAGCTCAGGCCTTGCGCATGCATACCCAGCGCGCGTCCGCTTGTTATGCAAGTGTCAGTCGGTATAGGCCATCCGGCGCCTCTCTCCCGCGCCAAGCTTCACGCTGTGTGGCTGCACAAGCGCGCACGCTACGCAAGTATGGTTCTTCGTTGTCTGCATTGCGCGGACTCTGTGTCCCCTCGGCATCGTCTACGCCCTCCTCCGCATTTCGCCTAGGCTGGACGCGAGACCAATTTCGGAGGTGCTCGCCGACGGCCACATGCGTTACACCCGCAGAAAGCTATACGTGCAGTCGAGTTCTAGGAGTGTACCGGCCTGAGTGGCCATTCTTAGTACACCTTTTGATCCTGCCGCGTGAAAGTGATGTTACTCTCTGTCTTTGTTCTTCTTTCTAACCCTCCCCCCCGTTTCTCCTACCCCCCCCCCCCCCTCCCTGCACGGTAGCAAACTGGACGCTCGTCTGGTTAACCTCCCTGCCTTTCGTCTGCTTGAGTTCTCTCTCAGTCTCTCTTCGTAAATATGGAAGGGGTGGATTACGCTCTTCCCCAATTCCCCTCTCTCTTCTCATAGTCTATACAAGGGAGAGTGCACTCGCTGCACATTCCCCAACTGGTGTTGGCTATGCCTTACTTTGCGAAATAAAATGTGTACAGGCATTCGTAGAAGCCGGTCGATGGTTCCTACGAATGCACAGTGACCTACAGCGACTTATACATTGATATGTTTTTACTCGAGCGGTGCGATCCGGAGAGACCTCATTAAAGTGATCTTTCAGGTCGGACCCAACTTCGATTTCCTTATTAAAATGCACGTGAAACGCATTTGTAAGGTGCATCTCTGTAAACATCTCTGTAAACGCATCTCTGTAGGGTGCCTTGTGGATGTCTCGCGCTGAAGATGCCCTCTCGGTGAGCGCATATTTCACCCCTCATCTTTTAAGAGGTTCAATACATACGAGCATTTGTCTAGCAAACCAGATTTTTTTTCAAGGGAATTTTCCACGTCTCAGTAATTTCTCTCGTCGTATTCGAGTGCTGATTGCCGTGCTATCGTTTGCTAACGAAGCTTTCCCTCAAGTCTAAATATTTTAAGGCAGTTTGTCGTGTGCGTATCGTGGCTACGCACGCTTATATCGCATTCCGTTTCTCTACCACGGCTGCGCTTTAAAACCACGGCGCTGCAGTTTTTGCTTTTCTTTTCTTTCTTCTTCTCCGCCCTTAAACTGGCTCTCTCAACTACTACACGCAGAGACAAAGCAACAGCGCGCGCATTAGATCCCATAGATGAGATGAATATTTACAATTAGTATTAGGGTTAAAATTATATTCGAGTGCTGATTGCCGTGCTATCGTTTGCTAACGAAGCTTTCCCTCAAGTCTAAATATTTTAAGGCAGTTTGTCGTGTGCGTATCGTGGCTACGCACGCTTATATCGCATTCCGTTTCTCTACCACGGCTGCGCTTTAAAACCACGGCGCTGCAGTTTTTGCTTTTCTTTTCTTTCTTCTTCTCCGCCCTTAAACTGGCTCTCTCAACTACTACACGCAGAGACAAAGAAACAGCGCGCGCATTAGATCCCATAGATGAGATGAATATTTACAATTAGTATTAGGGTTATAATTATATTCGAGTGCTGATTGCCGTGCTATCGTTTGCTAACGAAGCTTTCCCTCAAGTCTAAATATTTTAAGGCAGTTTGTCGTGTGCGTATCATGGCTACGCACGCTTATATCGCATTCCGTTTCTCTACCACGGCTGCGCTTTAAAACCACGGCGCTGCAGTTTTTGCTTTTCTTTTCTTTCTTCTTCTCCGCCCTTAAACTGGCTCTCTCAACTACTACACGCAGAGACAAAGAAACAGCGCGCGCATTAGATCCCATAGATGAGATGAATATTTACAATTAGTATTAGGGTTATAATTATATTCGAGTGCTGATTGCCGTGCTATCGTTTGCTAACGAAGCTTTCCCTCAAGTCTAAATATTTTAAGGCAGTTTGTCGTGTGCGTATCATGGCTACGCACGCTTATATCGCATTCCGTTTCTCTACCACGGGTGCGCTTTAAAACCACGGCGCTGCAGTTTTTGCTTTTCTCTTCTTTCTTCTTCTCCGCCCTTAAACTGGCTCTCTTAACTGTACTACACGCAGAGACAAAGAAACAGCGCGCGAATGCGATCCCATAGATGAGATGAATATATATATATATATATATATATATATATATATATATATATATATATATAGAAAACTATCAGTCATAGCTCTCGTAGTATAGCCCTCTGGGCCGTTTCCTTTTTTTTTTTTCGAAAGTAGTCCTATTAGGGTTATTATAATTACACGAAGGTACTTCGCCCTCATCAGCAGCAGTCCTTGGTATAGTTATTCTGGCGGCTAGCTTCCCACGCTATGCGTGCCGCCATCGCACCTGGTTAAGCTTTTCCTAGACGCTAGAGCTATGCGTTGTCCGCGCAACCTTGAGCGATCGGAAAGCACGTTTCCCCCTCTTGGCCGGCGGAGAAGGGATGCTTCGTTCCGGCCGCGAAGCTCTCCACATCTCTGTAAGGTGCCTTGTGGATGTCTCGCGCTGAAGATGCCCTCTCGGTGAGCGCATATTTCACCCCTCATCTTTTAAGAGGTTCAATACATACGAGCATTTGTCTAGCAAACCAGATTTTTTTTCAAGGGAATTTTCCACGTCTCAGTAATTTCTCTCGTCGTATTCGAGTGCTGATTGCCGTGTTATAGTTTGTTAACGAAGCTTTCCCTCAAGTCTAAATATTTTAAGGCAGTTTTCCTAGCCTCTAAAGCCGCTCGAGTTCGCTCTTCTCCTTGAGCGGCCATTTTTCCTAGAAAGTATGCCTTCCAACTACTCTGCCCTTAAACTGGCTCTCTCAACTACTACACGCAGAGACAAAGCAACAGCGCGCGCATTAGATCCCATAGATGAGATGAATATTTACAATTAGTATTAGGGTTAAAATTATATTCGAGTGCTGATTGCCGTGCTATCGTTTGCTAACGAAGCTTTCCCTCAAGTCTAAATATTTTAAGGCAGTTTGTCGTGTGCGTATCGTGGCTACGCACGCTTATATCGCATTCCGTTTCTCTACCACGGCTGCGCTTTAAAACCGACTATCGCGGACAACATGAGTCTCTTTCCACGTAAGTGTGAGGCTCGGAGGAGGAGCTGTGGCGCTTGAAAGTAGCCTGGGGCCTGACGAACCAACCGACTGAGCTATCTTTCCGGGCAACATCGAAGGGTCACGAGTTCAAATCACCTGTTATGTTCCGTTTTTTTTTTTTTTCCGCCCCTTTTTCTTTCTTTTTTTTCTTTCTTTTAATGTCTTTTCCTTTATTTTATCACTGTACGGGAACCCTCCTAAAGAAAAAAAAAAATAGATATATATCTTCAAATATGTAAGGCCTCACATGTGCAGGTCATAAATACGAGGTTCTCTAGCCGAGTGCCATCCATGCGGTATAACCGAGCTCAGATTGGTCCACCTTGACTGACCAAGTAGGGCACCACTGTAGGTTAAATGAGGCGTACAACTCCTGCGGGACCCGCCGTGGTTGCTCAGTGGTTATGGTGTTAGACTGCTGAGCACGAGGTCGCGGGATCGGACCCCGACCACGGCGGCCGCATTTTGATGGGGGCGAAATGCGAAAACACCCGTGTACTTAGAATTAAGTGCACGTTAAAGAACCCCAGGTGGTCGAAATTTTCGGAGTCCTCCACTACGGCGTGCATAATCAGAAAGTGGTTTTGTCACGTAAAACCCCATAAATTAATTTTTAATTTAACTCCTACGGGGACGGTAGAGTATCCGTCTCCAGTGCAAGAGGACCGTGATTCAAATCCCGGTGCCGCGCTATTCTCCACCGGAAAATACAAAAAAAAAAACCGTGTGTTGAGAAAATTGCACAAACAGGCCTGGAGTGCGGCCTGATCCCGGTGACCAGAACCGGTAACGCACTCTCTCACCAGAGCAGGATTGGCCACCCTGGTGCAGTACTTGGCCACAACCTCCTATATGAATACAACAATCGAACCCCGGCCCTCAGTCCCCAGCAGCCGCGAAGCAACTGACCACGGCGGCGGTCAGATCTGTGACGCTGCAGAGGGTGCTAAGAATACCTGGCTCCGGACAGGCCGCCATTGGAATCTGAACCTGGCAACGTTTAACGTTAGAACGCTATCTAGTGAGGCGAGTCTAGCAGTGTTATTGGAGGAATTAGAGGGTAGTAAATGGGATATAATAGGACTCAGTGAGGTTAGGAGGACAAAAGAAGCATATACAGTGCTAAAAAGCGGGCATGTACTGTGTTACCGGGGCTTAGCGGAGAGACGAGAACTAGGAGTCGGATTCCTGATTAATAAGGAAATAGCTGGTAACATACAGGAATTCTATAGCATTAACGAGAGGGTGGCATGTCTTGTTGTGAAACTTAATAAGAGGTGCAAAATGAAGGTTGTACAGGTCTACGCTCCTACATCTAGTCATGATGACCAGGAAGTCGAAAGCTTTTATGAAGACGTAGAATCGGCGATGGGTAAAGTCAAAACAAAATACACTATACTGATGGGCGACTTCAATGCCAGGGTAGGCAAGAAGCAGGCTGGAGACAAGTCAGTGGGGGAATATGGCATAGGCTCTAGGAATAGCAGAGGAGAATTATTAGTAGAGTTTGCAGAACAGAATAATATGCGTATAATGAATACCTTTTTCCGCAAGCGGGTTAGCCGAAAGTGGACGTGGAGGAGCCCGAATGGTGAGACTAGAAATGAAATCGACTTCATACTCTGCGCGAACCCTGGCATCATTCAAGATGTAGACGTGCTCGGCAAGGTACGCTGCAGTGACCACAGGATGGTAAGAACTCGAATTAGCCTAGACTTGAGGAGGGAACGAAAGAAACTGGTACACAAGAAGCCAATCAATGAGTTAGCGGTAAGAGGGAAACTAGAGGAATTCCGGATCAAACTACAGAACAGGTATTCGGCTTTAACTCAGGAAGAGGACCTTAGTGTTGAAGCAATGAACGACAATCTCATGGGCATCATCAAGGAGTGCGCAATAGAAGTCGGTGGTAACGCCGTTAGACAGGAAACCAGTAAGCTATCGCAGGAGACGAAAGATCTGATCAAGAAACGCCAATGTATGAAAGCCTCTAATCCTACAGCTAGAATAGAACTGGCAGAACTTTCTAAGTTAATCAACAAGCGTAAGACAGCGGACATCAGGAACTATAATATGGATAGAATTGAACAGGCTCTCAGGAAAGGAGGAAGCCTAAAAACAGTGAAGAAGAAACTAGGAATAGGCAAGAATCAGATGTGTGCGTTAAGAGACAAAGCCGGCAATATCGTTACTAATATGGACGAGATAGTTCAAGTGGCTGAGGAGTTCTATAGAGATTTATACAGTACCAGTGGCACCCACGACGATAGTGGAAGAGAGAATAGCCTAGAGGAATTCGAAACCCCACAGGTAACGCCAGAAGAAGTAAAGAAAGCCTTAGGAGCTATGCAAAGGGGGAAGGCAGCTGGGGAGGATCAGGTAACAGCAGATTTGTTGAAGGATGGTGGTCAGATTGTTCTAGAGAAACTGGCCACCCTGTATACGCAATGCCTCATAACCTCGAGCGTACCGGAATCTTGGAAGAACGCTAACATAATCCTAATCCATAAGAAAGGGGACGCCAAAGACTTGAAAAATTATAGACCGATCAGCTTACTGTCCGTTGCCTACAAAGTATTTACTAAGGTAATCGCAAATAGAATCAGGAACACCTTAGACTTCTGTCAACCAAAGGACCAGGCAGGATTCCGTAAAGGCTACTCAACAATAGACCATATTCACACTATCAATCAAGTGATAGAGAAATGTGCAGAATATAACCAACCCTTATATATAGCTTTCATTGATTACGAGAAAGCGTTTGATTCAGTCGAAACCTCAGCAGTCATGGAGGCAATACGGAATCAGGGTGTAGATGAGCCATATGTAAAAATACTGGAAGATATCTATAGCGGCTCCACAGCCACCGTAGTCCTCCACAAAGAAAGCAACAAAATCCCTATAAAGAAAGGCGTCAGACAGGGAGATACGATATCTCCAATGCTATTCACAGCATGTTTACAGGAGGTATTCAGAGGCCTGGAGTGGGAAGAATTGGGGATAAAAGTTGATGGAGAATACCTTAGCAACTTGCGATTCGCTGATGATATTGCCTTGCTTAGTAACTCAGGAGACCAATTGCAATGCATGCTCACTGACCTGGAGAGACAAAGCAGAAGGGTGGGTCTGAAAATTAATCTGCAGAAAACTAAAGTACTGTTTAACAGTCTCGGAAGAGAACAGCAGTTTACGATAGGTAGCGAAACACTGGAAGTGGTAAGGGAATACATCTACTTAGGGCAGGTAGTGACCACGGATCCGGATCATGAGACTGAAATAACCAGAAGAATAAGAATGGGTTGGGGTGCGTTTGGCAGGCATTCTCAAATCATGAACAGTAGGTTGCCACTATCCCTCAAAAGGAAAGTGTACAACAGCTGTGTGTTACCAGTACTCACATATGGGGCAGAAACCTGGAGGCTTACGAAAAGGGTTCTGCTGAAATTGAGAACGACGCAACGAGCTATGGAAAGAAGAATGATGGGTGTAACGTTAAGGGATAAGAAAAGAGCAGATTGGGTGAGGCAACAAACGCGGGTAAACGACATCTTAGTTGAAATCAAGAAAAAGAAATGGGCATGGGCCGGACATGTAATGAGGAGGGAAGATAACCGATGGTCACTAAGAGCTACGGACTGGATTCCAAGAGAAGGGAAGCGTAGCAGGGGGCGGCAGAAAGTTAGGTGGGCAGATGACATTAAGACGTTTGCAGGGACAACATGGCCACAATTAGTACATGACCGGGGCAGTTGGAGAAGTATGGGAGAGGCCTTTGCCCTGCAGTGGGCGTAACTAGGCTGATGATGATGATGATGATGAAACGCATAAATGCTCGTTTGACAACAACTCAATCTGTCTGAACAGAATTTGTTGCCATATAAGAGAGCAAGCTAAACTCCTGCGGCTGTTGGAAGCAGGATTTTGATTTAATGCTTCAAAGATATTAATTACAATGAATGCTATAAATTGATAAGTTTCATGTAACACCAAAGCACAAAGATTACAAATGCGAAGCTCTGCACTGCAGACACATAGAGACCGCCCTCTGTAAGCTGCAACCGTTGGAGCATCTGACGCAGACAGGTGTAACGTATGAGTATAGCTTATAAGTCAAATTGCTAGAATGTTTACGAGGATTTTGCAAGGGGCCTACTTCCAACTTAACGGTATATGTGGGAGCAGCCTACGAAAAATATGCGTATTTTGTCTGGTTTAGATTTCTCAATAGTGCAGTTTACAAAATCCTAATGCCGTTGTTTATTGCAAACTCAAAAAGTTGCACAGTAAATTTTTTTTTTTCACTTTCACGCTTTTAATGAGTATTCATTTATGGTATGAATGAAATATTTTTTTGCTTTATATGTAACATTTTTCATCAAATTGGGTGCAGTAGTTGCTGACCTAAACTATTTCCCTGTTCATAGTATATAGAGATCAGCTCGTGAGGTGAAGAAGCTTTAACTGGGAGCTTCTATTTGAATACGCGGTAACGGAGAAATTGTTCTTATCGTCAACCACTACACCAAACTAAATAATTAGGTTAGTTGCACGTATAAGAATATTCCGAAATCTAGTGGCTGTACTAAGCAGACTTTTTACTTAAGCCACCAGTTGTTTTAGAAAAATTGGTGAAAGAGGCAAGATTTCAAAAGAACAAAAAGCCTGTCAACTTTACGATTCTCCAACTAAGCAATGAAAAATCAAAATTCTGTAAACTTGGTCTAACCATAAATATAGAGGGAATGAAATTAAATTACTATACAGCGCTCTAAAATCTACCACTAGCATCAGTAGAACTTTTGCAAAACTTTTGCAACAAATTTTGTGTAAGCTGTAAATATATATTTAGATTTCAGTGCCTTAGCTAGTTTAACGAAAGCAGTTCGCAGAACTGCGACATCAGTTCTAGGTGCAGAGTTAAACATTCGTAAGCCTTGTCCTTTTATTATCTATAGCTTACAAAATGTCTGCCACTTGTTCAAAATTCCAGGCCATATATCAACATCTTGATGCTGCAGTCCCTACAGCTTAACTTTTCTGTCTCTAATACAACAAGCTTCATTCAAATCTGGTTAATCTCCCTACCTTTCATTAATCTTTGCTCTCTCTGTCTCTATCTCTCTCTCTCTCTCTCTCTCTCTCTCAAATCGGTCTAAGGGTTATCTCATGAAAGTGTTGCTGCATTTTGCATGTGTTTGAATAGGTGGCCTCAGAGTTGGCCCTGGGCTAAATCTACCGCTTAAGCCTCCCTCCTGTTTACACAGATCCCTTGGTCGTCACGACGTGCAATTGGCGGCCGTCATGTTTGGCTTGCAACATGACTTGTAGTGGAAGTTCGTGGAACGCCTTTGCGAGGTGACTACACGAGAGGAAACATATCAAGAGGACGCCGAAACTGAGCGACGACGGCACATCCTGTAGCCTCATCGGGGGTAGTGGTAGGGGTGCGAAACCTCCCCTCTTTCGTCCATTCGAGACGGACTGCTCTGCTAAACTAACCTGGGTAATTACGGCGTAAACATACAGAGGTAGAACGCAGCCCGTAACAGCAGGTTATTTGCTTGCTCAGCGACCCCTCACTCTATTGCTCAATGTGCCAAACTTTCAATCAGTCATTCGCTCACGTAGTCGCTTATTCACTACATCACTCATGACGTCGTCCAGTTCGGTATTCATTCATTCACTTAGTCGTACACTGAATCACTCATTTACTGGCGCGTTCACTCACTCATTTTTCGCAGATGCGCTCGCTCGCTCATTCATTCATTCATTCATTCATTCATTCATTCATTCATTCATTCATTCATTCATTCATTCATTCATTCACAATGATGCCAGCTCTAGCATCACCAACAGTGCAATTGTATTGCGAGACGGACAACACTCAGACGGCCGACCTTGGAAGTCGGTCGACCTTGACACGCGAGGTGACAGAAACTGTACCGGAGTACCGCGCTTGCGCAGAGAGCGCGTCACCGCACACACAGCTCGCAACGCAACTGACACGAACGTTCTTTTTGCTGCCGTCAGGTTTTCGATTAACCGCAAAGCGCCGGGACTGCGACGACCGCGGGTTCCCGGTCATTAAGCGCGAGACCGGCGGTCCCGGCTCGCCGGCTCGTCTCAAATATGCACGCAACGCGGAACGTCTGGAAAGGCGCGCCGCTCCTAATGAGCCTAATGGCTAAGACGCGCTCTCGTGAACCTCCACTCCTTGCGCCCAGACGAAATCAACGTGACGCGCGTAATATAGAGCTTCTGACTGGGAAGGGCGACGTCGCTACGCTGGCACAGACCGTGCTCTGATGATTCGCGGCATTGAGTGGTACGGATTAGTATACGAGCCACGAAAAACGTAAAAGCTTGGCATGCGCGCATATGTATGTACATGAATGTGCGTGCAAGTACGCGCGTGTGCGTGCGTGTGCATGTGTATGTGCGTGTGTGGGTGTGCGTGCGCGTGCGTGTGTGTACGTGCGTGTACGACAGAATTTGTAGTGTTTCGGACAATTGTGTAGTGCACCGCAGTTTTCGCCGAAGACCTACAGTAGCATACACCAGATCTTCAGCCAGGCAAACATCTACAGCTCTTCGTTGGTTTACGAAGCCGATCCTGGACGAACTCAAACCACACACGCGACAGTACATCTGCGCTTGTGTCGTAGCCTGTTTGCCCCAGAGATTTGGTAGAGAGCCGACGTCAATCTATGTCGAATAACGATTTCACAACTTTGTAGTTTTGACTGAAGGCTGGAATTCAACTTCGTAACCGGGTCACTTTTCCCATTTTAACAAAACCGCCAAATTTTACTGACAGTGTGGCTATTATGCCTGGCAATCACGAACAATATTCTTCGCATCACACAGCCCGTATGGTGACATGAACGTGCTTCTCCAGCTTTCTATCGCCAGATTACAGCACGCTGACGGTTCTTGCTGCATTTCCTACTATTTATTTACTCCTACTCTCAAAGAAGCCCGTCGTGATATAATAGAGTATACTTCGTTTTGCTCACGTACTGCATAAAGATGACCCAGCAGATTTTTTTTTCCTTTTGCAGAGGATCCGTTGTTGGGTGATGTAACATTCTGCGAATGCAAGTTTGTGACCTGCCTCTCTTCCTAAGCCTACCTCTACCCTCTTTCGCATCATACTGCACCCTGTCGTGAGCACACATTGTTGACCTCCCCCCTCGTTCGTACTTTTTTTTTTTTTTTACTGTTCGCCAGCTGCAATCCCTTGCTATGCTGCTTCAGGTTTCACCGTTAAATTGTCTCAGTATTGCTCTTTCCTTTTTGTTGATTTTCTATTGAAGTACATTTAATACGCGCGTGATTTATACACATTGCTTCAGCCGAGAGTTTATTGCAAGAACCAGCGGCAGCGTTGGTTGATATTACGTCGTCAAGTTCTTCGAATGAACGAGCAAAGATATTTATTATAAAAGCTGGCACTCGGTTTCGTGTGTATTTTATTTCTTCCTCAGTTTTATTTCTCACTCTTTCATGCTTTCGATCGGCAGAATTGTTGTGTGCAAACTTTCCAGACTTTATTGTCTCCCAAAACATTGTCGTCGATCCTTCTTTCGCTATATATGTTTCCTTTTCTCAGCATTGATTTTTTTTCTTTAACATTTCGTTCAATCGGTGTTTCGCCTAAGTCACAAGCTCTGCACAAAAGCTACGCCATACGCATGTCCTAGTGAAAAGCGTCGAACTGATGTTGCTTTTTCTCTTTATTTGTCTTTGTTCGTCTATGGCGATGCAGAGCCTGTTACTGTCGTTCGTTTTGCTGTGGCTTCCATCTGCCAGGGAATCCAGGAAACAAGTGCATAATGTCGAACAAAATCTGCAACCAGCGGCCCTTCTTTAAATTCGTTATCGCTTCCTTGTTTTCTCTTATTCATTCAACATTATTTCAGCACATTAGTTCCATCTTCTCATTCTTTTTTTTAATCTATCTTACGGTTGCCTTTATTCCCTTCTTCAGTCCTGGGACGCACCACACCCGTGCTGTGCTGTTAGGACAGGATAGCAATAAACTTTATTTGTCCAACGGTTATTGTAGTTGGTGCCCGGGGCTAGGCTGCCAGGGGTCCATCGCCCGAGGAAAATCTTCCGAGATCCCTCCCGTGTTTACAACCCATATTTATTTTGTAAACTTTCCCCGTCAATTCTTCCTCCGGTCCATTGGGGTATAAAGGTTATAAACAGGTGTAAGGAGCATCAGAGAGGCTGGCCAGCGTTTCGATAGATGGACCTATCTACGTCAACTGCGGCCTTGTCATCCTTGGCAGGTTAGTTCAACCTTTCAACCTACCGAGGATGACAAGGCCGTCTTTGACGAAGATAGGTTCTCTCGTCGAAACCTTGCCCAGCCTTTCTGAGGCAACGAATCCCTGTTTGTGACCTTATAGCACGTGTGCTACTCCTTCAATGAGCCCCCTTCTTGATTTTAGATTTCCTCCCGTCCATTGCGTGCCATAAAGCCCGGCAGGCTACCGACGTAGAAAACTCGTGTTTGGCTCTGTTTTCTTCGTGGGAGGCCTTTTTGGCGGCGCCATTCGCAGGAGCCCACAGTGCCGTCCGATTACGAAACGCGTTCCAGAGACGCTGAAAAGAACATCGCTTTAATGTTGCGTGCCTGTGAGACGTGCTGTTTCCTAAACAGGAAATATGGCGCGCCCATAATGTTCTTACCGCATATGCGCCTCACGTATGAAGACGAAAAAGCGGTAATAGCCTGCAGGCGCACGTAGGTTCGCCTATAATCTTTTTATTTTAAACTCCACCCGTGTGTCATAACGTTCGCGAATGAGCGACACCAGTTTCAAACATGCTTCGAGAAAATAATATCAACGAAGATTATCTTGTTCTTTTTAATTCAATTCTGAGATCCTGCGACTGCATCATTATAGAGATCGCACTATTTTTACATAGAGACTTCGGAAAACCATCTTAACGAATTGATGAGAATGCTATTGATGTAACTGATGTCTCCTCTGTAAGTTTCGTTGAAGATTGTGCCTCTAGTGAAACTGCGCTGTAGAATCTATGTTGCTATGTGATTTTCACGTGCTATCAATTTCTGAAATTATAACTTAACTTCCCGAAACAACCATTAGGCTACTTGAGACACCAAAGCGGAAGTTATAGATTAATTTACACCACACGTGGTTCTTTAACGCGCACCTATTTCTAATTAGATTAGCCTTTTCTTTAAACTCGGCAATTACCGCAACAGCTGTAAGACTTGGCTAACCTAGACAGGAGTTTAACGTTCAAAAATTGATCAACGTAAGTTAAGACTAGGCATTTAGTAATACTGGCTGGTGTTACGCTTGGCGTGTAACACCCCGGTCAAAAAGGATGCTCTACCACCATGCCTCATGGAAACAAAGGGTGGATTCCTAATTTTCTGTGGTTGTCTCGAGTGGTTATCGGTCTGGCAGGTACATCGCAGTATTTATAGGCCCCTTCGTGTGTGTGCACGCCTAAGCGAAACGAGGAATGGATTCCTAATTTGCTATGGTTGTCTCGAGTGGATACTGTTAGGATCGGCCTGCAGGGGTACTGCTCTGCAAAACTATCTCAGCCCGCTGTAGGTGCTTCGATCGACCCGCGGTGGTCGCGCCCTTCAGAGAACCAGAGAGGACGACAGCGCTAACCGACCATGAACTTCCTTCGGAGAACTGGAGACCACGACAGCGTTAATCCACCATGCACCTCGTTTGGAGAATTGGCGACGGCAGTAGGGCTGGCCACGTTTCGTGCCCCGTGTATTGTTGGTTGATTTGCCGGGTCCTCATGGTCTCTCTGCAGCAAGAAGAGCTTCGCTAACCAACCGGTGCTTTGCGGTACGTTTCCCTCGGGCCCCAATATTCGTCAAAGTCTGCTAACACTCGTGGCGACTACCGGAGAAAGTCAGCTCTGGAATTTAGAGGCACCGGCTGGGGTCAGGCGTGACCAGCTGGTTACGAGGACGCGCTCAACTCGGGTTCTGGGAATCTAAAGTGCGTACGTGTTTGTGAGAGCCCTCCTCCTCCAAAAAGGCGGGTCAACTTCGATGACGTTGGACGCTACGAATTGGCGGTGAACTGCCGTTTCCCTCACCTAGGGATCTAGTGAGAACGGAGTGTTTATAAGCAGCTGTTGGTCGCTGCTGGAGTGTGTTCTGTGATCGTGCTCGTGAGCTGCGTGCTCGTCAGTGTGTCTGGAGCTTCGTGCTCGCATGTTGTAAGCTTCGTCTTGCGTGCTCCATTTGGGAGCCACAATAGACTGTCGAATGTATCTTGCTTAAAATGTAAATGCTGTAAATAAACCCTGTACGCCTAGATCCTCCCAAGTTCCTCTCTACGACCTTCAACCCTTACAAATGGTGGCAGCGGCGAGATCGTCCGACAACTATAATAATACTGGTCTGGCGGACGTCCCGCAGTGTTCAGAGGCTCCTTTGTGTGTGTGCGTGAAAACCCTTTCCGCGAACTAGACCAGACCCCCGGGCTGCCACCAGCAGAGGCACGCTCGTGAAGACGTCAACTGCGAGAATGGATCAATCGCCCATACACAACCAGACGCCCTTTCCACGAACCAGCCACGCGCGAAAACGAATTGATCAGCTGCCTACGATTGCCAGAACCCGCGGGCTGCCGCCAGCAGAGGCACGCTTGTGAAGACATCAACTGGGAGAATGGATCAATCGCTCCTCCACAACCAGACGCCCTTTCCGCGAACCAGCGACGCGCGAAAGAGAAGTGATGAGCTGCCCATGATTCCCAGGACCCGCGGGCTGCCGCCAGCGGAGGCACGCTTGTGAAGACGTCAACGGGGAGAATGGATCGATCGCCCATACACAACCAGACGCCTTTCCCGTGAACTAGCGACGCGCGAAAGAGAAGTTATCAGCTGCCTAAGATTACCAGGACCCGTGGGCCGCCGCCAGTGGAGGCACGCTCGGGAAAACATCGTCGTGGGGAAGTGGGTGCTGCCGCCAAGCACCGTGGGACTCAGTGCATGTCACGTGACGTTGAGGCAAGCAAGATCCCACCTACGATTTTAGTGCGCCTATTTAAAGGGCCCCGCAATCTACTTTTTCCTTTCATTGTGTTCTTCTTATCTTTCACCAACCATTGAATAAACCGTGCAAGTTTCGTACTAGAAGTCGTCTCGTCCCTGCCTGATCGCCATGGCCTACCCGACGCCTGCAGCCTGCCGACAACGCCACGCTAATCAATAGTAACGCCGGTCGAGGTTAAAGAAACAGGCGTCGCAACAACTGTCGGTAGCAGTGGGGTACGCTACTCTGGAGAACGCAACACTGGGGAACACCGGAGGGGAAGATGGACACGTGATAAATGGCAAGAAAAACAATCAAGTGTACCACCAAAGCTGCAAACCGAGAGGACTAGTTATTCAAAGCAAGCTTTGACCAATAACATGTAACACACACACACAACACTCAGGGAGATGACAACAAAACAGAACGTGATTCATACAGAGGTCCACTGCCGCGCGGGTATTAGTTTTATTCCGAACGACAGCGAAGATGATACAAAATAACACGCTTCCTTTCTCATTAAGCCTTTGATTTATTATGCGTCGAGTTGCTTCCTTTTAGAACACTATTGTGCGAAATTAGTAGCAGGACGGTAAGGCCAAATTCATCGTCATCAACTTAATTTTCTTTGCAGCTGGTGGTGATGGTGTGTCGTAGCTACAGGCGGGTTTGGCTATTGCAGGCCTGGCGATGGAGGCCAACAATTGTTCCGCCTGAGAGTCTCTTCCGCTGTCACTCCGGTATTCACGATCTGTCTCCTAGTTCAGTGTCTCCGTTCTGGTCACGTAGACATCGGTGTGCGAAGGGGATAATTTAAAATGCCTCGGATAGAACAGCGGCACTCGAGCACTCGCTACAGCTTTAATGCGATTGTCTCTCCTGGCCCCACGGAAGTAACGTCGTCGTAGGTGTTAACACAGGCGAGAGAAAAGTTCATCAACGCTACGCACCAAAGAAGTAAAAAGAAACAAAAAAGCCAGAACTGTATGAAATAACTATGGCGCAATGTGAACTCGCCAAGCAACAAATGCGCCACACATTTTTAATTAGGAACCAGTGTGTAGGCGTTGTTGGCATCATCGGTGATCCCACTAATCCTTCTAGTTTAGGCGAACGGTACATATCAAAAATATACTGGCCCAAACAAACAATTAAGATAGACAGAGACACTACACATGCTCCGGGCCCCGCAAAAAAAACAAAAAAAAACGAAAGACAAGATAAGTAAGAAGAAAGACGCTCAGAGAGCTGAGTCGCTCACTTTACGAGATTTCATTTGCCCGCTTTGTTTATTCTCGAGGATTTCTCTTAATTGCCGCGCATGGCCGCCTGCACCGCCCATTAAATCGGTGCAGCAGTGCGGAAGCCAGTCAGCGCAGTCAATGAGCTCCGAATTCTCAGGGCTGTTTTTCTTCGCACGTACAAGAAATGTTTCTGTCGCAACCCACGTGACTTCCCAATCACGGTTCCCAACTGACAGAGGAGCGAATACTTTGCCAGTGGTCGCCACAACTTTCGTAGTGGGATGATAACTTTATTACGTCCGATGCTCTCCATCAGCTGACATCGCCTCCGGCAAGCCTCAACAGCGCTGCCCCAGGGCGGTGAGATACAGTGTATGCACCGCAAGGACCGCGGACCGACACGCTGCTGGGAGCAGACCTTCAGGTGTTTCTTTGTGTGAGTTTTTTTTTTTTTTTTTCACTCCGCCATTCTGCCGCTTTTTACTTGCCTGTGCACCCTTAGCCCTTCGTATCTTGTTTACTTTGCAAGGTCCGCGAACCAGACCTCTTCCTAATTAAAGGAATCGATCGCTTCGTGAAGAGACGCGAAAAACGTGTTAGTCAGACGAGGATAAAGAAATAGAGAGGAAAGAAAGAAAGGAAGAAGGAAAGAGAAGCGTAGAAGCCCTGAGCCAAACGTGCGCGAGGAAGGTCCCTCATTACGCGTTCAAGTGAAGAAACAAAGGAAAAGAAAGGAAAACGAAAATGTCACGTAAAACGAGATTTTTGTCGCCTGTTTCTTTTTTTTTTTCTTTTAGTTAAGGGACCTAACCGAGCTTTGATTATTTTGAGTGCGAACTTTGTTGTTCATTTAATTATTAGCAAAAAAGTAGACTTCCTTCGTATCTGGACTTTTGTCTTCCAGGACAAGTATAACCAACACGCTTACAGCGACGAGTCCTTGGCTAATTCCAGCCTTCGCTTTCTTCGCTTTAAGCTGGCAGTTTGCATGTGCAAATTTCTCTAAACTCTAATCTAAAATGTGGTTCCCACTATAGCATTTCTTGCTGTCAGTACAGAAGCGATTTGCAGGAAAGTCTGTGCTTTCAGCCCTCGCGCAAGATCAGTTCGAATGCGTATTAAAGCTTTGCGAATTGATGCGCAATCTCATGGTGGCAACAAAAAAAAAAAAAAAAAAAAGAAAAGAAAAGAAAAAGATTTTAAGTTCTCGTTACCAGTTTGTTAATTATCTCTGCAAGCACTCAGCTTATTGTAGATCCAGCTCTGACTAAGCTGTGTTCTCGCTTTTCCTTCCTAATCTCTTACTGATTGCAGTTCCGGAAAACAGTAATTTACGCTTGCATCAGGCGAGAGGCGAAATTACTTCTGTTAAAACACATGGGAGCGAGTTCAATATTGCGGAAGCGGTATTCCATCGTTTTATTCTTCTTGTCTATTCTCTTCCTGGCACATCTTCTAATCAGCGATTGTCTAGAAGTGCCGTGAATTGAACTTGATGAATTTGTCTGCAATTAACCTAGGGACTCGCGTTTTCTGTCCTAAGGTTACAATAGAATTATTAACATATTCATGCCATCTTCTAACAGACAAGGAGTTATCTATATTTTCTAATTGTCTCATCCGCTCAAGAAGTTTGTTTATAGTATGAATCAATCAATCCATCCATCAATGAACTATCGATCGAACGACTTTGGCCATCGCATACAAGGCAGAGTCGGCTTCTCCTCAAGAACACCCTTGATGTGGAGATGGCCACTTTCACAAATGCTGGCAGGTACTCGCACGGGAAGGCATTAGAATTTGTGGGCGCGTACGCACAGGAAGTAAATGCGTCGCACAAGTATAAGAGGATCGATACCAGCAAGCTCTGACAGAACTAGTGGAAATAGGAAGACATAACATTTTGCTTGCTTTAGAACAGAAAGAACTTCAGTAGCCGAAATATTTTTTTACTTCGATCTCTCCACAGCCATTCATTTATAAGTAAAGATTAGAGCAGAATTCCTCTCACGTCGGCTGTCGATTATCGCTGCAATGACCGACAGTATTCTACTTAGCTACTAACGCAAAAGCTTCGGCAGCAACACAGTCATCATCAACGCAGATGGCCAATTCTATTTTTTTTTTCTTCGAGAAGAACACTCACGCTACACGGCAAGTGTGTTAGCGTATTGTGCTATAACACAATATCAGAAGATGGCACCACCTGCGCGCGGTTCTGCTTCCGCCTGCTGCTTCAGTGTGCTGCAAATGGTAACACGTCCGAAGAAACGCTAAACACTTGCTTGTTCGCCACAACGCGTGCCGTACGCGGAAAAAGATGAAAAAATAAATGCTTCTGTTTACGCCACTCCAGAACAATTTGTGTTGGTGGAGCCTGTGGTTGCTATACGCAACTCAATAAGGCGTCCCAGGTAAGGTTATGTCAAGTTGTTAAAACAAATATGGTTACAAAAAACACGGCGCAAGATGCAATTTTCGATCTACGTTGTTCGGTTGTCTGACTTCTCACGACCGAACGCATAGGCTTTAGAATTGCATCTTGCATCGTGAATGCTTATTCATTTTTTTTTAACAGCTTTGGCTAACGTTCGCTGGCGTATATGGCACTACGGAAACATGTACAACGCCCGTGTCGGTATATACAGCACTATGCGTCTACTGACAGCCAAAAAAGTGCGCACAACGGCACCCCTCACGATGCGAGGTGCTAAGTGGTATATCAAGCGCCCTTCTTTGCGCTGCCTCCCTCGCGCCCTGTACACGCCAGAAAGCGGAGCACGTGCAGACACATAACGTGCTCTGAACGCAATGAAGCGAAGCCACTACCCGCAGCCGTCAGCTGTCGCGGATGCCTTTCCAATGTATGTGGAACATTCTCGGAGCCCCAATACTAGGCCAATCTGCGGTGATTCTTATTGCTTGATTGCGATACGTAGCAGTGTCCTCTGGCGCCCTAGATGTGTATAAACCATTTTTGAGGTCACAAGATTCAGTACGACTGTTTACGGTCTCAGTTTCGTGTTTGGAACTAATTTGACGTTTCTTTCACAATGTGTGCATGTCAGTGCAATACTTGCACGAGCAAATCCCACAGTCCACGCCACTAGAGTTAAAAAGACCGACTCACACCAGGATGCTCCCGCAAATGCCGCCTATACTGGCGACGCCATTAAACGGCTACCTCAATCAAGCTTTCGTCACTCGTGAAGTCGCTGGACGAAGGCGCGCGACCTTTGACCCAAGCCTGCTCACAGCTTCGCGCCTTCTGGCTCGTCACGAGTATTCATCTTCTTCTCCCAGGGATATCCCTTGTACAACCTCCCCGCGCACTCATCTTGGAGCGGTGGTGCCATAGACTCGCGGCTTACGCGAAACAGGTCTCATGTCTTGGTGCCACCGGCGGTGCCGCGAAAGGGGCCTTCTATTCTCATCCTGGAACTTAACCGGCAGTCGACCAGGTCGGCAAGACAAATAGCCGCGCGCGCGCCCTTCAAGACAGGGACGCCTCCCAGACAGACAGATGCCCGCGGCGCACGCCCGTACGTACACCCACGGCAAGCGTGCGGTACGCGACTGAAACAAACGCCGACTCAACAGCTCGAAAGAGAGAGAGAGAGTGTGTGCGTGTGCGTGGGCAGAGAGGGATGATGAACGCGGCGCTAATCGGCCGTCGCTGCCAGCGGAACGCGTCCGACGCGCCCGTTCTAAATAACGACGAGCGAGACGCTGCGCAACTATGCAGGGGGAGCCGCAAGCGCGACATCTCTCCACGCGTGTCGAGCACGTCGCCCCATTTCACACGAGTCTCGCAGAATTCGAGCAAACGCGCGCGAACGCCTGTTTCCTGGTAGTTTTAACTTGGATGAAGCACGGTGTGCGGTTTGTGTTGCGATCGCGCATGTCCACTTTAAAAAGCCGCGCCGCTTTCTTCGTTTGAAGGAGCGCACGGGAGACGCCGTAGAGTTTCCCGCAAAGATGTCTTCGCGTAACTCTTGGCCAAGCTGTGGCGCTAGCGCGTCTACGGGATCTATAAGTATGACTGCTTAGACAGATTGTATAGGATGCATGGAATTGCGCAAACTACGTCTTTGTCTATTTACATGGTTTGCTGACTTCGCAAGTTGATAATTTTCGAACCACATATTGGGTTCTAAATGCAACTGTTACCACTGATTAGGAACATGCGCAGAGACATAGTCATTTGTTTTGTTCAGGAAACTATTCTTGAATATTGTGGAAGGATAATCGTAACGAATAGCTCAAAAAAAGAAATATCTCAAGTCACAAGCACGAAGCTATGACCAATGATTTTGCCCACGATTCTCATGGCAGCTGAACAACTGTAGCACCGGAATTCACTCTTCTAATTATTATAGGAAACTGTGGGACACGCGAAATCTTGCGGTTAATGAGCCTATCTTACATGCCAAGTAAGGACACCGCCGAATGCTCGTCAGACGCCAAGTTTACTTCGTTCCTGGAGGAGATGGATGGAGAGAATGACAGAGGACTTACATCCCTCTTAGTTTGCACTGTACTGCACGGCCCTAACTAAAAAAATAATTGAGGAGGAGGATAAGTTATGTCCAGGTACGACAGAGTAAGTCACGCTACAGGAAGCGCAAGCTCAACGACCCGTTGCTCAGCGCCGGGCGAGAGCACTGTTACACACACACACAAACACACACACACACACACAAACACACACACACACACACACACACACACACGCACACGCACACGCACGCACACGCACACGCACGCACACGCACACGCACGCACACGCACACGCACACGCACGCACACGCACACGCACGCACACGCACGCACGCGCACTGTGAGTGCAAGTGCAAAATTTGTAAGAGCTCATAGAGAAGCTGTATGCGGGGATACAAAGGATGTGGCGGAAGGATTGCTGGGCTAATGTCGAGCCGGAATAATGAGAAAACGTCGCAAATAATGCAGAATGATAAAATCGCACCTTCGGACCGTATACATATATAATGAACGCGTATACTGCGGATAGGCGCTTTTAGGTCCCCCTGAAGCCACCCATCTGAAGTGGGTGATCTTGAACGGACTGCATGCTACAGTAGGTGAAGCACGCATTTCGCGAAAAATCTGAAAAGGCAGTGACGAAAACCTGATAAAGAAACGGCTTTACGCTGAAACTGAAAAAAAAAGCAAGAATGAAGCAATCTCAGTACAACTCGGTAGAAGTGGGGAACGGCCTAACGCACGGTAATCCTCGGCGTAAGCCCCGGGAAAGGTTAGACTCGGCGTAAGCCCCGAGAAAAGCTTAGACTACACGCACACTTGCCATTGATAGCGCTTCAAAAATGCCCAGTGTAAACTTAGCTACCATCCGGCGGTGAAGCTGGGGACAAGAGGGGACACTCGGCAAAAACTGGCAACAGGAAACACGTCACGCCTAGTGTTAATCCCATCCGTTAGATGACGCGAGCATAGAAAAAAAAATAATGTGAGATTAGATTTAGATTATGGGGTTTTACGTGCCAAAACCACTTTCTGATTATGAGGCACGCCGTAGTGGAGGACTCCGGGAATTTCGACCACCTGGGGTTCTTTAACGTGCACCTAAATCTAAGAACACGGGTGTTTTCGCATTTCGCCCCCATCGAAATGCGGCCGCCGTGGCCGGGATTCGATCCCGCAACCTCGTGCTCAGCAGCCCAACACCATAGCCACTGAGCAACTACGGCGGGTAATAATGTGAGATGAACTTACAAAGTTTTTTTTTATTCCTTGCCGCTAAAGCTAAAAAAGTTTTGCGCATAAATGAACTTATACTTTGAGACTTATTTTTCTTGCGTCACCTAGCAACAATTTAACGGCACGTGAGGTGCGACATATGCGTGCATCATGCGCCAGACAGGACACCGAAGCCAGCGAGGCCGGTTTCGCATGTGAAGTTCACCTGTTCGGCGACTCACCTCTCTTGGATGTAACGTGTTTGTTGGGCTCCCGGGGTATTCTTGCGTTCCTTCTGCACTTCGACACGGCACAACTGCACTATTGCACAATGGCAAGGTGAGAAATCTTTGACAGTCTGCGAAGCATTTATATGACACGGAACCGAGACTTGTGACGCAGTTAGCGAAAAACAGCTCGGCCGTCCTGGCGTGGCTAATTTGAGTTAATGAATCATGCTGGGAGATGTCCGCGACGCTTTCTGTGAGCCCCGACATTATTATAACGTAGGTAATTTTTGGTCGCATATGGCTTTGTGAAGCAGTTAGCGAAAAGCACCTCCGCCGTGCGATGCAGTTTCGCGTGTACTTAATCTTACCGGGACAAGTTTTGGCGCTTTCTCTGACCTACAACATTATTGTAATTTCAACTTTTTTTGGGCACTTTTCAAGCCCAGTGGTCGCGCCCGGCGTTGTGACGCAGTTAGCGAAATGCAACTCGGCCGTGTGGCCCAGTTAGTTTCGCGTGTACTTAATCTCACCGGGACAAGTTCATGACTCATTCTCTGACCCAGAAATCATTGTAATTAATTTCGTTACTTTTTGGGATATACTTTTGAGGCACGCTCGCCTCGCTTTGGGCTGTGACGCAGTTAGCAAGAAAGCCAGCCAGCCGTGGTGACAGTTGTGCGTGTACTGAATCTTATGCCGTGTTCGGCTGGTTGTTTCTGAGCGCTCTGGAGTGCTCTCGCGAGCGGCGTCGTCTTCGGCTGGTTGAAAGAGCGTGTGCGCCCTGCGTTCGGCTGGTTCTTCTCTATTGCTCTCCTCCACCTTCGAGTGCTCTGAGGTGCTCCGAGCCCCGTGGTCGGAGCAGTCATCGAGACTGAAGCGTCATTGCAGCGCTGCGTCGCTGCTGCTGGCGACGGCCCACCGTAACCTAGGCAACCTAGGCCGCTGCATGCTGGCGTCTCGACGAACGCTCGTCCCGCCGGCGCGTCCGCCGGCCTTCGCGGCAGCTCCGGCAGCTTTGGATAGATGAAACATTGGACCTTGGCAGTAGTCACGTGGTTCCATATCTGTCATTTCCTCCTCCGAGAGCGAGTCGCACGTTCGGCTTTCGCGCTTGTCCTCTAGCTCTGAGCTCGGGGAACGCCGGATCTGCCCCGACTCTGCTTCGGGGGATGGAGGCGACCAGTCGAAGATACCATTAGTGAGACAAGTTTCTTACGCTTTCTATGGTTGAAGGAAAAAAACCAGTCACAAAACACAACGGACAAGAAGAAAGGATCCCGCCACAACGACTGGACTATCAACTGAGCTTTATCAGAAACGTCGTAGTCCCAGCAAGGCCAGCAGAGCGTGCGCAACAACAGCATCGCTAATCACAGAGCATGACAAGATATCGCATCTATCGTGACCGACCTAGAAATGCGAGTTCTTTTGCAAGTAAGCGCACCGAGGTTGCACTGATGCAGTCGTCACCTAATAAACTGATGTAGTACGCTTCCAGGATATCTCGCTCTTCTTCGCCCTTGCCCCTACCAAGAATTGTTACATTGCTGAACAAAGGGTAATAGCCACATGCATTGCAATGGCGAGGCAAGTTTGCACCGTTATCTGATCCCATGGAGGAGTGGTGCTCACGCAGGCGGTCATTATTACATCGACCGGTTTGGCCTATAAACTCTTTCGCATGTGAGAGGGAACTTATACACTGAGAGGGAACTGAGCAGGCTCGCCGATTGGCCGTACGTGACGTTCTAGACACCGAAGGGCTTAAAAAGCCGGAGACCGGGAGCAGCAAGAGAGCATTCCTTCATTCATCTCCTTCGAGCTTCTCGCCACGGGCCGCAGCGTCCGAGTTGCTGCTGGCCCGTAATGACTCTATGACTGCTAATTTCTTGGTCATCTCACTCTAAATAATGTAAATAAACCTCCAGTTTTCATCTCAAAGTCCTCCTCAACCTCGGCCAACTCCCGCACCCAACGGCAAAGTCCAAAATCTGGGGGAGAGCAATTGGTATTGTACTCCAGATCCAACATCTGGTTGACAGCGGTGGGATCGTCCTTCAACTCCAACAGGCGCTCGCGACACCAAAAGGTAAACGCGTGTAAACGAAGAAGGCCGAGGTGTCTACTTATATATCGTTACCAACTCTTGCGAATGGCTGCCCATTTGAAGTTGCAAATGCGCCTTCGGTAAATCAAGCACACTCAAACAAGTCCCAGCTGCCAATGACGCGAACACATCTTCCGGTAATGGCAACGGGTTGTGGGCTGCCGTAGTACAGGGTTTTAAGCATACATGGTAGTCCCCACAGAGCCTAATGTCTTCTGCGTCACTCTTCAGAACACCTACTGCAGGAGTTGCCCATTTGCTTTCGCGTACAGGGTACAACACACCTGACGCTTCCAACTCCTTCAACTCTTTTTCAACCTTGTATTTCGGGGCGTACGGCACTAGTCTGGCTTTACGGAGTAACGGTTGTGCTCACTGCTTCAAAGCAACAGAACCCACGAACTCCTCAATAATTCCGATTGGGCTCGTGAACAAGCCCTTGTATTTGTCTAGCAGCCCATCCTGTTTAGTGATTGCGTTCACGCGGAAGACCTGTGACCAGTTCAGGCGAATATGCTTGTCACGGTCAAGCAATGCAGGTACCATGCGCCCTGGTTCATTCGCAGCTATCACAAGCGGTGGTCTCCAAGAAACGCCCTCATGAGTTACATTTACAGAGACACTGCCCTTCAATGGAACATTTGAGCCATTGTGCGTCCGTTAGCAGGACCCCACAGACCGGTATGGCTGATGTCCAAAATAGTTCACAAATCCCCTTCAGGAATAATAGATACTGCTGAGCCTGTGTCTATTTCCATAGCAATGGTTTGCACGTTTACATTCATATTTGTACGGCTGAATTTCTTCTCCTAGCGCGTATAATTCTGAACTAGACACTCTCTCTTCTTCGGTGAAATTGCTGTGCCTTATACTACACATGCTAGCGGAATGTCCCGTCCGAGAACAACTATAGCTCCTTGCCTTGATGTGCCGACAGTCACGCTGCTGGTGGCGACTCCCCCTACCAAAGTCCGACAGTATCCTGTCCTTGTCAGTGGACACTTTCCTTGCGCTCGCCGTCCTACGTCGACGACTGCCGCTCGTCGACCGCGTAGCCGTCGCGCTGTCGCCGCGTTGCCACTTGACGTCCTCCTCTGGTTCTCGTGACACGCTGGGTACCGGAAGCACCACCCTCACGTGATTTTCTGACGATTCCATGGATGTGGCCATAGCGCGCGCTTTGTCCCACGTTAGGCCCTTCCGCGGCCAAAAGCTTGCACCGACTAGCCTCGCTGCCCACACCCACGACAAGCTAGTTTCTAGCACCTGAGTCAAAACCTTCCAAACGCGCAGTTCGTCGCGACACGCTTCAACTCTACGACGAAGTCGTCAAATGTCTCCCGGAATCCTTGTGTCCGCTTACGGAAGTTATATCGCTCCGTGACTACTGACCGCCTCGACGCGTAATGATTCAGAAGCGCCTGTTTTATCTCTTGATACGTCTTCTTTTTAAGGGCCTCCGCAAACAAAGTTTCGCAGCATGGTATATGCGCCGTCACCTAGTAGCGTGATAAGCACGCCCGTCTTGCTTTGCTCGTCCAGCTTATTCACTCTCTCCAAAGCCTCGAGCGTGTCAAGACAGATAGCCACGTTACCCGTCATGGTGCGCAATTCCGACAAGCGCCCGATTAACAGTTGGCGGCCAGTGGAAGGTGCTGATTTTCGGACGCCGCCCATGATGGCTGCTGCCGTTTGATGCTTGAGTCAGGGCCGGCAGGTTCATGGCTTCCTCGTCGCCATTGCTAGAGATGGTTTTAGAATAGTGTTTGCAACTAAACGTAAGCGCATTACGTACGTAAAGAAATAGCGTCGTCCTCACTGCGCGTGCTCCGAATGTTGTTGGGTTTCTGTGGTATACGTGGTTTACGTGCGCTATTATAGCGTACGTTATTTGGCGAGTTTAATGTTCGTAATATTTACGGACGCTAATAGCGTTGTCCAACATGCCCCCCCCCCCCCCCTCCCCCCATGGATTCCGCTTCAGCTTGAATTTCCATGATGGCTAAGCTCTCACTCGCGTTGACCGCATGAGCTTTCGCTTTCTCTCAACTCGGCTGAAACGTTAGCTATGAGCGCACAGTGCGTCCCATTTCTGAAATCGTTCGGCGATTCCGGCGCCCGTAGGCCTTTTGAGACGCGTCCGCATAGCAACAACATGATGGTTGCTAATGGCTTGTCTTCACTTGGATACGTTTGGCACCAGGCACTCGAGGGCGCCCTGTTTTATAACGTCTTCCTTACGTTCGCGTTCCCGTACGGCAAACTAAATGTCTTGAGAGAAGGCGCGCAGTAACGTACCGCGAAGGTGTTTACATTTAACGTGCGTAAGGCAACAAACGCTAATCGAAAACTGTCTATGATGGGAACTGCATGCTTTATTGGCGACGGCTTCTCGGTACAGTCACATAAGATGCATAAATCACATAATCACATAAAGTCACGTAAATTCACATAAGTCCGCGCCCCCCTGCTTGGGCAGGCTAATTATACCGTTGTGGTGGCGCCGTATTGCAGCCGAGCGTAGCCCCCTGCTGGTTACAATATGCAACAGTTACTTTTTGGGATACTTTTGAGCCATGCTCACCACGCCTGGTGTTGTGACGCAGTTAGCGAAAAGCAGTGCGGCCATGCTTGCCAAGTTAGTTGGGCGTGTACTGAATCTCAGTGGGACGAGTTTTCGACGCTTTTTTTGACCACGCCACAACATATATATTCTTCCGGTACTAACGCTTGCCGAAAACGCGACGACCGATTGTCAGGAACGATAACGCTGGAGTGTGTTGCTTGCGCCGGCAGAACGAGCAAAATATAACGCCGAGGAGCTCAAAACCAAGAACTCGAAAATTGCGTTCTGAACGACTGAAAACCGGTTTCAACCCAAGTATTCAGTGCGAGTAGAAGGCATTCTGCGAGCGTGTAGCGTAATCTTACTGAGAGCCTGTGTTGTGGCCAGCTCTGTGTACGTAGCGTACCATCGCGTCGGCTGATGCCAAGTTGCTTCGGAAACGCTCAGTCACCCGTGTATTCGTGCTCTCCAAGTGCAGGAAATAATCCCTGGGAACGGAGGAATGCTTGCAAATCATGTTTTCTTATTTTGTGGTATTCCTTGGTGTCAGTCGGGTATATTCTACGCCATGTATGTAAAATCCAATTTCTGATGTTTGTAATGCCGTCCATTCACCATGTTCGCACGTTTCTCCTCTACACGCCCTTTTCCTATATGGTCTAAATACTAAAATTACACATGCTTTTAGTTTACTTTCTTGAGCTGACGTCATCCGGTGGAGTTTCACGCGGGAACTATTGCGTACCAGGTGCCACAACGCTGGATGAACGCACAAGAATCCGGAACGAGCATTTATGTAGAGCGAAATAAATATTTCCTCATTTCACAAGGCGACCTGCGTCTACTTTATAAGATTGCCCATGGCAGATTCGATAGAGGCTAAAGATCGTACGCAATCATTTTCACTAAATAATGAAACTATTCCGCATCATGAAAACGCGCGGTCGAGCAGCAAAAACAAACAAAAAAAATTGCCGCGCCGATCAGGGCAGCCGGCGAACGCGTTCCAGCTAAAGTTCAAAATGCGCGCGCCCAAAACCGACGAAACCGGAAGTGTGGTCCAGGTAGTAATGCCAGTAGTAATGGTCCAGCTAGTAATGGCTTGATGCGCTACAGGCTCTGCGGCGGTTGTTCTTGAATGTCTTTCTCTACGGTGTAACTACTTACAGATGGCATTTTAGGGCGAAAACACTACTATACTATGCCATTGCTCGCAAGGTTGTTCAACGCGTCGCAATGACCTTGAGCCGCCGGACGCTAGTGTGGCAGGTGTGACGTCATGCCACGTGATCCGCTGCGGAGATGCGTCGCAGCTGCGCTCGCTCGTAGCCTCGCGGGCCTCGCCGCTGCGGTACCGCTCGACTTAAGCGAGGGTTTAACGGTTGCTTCGCCGACGCTTGGTCGCTCAGCCTCGCCATAGATAGCGCGCCGGCTGGGCCGTGTGTGCGTGCGCTGCATTGCAAGCGACACGCTGAATCCAATCTTCGAGTAGATACAGCTAGACGGCAGGCTGCGGAATCTCAAGCAAAGGAAAAGCTGCCTGCTGAAACACCGGAGCAAAGGGTGGCCAGATTAGGGCGTTATAGAGGAGCTTACTAAGGGCGGAAGCGTGCCGAGATCGAAGCTACTGCAACCGCCACCGTCGTTGAGCAACACGAACAACAACAAGGAGAAGAAGACGAAGCCGTGGATACAAGCAACAGCACCCTCCACGAATGTCGCGACGGCAACCTCGACTGCGATGGCCGGGGTTCACGGTGACTTCACGGACCACCCGTTCGGCAGCGTGTGTAACGTGTGTGAAAGATTGTGGTCTATGTTTAATGAAACACTGTCTGCAAAACCAAGTCAAACAGACCTTTTGTTCGCGATAACCAGGTTTACAAGCGTTAATTATCAGCCATAGAGAAAGAGATTCACCAAGAGCGGACACTCCTATAGCGCTGAGCGGCCGAATTGACTGTAGCGCACCAAGCGGATGGGATTAGCTCTTTTCGGTTTTGGGCGCGCGCTGAACGCTAGCTAGCAGGCGTTGCGCGGGCTGCGATAATCAGTGAGGTAATTTTCTTTTTCCTTTTTGCTTCTGCTGCTCAGTCTCGCGCGTTCTCAGTACGAGATCGCTTTATTTAGCGCAAATGATTGCGAACGATCTTTACAAGCCTCCATCAATTCTGTGGCACGTGCAATTTCATAAAGTAGACGCAAGGCACATTCTAAATGAGGAGATGTTTATCTTGCTCTATATAAATGCTCGTTCCGGGCTTTTTGTGCATTGATCCAACGTTGTGGCACCAGGTAACCAGCCGCAGTTCTCTTACGAAGCTCCATCGGACGGCATCAGCTGAAAAAAATTAGAAGCATATGTCATTTTGCTGTTAACACTTTCTAGGAATACCTGCCGTGGTTGCTCAGGGGCTATGGTGTTGGGCTGCTGAGCACGAGGTCGCGGGATCGAATCCCGGCCAAGGCGGCCGCATTTCGATGGGGGCGAAATGCGAAAACACCCGTGTACTTAGATTTAGGTGCACGTTAAAGAACCCCAGGTGGTCGAAATTTCCGGAGTCCCCCACTACGGCGTGCCTCATAATCAGAAAGTGGTTTTGGCACGTAAAACCCCATAACTTAACTTTCTAGGAATACTGCGTGCAGAGGCGAAGTCGTGAATGGGCGGTGTAAAGTTTGGAGTCGGGCATGAATTAGATGGTAGCTGGCCCATCAAGTCGTCCAACTCATGCACGCTGAGGACGTTGTTGAAGTGAGAGACTTGTGCTCATCGAGAACGAAGAATATGGGTTTATTTACAGTATCTGCATAACGACGTTGCAGTTCATCAGTCTAGCATGACTGCGAGAGAAAGCACACTGAGGAGCCATGCCACAGCTCCTAAAATACACTCTGTCCTCCCTAGGGGAGGGAAAACGTTCGACCAGGGCCATCGTAGCCGAGCCGCCTTTGAGGGGGAGGGCTTACAGACACTTCCGCACAGGTTTCACTGCCCCCACCGAGGCGAGACGGTCTTCGCAGAACTCGGTCTTGCGTCTTGAAATGCGCGTGGGAAGGTGCTGCCAAATACATTCCCTCAGGAACTCCCCCGCTCCCGACAGACCAGTTCGGTGATGGCGAGTTCACTAGCAAAGCCCGGTTCGCCGACCTCGTCCCAGCATTCCGGCGACGAATAGTTGCTGACTCGGCGTATTGTCCTCCTCACACAGTCAGTCACCGCAGCAGACATTGTGACGCCAAGAGGCTGCGGAATGACGCCTTGTCGTCCTTACAAAGCAGGTCTCCATAGTAGACCTAGTGGCGCCATTTGGCTGGAGACGGACGGTCAGTTCCTAGAAAACGCCAGCCCCGCTGCTGCAGCTGGCTCGGAAAACTTTGCCTGGCGGCACCTCTGCAAGCCGTTCCTAAAAGCGGCATTACAAACCAAAGCCATTGGCTTCTACGTACACATGGCGTACAAAAAATACTCGACTCATCCCAAACAATACCATAAGATATGGAAACATCTGATTTGTATGCATTCCCCATTCCAGGTCATTATTTCCTGCGCTTTAAGAGGACAAATACACGGGCGACTGCGCGTTTGCTTGGCCTCAGCCGACGCGATGGTAAGCTACATACAGAGAAGTGGCCACAACACAGGCCCTCAGCCAGACCATGCTAGACGCTGGCAGAATTACTTCTACTCGCACTCAACGCAAATGCGTGCGTACAAAGCCTGTTTTCAGTCATTCAGAAGAAAGAATTTGCGAGTTCTTGGTTTTTAGCTCCTCGGCTTTATCTTTTGCGCGTTCTGCCGGCTCAAGCAACATACTCCAGTGTTAAACAAGAAGAAGAAAGGGGGTTAACCGAGGAGCCCGATTTTTATTAGTCATATCATACGAAGCCAACACTGACACCAAGGACAACACAGGGGTAATTAATTGTGCTTTTAATTTCCCCTGTGTTGTCCTTGGTGTCAGTGTTTGTTGGCTTCGTATGATATACTCCAGCGTTATCACTTTTGGCAATCGCTCGTCGCGTCTTCGACAAGCATGAGTACCGAAAGAATGTGCATGTTGCGGGGCCATAGAAAACGTCACAAAGTTGCCTCACTAAACAAATCAGGAACCTACGGCCCATCTCCCTTACTTCCTGCGCTGGAAAGCTTCTCGAACACATGGTTCACGATCGCCTCACCACATACGTCGAAGACTCAGGACTCATGCCTGACACAATGTTTGGCTTCCGACAGCTCCTCTGAGCAAAAGATATAATACTACTGCTCAAGGAAGACCTCTTGGACTGCCTAGAACGCGACAAATGTTCTCTATTTTAGCAATTGATGTAAAAGGAGTCTTCGATAATGTGAAGCATGAAGCAATCCTCCAGAATCTCCAAGACACAAACTGCGAAATCCGGACCTACCAATACGTACACGACTTTCTCAAAGATCGCACGGCTACGGTGAGTATCGGCAACATCCGAAGTGACAAGTTCAAAAAACCCCACAAAGGAACTCCACAAGGGAGAGTCATTTCACTTTTGCTGTTCAATCTCGCCATGATTAAGCTCCTGCAACAACTCGATGGCATCGAAGCTTTAAGCCATGCAATATACGCCGACGATATAACGTTATGGACAAAGGCGTCCACAACCGGCCAACAGCAAACTATTGGCTATTAATCAGATAGAACAGTACCTCTCAAGATGCGGTCTTCAGTACGCCCGTGAAAAATAAGAGCTACTTAAACTCAAGGCAAGGACCCGGGGAAGGCCACCAGACTACGTCGCCCCAGATCCCAACGTCAGACTCAATGGAATCGATATCCCTCAGGTTGGCTCCCTCAGCGTCCTTGTCCTCACAATACATAAAGACGGTTCTGGCACAGCTACACTTCCGAAGCTTCAGAAGACCCTAACACAAGTAACTCACCTCATTCGGCGTATAACCACCCAAAGAAGAGGACTTAAAGAGCAAGAAACCGTCCAGTTAATCCAAGCACTCCTTATAAGCCGGATCACATGTGGTGCCCCGTATCTACTACTCAAAAAAGCTGAACCTGAAAAACTCAACGTCTTCATCAGGAAAGCAATGAAGAGCGCACTAGGACTTCCCAGTACGACTTCAACCACGACACTTCTCAAACTTGGCCTCCATAACATCTGGGAAGAAATGAGTGAAGCGCACAGAGCCAGCCAGCTGGAACGTCTTAAGCTGATTCAAACAAGCAGAGCAGTACTTCGAAAACGCGCATACAGCGAAAACTTCATAGGAGACTCAGACGCGAAAGCCCGATTGCCACCACTTCTTCGTGACTCTATCTCAGCCGCTCCAATACCTCGCAACATGCATGCAACCCACCACAAAGACAAGACGAGCAAGAGTTAGAGCGCTCAGCAAGAAATACTCAAAGAACCCCAACGCGAGTTATACAGATGCGGCAAAATACTCAGGTAGAAGAGCATACGCAATTACCGTGACCAACAACCAAGGGAATGAGCTAGTAGCTGCCACCATACCGGCCAGGAATACAGAAACGGCGGAGCAAGTGGCCATCATCCTCGGCATCGCCACATGCAAAGACACGGCTATCATCTTCAGTGACTCGCAAACAGCATGTAGAAACCTACGAAAAGGCCGAATTTCTGCCACAGCAGTGAAGATTCTAAAAGAAATAAGAAGACGCCAAGAACTACCCGAAACCTACGTCGCATGGATCCCAGGACACGAACACCTGGCAGGAAACGAAACAGCACATGCTGTCGCCCGAGAGCATGCCAGCCGGGATTTCCTGCCGCACTGTCTCCGGAAAGCGACGAGGGTGGAGGACATTCCCATAAACTACGCCGTAATATTGCAACATTACCGACTGGAAAGAAGACGATATCCTTTACAACATCCAAAATTAAGCAAGGAAGAAGCCACCGCCCTCCGCAGACTACAAACGAATACGTATGTCCATGGAATTATCATGCACCGGATGCACCCCACCAAATTCTCATACCTATATATGCCGATATTGTGATGTACCAGACACCCTCTAACAGGTGGTGTTGGTGTGGCCACACCGCGAGAAAAACAGTCAAGATGATGCCTCAGAACAGCTATAAGCGATCGAAGAAACGTGGGAGGCAATATTAAAAGCACATGTAGATCAGCGAAGTCGAAGACCGGGCCCACGCTGCGCCATTAGCCAACGGCTTTCTGGACAAAGAGAGCCGCCCACCTAGGGCGAAGAAAGAACACTTTCTCGCTGTTTCTCACAATAAACGTTCATTCCTCCTCCTCACTAAGATTGAGTAAACGCAATACTGTCACCACGACCGGCTTGTATTATTGCTAACTGCGTGGCAGCGCCAGGCGCGGCGAGCGTGCCTCAAAAGTATTCCAAAAAGTAACGAAATTAATTACAACAATGTTCGTGGTCAGAGAAAGCGCCAATACTTGTCCCAGTATGGTTGGTACACGCGAAACTAACTGCATCACAAAGCCGGCAATGGCGAGCGTGCCCAACAACTACCAAAATAAGTTGCAATAATGTTGGGCTCGTACAAAGCGTCGTAAACATCTCCGAGTACAGGTGATTAACTCAAATTAACTACGCCAGGACAGCCGAGTTGTTTTTCGCTAACTGCGTCACAAGTCTCGGTTCCGTACCGTAAAAGCCTGAATTGCTTGAAATGAGTCGCAGCCTGTCAAACAAAATTTCTCACCTTGCCGTAGTCCAATAGTGCAGTTTCGCAGCGCCAAAGTGCACAAGGAAAACAACAATACGCCGGGAGCCCAGCAAACCGTTTGGAAAGAAACGGGTCGCCGAACAGGCGAACTTCACATGCGCAGCCGGCCTCACTCGTTTCGGTGGCCTGTCTGGCGCGTGATGCATGCATATGGCGCGTCCGGCGTGCCGCTAGCTTGTTGCTAGGTAACGCAAGAAACACAAGCCACGAAGTATCAGTTCACTTATAGGCAGAACTTCTTAGTTTTAACGTGAAATAATTAAAAAAAACTCTGTCTGTAAGTTAATTTCACATTCTTTTTTTCCGATGCTCGCGTCAACTAACGGATTGGGACTAACACTAGGCGTGACGTGTTTCCTGTTGCCAGTTTTTGCCAATTGTCCCCTCTTGTTGAATTTCTTTTTCTGTGCCTCATTCATTCATTCATTCATTCATTCATTCAAATAACTTTATTCAGTGCCCTGTGATTTGGTGGGGTGGGCCTGGGCCCCGCCTAGGTTTCAGCCGAGAGTTGTTGGCCCTTGGCTGCTTCCTCGGCTCGCTGGAAATTGGCTCTGTGCCTCAGCCAATTTTTTTATACGAAGTGAAATTTCTTGTCAGACGACGTTACTATGTGTTTAGAAAAAGTTTATTCAACAGGAGACGATACGAACAATCAGTCACAATCACGGCACAATTCCACCAGGACGATCACATAGACAAAGTGCGAAGCACTGTATACATGGAACGTTTTCAATGAAATGTCCGAGTCCTCAGTCACTAACACATAACCACATAGACCCACGCAGCACACAGTTACACATAAACTAATTGTCACGTTATATAAAGTGATGTTGATATGTAGAGTGTACAAAATGGTAATGTACAATGATGATGCGACAATGATCAGGTATACGAGATCACGCACCCATAGAAGTCGCAGGCCTTTTATGGCCTGGCCATAAAAAAATTCATACAGTGTGGTTGGAGCCAGTCGCTCCGGCAATGCCTCGAAGATACCACATTGTATGACCCCCGTAGGTTCTCTAGCTACATAAGCACATTATTTTGCAAGCTACATTTATTATGAATATTATGCAATAACGCTTATTCGGCGCAATGCAGCTGTACTTATACTACAGGTCTTTTATTAGTGTAAGCACGAGAAAAACATGTCGCTAATAAAAAGTAAACTAACAATATGGTCAGCCGGCCGCTACGAGCCACCACTCTCGGGCCTTTATTTACTTTTCGTCACATGTGCTTATGCTTCGGCATTCTTTCCCACCACTTGCATGGGGTCCCCAAAAATATATCTCGAAATTATTAAAGGGACACTTAAAGTGGGTCCTGCAACACTTCTTCTCGATACCGCGCGTAGCATGTAACATGAAGGGTCGTAATTGCATAAATATATTGCCCCCAAAAAGTATTTCAATCCGTTCAGTAGAAGACAATTTCACTAGAACATTGCATTTTAGCCCCTACGCGAGGCGCTCGCGCCTTCTTCAACGGCTTCAACTGCGCATGCTACAACGGCCGCAGCGATGCGCCCACCGAACGGCGCGCAGCGTAAATTTTGTTTTAGGTTTTTCACTTATAAAAACGCCACTTATTTTCGGTTTTGGCACCTACGACACGCTAAAGTAAACTCGGAAGCTGCCACCTAACAAGGCTCGCCGACGCTGCTCCCCTGGCGCTAAACGGTGTAGCGCATTTTCACCGCTTTCGCCGCCTTTGCACGCCATCAGCTGTACATCGACGTCGCAGTATCGCGTTAATTTTTAGCGACAGGGCTAGTGAAGCGAGTGTCCCACAACTTCCACGACGAACGCCAAGTTCGCGCTGGCCATCCATCTACGTTCAGTTGAGACTGCGCGCGCACAAATATTGCACACTACGCGAAATACGCGCCGGAACGCGGAGACGGGCACTGCGATAGCGGTCAGCGAAACTTGAGCGACGCCAGGATCTTGCGCTGCGGAGGAGCTCGACCACCACAAACTCGAGCAGACGACGACCACGATATACCGGAAACACAAAGCTGAGTTCTTGTGCGGACACTCTGAACGCGTTAGAACTTGGCACTTTTTTAATACGTCAAGTATCATGAACATTGTCACCGCTGCACACACTTTTGTGAAGCCATTGATGAGGTTAATACTTTTTGTGACGTCTTCACACATCTAGCCAAAAGTCGCTTGAGGGCGCCCTTACGTCATCATGGGCGTTTCAGATGGCGGGGGCTTGATGGAGCCGTAGGAATGATGACCGATTTTTTGCAGAGGTATTGGGCGTTCCCCACTGCATAGAATTCGGCAATATTTGGCTCAGATGCTCGCGGAAGCATTCTCTCGCGTCTGGTATGATTTTTTACCATTCACAAGGAGTGTTGCAGAGCCCCTTTAAGAGAGAAAGCAGGCTGTGATGTATTAGCAAATCATACTTACACAATATAAAAAAAAAACACTCTTACAGGCAGTAAGCGCTTATATATATATATATATATATATATATATATATATATATATATTGCATTAGGAGACAGAGCCCGGAAATGTTTCCGCTTATAACCTAGAGACACAGACCTGATTATAACTCACACATGGTGAACCATGGGGAGCCAAAAATGATGGACTACGTATTGTTAGGCATTCTTAAGGAGCCGGTAAATCATCAGCACACGTTTTACTTCCCCAGAAGGTTAACCTAAATGTCACACACGCACACACGCACACACGCACACACTCTCCTTACATAAGTAATTTATTGCCAATGCACCAATTACCTACCCAGATTGGATTTTGCCTACACATCACCCATTACCTGGTGCTTGCTGCCACCAAACAGAAGGTAGCGGCCTGGTTTAGGTAATCGAGGACACCAGGTTAACCTTGTACATCGAGCATAAAGAAAAACGAGGGTTGAATACATATTTGTAACACTTCTAAATAAGCCAGAAAAGTTAAAATCTGACAAGTTATTGCACTTAGTAGCCGCTTCTTCCTTTTATGTATGCGCGCATAATTTCTGAAACCCAGTGTTATCGTGTGACATTGGGAAACGTAGCTGATTATGGCATCGTGACACCTCGTAACACTTCATTACGATTTTTCTTTTTTTTGCAAGAGGTGTATTTCATGAGCACGCATTTAAAATCCCACAAAAACAAGGTGTATAATTCTCTTTATGTCGCAAAATTCGACCTTGGTTGCAGTTACTATGCAGGGCAGCGGCATAAGTTTTACGCCACTACAGTAAAACACATTAATGACGCCCCGAACCACTTGCACACGTGACCAACTGCAATATGAGCATTTAACCCACGAAGTTGAAACGTTGCCTAGGCATTACACATAACGTTCCCCTTATTACCCCTAAATATAAACAAGGTGCCTTGTTTAGTTCACCGAAGACACCGGAGAAACAAAATACGAGCGTCGTGAGATGCAGGAAAATAGGAACAAACGAGGCCTCAGTAATTATTTTTAACGCTTCTATTGAAAGCAGAAACGTGAAAGTTCCGCGATTCCTTACACATAAGCTTCTCCGTATTTTGACAGAATTAGATTTTTGTATTTTGTGCTGCTGTTTCTCGAATGTGGGAAACATTTCAAAACGCACCAGTATGACACTCACAAATGCTTGAATAAGTAACTTTCTAGAAAAGCTTTAATGAAATTTCGAAGATTAAATTAATACCGCTCGTCACTCAGAACATGTTTCATACCTGAATGAAATTTAAACACCATGCCTCCCACTCAGTTTGTCGACGAAACTTGGGAAAAGCAACTAAGTGCTTTGTAAGAAGCAAAAAAAAAATTGAGAGAAGGCTAGAGTTCAGTAATTATATTCAAAGCACATAAGTAAGGTAAATAGTTTAAACTTTTGGTATACGTCAGCCAGAAATTGGCTTCATTTCCACAGAATATTAAATTTCTGCTGTGCTTATTTCCGCGAGGGAACATGTACTAATTCACTCTTATTTAGAAAAGCCTAAAATTGAAATGGACAGACACCGTCAGAAGTGACACCCGTCTATAGAAATAAATTGTCAGCGATGTATTTGTAATGGTTCTGCACATTCAACATGCTCGTTTCCACTAACTAATCCAGGATAAGTCGTGGTTACACAAATAGATTTGACCTTGAGAACCGCAACTTCGACCGTGAGAACCGTTTGATCACTCAACTGGGCCCCTCCACTTTTGACAATGGGGGGGGGGAGCAACTCCCTACCCCTCTGCCGCCCCCCTGATAATACGCGTATGCCGGTGGTACGGTACCACCGTGTGGGGGGTACCTGTGCTACCTGTAGCACTATGTGGTACAGGTGTGGTGGCACGCTGGTGCTATTATAGTGCTTATGGTGTAGGTGGCGTTAGCCTGGCACGCGTTGTTAGCAAAAGTGTCTCATCAGACGTTGGCCTACTCCATGTCTTGAAGAAGGACTATCAACAGTCGCAGAATTCTCTGCTTGACGAAGCACTGGCGTTTTGAGTTCACCTCATAGTACGGCTGCAACTAATCACTTTTTCTTTTTGGCAGTGGCCCTCAGCGCATTACAGGAAGAAGGAAAACTGGACGAACCTTTCTCTATGGAAGAACTGAAGGCTGCTGCAGCCACTTGAAGGCGTTCCTCTTCGCCCGGACCCGACAACACCACGTACGCTGCTATATACGCCACCTTGACCATGAAGAACGCGAGATCCTGCTGCGTCATCTCAACTTCTTATGGAGTGACCGAGTTGTTCCTTCTGAGTGGAAGCGTAGCCATGTTGTCCCAGTCTTGAAGAATGGAAAGTCTCCCCTTGAACTGACATCATATCGACCTATTGCTCTCGCGAGCTCTGTTGGCGAGTTGATGAAAACAGTGATTATCACGCGCCTGGAATGGTTTCTTGAAGATGATAGCCTTTATCCAGACACGATGACACGTTTTCGACGTGGCCGTTCGTCGGTCGACAACGTCATTGATCTTGTGTCTTCCCTTTAACAACAGAAATCATCCAAACGCGTCTCTGTAGCGCTATTTTTAGATATAAGCAGCGCTTATGATAATGTTTCTCCCGAAGGCATTCTTGACGCGCTCGTGGCTGCTGCGATTGGAGGCCGCACTTTTCGATTGATTCGGAGCTATATGACTTAAAGGGGCTTCCTTGTAGTCACCGAGGACGGTCAAACTTCCGACCGCTACACCAGCCGTGGAGTTCCACAAGGTGGCGTATTGAGCCCGACCGGTTTTGTTCAACCTGGCTTTGATTCGCCTGGCGGATTTCCTGCCGCAGTCGGTCAGTCTGTCAATTTACGCAGGTAACATCTGCATCTGGGCGTCAGGAGTAACTCGGCCGCAGGTTCGCGCAAGGTTGCAAAACGCTGCAACGATGACGCGTATACTTATCTTCAGAGACAAGCCCTCAGAAATTCAACAGAAAAGTGCGCTTTAGTCGCCTTCGCGCGAAAATCGATGAATGGATACGCGGTGTCCATTAGTGGCCGGCCCATCTTGTACAAGAGAACCCATAAATTTTCAGTGATAATTGTCGACCGCGACCTCTCCTGGAGCCCCCATGTATCCTACCTAAGGAAGAGATTTCTATCATTCAGTCACCTTTTCAAAGCCATCGCTGGAAAAGCGTGGGGACCGTCGGTGCGTTCTATGCTTTAAACGTACAAAGCGCTCTTAATTGGTTTCTTGCATTACAGCACTGCGGTGCTTCCAAGCCCCCGGATCACAAATCTTGAGAGCATACAAGCTCAAGCGCCTAGAACATGTCTGGGTCTACGGCGATGCGCATCAATAGCAGCAACAATTGCCATCGCCAAGGAACGTCCCATCAGTAAATAAATAGTCATAGACACCCTTAGAAATCACCATCGTCACCTTTCCCGACTCCAGTCTGAACGCTTTGCTTCTCTCTCGGAAAGTAGACCAGGTGCAACTCCTTCAGGTATTGCAACCTCGTACCGATCCTCTTTGCCGTCTGATCTCACGCCTGCAGCAAGATCGCCTTGTCCTTTGTGGTGTCTCCGGCACCCACAAGTGTAGCTCTCCATTCTAGGAGTTCCCAGAAATCCGACTTGAGAACTTGTACCCTCAATCAAGCTGCTCTACATCTACTGCATGATTCACACGTCAATCGAGTTCACGTTTATACAGATGGCTCTTCGACTATAACCAGGTCTACTGGTGCGGTAGACATTCCGTCGATGCGAACCTACAAGAAGTTCAACATCAGCCACGTCACAAGAGCGACAGAATCCGAACTTTCCGCCCTCCGTAGCGCAGTGCTATATTGTATGTACAGCATTAAGCACCAAATCACTGGGTTATATTCTGTGATTCAAAGGCAGCCCTGCAATCACTCTTATCATCTCTACACCACAGCCCACATGAACAATTGGTAGCAGAGATACGATTACGCTACCATCAAGCGGCGGACAGAGGCCACAACATTGTATGTCAGTGGCTACCTGGGCACAATATCATTGCCGGCAATGAAAGTGCCGACAAGGCTGTCCGTGAGGCACACGATCTATGTGAAAGCACCTCGACACCATTGTCGGGAACGCACGCAGCGTGGCACCTCAGCGGTCTTGCCCATATTATTACTGTAAGAAAATGGAACACGCCAGAGTTCACCAACCGGCGCCTATACGCCATGGACCTGCACATGACATTTCAACTTTTACCTGGTTATAACCGACGAGAAGAAATGCTACTGTGCCCCTTTCGAATATGTGTTCTTTTACAAACGCCTACTCATTCCTAATTGCAATGGCGGGCAGTACTAATTGCAGCAGATGGGCTGTCGAAGAAACGATCAAACATATCGTGTGTGACTGGCCTACATACGAAGAGAGAAGTGCCCTTCGTACCGCTTTGAAGCACTTAGACGACCATCCTCTCACAGAGAAGATATTGGGCCGGTGGCCTCGTGCATCTGCTATGTGCGAGGCCACAAAGGCGCTGGTGCGTTTCTTGAAATGCACCAGCCAGTATGACCACCTGTTACTGAATTAGTGGTGCACGCTTGTGTGTGTAACGGTGGAGCCTGTGACCTTCTTTGTTCCTCTTTCAATCCTCTCTCCCAATTCCCCAGGGTAGGGTAGCCTACCGGGCTCAGGCTGGTTAACCTCCCTACCTTTCCTTTACGACTTTCTCTCTCTCTCTGCTATCGCAATGAGTCCTTCGCCTTCCCGGTGAAACTGCGACTTTTTTGGTTTCAATTGTTCCTGATCGCTTATAAAGGTACCAGTTATATACATTTGCACTATTACAACGAATCAATGTATTCGCAAGTTACGCATTTTTGTGCGGATGCAAGGCATTACACTTTTCGCGTGATAGAAGGATATTGCTGGGGTATTCGCTAAACAATGCTAACACGTTCAAAAGAAACAAAGTGCTTTATAGGGACTCTAAAGGCGCTTCACAGGCGCTTCATAGCGACTTCTTTTGAGCTTTATACGACCTAGCTGAATAACGAAAACGTAATGGTCCGGCCGTGGTTGCCGGTAGCTACTGGCTCACCTTTATTTTCCTTTAGTTTTATGCGTTGCATATTGCAATCACTCAGTTCAGCCCTTGGGCGCGGCCGGGCAGCCACCATTGACCTTTAGCGCAACCACGTGACGTGACGTCACGACAGCCGGAGGAAAAGTTGGGCCCCAACACAATATGCAACGCATTCTTGGCTTAAAGGTTTATGAAGGATACGGGCTTGGACAAGCGGCTGTGACAGTGATGTCACGTACCGCACAAGAGTGACAGACTGTAACCAACGATGTGTGTGCCGTGTTATGTGCCCTCTATCTCTTCTCCCCATCTTTCATCCCCCCCATCCCGCTCCCATGTGTAGGGTAGCAAACCGGTTAGGTGAAACTGGTTATCCTCCCTGCCTTCCTTCTCCACTTTTTCCTTCCTTCCTTCTTGGCTTAACCAAGCTAAGCCTGGCTATTTTTATTATCAATACATGACACATTTTTGGCATACAAGCGTAAATTAGATAAAAGGGTTTTCTAAGTGCGCAACAGCATTGCGCAGGATTACGATTTTTGCAAAATATTCGTATTAAAAAAAAATATTGGATGATATTGTACGTAGCTAACTTGAGAAACAACGCAGATTGTACAAAGTGGTGTCTCGTGGCCTTGCAGTTGTGGTTCGCTCCATTGACAGTTAAAGGTGGTGTGCAGGTAGTTCGAATGTGCAACGAGTATGTATAGAATCCTTCGTTTCTTATATATGTTCGCGTCCTGGTGGAATAGTGCCGTTATTTTGTCTAAGTGTTCGCATATCGTCCCTTGTTTAAATAAACTTACTATATGAACAGCCGGAGCGAACTTAAATGTGGAAGCATTACATACCTTTAGCAGAGCGTTGTTTGATAGTCTTCCGGCAGTTCTGTATCAGTCGCGTATGCAACGTGTATGTATAGAATCCTTCGTTTCTTACATATGTTAGCGTCCTGGTGGAATAGTGCCGTTATTTTGACTTGGTGTTCGCATCGTCCCTTGTTTAAATAAACTTATTATATGAACAGCCGGAGCGAAATTAAATGTGGAAGCATTGCATACTTTTAGCAGAGCGTTGTTTGATAGTCTTCCGGCAGTTCTGTATCAGTCGCATGTGCAACGTGTATGTATAGAATCCTTCGTTTCTTATATATGTTAGCGTCCTGGTGGAATAGTGCCGTTATTTTGACTAAGTGTTCGCATCGTCCCTTGTTTAAATAAACTTATTATATGAACAGCCGCAGCGAACTTAAATGTGGAAGTATTACATACTTTTAGCAGAGCGTTGTTTACGTTCCGCGCCGCACGCATTTCACGCGCACCGATGGCTGCTTAGAGTGCATAGATCTGGCTTATCTAACAAGCGCGTTTCCTAGAGTTGCGAGAGACGTGCTCTCACCTTCACCGTAAAACAGTTACGAAAGGAACTAGACGCACCTGGACGCTCTGCTATATCGTTTTCCTAGCCGTGGAACGCTGACCACGTTCCGCTAGGAACACGATTTAGCGCAGCGTCAAGGTGCGTCTAGTTGCAGCGTTCCACGTTCCGCTGTCGCGATGTGCGCTGTGCGCACACGTGGCAGTGTTCCCGGTAGCGTTCTGCTGAGCGGCTGTGTGAAAATTATGATACGCCGGTCTGAACGGAGCGGACGGTAAACGCTCTGCTAAAACTCTATTATATGTCCCATAAGGCTGAAAATCCGGCGTGATAAAGCGAATGACCGACGGCATGAAGACGCCAAAAAATGGCAATTACGATGCTCCCTAATGCGAGATTTGAGCACTGATCCATACGCATTTTCAAGTTACGATGTATTGAGGCATCGCACCGATCACCGCACCGACTGGCAGAGCCGCGACACGTGGCGCAATATGTATATACGTACAATGGGCACACGATGCGCGAAGGCGAGCTCTCTCGTTCCTTATACTGCGATAGCAATTATAAGGACACTCCAGGCGCATTCCTGCCGTCGCTGTCGTCGTTGCCGTGAGGTTCTCCTAGTGCGATAAATCGTCGCCGCGCGCCGTATATGCTGCATGTGCGAGTGAAAGCTTGTGAGGGTGAGCCGGCGAACGCGGTTCAATCTCGCGCGCGCGAGCGAGGAACGCTGCCCAGATGTGCGCCCTCTTCTGTCGCACGCGAGGTAGGGGGGGGGGGGGGGAGTCAGGCCAGGAAGGAGGGGCGTTCTTCTCCGGCGTAACTATTTGGGGCGAGCTCCACCACTGGAAAAGCCGGCACCACCGTCAGCATGACGTGGCATGAGGGATCACGGGGACACAGCGACGGCGTCGGCTGCTTCGGAAGCGCCGAAGTGAACTCAAAACGAAAGTATGAAGTCCCCCCTGCGCTGCGGTTCTGATTAAGTGGCGAGGTTTGCCCGTGTTGGGTATCTGCTTGACAGCATTTGAAAGCATCAGTGGCTTTAGCAAGCATTAGCAAGTAGTGGCTGCTTTTGTGGCTGCAGGCTACTGCTCAGTGCCGCAGTGCCGGAGCTGGCGTCAGCCTTATTCACATGTAGCCGCAGGACAAGAAGCTGCTTGAAGCTTGGCTCGCGAAACTTAGAACCGGCAAACAGCCATCGGCTACAACTCGGGTATGCAGCAAGCACAGGCGCGAAGAAGATTTCTGATTCGGCGTCGGGACTGTGATGTTCGGTGAGTAGCAGAAAACGCGCACTGAGACGCTCGCCCGCTCCCGCTGCCTGGCTAGTCTCATGATGCTTTATTTGGTCTATGAACTTGTTGATGCTAGACACTGGCAAGTTTACTGGAATGGAAAGGGAGCGGTAAGAAGCGCATTAAAAAAAGGCGTGGCACATGGTCATGTTTGCGTTATGAATTAATGTACTGGATTACGAAAAAGAAAGAGCGGGAAATCGCACGCTGGAAAGACCGAGAAACATACAATGCGGAGCAAAATGAGGTATAGTGATATTGAAACATATAAGAATTTAGAAGAAAAAAAAAAGATTGAATCGTCGCGACGGCACATCACAAAATTACTTTAGAGCAGCTCTGATAGCGTCCACGCAACAATATTTGCTTGTGTACAGTCAAACGCTCATATTATGCGGCCTAAACCTCCCGGCACTGTGCGAAAACACGCTCGCATGAAAGCCTCCTCGGAGCGTTGTGCGCGGACATGCATGCAGACGCGCACTCGGTCGCTGCGAACCCGCGCGATCGCTGCATTGAGGCTTCATTCTGTTATACTCCATTCGACTGTACAGAGAACCACTATACAGACAGATTAAAAAAAATGATGAGGTTTAACGTGCTAAAACCACTTTCTGATTATGAGGCACGCCGTAGTGGAGGACTCCGGAAATTTCGACCACCTGGGGATCTTTAACGTGCACCTAAATCTAAGTACACGGGTGTTTTCGCATTTCGCCCCCATCGAAATGCGGCCGCCATGGCTGGGATTCGATCCCGCGAACTCGTGCTCAGCAGCCCAACACCATAGCCACTGAGCAACCACGGCGGGTATACAGACAGATTATACAGACCATAAGAACATATTTCACATAGTTTACTCTCAGCGTTTGCCTGCCCTTCACGCAAGAATCCAGTTCGGAAGACTCCATCGCGGCGACCGGTCGCGCGCAGTGGCGCTCACTGTACATATTCGGTAGAGTTACTGTACATGCTAGCATATATATACAGTAACTCTAATATTCGGTAAAGCGATAGCGTCTGTAAACGATTCTGTACTTTCAGTTTGCTCAAGATTGTTATTTTGACAATAAAAACTTCCCTAATTTTGAGAGTTCTTAAGAAATCTCTAGTACGGCTGCCGCGGGGTGTTTTTATTGGGCGCCGTAAGCCAAACCTATGAGGAGCGCGCCGCGTTATCTCTCGTACTACGCAAGGGAGACGCTTCCGACAGATGGCGACTCCGTAAGTCCTCACCCCCAATACTGATTTTCAGACGTCAGGTGGAACGCGGTGGAGGCTAGGGAGACTTTTTGTAGCGGCTGCGCCCGTTCGACGTTCCAGATCGAAACTTTGCGAAACTGTCTTTTATATAGGCTCAGTATTGAACGAAAAAAGTCTTCATCCTTAGAAACAAACAAACTGTGGTAAACGGCTATCTAATGCGTTGTTTTAGGTCGATTCGTATGCGATTGTTTCCTTTCGGGTTTTAAAGCGAAAGCTTTACTGGCCGCGAACTTGCGATTTCGCTGTGGCGGTGCTCCGAGGAGGCACATGACGTCACACCACGTTCCTCGTCACACCGCGTTCCACGTCGTTGCGCTCGCCTCCGCTCGCTTCGCCAGCTGCGTCGCATGCCTGATAACATGTCGTAGGATTGAAAAGGAGAGCTCGCGTGCGCCGCAACCACAGTTGAGGTGGCAGTATGGACGGCGACAATTCTGATAAGCAGGAGGAGGCCTGGAATCTACATCGGAACGAGATGAAGAGGAAACGAATCGCCCAGCAAACAGGCGAACAGCGCGCCGAACGACTGGCTAAACGCCGCAACATAGCTAGACAACCAGACTAACCTGGACTTGCAATCAAGATTAACCAAGGCTGACCATGCTATGCGTTAGCTTCCGCTACGTATATCCTGGCATAGCCGAGCTAAGCCACTGCTAATTTTTTTATTGGCAGCCCGTCGCGGCAGCTTCACGTGGGCGCTCGCGCGAGCGAATGCCGTGGGCGTGAAACGAAGCATGGATGGAACGAGCCGAGTGGTTCATTTTCGTCGCCGAACTTCTTGCGTAGCTTCCACAGCATTGCACCTGATGTCTGAAACGGAGTATAGGAGAACGCCAGGTGGCCGGCGGTGCAATTGGACGCTCTCCACATCGATTCTGGAAATGTTGACTCGGAAGCGCGAATTTTCGACCCAGAATGGCCTGCCTCCAGCTGCAATGAAGGTGTTCCACACCTGTTTCTGCCATTTCCTGGCCAATTTCGGCGCGATCTTGAAGTCCAGCATGACTCTCTCCTGCTCCGAGCCGGGCGTGGACCGCTAGGCCACGCGTTCTACCCAGCGCACTAAGGACCCTCGCCGGCGCGGACGCTAGTCAGAATAAGCGTCTCCTGCGCGTCCAACGCTACTCTCGCCTCCGCGGAGACCTCTTGCAGGATGGCATACTGCGTGTAAGGCGATGAAATCTCTCCCAAGAAGTACGCCAATGATCCACGTTGGTCTCGAGCTATCAACGCAAGAAACGCGGTCTATCCCACCCTCGCCGCCACGACTTCGGCCTCGAAGCAGGGCCCGTCCACTCTACCACCCGCCGGCCAGGCCACGCCTGCATCGCCCAACAAAAGCAGGTCGAAGACTTTGAAGCTGAAAAAGCATGCGCCACTCCCGAAACTCCCGGCAATGGACCTGAAAATTATTTTTCGCCCAAGCGGAGGACTTGATCTCAGGCAGTGTAACGGTGTTGCTTTGCTCCCGTTGGTGTGCACAACCGTCAAGTTGAACTACAACGACGCTCGCAGTCACGACTGGCTCTGAATTAACGATACAGACAGCGTGGACGTGATACAAACAGCGTGGATAAAACTATGAAAGAAGATGTTTCTTTTTTCGCGCCGCAACTGGGAGTGTTGTCAGCTGGACTAAGTGCCTAGGTTTATGGCATGGCAGCGGGCCACAGGCACCCGAGTATTTTTGCAACATGAACTGGAGCGTAACCCCTGGAACATATCTTACGGTGCCATTGCAACGTTATCGTGACAGTGCAGCGTATTGAATTGAAGTAAAAACAGATAGAGATCAGGCAGAAAAGTGGGGCGGACATATTTTTCGATGTTTCAAGAGCTAGTGTTTGCAATTTGTCTTTAGCTACAAAAGTGTATTGTGTACTACAAGTGTAATGCATGGCAAGAATTCCGGTGTAGAAATTTCACAGAGTTTTTGCGGTATATTGCGGTAAAGAACTAGCCGGTGTAACTTCTTTCATTCGGTGAAGAATGGGGGACTAGGGCTAACACAGTTGCTCTTGAAACAGATTGTTAGTAGGTTCTTTTTCTGAAGGGACCAAAGTTATATTTCTGCGTAGTGTTATTCAAGTGAGGTTTAGTTCTTCTTTGCCTGAGTGGGTTGTCTCATGAACAAATGAACAAACTCCAACACCAATTGGTTTTCTGAGGTATGTCCATTTCTTTACTGAAAGCGCATTTCTCGAGTGATTTTTTGTCTTCTGTGACGCGTAAGAAACTCTATTGTGATCTGGTTGATGTTTTCTTGCCGCATCCTGCATACCGCACGATGTATAACTTAAGACCTGAACGCAATGTGCTGAAACGCGTTAAAAAATGCCGGTTAGCTCTTCATTCGAAAACCTTCTTTTTTAAATTGCATTCTAGCACTCTTCTTGTGAAGCCATCGCTACAGAGTGAGAGCTTCTTTGTCCCGTGGTCTGTTAACTGCATGATATCTAAGAAACCTGAACCTATTCGGCACATCTTCTTTGATTGCCATGACTCCGTTTTCTTGTGGGATGTTCTCAAACGAACTCTGAAGAAAGAAGTGCCGATAAGTCCTTTCGGCACTCTGTTCTTACCATGCGCAGACACAGGGGAAGTGCCGGCTGACTTTATAATGCTTTTGTGTATGAGGAGCGGGTGGAAAACGTGTATGGATGTCAGGTATGGCTGCGTGGATGAAAGGTCTGTGAGGGAACATCTAAGTGAAACTCCTAGGTACACGCGTGATGCCCTCAAGCACATGACTGAACCGCCAGAGTAGTTTCCGGAACTTGACATATTGGTGTCTTTAATATCCTCTTTGAGGGCGTTTTAAATCAGTACAGTCTATCGAAATGATGTAATATTATTTTTGTGCCCCAAGTCACCTGCTTTGTACGAGTTCACGTCGTGTTGTAATGAAGGTAATTAAGAAGAAAAAAGCCGCCGTGGCGTCCGGGAAGGGTGCTCGTCTCGCAGCCCGGAGGCCTGGGTTCGATTCCCACCCGGATTGATATTTGCTTAATATTATTTTCAAAGGCATTAATTTACTTTTTTTTACAGGAACCTCCTTGAGAAATCTGACGACAATTCGAGTATTTTTTGATGTGGTTTTACTTTTTGCCGTCCGTCAGTTTTGGTAGCATCATTCGGTTACACCGCCAACTGGAACGCCAGATTTTCGCGCAATAGGGTATTCGATGCTTTTGCATTAAATCGTTGCATTTGTTTTTTTCAATAAGTGAATTATCAACTCTGATATCTTGCTCAGTACCTTGAGTCAAGGCACTGAGCATGATCTCATCGAGTGTACTTGCCGAAATGCTAGGCCGCTGTTCCCATAAAACGAACTTAAACGAACGTTAAAACTTCAGGAACAAGGCATTGTAGTAGCAGAAAACGAAACGATAAGCTCTTCACCGCACAAGCCTTGAGTTTTGCTACGATCCCAACGTTCTAGCGCACCGAGCGGCAGGCTTAAATTAGTGAAGCGTTTGACCGGCTAGCACTCCCACGACCCCTGTGGGAAATACGCGCTTATGTGGACCCATGAGATACGCGCTAATACTATAGCCGGCTGTTTCGGATTGCCGACCTCGTCCTTGAATCGAAACCGATCGGGAAACAAGACAATAAATAACGTTTCGGTTACGTTTTATAAGCTATCGTTCCTTTTTCGTTTTTATTTTTTACCCGTTCGACTAACTGTACGAACAGTAAGTAGGTATGGCGGCTGACGCATGGTGCTTAGCTAAGCCTAACTAATTGAGCGGAAGAAAGCTTCGAGCTCTTTCGCATGAGCTGCTAGAAATCACCAAGTATAATCTCACAACAGAAGAACATAAACGATACTGCCGCTATGTTTCTAAGCAAGGCTCGCGAGGCTACAGTTCATGGTGACTACTTGTGCTGCCTTAGGTCACTGAGGAATGGTTCTTTGTATGTTTCCTCATGGTAAAGACAAAAAAAGAACAGGTATGCAGTTTACCTTATCAGCTAAATTATAGTGGCTGCGCGAAGCGACGGTTGTTTTAACATTAAAATTGGGGGTTTAGTCAGGGGGCTGACAACGGGTGGGACTCACGACAGCATTGCTAAGACTCCACATTCGAACTACGTCGGCTTCTGGCAAAGGATTGTTCTTTGCGTGCATGCGTTCAGTATGGATTCCTGGCACAAAGGCAAATATTGAACCAGCTGAAGGCGTGTTTGTGTGTGTGTGCAATATTAAGAACATAACCTCATGAAGTCGTAGTCGTGAATGTTCTTCCAATATGACCAGCCGTGGCCTTATTCTTCGCACTATCTCTTCACATTCTGTTAATATAGCTATTGTTTAAATGGTCTTGCGGCTAACCGGTTCCATTGAAAAGGTAAGACTAAAGAAGTGTGAAGGTATGGGGGAAAAGGGAACGTGTGCTTCATTATGCTTGACATTTTATGTAAATAGTTTAATGTTATCAGTCTATGCTGGGGGGGGGGGGGGTCCACCCGAGACGCTTTCTCTCAGTTGAATAAATGAAACATCACGGCGAGCCAGCTTAGTTGTAATTAATTCACCCTGAACCATTGCGCTAAACAAACTGCGACAAAGAAAAATACGCAAGGACGAGCCATCTCTAAGTCGCTTAATTTTTTTTTCGGAAACATCAGACATAAATGCCATACAGATGTGCGCAAAACATCTCAGGATTCTATTTACGGCGCAAACAGCGATCACGTTTCACCCGCCGTGCTTGCTTAGTGGCTATGGGGGTCTAAGCACGAGATCGCGGGATCGAATCCCGGCCATGGCGGCCGCATTTCGATGGGGGCGAAATGCGAAAACACCCGTGTACTTAGATTTAAATGCACGTTAAAGGAACCGAGGTGGTCGAAATTTTCGGAGTGCTCCACTATCGCGTCCCTTATAATCAGAAAGTGGTTTCGGCACCTGAAACCCCGTAATTCTACATTTTTTATTTCCAATATGATCGACAGCATCGCCAAATGGCATCATTTGTTCGAATTGGACAATGAATGAATATGCCTTGTTTGCACTTGTTGTTTGGCTTCGTTCCAGGGATATCAACTACGATTTCAAGACTGTTTATTTCATCGCGTAGAGGAAAGGAACAAACAGGTATTTCGGCATAAACGTGCCAGAGCTTGGCCTTATTTGGCATGAATTAAAAGAAAGATATGTGGTATACCGCCAGTTCTTAGAGATGACCTTTGGCGGTTAACAAAAACGATAACTTTCAGACTTGCTCAATATACACCGATGCATTTTCAACATGCCGAAAAGGCATCATTACCTGTTGTGAAAAGGTGAAACGAGCACCTCTTATAGGCTGAAAGTGTCAGATACAAAAGAAGAAAGAGAACATACGTAGACACAAAAGAAGCGCATATAACCACACTACGTTATGCCACGTTCAAGGTTCGTACACAGAGGATGCAAGTTTTGCGGAAATGCGGCCAGACCGCAGCGAAGATGTGCGAGCCGACTACCGCAATCTACATATGAGAACTCTGAAGCATGCCTCGCGGACATATACATTCAGGACTGCGGAACACTTGGCATGTGTACACAGCGCTCGACAAGCAGATGTACTATGTACACGTGAGAGGACGAAAAACACAGGAGTTGGCGGCTGCGGCCTCTCATAGCATCGCGAACGCAGTTGCCTATTACTGCTGCTGCTGGCGCTTACATCTCGTCGTTGTACTCGCACACACAGCGAGAGACCAACACGCTCGCAAACTCGGCGAACTCCTCCTTGGGCGTCGAGGTGCACCTGCGTTTGCCCTCTGAGCTGCGCTTGTTTGGCTTCGCGCACCACTAGAAAGGTGCAGTACTACGGAAATTGGACTCGGCTGATACACACAAGGAGGACGAATCCGTAAAATTGCAAGACATGCAAGAGCGGTTCCGGTTGGCTGGAGGGTGATGCTCTCCACCCTTACAATAGCTAAGGATAGCCAAGGTGCATGAACAACTCGAGTTCTTAAAAGGGGTATCAAAGAGAAATACGAAAAAGACAGACAGACAGACAGACGGACGGACGGACGGACAGACGGATAGACGGATAGACGGATAGACGGACGGATAGACGGACGGATAGACGGACAGATAGACGGAAAGATAGACGGATAGATAGACGGATAGATAGACGAACGGATAGACGGACGGATAGACGGATAGACGGAAGGATAGACAGATAGACGGATAGACGGACGGATAGACGGACGGATAGACAGACAGATAGACGGCCAGACGGACGGATAGATGGACAGATAGACGGACAGACGGACGGATAGACGGACAGATAGACGGACAGACGGACGGATAGACGGACGGACGGACAGACGGACAGATAGACGGATAGACGGACGTACAGACGGATAGACGGACGGATAGACGGATAGACGGACGGATAGACGGATAGATAGATGGATAGACGGACGGATAGACGGACGGATAGACGGATAGATAGACGGATAGACGGACGGATAGACGGACAGATAGACGGATAGACGGATAGATAGACGGATAGACGGACGGATAGACGGACGGATAGACGGACAGATAGACGGATAGACGGACGGATAGACGGACAGATAGACGGATAGACGGATAGATAGACGGATAGACGGACGGATAGACGGATAGATAGGCGGATAGACGGACGGATAGACGGATAGATAGACGGATAGACGGACGGATAGACGGATAGATAGACGGATAGACGGACGGATAGACGGATAGATAGACGGATAGACGGACGGATAGACGGATAGATAGACGGATAGGCGGACGGATAGACGGATAGATAGACGGATAGACGGACGGATAGACGGATAGATGGACGGATAGACGGACGGATAGACGGATAGACGGACGGATAGACGGACAGATGGACGGACAGATGGACGGATAGACGGACGGATAGACGGACAGACGGACGGATAGACGGACGGACGGACAGTTGGATAGACGGATAGACGGACGGATAGACGGACGGATAGACGGACGGATAGACGGACAGATAGACGGACAGATAGACGGATAGACGGACGGATAGACGGACGGATAGACGGACAGATAGACGGACAGACGGACGGATAGACGGACGGACGGACGGACGGACAGATAGACGGATAGACGGACGTACAGACGGATAGACGGACGGATAGACGGATAGACGGACGGATAGACGGATAGATAGACGGATAGACGGACGGATAGACGGATAGATAGACGGATAGACGGACGGATAGACGGACAGATAGACGGATAGACGGACGGATAGACGGACAGACAGACGGATAGACGGACGGATAGACGGATAGATGGAAGGATAGACGGATGGATAGACGGATAGATAGACGGATAGACGGACGGATAGACGGATAGATAGACGGATAGACGGACGGATAGACGGAGATAGACGGATAGACGGACGGATAGACGGATAGACAGACGGATAGACGGACGGATAGACGGATAGATAGACGGATAGACGGACGGATAGACGGATAGATAGACGGATAGACGGACGGATAGACGGACAGATAGACGGATAGACGGACAGATAGA